>NC_138030.1:28120451-28720451 GCF_964106645.2 Podarcis pityusensis | reverse complement strand
CCATGCTAGGATGAAATGGCATCCAGCCAGGTTGCCATTTGTCTCTATGAATAGAGGGCACCCTCTTTACACATGTAAATAGCAGTACTTATCTGGCCAGCTAAGGCCATTATCATACAAAGAGGCTGGTCTGACTGGTTCACTGGTTTCTTTTCCTAGATTCTAAACCTCCTTGAGGCCAGAAAGAGACACACAGATGACTGACCCACCCAAACCTATAAGAATATAAATCTAAATGGTTGTGTTAAGCTACATGATTTTATTACTAATATCCATTATTATAATCATATTTGATGTAGTATCATCATGTTAACAATATGATCCCTGGTTAGGTGGGATAGAGAATCTATGCAACTGGCTTCTTCTGGACAATGTTTTACTCTTAATGTTTATGGAAAGTTCTAAACCACTGTATTTTTTGGGGGAAATAAACCAAACAACTGCTACTCACATTCCATTTTCAGCAATCTAACTGTGCCTGCTTGTTTTCTTGTTTGTTTGGCAATCCAGAAATTGCCAGAGTTGGATTGAACTAAGTACACAACAGAATCTGAAAAATCCATTTCCTGGCTGGTTAGAATAATCTTTCCCACATTTACGTATAGCCTAAAGCTAAGATTAATTAATGAACACAGTTACTTAAAAACAAAATCAAGGATTTCCATGGATTCAGTGGTGATTAACATACTGCCTAAATAGATCAAACACGTATAAGCTTCTTAACTAGGAGATGATTTGCCTTAGGAACTGAGAATAGATCCTTGAAGGTAGCCTGCTGGTAGCAGCTCAGTATTAGAAATGAACAGCTTATTGCTGTTGGTGACAGATAATATAGCTTGAATATTGGGATGTACTAGGAGACCTGTTCGGAGACCAAACCTTTCCCAATAAGTCTCCAAGTTTACATGGGCCACAATGCCTGACTATGTCTAGAACTCTCACTAAGGGATCCTTTCAAGAGATCTTTATCATACAGTCATATCTAGAGTACCTAGTTCAAGATTCTTGTAACAGAAAGGGAGGCAAGAGATGATGGGAAGGAAAATAAGCTGGGAATATGGGAATCTGTCTCAGTTCACCGCCCACCTCTGCCATGACCGCTGGCTACACAACATATTGTTGCATGCCACCCTAATCTCTAAACAGGGTAAGATTTCAGGGGTTCCAGGTACTTACCCAGGGTTCAGTTTCCTCATAATGAGGGACAGCAGAGACTGTGATATATGGTTTGTGTTTATATATATATATATATATATATATATATATATATATATAACCTGAGCACACAATAAAGGGGTTCACAGCACAAACACCCCAAGAGGGTTTTGCTTCTACCATAGCCTCTGCTGTGGATTACAAGAGAAATAAGGCATGGCTTTGTCTCTCAGCTGCCCAGCTCACCTCAACTTGGAGTGTGGAGTTCCATCAGCCCCATCCCCTGCCACAAGGCACCGTGGCCAAGGGAGCTTGTTTCTCTCTCGGTGCACCAAGCACACAGAGGAACAATCTCCATCGGCCCTGCAAGGTGCAGTGGTCAATGCAGGGGCCCCTCAACTACAGGGCTCCCCAAATGTGCCCCCTCCCCAAAATGTACCCAGGGCCCCGGCCCTTGCTACCCCCCACACTACGCCACTGTCACCAACCGCTCTTTCCATTCTACTAATAAGCTAGACTGTGGGCTTCTCCACACTTCTGGGTTTCTTGTGCCTAGAAAGCACGGGTTTTGCTATCACCCCGCTGCTTTCCTCCAGAAAACCTGCTCTTTAGTGATAAATAAGAACAAATGGTAATCTGCAGAAAACCCGATTGCTGTTTGTTCCAATTTAACACTAAAGAGTGGGTTTCCCTGGGGAAAAGCAATAGGGCAAATGAAGGTGTGGATACGGTAAGTCCTGACTGTTGGAAGGCACCTTGCCCCAAAGCTTTCCAAAACCTGGAGCTGACACTGAAAGTAGCAGTGGGATAGGAAGCTCAAGTCTAACAGCATTCCAATAGGCTTCAGAAATATGACTTGGAGTTCAGCATACACACATAGTGTATGTGCTATTTTATAGAGAGTCACGGAGCCGTAGAAGTGGAGGGGAGCAATCTATCTGAAATCACAATAATTGTGAGTTACCAGGTTTTAATGAGCTGCAAAGAGCCTCTTGGGAGCTCACCTGCATCCTCTAAAAATCCTTCCACTTGCTTCTCTCAGCAGAAAATGCAATTAGGAAAAGCGGCAAGTGTGATAAGATTCTGTGGTAAAATCAAAAGACATGAGCAAGACTTTGGCTGCTTGGTGGTAATCAAATCAATTGCAGAAAGAAAGCAAAAATAAAAAATCAATGTTGCTATCTTTATACATCAACATAAACGTTTAGATTTTATTGCATCAAGAAAAGTAAACCATAATGAATCGACTGGGATTTCAACAGCATGATGCTCAAGATATGAAAGCTCAACGTGTTGAAGTTTACTCCATCAGATGCATACCCGCCTTTCAAATCTCAGTAGAAGGGATGAGTGGACATTAAAAAATGAGGACATTCAGTGTGGGAACATTTCAGTCTCGCCTGGCATTCTGTCTCTGACCTTAGCACTGCTGAGTTTACTGCTGATTTATTGCTGTGGTTTGTGAAAATTGCTCTGTGATGTCAGAACTGTATTTTAAAACCCAGTTGTTGTCTATCCCTGTTTTTTGTGGGGAGTTTTAAAGTTTTTAACATGCTATATTACTGAAACACCGTGAGCCATATTCAACCAATGAGTCCCAATCGTGGCAACAAGAACTTCCACTAGCACAATTGGGCTTTTCCCCCTGTGTGTACCCCCCAAAAAAAATTATATTGAGGGGGGTCAGGATAACCCATCATTCCATCTGACAAGCTGAAGTGCTTCTGCGGTCAGAATGATTGCCATAGTACTACATTGATATGCTTCCAGTGTGTGTATTGGTGTATTCTTCCTTGAAGGGGCTTTGTCTACAAAGGCAGCCTTCTTCTTCTTTGGTGATCACCAAAAAAGCCAAGTAAGATTGGCTTTTAACAGTTTTAACCCTGAGTCCGTAAGTGACTGTGGAGGCCAATTCTGGATCCACACGTCCTTCCACAGTGGGGACATGCCTTCCTCTTAGTTTCTCCCTTTTGTCCTGAGTTTGATCGCCTTCAGAGGGAGCCTAGTAACATTTAAAGCAGCTAAATCAATAAATTAGCACTCCACACTTTAGAGGCAGGGACCGGTGTCAGCACCCAGCACTCTTGGAAGGCTGCCAGGGCATTGGTATCCTAGCAGGGTGCAGCACTGGCACCTGCCCTGGGCCCCTTCCTGAGGCCAGAGATTTAGTTGGAACAGACAGTGGTGGCTGGTGCCCATTGTGATGGTGAGATGGAAGACAAGGAGTCCAACATTGGATGGAGCCAGAACCAACAACAGGCAGAGCCAGCTAACTTTAGTTGTTTCTCTGTCCTCCTGCTAGCTGAGTTCTATAAAGGCAACACTGAGGCTGGATCTACACACTTCAACTAAGCGTTTCAGTGAAACGTGTTGTAAACCCATACAGGGAAATCTAGTTGGGAAAGATGGGACTCCACAGTGCCATCTAGTGTCATAGTGTTATATGACATATACAATGCATATAAAATGCTTTTTCTTGACTAATCTAGCTGAGCCCTAAGACGGAGGAGGAATTGCCATGCCCTGGAGTGCTTGTAAGAGGAAAGAAGAAGGCTTGTGGGGGATGGCTGAGGATAGACCGAGAAGTCTGTTGCCAGCACTGGTGTGTGAACTTGGTCTATCCTAGCCACCACTTAATTAATTTCATTTATAAACATATTTATATACCACCAATATAACAAGTTGGTCTATAGCTGTATGGATATTAAAATATAAAACACCATTGAAAAAAACAGCGCATCGTGATCATTAAAATGATTGGCTGATCAAAAACATATGAACAGTTTCATAGGCCTGTCTACATAGACTGGTATTTAAAAAATGCCTGAAAATCAAAAGCAAAGATTGGAAAATCATTGCTCTGCATGAGACTGACAACACTAAATGCCTGACTTCTAGCAGAGGCCAGCCAGGCCCCTGGAACACAGGGGACAACTAGCAGCACTCTCTGAATGATCTTGGTCGTTGAGCTGGGATATGAGAGCTCAGGTGATCCTTAGCTGACTCAAGTTGGACTCAAGTTGTTTGGGGCTTTGTATATTAACAAAAGAGCCTTGAACCTGACCAGGTAGCATATGAGCAGCCAGCGCAGATGTTTTAGCAGTGGTGTTCCATGTCTGCCTGCAAGAGCAATCTAGATGCTGCGTTCTGCATTAGCTGGAGCTTCTGGACCTGACCCAAGGGCAGTCCCATATAGAGCCCATTGCAGTAATCCATTCTCAAGGTTACCAATGCATGGACTTTAGTGGCCAGATTATTCCAATTCAGATATGGCGTACCAGATGAAGCTGGTAAAAGGCATTCCTAGCCACAGAGTAACACCCCTAAGCCTCTAGTAACAAAGATGTATCCAGGAGTACATGCAAACCATGTTCCTGCTCCTTTATACTATCCTGAATCCAAAACATACCTGCAAATGGACAAAGTGCGGTTCGATGGTGGCAGCAATCAGATGACCATTGCTGGCAGTGACCCGCCAATCCCAGTAGGGAACTCCTTAGTACAGCTGATCCCAGGAAGCCACATTTTTCCATTTGCATTCACAGGTTGGATTCATGATAGTACATAGTGAATCGGATATACTCTGTGAAATCTCCAATATTTCTGAGAGTACTGCATGACAGAAGGGGGAAAAATGTAGGCAACTTGGGACTCAAATTCCAATTTGGGAGGGGACAGCAAACAATATATTTCTTCAGGAAAACTTTCTTCTGCTCTAATGATACCTGATCAGCAAATGTTTGAGAGTAAATCAATGTGTGAGCAGTAAAACAATAATGTACTTTAAACCAAATTATTAGTAAACAAATCAGTTTGGTAGGCATTGAAAATGTGATGCATTATTCATCTCTGTTATCCAAAACACTTCACTGGCTCTCAGTGTCTGGTGATAAAGTATTCATAAAAATATATCCACCCTCCCGGAAAAGAGTTTGTAATATGATATTAAAGTTAAAAGTGCAGTGAAGTATATTTCCCCAAAGCAAGATATTTGAATAAGCTGGGATTGCATCCCTCTCAAACTTCTTTTAAAGCTAGGGCTTTAAAAAATAAAACAAAATGAATGCAGTTACATTACATCAGAATTGAAAAATGTTTTCCACTTAGTTCCCTCTCTGTCTCTTAAATATCTCCCAATACAGCCAAGTAATTTGCCAGCTGCAAATAGTTCCTCTGGGACCAGGAACTGGGCATGTAGGATTGACTGCAGTGGATTTTAGTGTTCTGAGATCTTGAAACATTAGCCAGTTAAAAGATTCAGATGCTCAAAATATGGAGTTTGTCCATGATATGTAACTGCTTATTAGGCCACATTCACACCACAATTCCCAGAGCGGTTTAACTATCAATTCCTCTTCACAGGGAACTCTGTGAATTATAGCTCTGTGAGGGGAATAGAGATCTCCTAATAACTCTCAGCATCCTTAACAAACTACAGCTCCCATAATTCTTTGGGGGAAGGTATGACTGCTTAAAGTGGTATCAGAGTATAACTCTTAAAAAAATTATCTTATTGTGCTTTGTGTAGGCTGTTTAGGGGGGGTTTGCATATTAAGCGGTAAATAAATACTATTGATGATGACAATGATGACAGTGCTTTAAACCTATGCTGTGAAGGTGTCCATAGCCTGTCCACAATATTCTAATATAACTAAGGTCTTCTTCTCCCACTGATTGGCTAACGGGCTTGGGCTATATGTTTAGTGTCTGTGAAATTGATTGATAAAAGCATGCTTCTACAAATAATATTTGCTTACACATGGAAAGCTAGTATGTCAGGGAGAAGGATATGCTAGAACCTTTATCCCAAGCTCTGAAATAATCCATATGAGATATGCCCACGGTATATCATGTCAAAATCTGCACTCTTTGGGAATGAGCATACTAATTAGCCTGGCCATAGCTGAGCCCGCTGCATCCAGAGTCATGACAAGATCCAGCCCCCTGTCATGAGGGCAGGTCTTTTGCTAGTACTGTAGCTGTATAAAGAGTACATTTGTAAATTTTCATCTACTGATGACCTTTCATTCTGATGGGAAAACAAAGGGAGAGATTCCTTAACACAACAGGCATTGTATTAGCTCTCTGCATATGGGGCAGATTGGAGGGGTGAAAATATTACTGAAATTATTGGAAGAGGAAAGCTCTGATGCATAGTGGACTCCGTTGTAATAATGACTTCTTAAAGCATTTCCTTCTTTGGGTATTTAACCTGCAGGCAGCGTGCTGGATCTCCAGTCTTCACTGAGACATTCTAGTTTTTTTGAACATGGGAACGATATTACAACTTGGATGCCTTGCAAATTTGTCATTATCATTAATTGAAGTAAGTGGTCATTTATTCCAACTGTTCAGTGCATGGCCAGCCATTAATATATGTGTGCACGCATGTGAAGCATTAGAATAATTGTACATTGGTGACCGCTTAGTGATTGCAATGGACAGCTGGTCATTCACAGCCTCTGAACATGCAGTGTGCTGACTGTTGTCTTTGTAAGACCACATTTCCAATTAATTATGGAGGTGGGATAAAACTCTCATAACTGGATGCTATAGGTGCTGCAGACGATCATGATTCCACACTACAGTTCTGAGATTGTTGGAGTAACATTTCTGAGGGGTTTGAAGAACTGCCTTGCTCAGTCTGTCTGGATATGGGACACCTATGATTGATGCATCCAGCCCAGTGTCCTATTTTCAACACCAGATGGTTCAGGGAAAGGTGCAAGAAATCCATAGCAGACAGATGCTCAGTAATCTGTGCTATTAATCCACAGGCTCACTAACATATTATAGCCAAATGCTTAGGCTAATCCTCAAAGCATGTGGCTTGATACTGTTCCCATTCTAGTCTTGCAATCTGTACAGATGTTCAATATATCTTTGAATGAATTTCCCCATCTGGGACTGGGACTATTATCACCTTACATCTCTAGTGATTCACCCAAGTCCCCCCAGCTTCCTGGGCATATTTACTCAGAAGTAAGTCCCACTAAAGGGACATGGGTGGTGCTGTGGTCTAAACTACAGAGCCTAGAGCTTGCCTATCAGAAGGTCAGCAGTTTGAATCCCTGCGATGGGGTGAGCTCCTGTTACTCAGTTCCTGCTCCTGCCCACCTAGCAGTTCAAAAGCACGTCACAGTGCAAGTAGATAAATAGGTACTGCTCCAGCGGGAAGGTAAACGGTGTTTCCGCGTGCTGCTCTGGTTCACCAGAAGCAGCTTAGTCATGCTGGCCACATGACCCGGAAGCTGTACGCCGGCTCCCTTGGCCAATAAAGTGAGATGAGCGCCGCAACCCCAGAGTCATCCACTACTGGACCTAATGGTCAGGGGTACCTTTACATTTACCTAAGTCCCACTAAGTGCAGTTAAACTTACGGTACTTGCAAGCAGGTGCACATATGATTCAAGCCTTAATCAGGAAATCAAATGGCAGGACTACCGCCCTTAATCCTTGAGAGTGTGCAGGGATGGTTATCTCTTGTGCAGACAGGCAACATTCCTGGAAGTACTATTTGTAAGAGTGAGTACTTCTGTCTGTGAGCTCATGGGTGAGATAGTGTCTGGACAGCAAAAGTAAAAAGTAAAATAGACAGTCTTCTTCCTAGATATAGGAAGTCCCAAAGTTTATTCATTTCATACATTCTAAATACCGGTAATACCTGGTGGTTTAGTGTGGCAGCATCTGCACTTTGGAACTCCTTGCCTATTGAGATCAAGCACCTGCTAAAATGTTCTTTATTACACAAACCTAGCCAGATGCTTCAGAAGCTGAGGTAATTTCAATCTGTTGTAAACGTTTGTATAATTGTATTTTCTTCTTGATTTTATCTTTTTATCTTTTTTAAAAACCACTTCAATGTTTGTTTTTTTAAAACAATCAAGCAGCATATAAATTTTCTGAAGTAAATAAAACAATAAATAAATAAATAGTACCCTGTAATGAAATGGATATAGCTAAAGATCATAGCAAATTAAGCATTGGATTAATTTGGAGCGTTCCCACCAAATATGTAAATATGTTCCTCTTTTGCCGCATGACAATGTCTGATAGTTGTGACGTGTAGTATCCGGCGTGCAGTAGCCAACATTTGTCGGCTTCTGACAGCTAGCAAGCAGCAGAACTCCACATATGACAATATCCGATATGTAGCAATCAGTATTTGACACAGATTGACAGTTTCTGACTTGCAGAAGTCAAGATATGACATAGCTGACATACAGTGGCAGATGGTGCTTGACAAGATAGGACATTTAGAAGATAACTTTTTTCCCTTGGCTTCTCCAACTGAGAAACCCTGAACTACTATGCTCATTTCACCCTGTATTACAGAAAAACACCCACCCACCACCACGACATGCCTAGTAATAAAGACTTATGAAATTTCATATCAACTATAATGGAAAATCAAATCATACAGGAGTATTTGGGAGTATTTTTAGAAGCAGAGAATGAGGCTGCATGGAAATACGTCAATGACTGTCATGTTGGCATTTTGGAAATCGTGCAGCAACTGGGACAGGGATCATTCCAAACAGGACTTTGAAGTTTCTCACAATGCTTCCCTGCAGCAGCCTTGGGCTAACTATTGCTAAATCTAACCTTTCAGAAGCCCTTCAGAATCCAGCTCCAATTGAATAAATCTAATCCCTAGAGTGATTTATTCTTCTTATCTCTAAATTCCTTTTACTGCAGGAGGTAAAATGGTGTAACTCTTTGACAATGGCCTCAAATCACTGACATCGTAAATAGCTTCCCTTCCTCAGACTCCACCATCAGGGACACCATAAATACTAATGCTGGTCAGAAACCTTTACGTCCAGTGCATTAGACAGCTAAGAACACTTATGAGCTGTGCACACTCTTCCGTGGCCATGTAGCAAAGGAATTTGGTACACATTGGCATGAGTTTAAGATTAGTACCTTAAGTCTTGACCTCATGTCCTTCAGGGCTCAGCTGAGCACCTTCTCAACATACCCAAATGATAGTGAGTAAATTAAATTAAAGCAGGGACCCACAATGTGGTGATCACGGGCACCAATGCTCCTATCAGTACTTCCTGACCATGAAAGGTAGATACCCCCTTAAAAATCCACACTGCACAAGGGACTGTTGCATTTGTTTTCCTGCTTATACTGACCACTGTAGAAGAGGCCAAGCCAGTTCAAACAGGAACACCAAACAGTCTCTTGTGCACATGTCCTTAAACATGCCCACGTGTCACTAGATGCCTGGCTAGGATCCCCACCATCACATCTGTTCTGGAAAGGTGCAAAGAACTTCTGGCTGTGAGCTAGCACAGTGGTGGCTGATGTAAGTGCCTTTCTCTCCACTGATGTGGAGCAGTGTGCCCATACCATTTTATGGCTCCATTGCCTTTTCTGCTCTTTTAGATATGGCAGCCATTTTTTATATTGCACACCCACATAGCAACTATTTTGTGACTGGAGCCTACAGCCCTTCCAAATGTGCTCACTACCTCATAAAAGGGTGGAGACCTGTGCCCTAAAGTTTTCTTCTAAACCTTTGGATTTGGCAAGATATCATGTGACATTATTACTCCAGGAGCTTTTTAGAAACTCCAGGTGCTTGTTGTACACTTCTACAGAAACGGGCCTAATTTCTTTATAAGTAAAACACCCCTCCCCCCTTTTTAAGAGAAGCTGCCAGTTACATGATATGTAGGGTTGAGCTTTTTTTGGGGGAAACCCAGACATTTTGCCAATTTCCCAAAACTCCCCAGAACGCTAATTCCATCATTTGAATCCCACACGTGTCTGAATGTATGGTAACCCTTTCCGCCTTCCCACACATTCAAAGCCCAGTCAAAGATGCCATGGAGCTTTGAGGACATTCTGGCAATTACCCAAAGAAGATTGCACAATGGAAGAGGACACTCTGGGTTGTATCTAACACAACTCGTCCCCTCTTCTCCCTCCCCACATCTGTTTTGAGTTTCCCACAAGCCTCTGGAACATATTTGGGAGGGCAAAGGGGGTGCATGAGGGAGAGGAGACATAGGAAAAGTTGCATCGTGCAAGTGGAAATCCTTCCACTGATTCTGGTTGTTTAGTCGTTTAGTCGTGTCCGCCTCTTCGTGACCCCATGGACCAGAGCACGCCAGGCACTCCTGTCTTCCACTGCCTCCCGCAGTTTGGTCAAACTCATGCTGGTAGCTTTGAGAACACTATCCAACCATCTCGTCCTCTGTCGTCCCCTTCTCCTTGTGCCCTCCATCTTTCCCAACATCAGGGTCTTTTCCAGGGAGTCTTCTCTTCTCATGAGGTGGCCAAAGTATTGGAGTCTCAGCTTCAGGATCTGTCCTTCGAGTGAGCACTCAGGGCTGATTTCCTTAAGAATGGATGCGTTTGATCTTCTTGCAGTCAATGGGACTCTCAAGAGTCTCCTCCAGCACCATAATTCAAAAGCATCAATTCTTCGGCGATCAGCCTTCTTTATGGTCCAGCTCTCACTTCCATACATCACTACTGGGAAAACCATAGCTTTAACTATACGGACCTTTGTTGGCAAGGTGATATCTCTGCTTTTTAAGATGCTGTCTAGGTTTGTCATTGCTTTTCTCCCAAGAAGCAGGCGTCTTTTAATTTCGTGACTGCTGTCACCATCTGCAGTGATCATGGAGCCCAAGAAAGTAAAATTTCTCACTGCCTCCAATATTAGATGGATATTGACCTCCCTCTCACACACCCCTTGGCTACTTTGTAAGACAAATGCACCCCACAGGTTATAATTTCACCTAAATTTTGCTCCCCCTTTGAAAAATGTTTGGAGGCCATTTCTTTCTCATTCTTTTTGAATGAGAATGGCAAAACCCCCAGACAATTCTCTTTTTTAACAGAGTGGTAGTAATAATACCCCTGCAGTGGGCCTCTCAGATTCCTGTCCTCTAGCAAAGCAAGGCACACAAGGGTCTTTCTTCCCTCTCTTTTTTACTGCAACTGTCACGACAATGGCTCTTTACAGCCTACTTCCATTGTGGCAGAGTAAAAGGAAAATGATAGCCCAGGGACTCAATGCATTTCAGTGAGAAGGTCAATGTGGCAACGTGTCCAATCAATAGTCTTTGCGCCTCCTTAAGGTTTTAGAGCCTAACAATTCACTTTAGACCAGCTAGTGGAACAATATGATCAAGTTAGCAGAGGCTCAGGGAATATAAATTGACAAGGCCTGAATGAGCTTGCAAAGACAAACAAAACATCAACACAATAACTTGCTGCCCTTATTTTCCTCCCTCCCTCTAATGCTAGCTATAATATCTGATGTGATTTACTTTTTATGAGTTTGTCCTAATGTATAGACTGTACTGCAGCAAATGGAAATGCTTGAGCTTAGATGGGTTGTGATGAAAGACTGTGTGTACTTGCTCAATTTTACAGTATTAAGGGTGCAGTGTTATCACATATTTCCCCTTTGCTATAGATTCCAGATGCACTTCTAGAGGAGATGGGGAATATTACTTGTATTACATCTTTTAACTGTGAGAATAGAATAAATCTAGGAGTGAGGGGCACAGTCGTACCATGGGGTTTGAGTACCCAGATACATGTTTAATTCCTCTGAGAAATTTTGCCAGCCCGATCAAACCCCTTTTACTTTCCTAAAAATGCCTCAGATGTTTATCCTGTGGAGGTAGCCATATATATCTTAATTACATTCAAAAGTACTTTTGCCCTACTTTTTTTTTTGTGGGGGGAGAGAAATGTTCGAGACATTGTGGCCACAGAGAAAGATCATTTATGTGTCCCTGTCAGGCACAGCTAGGTTACTGACAGGAATCATGAAACAGTCTCCACCGCAGATCTTAACAAGCTCACAAGTGTCCCAATTTTGATCAATGGGATGTTGGAGGGTATGTTAGATGGGCCTTTGACCCGACACAGCTCTGCTCTTCTTACATTGTCATGGCTAGCACTTTTCATGGTGCCTGGAACAACTATGACATATGGTTGCAATCCTTGGAGCCAGTGTGGTGTAGTGGTTAAGAGCAGTGGACTCGTAATCTGGGGAACCAGGTTCGATTCCCCGCTCCTCCACATGCAGCTGCTGGGTGACCTTGGGCTAGTCACACTTCTCTGAAGTCTCTCAGCCCCACTCACCTCACAGTGTTTGTTGTGGGGGAGGAAGGGAAAGGAGATTGTTAGCCGCTTTGAGACTCCTTCGGGTAGTGATAAAGCGGGATATCAAATCCAAACTCTTCTTCTTCCTTCTTCTTCTTGTCATAGGTCTTATAAACTTTCCCCCAATGTATAAAGTTTCCTCAACAGACATGGTCTATCAGCCGTTCATCCTGTGGTACTAAGAAGGAGTTTACCTATCTACCATAGTAAGCTTTACTTAACAAACTGTATGTGGGTCTCTGGTAGGGAAGGGCAGGACACCTCTGATAAATTTAGCTACATATTAAAATTGCTTTTTCTTCCTTTAACATTTCTTGGATGATTTTCATCAATAGGAACATCCAAAGTCAGGGAAATCTCTAATTTTAACATCTGCCTTATTTAAGGAGAATGCCAGATTTGTTGCCAACTAGGGTGAATTCCCCTCCCCCCCTCAAAAAAAAGTATGGTTCCAGTTTTGAGGGACTGGCTTTTCCCTATCGTTACAATAGAAAAAAATTGGTCCAATCATTAAAGATGGCCTCTTTAAAATACATAGCATGTGCCTCCCCTCTCCCAAGGATACATATAGTAGCGGGTATAAATTTGTGCTATCAATTAGAGTAGGTACAATTAGGACGTTTACAGTAATTTCCAATAATTTCACTTCAGGTTAGCTAGTAAATCATTGGCTTTAATAGAATGGTTATAAAACTGGAGAGAGAAACCTCTGAAAAAATGTCATGCATCTTCATTTGTTAAAATAAAAGGGATATTAATTCGACACACCAAGTGCATGCTATATTTGCATTCATATTACCTTTTTGTTATAATCTCTTGTAAGGATATGCCCTAGAGTCCCAGCGTGTAGCAGGTAGTGTTCGAAGCTACATAGATATTTGCATGATAAAGTGGTACAGTCCTCACAACGATTACATCTATAATCACAGATAGCCCTAAGATAACACACAGTGCAAATGCAGCCTATAAAGCACTATCTACTAGTGTGGATCAGAAACACTGAGACAGATTTTGGAGGCCTAAGTCTGAAAGCACTCAGGTATGGCCAAAAGCACACAAAAGCACAGATGGGGAAATTTGATCTGTGCAACCACATACACCATATACACATTATGGTTGTGTGTGGACACAGCAACTGTTCAGTCAACAACAACCGAACCACTAAGATCTGCTGGTGACCCTTCCAGTTTGCTCCAGACCATGGACCAAAAACCATTTCATTCCAAACACAAAGGGTACATCCTTTCCATTGCCCCAAATGACCCCTCGTGAACCTGTGAGATTTACTGGTATAGACTGTAATTATTGGTTTAATTTTCAGTTGGCTATCCCTTTGCTTTCCAGAAGAGTCACATACTGTCAGGCTCCGGGGAATTCTCTCCCTCCCTCGGTGGCCACAAGGAGCAGAGGAAAAACAAAGAGTTCTTACTTATGAGTTTATTAAAGCAACACAACAAGAGACCAGGAATGCAGTCTGCTTCCCATTAATGGCATTGCTCCATCTGATCTCCTCCCCCCTCTCTTCCTAGCTACACCACTTCCCCTTACAGTGGCCACCAGGGGCTAATTATCTCTGAGTCCTTTGCTCTTGCACCCTCAATGAAGTTCGGGGAGTGGGTCAGAAATACTCTCCAGTGATAACGTGTTAGCTGGCTGTTCTGTTTCTGTCTCCCCCTTCTTTTCTCCCAACACCTCCCAACTTTTCTGTTTGCCTGTCTCTGTGCTGTGACCTTCCTCAAACCACTGCTGTAATTCAATGCTGCCTTCCTCTTCTCTGGAAGTGTCAGGAAAAGGGGGGTGGGGCGATCTTCACTATTCCTCCTCCTCAATCTCGTCCCCTTCAGTCCAGTCACTGATACATACAGAGCTTCCTTATACTATTTTTCTATCTAGACTGGAAGCTAGGGTCTCAAGCAGAGGTCTTGGGCATCTCCTGCTGCCGCCTGAGATCTTTTTAAATGGCAACATCAGAGACTGAACCTTCTGCATGCCAAGCATGTGCTCTGCCACTGAGCAGCGATCTTTCCCCAAGGAAATTATCAGAATGTGGCATCTTCAGTATGCCAGTGGGAATTAGCTGATCCCTTTCCCCAGTCCTAGATGGCAGAAATAAATGCCAGGTAATACTGTAATGGCAAAGTGCTGCATTCAATGAAGAGATATGCTGTGTGCATTGTACACGAAGAGTCTTCTGGTCTGCATTATAAAGAGAGAGGCAGGACAGAGACACCACCGAGCGTACTTAATAAGGCAGAAGCTCAGCGCTCTTCAGCTCTAATTCCCTTTGATACCTATAAATTGGAAAGGCTTCTGTATGCAAAGCTTTCTCTAACCAAACCATAAAATAAGCAAAACAGACACTGTCTTTCTCTGTTACCATTTCTTCATTTAAATTAGTTTTGAAGTGTTCCCCTAACCACTGCCCCCCCCCACTCCAAAAAGCACCTGAGTTCCTGCATTACAATGAAATCCTGCTCTCCTACAATATCTGTTTTCTATCAATATTTCTCATCAGGGAATTTTATTTTATTTTTAAACTGTTGGTACTTGAGTTATTAATTTGTAAATAGGATCTTGGAAAATGGAGCGCTGGGGAACTCCCCCCCCCTCCCAATCACCTACAGGCGGATCCAGGTGCATTTAATTACATCAAAGAAATATGCAAGGTTATTTTTAAGACATCTCTGTAGCAGTGTAAAAGCTTTATGTACCAATTTGCATAAATTGCTAGGCACATTTAACAAAAATTAAGAGTCTTAGGTTTCATTTGATGAGCCATAATATCCTCCCAGGCAGAGTTACACGAGTGTCAGATTACAGAAGAGATAATTTCGGCAGATCAGATACACTTGCTGATCTTCTCTCAAGAGAGAATGAAGCCTGCCATTCATGAAAGATGAAGCCACATTTCCCACCCCACCCCTGTCCCTGAGACAAATGCAAGAACATAGGACCCTTCCTCTGCCCATCTCAGTATAGTTTACACCAGGGGTGGGGAAACTCAGGACTGGGTGACAAATGCAGCTATCCAGGCTTCTCTGTGTAGCCCTTTGGCATTTCCAGAGCCACACCCCCTACCTGACCTGTTTCTCAAAGGTTTTTGCCTAGCTGGAAAGTATCCTTGAATTCTGAGAATGCTTCTTGTTCACCTGGATGGAGGAAGCAAAGAGGTGTGAGAGTATATGCACAGCTGTCAACTTTTCCCTTTTCTTGCGAGGAATCCTATTCGGAATAAGGGAATTTCCCTTAAAAAAAAAGGGGGAAAGTTGACAGCTATGAGTATATGTAGAAACTAACTGTAAAAAGGTACATTTCACATTCATTGCTCTGCCTACTATTTCTCTGGCCCTTAGGCTGAAAGGCTTTCCTTACTACTGGTTTACACTGACTGGCAAAGGCTTTCCAGGGTTTCAGGCAGGCAACATTTCAAGTCCCACCAGGAAGTGCCAGGGCTTGAACCTTCTGCATTCAAAAGATGCTCTGCAACTGAGCTATGCCTTCTTCCCCACAGAGGAAGGCAGCGCTGCATTGTCTGAAGTTAAAGCAGTGGTTCACAAGCAATGTGGCACCCAAGGCATGACTCACACAAACAAGTGATTACCCAATGGTGGCTTTAAATGTTCACCAGGTGGAAGTTGTGGAAAAACCAACTCTCTTTCCACAGAGGCAAATATGTATGTATTTGCCTGATTGAAACAGGGATTCATCAAAGTCAAAGCTTGTACTCAACAATTTATTCTCCATTAACAGAAACCTCCCAGTTCTGTTGTTCTAGAGAACAATATCAATGGGTTAAGATGTGGCACACCAAACACGTAGCGTCATTTATTTTACATTTTTTATAAATTTTGACTTAAACCTCTACTGCAGAGGAAGACTTCTGTGTAACTCAGAAGCTCATCTCTAGTATTTTGAACATGTGATTGTCTCATTGAAGGTATTGCCCCACTTCCTTTCCCTTTTATTTTTCCATATTCCCATCAGCCCCAGTTCAGCATGGCAAACATTCAGGGATGCTGTGAGTTGCAGTCCCAAAAATCTGGGGCCAAAGAATACCTGCAAAATAAAAGGGAGGAGAAAATAATCACTACATAGTCAGGCAATCTTGCATCTAGCTTTTAGGAGAGCTATATAATAGGCATTGACAGCCAGCCCTAATAGTAATAAAAGCCTGAGTGCCTCAATAGTGTGTTCTGATCTCAAAAGCAAAGTGTTGCATTTATCCCACAAAAATTCATCTACCATGGCTTAAGCATTATAAATTGATTTTTGCTAACTAAAGGAAGAAATGGGCGGGGGGAGGGAGGGAATGGGAGAGAGGAACACAGTTGCAAAAATAATAGATATTGCTGGATCTTGTCTTCCCTTATTGTATTTTATAAATGCATCATGTAGTAATATAGAGCAACTTTTAATGGGTTTGGATATGAATGTATTTATCTTTTATTATCTGCATTTGTATGTATTTGCATGTTTTATATTTTGAATGGATAAGGTGTAGTGTGTACATGTAGTAATGTACATTTGATCATCCACTCAAGTACAATAACAATTCTTCCAGGGCCGGCCCTACTAGTGATGTGAACCACCTCAGGCAACTGATTTTGGGTGTCGTGGAAGGGCATCACATGGTCAGTCATTTAATTTATTATAGTTGTATTTTTTACTGCCAGGGAATGGGAGAGGCTCTTGTGAGATTTTCTGTCCCAGTTGGTGAAAATAAACTGGACTGCTCTTGAATATGATGCCATTTGACATGGAGGGCGAGGGTGTCATTTTTTGAACTTGACTTGTTTCCTCCTCACATTCATCAGTTTACATTTGTTTACATTGAATTGCATTTGTCATTTTATCACCCATTCACTCATTTTGGAGATGTCCTTTTGGAGCTCTTCACAATTTATTTTTGTTTTAAATGACGCTGAATAATTTAACATCAGCAGCAAACTTGGCCCCCTCACTGCTTAATGTGAGTATGTAATACATCTTGCCCTTGAGGAAGCTATGCTGGCTCTGCTGCAGCAAGGCTTATTCTTCTATATACTTGGCTATTTAATCTTTAGCAGTACTTTCTACCAGCTTTCTCAAAACACATGTTAAGTTAACTGGCCAGGATCCCTTTTAGAAAAATGGTGTTACACTGGCTATTTTCCAGTCCTCATATATGAAGTCTGAGGGACAAGTTAGAAGATCAGCAATTTCACATTTGAGTTCTTCAGGAACTGTCAGTTGCATGCCATCCAGACCTGATAATTTCTGTTTCTATTTTGTCTAATAGGCCTTGACCCATGACTTACTGACCTAAAGTATTGGGTCCTCAATTTTAATGAGCAGGGGGCCTCCAGTCAACTTTTGTTCATATCTAAGCTGTGTTCATGAGGTTTTCTGATTCTATCTTTCATATACTTTCAACCATTTCTCTGTACTGGTCAATAGGGGTCATGCTAATACTTATAATTCAGAAAAGCTCAAAGAGAAGGCTGAAGATGTATTACATACTCACATCATGCATTATAGATCCATGTAACCATATGCTGTTTTTTTTAAAATGAATTTAACATTTGCCTCTCTCATTTACCCACTTAAGGATTCTGTGACAGCATCACAGCCCTTGACTCAACTTTGCCTGAAGCTGCTGAAGCAAATCATATTCTCACGCAGGGGCTTCAGAGACAGGTGCATGGAACATTTTATGTGTTTCACATATGCAGTCAATGCACGCTACCACCGCATTCCAATTTATATCCCTTTTTAGACAGTGCCAGTGCTTCATCAGTATGTACCAGTTCATCTGTGAACTGCCCTGAAACCTCCAGGTATAGGGCGGTATATAAATTCAATAAATAAAATAAAACAACAACAACAATAACAACAACAACACGGAGGAGAGTGATCCTAGGGCCATAATGTGGAAGGAGATACTCTGTGTACTGTCTGTATGAATTAAATTGTTTCTGCTTTTCAGTGTGTTCCCACCTCATTGTTTCATGCCACCCTTAGGAATGATATGATCAGGGAATGTCAGATCCTGGGATGAATGTGGCCCTCCACTTCTCTATGTATGGCCCTCAGGACTCTCTTCAGGCTTTGCCCCCACACCAACCCTGTTCCAGGCCCTACTTGAATGCTTTTGCATGACTGGAATGTGATTGTGTCTCTTGTTTGCCTAGATGGAGCAAAACAACTGTGACTCTTCCATGGCTACAGTACAAAGGTTACGAATCACACCAGGATCTCATTGCACCTGGCATACATAGGTCTACACTTCTGCCCAGCTGGCAGATAGTCATGCACGTGACATACAGCACAATGACTGGAAAGCCCCTCCAGCCCTGCTCATTTTCTACCTGCGTAACTATTGTTCTGCTTCCTACCCCTATTTTGCCTTATGACCCAACAATCTTCTGTTATGAGCTCACCACTGGGCCTTTCCCCCCTAGACTCTGATTTCATTTCCTCTATTTCTTGTCCCCTTATTATTTACTCTTAAGTGCAAAAGCTCTCTGCTCCAAGTCCCCTTCCCACCTTTCTTTGGATGCTGCTCTAGAGGGCACCACCTTCTTATCTCTGCTCACTCTGCAGGCACATGAAGTGCATCCCAACAATTCATTTCCTTCTCTACTGATTCTTTCAGCTTTCCACTTTCTGGTTCCTCATCAAGCCCATGCCTCCCTCTTGGCATTTCTGTTTTATCTCTGCACACCAAGAGGACAGGAGAGGAGAGATGTGCCCCCTTCAGCCTGACCTTGTTTACTACAGGTGGACCCTGATTTTGGATACAGATAGGTAGCCGTGTTGGTCTGCCATAGTCAAAATAAAAAAAATCCTTCCAGTAGCACCTTTAAGACCAACTAAGTTAGTTCTTGGTATGAGCTTTCGTGTGTAAGCACACTACTTCTGTTTCAGTGTACCTGATTTTGGAGTTCGCGTACAGCCTTTACTGTATGAAACCTCACTCACTCTTAAGGGTCAGGTTTTGCAACTTGAGGGTGCTCTTGGATCTGACCCTGGTGCTGAATGTCCTTAGGGCAGCAGTAGCCAGGAACACAGTTTACCAGCTTTCATTGATATGCCAGTTGTGACTGTATGGCCTTGGTTATTCCTGCAATGGTGACACTCTTTGTGGAGCTGCCCTTGAAAAGTGCTTGGAAAGAACAAGAATAAATATTATAGGACCTCTTCAAGAGAAGGAGCAACCACCCTCTTGGGTTTTATGGCAGCTGGGGAAAGACCATTGAATAAATGAGTTCAACTTGCAAGAAAAGAAGAGCATTCAGCAAAAGTGATAAGCAATAGTGGAAGGAAGGGTGAGGCTTGCAAAGTATTCCTTGCCATGAGAATTGTGGGGTTCCAGTTTTTATCCATGGAGTACTACAGTATATGCATTTGACAAAGCACTGAAAAATTGTGTGTCCCCCCCCCAATAAATAAAATAAAATAAAAATCAAAAAGCTGTTGTAGGTTAATTTAATGAGTTGGATTCAGACTTTCAGTCATGCTTTGGGGTAGAGCCATTGAAATCAATTGACTCTAAAGAAAGTCTTATTTATTTCAACAGGCCTACAATCACATCGTTATTAAATTTATTACAATCACAGGAAAGCCCTGAAAGCGTGCATTTCAAGTTTCAAAGGCCAGGGTAAAGGGTGCACATCTAAGTCTAGAGCCAACCCCATAAAATGTCAAAAATCAAATACTGAGATTCAGTAGGTTCAGAAAACAGATTCAAATATAGAAACAAAATATTCAATAATAAGTTGCAAATATTTTTAGCCATAGAATATCTGGTGACCATTCAGCACAATGTTTCCCAGAAGTGATTCCTCCTTCTCACTAGGTGATATTGTGCAGTCACTAGACTTCTGTAATGAAAGATCTATGGTTGAAGGCATTATTCTAATAATAATGAAAGGAAGGAAGGAAGAAATGTCTCACATATGATTTTGAGCTAGAAGCAAGAGAGCAACTAGCAGTGCCTGACGGTGAAAATGACTGTAGTGTTCATTTACTGGCAACAAGGGAGACAGACTCTACACTACCCTTTATGTCTTTGGTGCTATAGACAGTGAATTAACTGATACATGATAGAGTTCAGTTTGCTCTGACTATGCTTTCAGAGGTGAACATGTACAACATAATAGAGATTCACCCTAAGGGGTGAATTTGGAGTAGGGTTTCTCAGCCTTTGTAAAACACAAGGGAACCAGGAAGCTGAGCTTAACCAGGAAACAAAAAGGAACAGGCGCCTTTGCTGGAACACAGGAACCAATTGCAAAGATTTGAAGGCTCTGGGTCTGGAGGCAGCACTGACTTTGCTTTACATTTCAGATCATTTGATCATTTCCTTTGTGCCATTTAGCATATTGCGTTACTACTATTGAGTGCAGGGCTGTTGTAAAAATAGCAGCCTTGGTCTTCTAGAACTCCACAGGTGACACTTCCAAGCAGAAGCTGAAGGCACAATTATGCCACTTTCCATTCCAGGTACAGAGTTGATCTCATGATCATCAATGCATTACAGTGCTCTGAAGAGCTCTTCTGGGAGCTGTCCTTTGTTCAGGGTGCTGGAAGTTTTCAAAGACACCCATTCTCCAGAGCTATAATTCCTAGAGTTTCCTGTGAAGAAGGATTGTTAAACCATTGTCTGGATTGTAGTTCTGGGAGAGTCCGGACAACTCTCAGCACCCTTAAAATACTACAGCTCTCAAAATTATTTGATTGGAGCCATGACTCTTTAAAACGGCATCATAGTGCTTTAAATGTATGTTGTGAATATGGCATAGCTTAGGGTTGCCACACGTCCGGATTTTCCCAGATATATCTGGAATAATGCAGTTGGCAGCAGTGTCCAGGCAGAAATCGTATGGCAGCTCAACAACTTTTCTGTCCCCTTTTTCCACTTTTTGAAATATGGCAATATAGCTCAGGGATTTCACAGCTGCTTTGCTCCTATGCCTTTGAAACCACCTTGAATTGTATCCTTCAGACCAGAGGGTGCCAACTTGAATAAAATATTGAGGAGGGGGACAGGTAAACCCTCTCCTGCATAATCAATCACAAGACTTGTCACACACACACCATTTGAATGGCACTGCCCACGAACTTTGGGGATCCCCTCAAATATTTTATTGGGGTCCTCAGTCCCTAGGAGTGGGCTACTTCAGACTAACTCATGGACTGTATTGTTCCCTGGATCATTAAAAAACAATGACAGTTTCACACACTTCTTTCTATTATACAGATGTTGACAAAAAATGTATTACATAAAAATATAGAACACTTACTTTGGGTTATACTGGTGTCATCTCTAGTATCAAGCACACCACTAAGACAAGAAGGTAGAGCTGTTCCTACAGCTTTATGTAATCTCCAAATCAGCCTGAATTTGGGGTCTTTGGTTAGGAACCCTAAGACTGCTTATAAATCCAGGGTTTTGCCCCTTGCCTGCCTGCTGCTCATGATGACTCCTTCCCCCATCAACACTGCAACACACCACCATCAATGTTGCCTCCCACCAGTGTCCTGAATATGAGCCCTGGCTAAGCAGGCATAGACCCAGTTAAGCTGAGTTGAGGGACTTATTATGATGGCATATCCCAAGTAAAAGTGAGATGGCAGGAATTATGTCTGTGTAGCTTTGGGGGACAGCTCAAGGTCTGCCTATTTCAAATGTGCTGGGCAGAACTTGGATTTGGATTGTGCTGTAAACTCTTGTAATGTGATAGAAATGACTGCTGGTAAAGATGGTAGAGATAAGAGGCAGCAGAACAGCAGTAATCTGTCTAGAACTCCAAATACTCTTCATGCCATAAGCCATGTCCAGCTATTTCTAAGGAAGCGTGGAATTGTTGGGTCAAAAAGACTTGAATGCAACTTGTCTGACCCTGCCATTCATTACAACTGATTAGCAAAACAATATTATAACATTTTGAATCAAAGAATCATAAACTTGTAGAGTTGGAAGAGACCCTGAGAGTCATCTAGTCCAATGCAGGGAGTTGGACTAGACGCCTTAATTGGGAATAAAAATAAAGGCCTTATCAGATCCTAAAAACTGCTAATTGTTCTTTATACTCTGGCAATACAAATCTATACACATGTTTTTCAATCATCTAAATGCTCTTATATGATTTGTTTAGTAAATGTACACCCCACCCTTCCAGTGCATTTGCATCTCTGAGGGTGGTTCATAACAATTAGAAACCAATCAATCACATAAAAACAACACAGCAGCAAAGACTCCTATCTAAAACCTTGGGTGGTCACTGCTAGTCACTTCCAATGGTCTCATTTCCTATAAGCTATTTTCCTATGTTCCTATGATGCTATGTAGCATGCACATACTGCAATTGTGCTGTAGAAATGTACCAGCCAGTATGTGGAGCGATCAATAGAGAGATGGATCTGGGAAGCAAAGGTGAACTCTACCCTCACTCAGCCATTGTGCATCTCTGGTGACTTTGGTCTAGTCACTCTCTCTTAGCCCAACCAGTCTCATAGGGAGGAAGGGTGAGAAACGAAGGTGAGAAATCAACAGGCAATCAATCAATCAATCAATCAATCAATCAATCAATCCATAAATAGGTGATCAGAATTAACCCTCGGTTCATTCACAGATCTTTAAGGGAAACAAATGCATTTCCTTTATATCTCTTTGAAGGGCATTACAGAAAGGCTACTGCACAAACAGATACCAAAAGCTGGCTTTTTGTTTTAAACCAGCATTCTTCACCCTTTAACAGAAGGAGCAGTTGGTCTGTAGCTAACACTTAACCATCCAGAGTGATTTATCTGGAGACATCTTGCTGGTTGTGCTCCATTAATTTTAGAAACAGAAGGTCTGTTCAGCTTGTGCAATGGGATGTTTTAGCCATCAAGAACACCCAGGGAAGGCTTGCTAAATGCGCTGCTAGGCAGGGGCAGGTGTCAGCCTCCTTTGATTTGTTCAGCGTCCAGATTCAGCAGAAATATGTATTTCCTGTGCATTTGTTTCTCACAGCAAGAACTATTATTTGCAAACACATCCCCCCCAGCCTATTGCTGCCTCAAGGTATAATTTTTGACAGATAACCTTCTTAAATTAAACATGCCATTTTCTGTGCTATGAAAGAAGAGAGGAAAGCTAAAGGTTCAGAGGATGAACTAAAAAAGGCCCTCTCTTGAATGGTTCCAAACACTGCAAAATCTATTCTATTAACAAAAGAAATGGGGGGGGCAGTTTAATCAAAGCAGTGATGGGAAATACAGGTCACATCAAAATTGTATTAATATCAAGAGACTGAAAATAATTGTGTGAAGAAAACTATTGAAGAGAGCATGAGGGGAAAGCTTTGATGAAAACAACAAGTAAGCATGAAATAATAATTCATGGTGTATGTAACTACTGAGTGTTTTGCTAACTAAAATCTTCCATTATCTAGGAAGGAGCATTGGTCAAGCCATTGGTCTATAAAGATGTGAAGTCCAATATAGCATGCTGCATATTGCAAGAACCATTAGCTGGATGTGCTAAGCTGCTTCTTTGCAATGTCTGATAGGAAAACCTTTGGTGGAGACATGTGACAGCCTTATTTTATGCACTTCCTCTGCAGGCTTGTTTCCCTTTGGATGTTACTAAGAAGCATCACCAGATAGATTCATGAATCACTTGCAGATCTGTATAGCAGCACTTTCTATGTCTGAAGGCATTCTGCCCTAATATTATGAAGGATACTACACAATCATTTTAAATCTGGTGCCTTGGTACAAGTCTGCTCTCATGAAAGAGCATCATGCCCCAAAACACAAGTTTTGGGGTGCCGCACGAGATTCCGGACCCCGAAAAGCACTTATCCTGACAGTTGAGGGGTATGTCACTTTTCTGAAAAATGTCGTCAAGGTTTCAGTATCATAATTGGGCCTGAAACCTGACTGAATTGGGCCCAGTTATGAGTTTCCTCCAAGAATGCCTGAAGCTAATCTCCCACCACACTCTCAAGCATCTTCTGCCCAAAGGGGATATTTGTCACTGGGCTTCTGGTTCCAGAGAGGTCCTCTTCAGGGTATTTTTATATTTTGAATTGCATTTTTCTATGGTGTACTTTATTGCTCATTTTTAGTGATAGTGGCTTACCTAAGGGGTCTGCTTGCCTGGCCTGAAAGACAGGCTAAAATATTTAGATAAATATGTAAAAGGAATTCAGTCATATCTTCACCTCAATTATTATTGTTGTCAAATTGCAACTTTATCACAACGCCATATTTAGTACTATTATGATCCGCCTATAATGATACAATGATTGCATTTTTTAAAAGAATGGCTTTATAGCTTTTTGTATAATGTGGACTCAGAAAGTACATTAGGCAAATGCAACGCTAGCTACTACTTGTGTTCGTAGCAGGATCAGGGTTAGGAATATGCATAGGAAGAAGATTCAACATTGATATATGGCAATTGCACCAATATGGCCCACATCCTTCCCAGTCACTTCCATATGCAGCTGGAATGCTAGTGCAGTACAATATGTGCATTCTCCATGGTGCTGAATCAATGGGAAAGGGACATAATGCAAGACTCTAATGATTTATGACCTTGTAACAATAAATTGCAAAATTTAGAACCCTTGTACTTCCCAGAGTTATTCATGGTATTTTTTAAAACACACACACACTTTAATTCAGTGCTTTAAAAGCACAGAGCAATGCTGTTGTTAATCAAGGAACGGGCTGATGGGATTTACAGGCATAATATACAACATAGCTTCATAGTCTCAGGCAACTCTGAAATGGGAACTGCCTGCCTGCTTGTGTGCCTTCCAGAAACCCTCCGGGGAGCTCCCTGAACAGTCTCCAAAGCTATTGAATGACTAGATAAATAATAGCCTCTCAAAAACTTACTTGCTGCAGCAGTTGATCTGGCTGGAGCTGAGGGAGTGATTTGAGGTAGGTTGTAAGGAACCTTTAGATGAATTGTCAGTTTCTCACTTGAAATCAATATGGCTGGCATTCTGCAATACTTTGGGAATCTATGACATTCCATTTCTTCTCCGCCTGCTTGTGTACATCCATTGTAGGGAGCTGCCCTATTAATGTGATGCCACCATGTATCATGTGGAGGAAGGAACAAGAAGGCTGTACCTTCTGCCCTTGCACCATAGTCACATCCCATGTTGATTGTGACATATGCACTTGAACACTAAACTTTGTAAAAGGGCACATCTGCATGAGCAGCTCGCACATAGTCGCTCCGCGAGATCAGAACCCCCGAATCACACAGAGGTCCTGATTAGTTGATATAATTAGTTGATCTCTAAGGTGCTACTAGAAGGAATTTTTAAATTTTGTTTCAACTACGACAGACCAACGGGACGCGGGTGGCACTGTGGGTCCCTTTACCTTTACCTTTACGACAGACCAGCATGGCTACCTACCTGTAACTAGAACTATGGAAGGCACCACCCTGAGCTGCAAGAAATGGAAGTCCACCAACCTTACCAAGAGCTCATACCAATAACAAACTTAGTTGGTCTCTAAGGTGCTGCTGGAAGGAATTTTTTTATTTTGTTTTGACTACGGCAGACCAACACAGCTACCTACCTGTAACTAGGTCCTGATTGTGAGGACTGGCTACATATGAGCAGCTGTGCAGATGTCGGCACCTCTTTGCTCAATGTGTGGAGCTTTGGGGTAGGATTGGCACTTGCATGATGTCAGGTCCATAACCCTGCTCCACTCACACTGGAGAGAAAGCCGGAATATGGCTATTGTCTCCTGCGCATGTAAGCAAAATTTACAGTGCAATCCTGGTCATAGCTGTGTAGAAGTTGATTGCAGCCATAGTAAGGTTGTCTGACAGGAGGTGCATATCTTTATTTTATTTTTTTATTTGCTAATTAAATTTATACCTTGACATTTCTCCCAAAGGAACACATGAACGCATAGACTAAGGTAGAAAAACAATAGCCCTATGATTTCTCCTCCTTCTTTCTAGACAGTAAGAATGATCCAAATATTTCAGAGCTGTCAGTTATTCCACTAATTACAAAATTCACTGTTGTGCTAAACCATTTTAAATTGTGTCATTTCTAATCTGATGTATCTATCCATCGTTTTCACCTCTGTTAGTTACTATGGGTTGTCTGCAATGCTAGTTCTACTCAGAGTAGAATTATGGAAGTTAATGGATGTGGCTAATTTAGGTGCATTAATTTCAATGGGTCTACTCTCAGCCAAATTTAGTTGGCTACAATCCTAGGCATTCCTCTCCTCATAAAAGTCCTTATGTTCAGGTCAAAATGGGACTGAGACACTGAAATTGCAATAAGTTTCCCAGCATCTTAAAAAATAATAATAATAACTGGCTTCTCCTTGAAGGATTACTTCATCTTCAGCCAATAACCTCTTGTCTGAGCCGGATGCTCACCATGGAATCTGTATGATAGTGGTATAATCTTTATTCTATCATAGCCCTGTATGCCTATAATTAAGCTGAGGGCTTATGATTCAGTGGTTCAGCTTTGTTTGTTCTTAGTGAACTGTGTGGAACTCTCTGGAGGAAGCATTTTTGCTGCTTGTGCGATTAAAGTTATATATATTCCTTCTGAATTCTCTTCTCACATAATGTCAAGTGCACTCTTTTGAAAAATGGATAATCTATACAGTGAATTTTTATAGGCAGGATCCATTTTTAAAAGTCTAAGATAAAAGCAAGGAACTGAGTAGAAGTAAAAAGAGGAACGGGGAAACAAAGAGCCAAAATAAAGTACATTTATTTTATGGCAGTGTGCAGTGCAAACAGAATATATGCTATTTTTTACTAGAGTATGTACTGCTAGAAAAATGACTGTGGTTGGAATGATAGGCCATGGGAATGAATTTTTAGACTTTACATTCTAACAGGAAAAGGAGGCTGTGGTATCCCCAAACTGGCCTTCAACTAAGGTTTCGTACCCTTGCCAATCTTCCAAAGAGGGATGTCAGAGAATTTCAACAAAAGCGCCCCCTCTGAAGTTTCTATAGGAGCTAGTACATCACCCCTGCTTCAAGCAGGTGTGATCTCAGGGCACCCCATTAGAGGAGTCTAGATGGAAGCCTATGTCCAGAAGCCAAGTATGGGGCAGATGGCCCATAGAGGTTCCAGTAGCGTCTGAGGGGGCACCTTGGTAGACCCACATCTTGAGGATGTCTTACAATCCCAGGCATGACCCTGTTCAAGCATCTGCCCTCCATGTGGAGGCTGGAAATGGATATAAATCCAAGGCCTGAACCAAAAACCTACCTACATCTGCAATCAATAAAGTTGTAGCCAATTTTTTAACCCCAGAATGTTGCCTTGTCCAGTTCATTACACCTTTCTCTGCCTAGGCTTTCGTTCCCTGGGGCAGAGGTCACTGTGAGTGGGTCTGCAATGAGATAGTACACACAACTAGGACACACACAACCCCCCCTGTAAATTGTCATACAGTTTGAAGCCATATCTGCTTGACATGTGCACAACAACAATGCCGAAGCTTCTATGGGATTGAGGGGAGCATCTCTTGAAAAGCATATTTGGTGAGACATATTTTGTTCTGACCAAGGTAGGAAGGGAAAAGGTCAGCTTTCACTTCCCACCCACCAAAGGGTTGTTGGAATAGGAGACAGCTACACAGAGGAACAGAGGGAATCTGCTCACCTATAAATGCAGTTACAACTGACCAGTGCTATTTTTCTAGAAAATGAGGTGCCAGAACTCACTATGAATGCCTCCGTTGTTCTCTTAGAATGCCAATGGCACCCACCTGAGAGGTGCCAGAACTGGATTCTGGCAAGTTCCAGCTGGAAAAAAAGACCTGCAACTGACATAGATCCACTATGTTGATGTATCACCAAGTTCCACCAACACACAGGTAACTTAGCTGCTCTTCTTCATGATAATTGATTATTGTTGTTGTTGTTAACATTCACGAGTGGCTTAGACTCATAGAACTGTAGCGTTGGAAGGGACCTGAGGGGCATCTAATCCAAGCTCCCGAAATGCAGGCATCTCAGCTAAAGCATCAATGACAGATGGCCATCCAACCTCAGCTTAAAAACCTTCAAGGAAGGAGAGTCCACAACCTTCCAAGGGAATTTGTTCTACTGTCGAACTGCTCTTACTGTCGGAAAGTTATTTCTGATGTTTAGTCGGAATCTCCTTTCTTGTAACTACGTGCTTACTACAAAGCATATCTCAAAGTAGGACATACAGTCATACCTTGGTTTTCAAATGCATTGGGAGTCTAATGTTTTGGCTCCCGAATGATCAAAAACCAGAAGTGATTGTTCCGGTTTTCAAATGTTCTTTGGAACGCGAACATCCAACACGACTTCCACAGCTTCCGATTGGAAGCCGCGCCTTGGTTTCCGAATGTTTTGGAAGTCGAACAGAATTCCGGAATGGATTCCGTTTGACTTCTGAGGTACCACTGTAACTGAAAAACACACACATAAGAGTTTAAAAGAAATATCAAAAGAAATAAAAGAGCATTATTTACTAAAAACAAAACAAAACAACAGACTCCTACCCACTCTACTAAAAAAATGAATATTGAAACAGGCAGGATCATCGTACCACATAACCCCAGTTAAGAACTGAATGTCTGGTCAACAAGAATGTCTTATAGTGATCCCATCTGCTTCCAGCAGGTGTAACTGTTTTTAGAATTACCTGGAAAAGTTGGCTCCAAGTAATGGCTCACAGTGTTTTTGTTACTCACATCTATCATATTAAAACTCAGATAAATCATTGGGGAACCCTGGAAGTGGCTCACTGAAGGAACTGAGCCAGAAAGAAAAGGTTAAATCTATAGGGAAAAGGATGTGCAAATTTCCCTGAGCAGCATGCTTGAGAGGACTGCTAATTAATTGGTGGTAAATAATGACACAGGGTGGATCGCAAGCTGATGACAGCAACGTGATGACTGATAGGACTAGAAAGAAGACAAAAGGCATGATGGGTGATGACAAGTCTTAATGCAAAGAGGGGAGGAAACGGGCAACTGCAGAGCAGGGAAAATGATTAAAAATTCTCTGGGGAAATTTAGGGTGTGCCTGAACCGCCGAAGTACAGTGCAAAACAATTAATGCTGCTAAAGCAAAGAGATGTCGAGCCTAATTGAATGCATTGCCAGAGAGCCAGAAAGACTCACAAACAAGTGTTAAGCAAGCCCCTGGTGCGTCTCATGCATTGTAAAAGCATCAGAGCTAATAGGATTTGGACCAGATCGAAAAAGGAGTTGGGATATGCTCAGTGTTAGAGATGAACAAAAGGCCCTCAAGGAATAGAAGAATTGTGCTTCTTTAAAGGGCAACTGGCAAATGTAGTCATGCAGGCTGAGTAAATAACCTGTGTCATGTAGCCGCAAAGAGGAGATGGATGCTAAATTAAGCAGGTGTTTGAGATACCCCTTTCCTTAGGTGGAAAAGAAGTTTTCTCACAAGAAAAGCTGACTTAGAAATACCTGTTGGAAGAATTGTGTTGGGAGCGTCACCCAGGGGAAAAAAATGTATTGACTTTGGAGGAGAATACGTATTTGTCAATATAGCATATTACATTTGTAAAGGGTTTGGCAATCTTTATCATCAATACTCTTGTGAAGGTGTAGGGAAGGGGCGGGGAGAAAAATGTGGTTCAATGTGCATTCTAATGCGAGTCTACGTAATTTGCGCTTCCTGAAATGATATGGAAAGTGAAACACATCTATCCTTCAAAATCCACACCTTTTCAAATTATTTTGTGATGCCCTCCCCCAGCCAAAATGTGTACATAAATTTATATATTAGGGAAAGTATTAAAATGCATATATCAGTGAAAATAGCATACAGAAAGGTAGTATAATAGGAAAAAGTGTTTGCAGAAATTGATATATTTGGCAAAATGCCTACAAAAATAGGATTATTAGGAGAGCTACCCATTAAGATGCTGGAAATTTTCATAAGGGCTTTTAAATATACATTTCCCCTGAAAACAGTTCCGCCTTAACTGAACTTAAAATTGGGAGAATGAGAAACCAAGAAAAACTGAGATTGACAGATTCAGCCATCTCTATGATGGAGCTCACAATTTGCATTTTATAGGAGAGCTGTGGCTGAAAGAAGGTACAATATCAAAGATGATACTGTAATCCTTTTTGGTGGTGATGCCATTACGGAATGTTGTTTCCCCAAAATGCGCATCAGATGCCTACACCAGATTTCTTCAGGCACCATCTTGATGCATTTTGTTCTCCCAGACCTTTTAATTCAGGCTTGTGCCTTCTGTAGATAGTATGATGATAGTTTTATATGGTATCTAGGCCTGGTGACAAACTTACACAATGATGTAGACTGGCTTGAGGAGAAATCTCATAGGACATCTTTGCTGAAGATTGGTTTCTTTCTCTCTCTTTTACAGTGGTACCTTGGTTCTCGAATGGCTTAGTTGTTGAACAAATTGGCTCCCAAATGCCGCAAACCCGGAAGTAAGGGTTCCAGTTTGCAAGCGTTTTCCGGAAGCCGAACGTCCGACACGGCTTCCGCTTGAGTGCAGGAAGCTCCTGCAGCCAGTAGGAAGCCCTGCCTTGGTTTTCGAACAGTTTGGGGAGTCAAACGGACTGCCAGAATGGATTATGTTCAAGAACCAAGGTACCACTGTATTAACAGTTTGGGGGACTGTAGGGCATGTTGAATTTAGCACCAAAAATGAGGGGTGGCCTTATTTATGGAGTGTGTTTTACTAGATTGAGGGCACAAGGAGAAGGGGACGACAGAGTACGAGATAGTTGGACAGTGTTCTCGAAGCTACTAACATGAGTTTGACCAAACTGCAGGAGGCAGTGGAAGACAGGAGTGCCTGGCGTGCTCTGGTCCATGGGGTCACGAAGAGTCGGACACGACTAAACGACTAAACAACAACAAAATTTTGTTGAGAAGGCCTTTGCCCTGCCCGTCTCTGTGTTTGTGCATGTGTTTTGCTATAATCTATTTTGTTTTGTAAGCCATTTTGAGAAGGCCTTTGCCCTTACTGTGTGTGTCTGTGCATGTATGTGTTTGTGAGTGTAGTCATGAATTTGAAAATCGTACTTCTAAGCCCTTTTACTAGTTAACAAAAAGCAGGAATCTGGCTCTAGTTTTGCAGTCATGTCAGTTTCTAGACAGTGTGACTGAATGTGACAATTAGGCAATATGACTGCAAGAGTCTGTCTTGGCCTAATGGGAATGAGAGGAAGCCTAAAGACATAGCTTCAATATGGGGACAGCTGACAATTCACCCTGCTTAATAACCTTGGTTCTGCCCTTTGGAAAGTCAAGTGAAATAAAAACTGCACTTAACAGAGAAAAATTACCAAATAAAGCTGTCAAAGGGACACATTTACTGTGTGCATGAAGCCTGCTGGTTTTGTAATTTGGGATGGCCATTTCTATAAACATCTGATAAATGAATAAAGAGATAAATAAAATACACTGCTGTACTGTTACAACAAGCCCAATAAGAACCAGGCTCCTAAATGAGTAAACACATTCAAATGAATAAATCTCCACAGTATCAATTTATGCTAATGTTGCACATGATGGAACCTATTAGAACAATAACCAGTAAAGTGAGAAAAGGAGATAAAACTATGATTGTGTTATAAGCTCTGCATTAATAGAATTCTATCTTTCTCTTACTTGCTGGCACCCACAATTAAGAAGGTGTTTCTCACCACCTAAATAACCGTCTCTGCCTTGAACCAATTGAGATTATCAGGCACTTTATCTATGACTCTGAATTAATCCTGGAAGGTACAGAATACCTTTCCAATTTTTTGCAGTTTAACAAGCATTTCACGTCTCTGCAGTGGTGCAGAAGAGTGCACCGTGTTAATTTTGCACACAGTACAGCTGAACATAAAACTACCACTGGACTCAGCTGTACAACTGCAAAAAACAACAACATTTTAAGTGTGTTTTAAGTGCAATGTGACACTAGATGGCGATGGTGAGCCTCATGGAAAATTCAATGTATTTAAAAAAACACACTTTAAAAAAAGCATTTTCAGAACTTTTTTTATGTGTCTATAGATTCCACCATAATGCTGCTATACAAATCTTTGGCACAACTGTGTATAGACTACTGTGTACAGTTCTGGTGACCTCACCGCAAAAAGGAAGCGGATCAGAAAGGGGCAACTGGAGTGACTTTCCTATGAGGAAATTAGTTTAGAAAGGTGAGTGGGGGGGAGTGTATAGAGAAAAGTTTTTATCCCTTTCACATAAGACTAGAGCTTATGGACATCAAATTAAGCTGAATGTCAAATGATTCAGGGCAGATAAAAGAAAGCAGTTTTTCACACAGCACGGAGTTAAACTTTGGAACTCAATGCTGCAGGAAGCAGGAATGGCCACCAACTTGGATGGTTTCTAAAAAGAGGCCTGGACAAATTCATGGAGGAAATGGCTGTTAATGACTATTAGACATGATAGCTATACTCTGCTTCCACAGTAGGAAGCAGTAATGTTTCTGAATACCAGTTGCTGAAAACCACAGCATGGTTTCTGAAATATGCACGGGTGGGTTCGAATCCCACCTTCGTCGCCAGTGAAATATACTCGGAGTCGAGAGTAGATTTCATGCTCTTTATTCAGCTCATAATGGTGAGGAGGAATGGAAGTTCCCCCAGAATGTCTGCTTTATATACATTATTTACACAATGGGCCCCATGTGATTGGCTAATTCCGGGATTCTCCTGTAGGCCAATCAGGTTGCGGATTCACTTCCACCTGGAGCTGGATTGGGTGGCTCTTGTGGACCAATCAGACTGCTGCATTCTGGATCCTATTGTTCTAGGCCCAATCAGACTGCTGCATTCTGAATCCTATTGTTCTAGGACCAATCAGACTGCTCCATTCTGAATCCTATTGTTCTAGGACCAATCAGACTGCTCCATTCTGAATCCTATTCAACTCAGTACATAACACCTTCCACCTCTGTCTCGTGCTGGTGGAACATCAAGTCCAGCGTATCTGGAGACATGATCAGCACCGTATATACAGAAATCTGGCTGTATTATTGGAATTGATAAAATGGGCTATGCTGAAACCCAGCTCAGTGGCTTCTCTTTCAAAGGAGCCAAAGTGTGTTAAACATCAACAAAAGAACTGCCTCTGAAAACACCAAGGCACAAAGGTACAAAACTGAATTTCCATACTCTTTTAAATGAGGTTTAAGCAATGTTTTAACACTCCAAGTGATGTTTCAAGGAAGTTCAAAGCCAGTGTTCACTCACTGTGTGGGAATAGGGGAGCAGAGTGCACTGTTGTATTGCTTAGGCAGCTGTGTGATGCTTCCTGTTTTATAGTGCTGCACAGCCAGAGTGGGCAATGAAACCACCACCGTTCAGCATAAGAAGAGAGGGAGAATCACCTGGTTGCCTAGGCAATGTGAGGACGTGCTCCTTGTTTCGCTGTACCGCACTGTAGCAGTATCATTGGCTGCTCTCACAGAGCAACACCAGAAGATTGAGAACATGTCCTCACGTTGCCTAGACAACTGAACGTTTGATGTCTTCCCATGATGTGCTATGGGGATAGACATCATAGAATGAAGTCGCCACAGCAGAACAAGGCTGAGAAAGCTGCCGAGATAATTCAGGGATATGTTCCCTTTTTCGTCATACTTCACTGTGAAAGTTTCATTGGCTGCGTTCAAGTCACGCAGTGCCAGAACACAGGGAACCCACATTTACAACTGAGTGGCATTCCCTTTCTCCCGGACCTGCACTGCAAGCATAGGACATGAGACTACAAGCAGCAACTGTCACCTGGTTGCCTGGGCAATATGAGTATCCATTTTCTTTCTTACGGTAAGAGCAATGATGATTCATTTGCCTTTAATGATGATTCTGCAAAGCTAAATCTGGACCTGCAGTGATAATTCAACGTGGCCAACTTTGATGGGCTATAAAGTGGCCTGATGTTATCTTACTCATCTCATAATTCCTGATTGACTAGGACCACACAGCCAGAGAGAAGAGAAAGCAGTGTCAGAGGAACCCTAGAGTGGGGAACACCGTAGCTGGAGTTATGGCAAAAACAAGGGAAAGGTCATGTCCCTCAACATCTGCTTTTGCCTCAGTATTTTGAGGTGAGGCTTTGGGAGGCAAGGGAAGCCGAAGGAGATAAGAGTTATAGATGTAGTTAAAATGGCTTCTTAATGACTCTTTCAGTATACCTGAAGGAGTGTCTCCACCTCCATCATTCAGCCTGGACACTAAGGTCCAGCTCTGAGGGCCTTCTGGCGGTTCCCTCCCTGTGAGAAGTGAGGTTATAGGGAACCAGGCAGAGGGCCTTCTCGGTAGTGGCGCCCGCCCTGTGGAACGCCCTCCCACCAGATGTCAAGGAAATAAACAACTATCTGACTTTTAGAAGACATCTGAAGGCAGCCCTGTTTAGGGAAGTTTTAAATGTTTGATGTTTTATAGTGTTTTTAATATTCTTTTGGGAGCCGCCCAGAGTGGCTGAGGAAACCCAGCCAGATGGGTGAGGTATAAATAAATTATTATTATTATTATTATTATTATTATTATTATTATTATTAAAAGTATGGAGGTGCATAACTGGATAAATTTACCACAATTATTTTTATAGAAATTTTTTCAACTCAGTCTTTGTGCTGCATCAGAATGGCAAAACAATAATTTAAACAATAAATTAAATTTTCAAGTACTGTACTGATATTGGGAGCGTTCACAATGTATAGCATTTCAAAAAAAAATTCAAAAGAGAGCAGCTGTCAAGCAGGCATTATCCCGGATGGGAGAAGGAAGACTGTTGGAGTGTTATATGGTATAATGGACTTCGTTGGTTCCTCATGTGTAACTCTAAAAGCTAAAGAAGCTCATTATAGTAGACTTTCAAACTGGAATATCATTTATTTGAGGCAAAAGAGAACTGTGAGATCAAGCAATGGATGTTGTTGGGAAAATGAGGTGGGGGGTGAAAACACATGTAGATAGCTTATGATAGAAGTAGAGCTTTTTAGAGGGAATTTCTAAATGTGATTAAGATAATGACAGCTTATAAACTACCCTTTAAAGGAGAACTGGTCTTGCTAGGAAATAATAAAGGAATGATGGAAAATGAACTTTCCCCAGTTTGCCTCCATTTTGTTTCTCAGGAGCTGCCAAAGTCTATGGCTAAGCTGGCAAGGACTGGCGAATAAAGGCTCAGATGCAGGACTGACCAGACAACCATCTACTCTTCTCTGCAATGGAAAAAGGGGGTGGGGTTGTCCCAACCTATAAGTGTCTTAGGCAATGAAACTCTTGGGCGTGCTAGATCCATTTTCCCTAATCCAATCATGAAAACACCATGCTACTCATTAAATCGCAATATTAAAAAGCCCTGAGTGATTAGCACCAAGAACTTCCATCCAGAGTATATTACCCTCTTTTCAGAAAGTAATCCTGACACCACTTCTCATTTCACTCCTCTGAGATTCCCTTTCAGAAGACACCTTGGTGGTGGTGGTGGTGGTGGTGGGTTTCTCATTTCCTAATACTATAACTTATGTGTGCTTTTGGAGAATGTGCTTTTGTCATTACCCCACAACTATTTCTGGAAGCTCCCTATCGGATGCTCATTGTTGCATCTCTAAATTCAGCCTTTTCGTCTGCTGACGGCTAGGGAGCTGAGACTCGTTTACTCTTCTGCCCTGTATTCGCCACATGCAGTACTTTTCTGTTCTGCTGCAGTTGATCTTCTGCCAAAAACCACACTATTCGCCTCATGGTCCATTGTAGGAGAATTACATAACTGGCTGCATGTTTCCTGCTGCTGGGAGTCACAGAAGGAAAGAGCGATGTTGTGCGCAGGTCCTGGTTTTGGGCTTTCACCTAGGCATGTGAAAACAGGATGCTAGACTTGATGATCCATTGACCTTATCCAGCAGGCTTGTCTTATGCTCTTAAATACAGCATCAGATATGGATGTAGCCGGGTGGTTGAATTGGGAATGGAATATATATCTCAAAGGACAGTAGATTATCTGCCATTACTTTTAAAATGAGACATTGGCCATTTGTTATGCTTTGGAAAGAAAATGGACCTGAGTCTGAGTTTCTCTGAGATGGAAAGAACTCTATTGGGGAAAAGTGTGTAAATGTTCTAACTTTCATTAGTATTTATTACACAGTATTAAGCTTATAAGATTCCCCCCCCCCCTTCATTTCAACATGTTCGAAGAGTTACATTAATTAAATATACCTAGTCCACTTACATTTTCTTTCATTTTCCCACCACACGTGGGTCAGTAATACCCAAGAGCTGCAAAATCTGCATATTTGGTCCTAATAAATAGCCATGCAGTATTTTATCACAGCTCCCTTCCCTACATAACACATTCTGCAAGAGATGGTTCCCCTTGCATCCCACTGTATTGGTGAACTATGACAGATGGTCTGTGATATATGAGATGCCTGCTTACTCCGAAGACATTGCCATGTCACATTTCGACTTAAAGCAATGCACATAAACATATTTTATGTGTAAACTGGCCAATTAAGAAGGCAAATGTTTTAAAAATACAAGGATTTATTGGCACAAAACTTGCCATCTATCAATGCTGTATAAACTGTTTTACATAAAAAGCCATCTGGAAACAGGTTGTTTATCATATTTATTCAGTTACAACTTGCTGGTTTAGAGCCTGTGCCTAGCTCATTAACTGTCAAGGCACTTTGGTGCTATAGAGAAGAGGTGGGCACAGCTGATATTCTGCACGGAGCATGAATATTAACAGGGGCTTTTAGACAGTGCCGCCATTTCAAATTAGCATCTCTGACACATGGGGCTGAAAGTATTCTGCAAGTGGTAAACAAGCTGGCAAGCTGAAGCTAGCCTTAGATTCTCCTGGTGCAACCTCCATGAAGGTTAATACAGCCAGAGTGACCTAATGTAAGATATATTACTGGCTGTAGAGCAGGAAAATCTGGGTCCACAGAGTTCAGCCATGAATAAAGTGGGTGACCTTTAGCAAGCTCTTGTTAGCCTCCGTTACCTCTCTGGTAAAACAGAGAGCTGCTATATATGGCTGTGGTGAGGTGAACTATACGCATTTCTAGTGATATGAAAATAATTAGTCATCTAAAGAATTACAACACAAATATATTGTTTTATCATAATGTGATCAGAATATGGGTTAGAGTCAAACCTAGGCATGCTTGGAGTAGATATATTAAGATCAACGGAGATTAAGTTAGTTTTAGCTAAGGCTGCAATCCTAACCCCACTTACCTGGGAGGAGTAAGTCGCACCAAATTCAATAGGACTTACTTCTGAGTAGACATGCTTACAATTTCAACCTAGATTCAGGTAGGTAGCCGTGTTGGTCTGACACAGTTGAAATGTGTGTGTGTGTGTGTGTGTGTGTGTGTGTATGTCTAGTAGCACCTTAGAGACCAACTAAGTTTGTTCTTGGTATAAGCTTTTGTGTGCTTGCACACTTCTTCATTTATTTACATTATTTACATTTACATTGCTTCATTTATTTCAGTGCATATCTAGCAGTGCAATCCTAACCATGCCTACTCAAAAGTAAGTCCTATTGAATTCAATGAGACTTACTCCCAGGTGAGTTAGGATTGCAGCCCCAATCTGGACCATCCTTAAGAATGGATGCATGCAAGATGATATTTTCCAACCAATTGACTTCAGCCAGGGTGCATCAGAGCACAGCAGATCATATTTGCAATGCATGTCTTAGTTCTGAAAATGTGAAGCAATATCCTCTAATCATACGCAGAGTACACCGCGCCAAAGTCATCATAATCAAGGTAGAGAATATAGATTACTCTCCTAACAAGAGGAGAGAAGAGGGAGAAGCAGAGCCAGGGGGAAAAAAACCCCTGGTAGTCCAGGTACAAATAGAATCCACGAGAGGGAGTGCTTTATGACACAATACATTTAGATTAGGATTGGCTAAGTGATGCAGAGAACTGATTGGCCAGAGAACAGGAGACTGACAGAAATGCTTCCAGAAGCATCTGTAAATTAATGGAAGTATAAAATGTATGTGGGACCAGGGTGTGTGTCATAGCTGTCAACTCTTCCCTTTTCTTGCGAGGAATCCTATTCAGAATAAGGGAATTTCCTTTTAAAAAAGGGGAAACGTTGACAGCTATGGTGTGTGTGTGTGTGTGTGTGTGTGTGTGTGTGTGTGTGTTTGTGTTTGTGTAAAAAGTTGTCGGCATTCTGCTTGGGTGGCCTGTGCCCCAGTGGCCCTGGTGAAATAGTCTCCACTGCAAAGATAACAGCTTCTTCAATGAATTTTTAGATTCAAGTGCAAGTATGCTTTTTAAAGCATAGAATTAATTTGCAGGAAAACTAATATGTTATTTTAATATAATAATTTTATACAGGATTGCTAATGTTTAAGGCCCTGAATATTGCAGATATTGAACATCTTTATTTCAGAAATGTTGCTTTGATGGTAAACTGTATTGCAATGCTTGGGGGTTACACCATCACACTGGAAGTCAATCAAGATTCAACATCCTGCTGTACTGAGCCTCTTACGGTACAATGTGACACAAGTCTACTCAGAAGTATGCCTCGCAGAACTCAGTGGAAGTTACTTCCAGGTAAGTATGTATATCATTGCATTACTCTGAGGCTTTCTCCATTCCTTTCTCCATTTCTACACATTTCAGCTCACCTTTAAAAGTTGGCAGAAGGCTTTGTTATTTTCCTGGTACTTTTAAAAGATCTACAGCTGGTTTCAACCAGCAGAAGGTTTTCTTTCCCCCTGTTATTTATCTTTTTAAAAATGGTTTTGAAACACATAGTTTCCTTTGACTACCAGAACATGTTACATGAGTGATTGCCTAGCAACAACCTACATAAGTCTAACATATTTTATTGCATTATTTGCATGTGAAAGGTCTTTCATGACAACTGGTAGGTGGTTAACTATATATTTAGTATATATAGATAACAGCAGTTTGTTTTAGGTTGGGTGTGGAGGCAAAAATTGAAATTAAAATAGGGAGCAGGATGGGGTTTCCAAAGATAGGCACGTGATTGATGGACATCACATATATAAAAGGAAAAGAGTTTATCCCTTTTTTCCAGTATGAAAAATTAAACCATAGTGTCTGACAGCTACTCATAAATTTGGGACACTTTAAAGTCAGGAAGAGTAATTGGTGTGACTTGTTCCATCTACTCTGTCTTGTAATGGTTATCAAGGAAAATCACATGATCTCAGCAGAGTTGCGAAGCTTGCTAGGTGTCACGCTGACAAGTGTGCAAATTTTAATAACAAGGAAAGACCAAGGAATTCAGCGAGTCAAATTAGTAGCTATGTCCAACATTGGACTGTGACCCTGTATTCTGATTAGGAACATCAAAACGTTCCGTTCATTTGCTCTGGAAAGCAAGGAAGCCCCATAAAAACTACAAGCAAGGGAAACATGTTTTTAAAAGGGATCCAAAAATGGATATTTTCTGTAATGAAAGTATCTTGAGACCTTTCATTGACTTCTCAAATAATTTGTTAGCACTGTTAGGAAATGTCCAGTATTACCCATATTGTTAGTGTAGCAAATAACGTATTATCCAAGTGGCTAGGGATTGAGAATAGTCACCTTCCTGTGAAAGGTTCAGATAGTTAGAAATACAAGAAATGTTGCTTCTCTTTTACAAGGTGCTGCATCTAAAATGGTAGAATATCGATAATATGCTGGCTGCCTTTGTATGCCATGCCAACCTATAGTTAGTGCAAATGGAACAAGCAAGAATGAATTTTTCAAGCCTTGACCTAATGCACTTTCCTTCCCCTCTGCTTCTCTTGCATGACTGGAAGGAGTTCAAAAGCTTCTGCTTTTGCTTAACCACAGTTTGCTGTGTCATCTGGATTGACAAACTGTGGCCAACATTAACTATGGTTAGTTTTTAACAAGCCAAATTCAAACTATTGTTATTGAAGCTGGCTTGTTTAACCCAATTGAGGTTATCCACAGTTCTGACTCCAGATGACATGGGAAGCTGTGGTTAAACAAAAGGAAAAGTGAAAGCTTTAAATTTCCTCTTCCAAGCTATTAAATGTGGGTAGAAATCCTAGAGAGATTCAGTCTGTCATTTACCATCTTTACCTAAGGCAGGGGTGGGGAACCTGTGGTTCTCCATACGTCCCTGGACTACAGCTACAGCCATTGCTGACCACTGGCCATGCTGGCTGGGATTTTGTTGTAGGTACCACTTGCGTAACTATATTCCCCCAGTGCAGTTGGATCTCCTATCTCAAAGCAGTTGGATTGCTTCTTTGGCTATTTGTTGAAATGAAAAGGACTTCAAGTGATCTTCAAGCAAGCTAGTGGATGGCAGGGTGAGAAAGAGAAAGCATCTCTCATTTCCCATTGCTTCAGAACTGAGGCACACTCCATTGTCTCTTGAGATGGACAGATGCCACAGCAACAACCGAAGCTCCAGTAATTCCAGCTAGGTATGTGAATATATGGAATTTTTCACAGCAATGATATATCTTCCATACCCTAAGTATTCCCAGCTGCATTAGCTGACCTTTGCAGGGGCGGGGAGGGGGGGAGAAGAAAAAGAAGATGAAACAGTGAAAAAAGACTCCCAAGTTTAATTTCTCTCTGAATTGCTTTCTTCCTTCCTTCCTTCCTTCCTTCCTTCCTTCCTTCCTTCCTTCTCTGGTTGGACTGAGCTACATATTATGCTGAAAGATTTATCTGCTTTGAACAGTTTGCACTATCAACCCATTTTATGTTAAAATATTTTTTCAGACATATGGATGATCCCTATTGCAAATTGACAAGTCTATTGTGCAAATACTGTGATTCCCCCCCCCCCTTTTGCTATGAATCTTACTAGCTCTTTTTACCCAAAAGTATATTTGGAAAAGTTTTATAATTCCTGGTATAGCTAGTGTTACACCAGTGTGGATCTAATACGTAGATCCAAACTGCACATTTCTTAAGAGCACAGCTACTTCCATACAGCATCAAGAAAACTGGGATTAACAGTACTTTTCCAAGTTCAGATCCTCAGCATGGGGGCACCAGAGAAACACATTTAGGGAGGCACAGAAGGGACAAAGTGCATTTCTGGACTGAGAGAAATTTGTTTCACATATCAGACTTATAACTAACAATTATGGTATATTTCACATTAATGTGCCTGCCCTTATTTCCACTGAAGTATTTCCTATAGTGGCGCTGTGGTCTAAACCACTGAGCCTCTTGGGCTTGCCGATCAGAGGGTCAGTGGTTCAAATCCCTGCGATGGGGTGAGCTCCCGTTCCTCTGTCTCAGCTCCTGCCAACCTAGCAGTTCAAAAGCACTCCAAAAAGTGCAAGTAGATAAATAGGTACTGCTCTGGCGGGAAGGTAAACGGCGTTTCCATGCGCTGCTCTGGTTTCACCAGAAGCGGCTTAGTCATGCTGGCCACATGACCCAGAAAAACTGTCTGCAGACAAACGCTGGCTCCCTTGGCTGGTAATGCGAGATGAGCGCCACAACCCCAGAGTCGTCTGCCAATAGACTTAACTGTCAGGGGTCCTTTAACTTTACCTTTTTTATTTCCTATATTGATTTTGATAGAGTTAACTTTCAAGTAAGCATGCTTAGGGTTGTAGCCTTATTTTAATTTCCAGTTATGGCTCAGTTATTTAAAAGTGTCCTTCAAGTAACCACATTAAGTTGGGCCTAGATGAGATGCTTGTCTGAGACAGTCCTCTTCTCATTAATGCCTCTGGCCCTACTTACGATCTTTGGGGGAGAAAGGCACTATGCACATGGTTAGGAGAACACAGCTTGAGCTTCTAGGGTTTTCAACATTTCCAAGGCTCTAGCACATAGTTGCATGGCCTTGATATCACAATCACTTATCAAGGTGTAAGAGTCTTGGGGGTGGGGAATTAGTGCTATCCAGAGCCTAAGTCAAATTTGTTTTGGATACTTAAGTGAACCTGAGGTGGGAACAATTTTACCAAACCTACAGAATCTAGTGAAAAGCCTGGAATGCTTTAGAATTTAGCACCACCTCTTGATTTACTTACCTACCCAGTCCTCATTTAATCATGCAGCTACAGACCAGCCACTGTAGCCTTGTACAAACACCCCAAGATTTCAGAGTAGGTCTGTGCCTTTCTGCAACCATTTTTCAAGTAGGTTTGGAATCTGGATCCTACCCCCAGTCCTGTTCCACAGCTGCAGATGGAAGACTAGCCTGCTGTCGGCTCCAACTGCTTAAGCCTGTGATACCATGGTGCAAGCAAGTCTAGACAGCGTAAAAACCCCTTGAATGTATGCTACATATTTGAAAATTGTTTCTGACAGCCCAGGAAACAAAGTTGTTGATATGTGTGTTGAACAACATTCCTGTCAAATCAGTTGAATGTTGCTTTGCATCAGGCTTTCTATATTTAGGTACAGGCATTATCCTATGTATTGGAATTGGCTGTCTGAGTCAATAAAGAGATGCTGTGATGATAAGGCACTTTACCAGATGTCATCGATCAAGGATTACAGGCTGAAAGGAGTCCAGCAGCATTACAAGGCATTTCTAAGGTTTACTCTACAATCACATTTTCCTTCCCTCTTGAGATCTGCTAAACCCTCCTATTCATGATGTTAAATGTTTAATGTCTCTTTACAAAAAGCAATTTATTTGCACTGGATTTAACAACAGCTAACATAACTGGTGGGGGATCACATTTCTGAATGCTTCCTAGAGATTATATATTAAAATATTGTTTCTGCAAGTCGAAAACAAGCACAGTGGGGAGAGAAGGCTGTTGTCTAAGTCAGGAAAGTGTTCAAAAGTAGTGACCACCGCCAATGAAGTTACTCTCTTCTCTACCATCTCAGGACTCTGTCACTTCATGCTGCTCTGTTTCCAAACACAGACTTCCCTCTGATTGGTCCATGTAGACCATGTGGAAATGAATAATAATCTGTGCAGCTTGTGTAGTTGGAGAATCAGCTCCTATATTCCTGATGAGAATACTGAACTGTTTTTTGTTACCTGCCATGGGCCTCTTCCCCACCACAGATTTATGCAACAACTCATGCCTGCAGTTTCAGTTTTAATTTTGTTGCATCTCGTTTTTGTCTGTGGCACACAAGTCAGTTGCTTTTAAGAAAACTCTCCTGATAGAACCACCCTTTGCCCACTTTTATTACCTCAACTCATGCTTAATGTTTTACACAAACAATCTTCTTCAAGGAATGAGAGAGATCAAACAGAAGAGGCTGTGCAGTTTCCAGACCCCCCCACCTCCCCATCTCTTTCTTCCCTTCAGATGGTAGCTCAATACTGCTTTCAAAGTGATTCCAGCTGGCATACAGGTGCAAGATCAGATAAACCAGTTTGCCTTTTCAAAAGACCCCAGGCACTTCTCCTCAACAGAAACTCAGAAGCTTCCATGGTGTGGCTTGCATGCCAAGCATTATTAACCCTACTGTCTCAGGAATAAAATTGCATCCCTCATCGATTATATCCTGAACTGAAAACCACTGCATTAGATATGGGAAAGCTAAAAGATTGGATGTTTCTACTAGTAGAGCTGGCCTAGAATCATAGCCCAGTTTTCTTATGTTTTGGTTATATATTGCTTTTCTTATTTTCAAATGAAATAATCATAGTGATGTTGAAACAGGCAAAGTTCATAGATTACTGGGGAATTGAACTAGGGTTGGGAGACAAATCTAGTTTGGTTCAAATCTGCTTATTCCCCCCCCCCCAAAAAAAAGATGGACTTAAATGCAAATACAGTATCCTTCAAAAGTCACCTTTGTCTGAACTTTGCATCTATTAGGGGAAACTATATGTAAAAATTCATATATTGGTACATATAATGCATAAAAATGCATTAGATTAGGAAATGTTCGGATCCGTCTGTCTCCACCTTTGGAGGTGAAGTCAAATGATTGGAGAGCTATAGCACGTGCTGTGGCTGTAGAGAATGATATGGAAGAGACATGTTTTGTTGCAGCTGGGGCAGATGAAGGCATCCAGTTGTGCTTCTGCAGATGCACCATGGTGTTTCTTCTCTCTTCACTCCTTCCAGTGGTCATTCCTCCTCTGGTCACTGCTGTGGATACACAATTTGACTGCTTATCTCTAGGCACCATGGATGTCTACAAGGGATTCCAACATGGCAGGGTTAATGTTGCCAGCCTTCTTATCACGTTTGCAGACAGATTTGTTATGCAGAGTTGGTCTGCCTACAGGCCTGGTGCCTGAAGCCAGCTCTCCATAAAGCACATCGTTTGGAATCCTGCCATCTTCCATTCTGCGGACATGTCCAGGCCAGCGTAGGTGTCACTAAGACAGGAATGTGAACCTGCTGGGAATGTGGGCTTGGGAGAACAAATCTGTTTCAGTCCTGCCAGAGAGCCAGTGTGGTGTAGTGGTTAAGAGCAGTAGACTCGTAATCTGGTGAACCGGGTTCACGTCTCCAATCCTCCACATGCAGCTGCTGGGTGACCTTGGGCTAGTCACACTTCTTTGAAGTCTCTCAGCCCCAATCACCTCACAGAGTGTTTGTTGTGGGGGAGGAAGGGAAAGGAGAATGTTAGCTGCTTTGAGACTCCTTCGGGTAGTGATAAAGCGGGATATCAAATCAAAACTCTCCTTCTTCCTCTTCTTCTTCTTCTTCTTCGTCTTCTTCTTCTTCTTCTTCTTCTTCTTCTTCTTCTTCTTCTTCTTCTTCTTCTTCTTCCCTGTGATGCCCAAAGTCTTCCTGGAGGCATCAGTCTTTTCAGTTGTAAGGTGACTTCAACTCACTTTCATTAAGCAGCATACTCAACAGGCAAGCCAGGTAGACCTTCATCTTATACAGTCGTACTTCAGAAGTCAAACACCTTGTGAGTTGAACGTTTTGGTTCCCGAACGCCACAAACCCGGAAGTGATTGTTCCTGTTTGCAAATGTTCTTTTGAACCTGAACGTCCGTCGTGACTTCCGTGGCTGCTGGTCGGCTGCAGGAGCTTCCTGCAGCCAATCAGAAGCTGGGTCTTGGTTTCCAAATGCTTTGGAAGTCTAACGGACTTCTGGAACGGATTCAGTTCACCTTCCAAGGTACAACTGTATTGGTAGTTAGCATCACATTCTCCCATACTCTTTTGGAGAGGCGAGCCATTGTCATAGCTGTCTTGCCAATATGCTTGCCCAGTTCAGCATCAATGGAGCAGTTGCTGGTTATGGTGGAACCCAGGTAGACAAAAATCAACTACCACCTGAAGTGTGTGTTCACCAAAGCTGATGTGTGGAATGCTGGCAACATCATTTTTGGACTAGAAGAAATGCAGGCTAAAATGCTGATGAATTTACAGAAGAACTTTTATTTATTTATTCACAAACTATGGCAAAGTGAAATTTAGATTGGAAAATACTAAATGAAAAATTGAAATTGAAAGATTCATCCATCCCTAAAGTGAACCCTCTTTTTATTCCCTGCAGGGCACACACCTGCTGCAGAAATACTGTCTTTCCTGAACAATTACTATGGACTTTGTTTTTATATATCATATTGTGTTTGTGCGAATTTTATGTATGTCAAGAGAGGTCTATTCAACCCCATGTTTTTTTAAATCTAGCTTACCAAAAATGCCTCCAAACTATGTAAGTGAGACTGACAAATCTCTGAAATTGTAAAAGATCCCTTCGGGGGAGGGGGGATCATTATGAATAAGAGCAGCTTACCATCTTCTAACATTGTGATGACTCACAACTCTGACATCCAAGCTCTTGCTATAGAAAACCTATGCGTCATCTTTATCTTAGAATAAAAATTGCCCGGGAACTAAGATGTGTAACTCATAGCTGGAGAACAAAAACATAGAACTTAGTATAAAAAGGTCTGTTTTCTTAGTGGCTTATTGTTTATTTTATTTCCGCAATTTGTAAGTAAGTTTAGGGCATCTGGAGAAGCAGGGCCCAACATTAATCTTAACTTGTTTTTTTAATTTAAGTTGTTTTCTCAGTTTAACTGAAAAACACAGTACACACAGAGAGATACGCATGCCACACACAGAAATACACAAATAAAAAGTCCAAATCACAAAGTAAATAGAGACTAGGAAACTATTCCCATGAAAAGTGCCCCAATTCACATACTATATACCAACCTTCCACAACCTGTTATCCACCAGGAATTTTGGACCACAACTCCTGTGATCTCTCCTGTTGGCCAGGCTATGTGGGGCTGATGGGAATTTTAGTCGAAATCAATTAAGTTTAAGATATTAACTGATGCAAAACAAAGAGGGGGCTTTGCCCTGCCAGACTTAAAGTTGTATTATGAAGCCGCAGCGTTCTGCTGGCTAAAAGACTGGCTACTTCTTGAGGACACTGATGTGCTAGATCTGGAAGGGTTTAACAATGCTTTTGGATGGCATGCATATTTATGGTATGACAAGGTTAAAGCAAATAAGGCCTTTAAGAACCATATTGTCAGAAAATCATTGTTTAATGTCTGGATAAAATATAAAGACTTGCTGGAAAATAAGACACCAAGGTGGCTTTCACCTTTGGAAGCCAAGGCCCGAAAAAGACCCAATATGGAGGCTAAATGGCCAAAATATTGGGAAATACTAGAAAAGGATGGAGACAATTGGAAATTGCAGAGTTTGGAGAAAATGAAAGACAAAGTGCGAGATTGGTTACATTACGCTCAGATTAAAGAAGTTTTTAAAAATGATAAAAAACTAGGGTTCCAGGCGGAGAAATCGAAATTAGAAACAGAATTGTTAGAACCAAAGATTAAGGTACTTTCAAGGATGTATAACTTGCTGTTGAAATGGAATACACAAGATGAAACGGTTAAATCGGCTATGATAAGGTGGGCACAGGACATTGGGCATAATATCATGTTTGAAGACTGGGAGAGGTTGTGGAACAATGGATTGAAATTTACTGCATGTAACGCTCTGAAAGAAAATGTAATGAAAATGATTTATAGATGGTATATGACCCCAGTCAAACTTGCCAAAATTTACCACCTGTCTGATAATAAGTGTTGGAAATGCAAAGAGTGTGAGGGAACGTTTTTCCACCTCTGGTGGACTTGCCCTAAAGTGAAGGCGTTCTGGGAAATGATTTATAATGAACTGAAAAAGGTATTTAAATATACCTTCACTAAGAAACCAGAGGCCTTCCTTTTGGGTATTGTCGGCCAAGGGGTGGCAAAGAAGGACCAGACATTTTTTATGTATGCAACAACAGCAGCAAGGATACTTCTCGCAAAACATTGGAAAACTCAAGATCTACCCACACTGGAAGAATGGCAGATACAACTGATAGACTACATGGAATTGGCTGAAATGACCGGCAGAATCCGTGACCTGGGAGAAGAGAGGATTGAGGAGGACTGGAAGAAATTTAAGAACTATTTACAAAAGTATTGTAATTTGAGTGAATGCTAAACAAGACGCTAGATCAAAATAACTGAGCACCACTAAATTTAGAAGTTTTTAAGAAAATAAGTAAGATTGTGAATCTTAGCTCCTTTTGAGAATTATAAGATTATGAAATATAAGGGATATAAGAATTTTAAATAAGATGATAAATTGCTGACAAAACGTTATAACGATGAAAATGGGAGCGGGAGATGTGAGGAAGTCTAAAGAAAATGTGAAAATATGTTAAGATCAATGTTACATTGTTTACTATGTTTATTTTTATTGTAAAACTTAATAAATTGCTTTAAAAAAAAAAAGAAATCATCTGGAGGCACCATATTTAGGAAGACTTTCCTGCACTCATCTGATGGGATTACCAAGTCAAGATCTTCTATCACTGGTTGCACAAGATACTGATGATAAGTGATAAGAGAGTCAGATTGCAGTTCTAAACACACTTACATGGCTGACGCAAGCAGATAGGATTAGACCGTCAACCAAGTTACAATATACATTGGCCAAGAACTCCCTAATCTGCTGAAGTTAATGAATGATTTAACAGAAATTCATAGATATAATAGACCCATCCTTTTATGAGAAACATTTTGGTGAAACCACCCTCAGGGGTGCTTAAAAAAAAAAGTAACAAACTCCCTGTGACAATTTCCTGCCTTTTACTGTTACTCCCAAATCTACAGGCTGACAGAGGCGGCCTCATCCTACCTAATGATAGATCCAACCCTGATTTTCTCTAACGAAAATAGTGTAGAATTAAAAATTAAATTCAGGGTACTTCTTCTTTCCTCCATTTGTTCTGAAACTTCCCTAATTCTCATTTTAACCTAGATGGCTAAGAAAGCTATTTCATAGGTAAGCTGAGCTCAGTACAGGTGTTAAATAGTCCCATCTCCTAAAACAAAGGAGTGGAATTAAAAGAAGTTTTTCAAAGCAAGGGGTACAAGTTATTGCCCTTCTTAGCACAGTCCCAGAACCCACCAGCTTCCAATATACCGTACTTTAATTAGCTAAATATATACAGTAAGTTTCATCCAATGATGGCTTTGCATTAGAAGAAAGGATTTACACTTTCACAAGATTGGATATCCTGTTTTTGCCCACCCCCCTATCCACTGCTTTCCCCCATGCCCCTGAAAACTGCTTAGAAGGTTAGGTGGGACCATCTGGAACAGTGTGAGATGTTGTGCGAAGGTGTGGGGGGGGGGGAATCAGGGAAAAATGGATGTTCTGCCTTGCTTGAGCATAAATGCTTTTTGCTAGTGCAAAGCCACCATTCGATACAACCCAATATCTCCTTACAAAATCTGCCCCCAAACATCAGAACCTTGGACTAGCATCAGTGAGAGAAAAATTACATTTGAGATGAGCAGGGTGCTTGGAGATGAGCAGGGAGGCATCAGGAAATGTCAGCGCAGATGGAGATTAAGCCATCTTCACCTAACGTCGAAACTGCCATCTGTCTCTCTCCAAGAGCGCCCTAATCAGATTTATGTGGCAAAACATATCTACGGGATGTACGATTGCTCAGACAGCCCTGTCCTTCGTGAGCGCTTGCATGGAGATCTGGCGAAGAAGGGGAGGTTTCTTCCTGACAGCTTCCCTCTGTACAGTCGGTGTGGTTTCGATCATCATCATTATCTCTTGAAAGGGAAGCCTTCCTAGGAGTGAGAAGCAGGATAATTTGGGGTAAAGAGAGGGGGAGGCAACCCTTGAAGGAATATTACTTGCCAGTTAGCTCAGACTCACAAAACTTGTACCATTAACCTCTCCCCACTGCCCTAACAAAAGAAAGAAAACTTTCAGCTCATATTAAATCAGCTGGCATCTGCTCTAACTGCTTTCCAGTTATTCAATGTATGCCTAAGGCTGTTGCTGGATGTTATATTTGCCTCACGCCAAAACATGTTATTTTTATTTTTAAAATTTATATCCCACCACCACGGCTTAAAAAAGTCCTGAGGGCAGCTTACATAAAAACAAGTGCAATAAAAACTCAATAAAAAATTAATGTACTGAATTAAACAAACAAACAACAGCATTTGAAATATATAGCAGCCTAGTCTAGACAGCAGTTCATTTCCATAGCCTTACAAGGGTGAAATAGATCTTCGCTAATTGTGTAAGGGACATAATCATGTGGGCTAATCATGCTTCTTTGTGGAGGAAGTTCTACAAAATGGGGGCCATCAATGAAAAAGCCCTGCTTCTTCTGCCACTCAAATAGAACCAGCATTTGAGATATGGCCACTAAGTAATGGGGAAACTCGTATAACAGGCATTCTCTCATCTACTGAGCTAAATCAGACACCAATCCATGGCTTGTGCTAACCATAGTTAAGAACACATGCCTTGTGCATCTAGACATAAAACACAAGCCCATTTGTCTGCATTGGTTTCCCATTTGTGCAGGACTTAGCTTCATTACACCCTCTATGGTGCAACAGCCTTTTGAGGTAGAATGATAATCTTGGGAACTATTGATGCAAATGAAGCTGCAGTAGAATCACCATTGATTAACAGCGTTTAAAAGTGTAAAATATAAGAAACAGAGATTTCCAATCTTCAGTCCAACATATTTCAGTTTGCGATTATAGTTTTCTTTTAAAAGCCCACATGAAAAACTTGCCAGCATTTACTCTTAATTACTGTGGATTTCAACTGTGGACCTGAATCCTATGGAATTCAAATTATAATACAATAAAACACAGTATAAGAAATAAAAGAAGCAATAAAAATACAACTAGAAAATACATAGCATCTAGCACTGTATCTACATCCACCCCCCACACACTTCTTGCTGACACCACCCAAACTGATGAGGTTCCTGGGTGACAGAACCCACCCCTTCCCCGGACCCAGAACAACCAAATGCCCATAGGTAAAGAAAAGAAGAAGTGGGGGCAGAGCTGCTACTCCATCTTCATGGCTGGTGGGTTACTGTTGTTTACCAGCAGGGAAAGGAAAGAGGGGACAATCATCATCATCATCATCATCATCATCATCTACTATTCGTACCCCAACCATCTGGCTGGGTCTCCCCAGCCACTCTGGGTGGCTTCCAACAAAGATTAAAAATACATTAAAATGTCACACATTAAAAACGTCCCTTAACAGGGCTGCCTTCAGATGTCTTCTAAATGTTGTTTATCTCTTTGACATCTGATGGGAGAGTGTTCCACAGGGCGGGTGCCACTACCGAGAAGGCCCTCTGTCTGGTTCCCTGTAGATTTGCTTTTCGCAGTGAGGGAACCGCCAGAAGGCCCTCGGCGCTGGACCTCAGTGTCTGGGCTGGATGATGGGGATGGAGACGCTTCTTCAGGTATACTGGGCCAAGGCCATCTAGGGCTTTAAAGGTCAGCACCAACACTTTGAATTGTTCTCGGAAACGTACTGGGAGCCAATATAGGTCTTTCAGGATCGGTGTTATATGGTCTCGGCAGCCGCCCCCAGTCACCAGTCTAGATTAGTTGTAGTTTCTGGGTCACCTTCAAAGGTAGCCCCACGTAGAGCACATTGCAGTAGTCCAAGCGGGAGATTGGGTCACCGAGTCCAACCCCCTACAATGTAGGGATGGTACAATGCAAATGCATTGGCAGGAGTGTTGCACTGGTGAGCCACTTCCGCATGGGAGGGGAGAGGGTTCAGCACCCTTCTCGCACAAATAAATAAGACTTCCCACCCCACACTTTGTATTTCAGAAGGGTGGAAACATGAATAATGACCCAGTTGTGTCTCAAGGCAGTATACTATATTCAATGCCACTTGGCATTGAAAAGTTGTTATGTGCAAAAAGTGGCAACCACTCACCATTGAGGCCATTTCTTGTAAAAACATTTCTTTGGCACATCTTTTGTTGAAGAATCTGAGAATATATTATGTGAACTGTATTCTGAAATTCCAGTGTCAGTTCCCGCAGTCTGTGCTGCATTGTCCAAAGGCTTTAATTTTTCAGGGACGCACATATTTCCACTTGACGTTGGAAAAGATTGATAGCCTCAAAGTGCCTTTTCATTGACAAATTAAGTTCCATGCCTGTGCCTATAAATTTTCTTTTCCTATCCTTGAAGTTTGATGTTTGTTTGTTTTCTTCTTTTTTAAAAAAAAAAAAGTGTGCAGCATCAGAGGCATCTCTCTATATTGCTTTCAAAGGCTTGTGCTAATCATTTCCTACCTATCAGGAAATAACCACATTGACCAGGATCAATCACAAAGTCATTTCAAACTAGATCAATATGTCCTCTCTTTTTTTGCTTATTAACTAGTTCATTGGGAATGTATTTCCTTCACTAATCTGAGCTCTCTCAAAGGTGGTAGAAAGTGACAAAAGAATAATTTTATAAACAACAACGCAGCTGAAAGTTTTGTTTTGCAAATAGCTGCTTTGTACTTCATAATGACAAGGGCAAAAGGTGCTTAGTAAGTGAAATATAATACATGCACATAGACAGGGAATATGAAAGACACCGTAGTGTTTTGAACTCCCTTGAATCCTGATTACCTGCATTGACCTGTATCTGGAGATATTGACAAAGATAAGCAGGGACAGTCAGCAGTCAGTTCGGATTCCATTGTAATAGTTTGAATTAGATGGACCAAATGAGCTGGAATTATTCATTAAATCAGCGAAATCTGCTTGTCACTTGCTTTTTCGCTTGATTAATGCCGACAAGCAGAGGACTTAAAGCCATTCGGTTCTTAGGCATTTTAGAACATGCTGTAAAAGTCTGAGCAGATGCTGGCACCAGGCCTCCCACACTGACAAATCAGCATGACTGCAGTGAGGATGGTTGATGGAAGGTCTTGAAAAGAACTGTTCAGCATGCTTTGGCTTTGCCTTCAGAGCAAAAGACTCGCAGGAAAAGAGAAGAATTTGGCAGAAAGACAGAGAGAGGAAACTGGCCCTACATAACATTGACGAATATAATACTTACCTTTTTAGATACGCCACCCATGTTTCCTAAACAGTCTCTTCTTTTTGAATTCTCAGTTGTGGGATCATTTGGTCCATTTTTGCAAATACACCTGACCACCATTTTTAAACTTCAAAAATACAAATCAGTAAGAATACAGATGGGAAATATCATTGGAACTCTTGTCACTAGAGACCACAGCAGCCCAAAGGAGTCCATAAATATGAAGAACAGCTGCCTGGGAAGTCATTGCCTTCAGGTGGCTGCCAAAGGGAAAGAGACCCTTTGGAATGTTCCCTTAGGGCAGTGATGGCCAAACTTGGTCCTCCAGCTGTTTTGGGACTACAACTCCCATCATCCCTAGCTAACAGGACCAGTAGTCAGGGATGATGGGAATTGTAGTCCCAAAACAGCTGAAGGGCCACGTTTGGCCATCACTGCCTTAGGGGATCTGAATCTGAGTCCCATAAACTATTCTGTAAGAGAAGCAGCAGCTGGAACATATTATTTATACTGATGTTATATCGAATGTGTAATTTTAGGGTTTTTTGTTATTATTTTTAATGGTAAGCTATATCATTTTCACAGAAAAGTGAGTATTACATCTAACCTAAGTCTTAAGGATGGGGAAAGCAAGGTGGAGAGGGAAGAAGATGGAGTTAAGGCATCAGTGGGGAACCTGTGACCTTCCAGATCATGTTGGACTCCAACTCCCATTACCCAAGTGAGTGTGGCCATTGGTTGGGGTGGTGGGAGTTGTACTTCCACAACATCTGGAGGACCGCAGATCCTCCCTCTCTGTGGGGACACATTGTAGCATTTTCTTTTCTCCACTTCTAATACCCCAGAGATACATGAGATTCTTTGTGTGATTGCTGTTCCCCCTATCACTGGGGTAAAATTGCTTATCCCCCTTTTGAGCTGAAGCCAGGGTGCATTGACTGTTGTTAAATACAGGGAGTTTTAGCCCCTTTCTGGATGTTGACTGCATGTATGGATCTGGCACAAGAGAGTTGCTGAGAGAGGGGTCAGCAAGAATCTTGAAATTCCCTAATCAATAGTCTGAACTTCTCTCGGGAGGCATGCCTCACTCTTCGGGAACTGTGGCAATAAAAGGGATACCATGCACACTTGAAAATAAACGGCAGTCAAAACATTAAGCTCTCACGTTCGTGTTGTCTTTGAGTGTACTGGGCAAATATGATTAATGTCAACCAAATGGCTTTGCTGCAGCTGGTACCAAGCCAAATGGGTTTCTTTTTGTCGACTAGACTAAAAAGTGCCTTTCCTTTTATCAGGGGTGTAAGGCATTTCCACCACTCTGAACTCATTACATAACTGGCAAGACCAACAGTAGTGATTTATGTCTTGAACTACATTCCTCCCACATGAACGCCTTCTTTCAGAGTAAAGAATCGCTGCCCATTGTCCCTTTGAAAGCAACTTTGCCCTCATTAAAGCAGTACCTTGTCAGAGCGCCACTTCATTTATGTTGGATAGTAGTGCAAAAATAGGAAGCCCCAAAAGATTCAAGCTGACGAGGTATTAAGACTTCACCCCTATACATGGGAGTAACCCCAATGATCTCTTTAGGACTTACTTCTGTGTAGAGATATATGGGATTGCACTAGTAATATAGGGAATATATGCATGGCCTCTCTGTTATCATCCATTTGAAGACTAAAATCAATTAATGGTTTTTTAATTCAGTGCATATTTTGTGCAGAATATATATATCACACACACACACACACACACACACACACACACACACAGACAGACATACACACACTGAATCTAGCAACACAACAGCCTCAGATCCTTCAACAGCAGTTGGTGTTTCTGGCCCCTTACAGTTCAAGCTCCTCTGAGAAAATGATGTTGCTCATTGCATCAAACTGTGCAATTTTTAATGGGGGAAAAACTAATCAAAGTTCTTGGCACTTTCTATCAGTCTAGGATGTCTAAGAGATTGGGGATTGTGTTTTTTATTATTTTAATTGAAAATAAATGCTTTAGGTTTCAAATCCCCATCAGCATCCGAGCAAACTATGCCACCCTCTCCATCCTTTGCAAATCTCTTGGATTTACAAGTTTAGCTTTTCTCTCTGCCTAATCTCTTTTTTCGCTGATGTTATAGATTAAAGGTATCAGAATTCTAGATAGGGAGTTAATCTTTGCCTTCATTTCTCTTTACATCAACACTTCTTAATACCTTTGATAACAGAGAACTGACCTGAGCTCTTATGGCCAATTCAGATGTATGCTACACGTGAGATTTGCACATAAAATGATCCATCAAAAGCAGGGAATCAGAAGCACAATTTCCTAAAGAATAAATAAAGAAATATTTATTTCCAGCATCTTCCATTGGAATAATTCAAGCTTCTGTAAATATCGCATCTGATGATTTTTCAAACTGCTTCTTGGACATTCCGTAGCTGCAAGTCCTCTTATCCATCTTGTCTACTTATCTACTCAACAAATATTTTCTCTCAAATGATAGTGAGAGGAAGTACAAAAGAACATGGATCTGATGTATAAAAAGCACTCGAGGTGTGAAAGTACCAAAAGTTTTTGGATGAGAATTAGTGTGTCCAAATGAAAAAGAGGACTGGGCTCCTGCAGCTTTAATAGATGTTTGAAAGATGGAATTCCCTGGGGATAGGCACTGGATTTGAAGGAATCCAGAATCCGAAATTGAAGTGAGGGCCTTAGTCAGATTTTGGCTTTGCCAGAGATGACATGAGATCTGTAGATGGCAGCAAGAATTAAAGTAGAGATCCCTAAAGTGTTTTGGGGCACCTTAGCAATCCAGTCATCAAACAACAACAAGCTGCAGAAGCATCTATCAAAAATGAAACTAAGTATCTCTAAGTTTATCATATAAGAAATTATGCTAGAATGGGGTGATGTGGAAAAGGAGAGAGAGAGAGTGGGGAGTACTGAGGAAAAGTTCTGTTGTGACTGACAGGTCAAATTTTTAATTGGGGGGAAATGATATTACCCAGAAAGTGAATTCCTTTTAGTTCTCCCCCCCCCCAAATCAACTTAAAAGGTACCTAGCACAAAACTTATTTTACCTGTTTGTCTGCAGTTCAGCAAGTTCTTTCCTAGGGTGCCTCTTTCTTTCCTGCAGTTTTCAGACAAAACACCAGGATTCCTTTCCCACTCACTTGTAAATAGGGGAGTTCAAGTTTCTGCAAATAAATTCTGAATGTCAATCCTTGAGGGATGATCAGAAGAATACGATCTTTCATTAAAACGTTTGAAATTTGTTTGCAACATGTTTAGGTGCTGCATAGGTCTTACGATTTTCATATTTTATTCGCAAAACCATATTATGGTGTTGTTGTTTTCAGCAGGTTAAATCTTCCCTCCTCTGCAATTGCTATGGTGATTGGCTCCTTTCTGCTATTAAGCTCTTTCTAAGCTTATTAACAGCCAGGGTGAGGAGGGAATCTATTTGACTTGTGGGAGGGATGGTTTAAAATATTCCTCTTCCTGCAGTTCCCCTAGTACTGCTCAGGTGACTGGGGAACAGCTGAGAGCGATGAGAAGGGGACAGGACTGTAGAGAGGATCTGTATTTGGAGCCATTACCTTCGTTATGGCTGTGGGCTGATCAGTGGGAGGGTGTAGCCATAGAAAAGAGGTATGTTGCTTGGAGACTGTGCATGCTGACTGCAGGGAATTATGCACAATGATAAGAGAATGTACAAAATCAAATTGATATACAGTGGTACCTCAGGTTAAGTACTTAATTCGTTCCAGAGGTCCGTACTTAACCTGAAACTGTTCTTAACCTGAAGCACCACTTTAGCTAATGGGGCCTCCTGCTGCTGCTGCGCCACTGCTGCGCAATTTCTGTTCTCATCCTGAAGCAAAGTTCTGAACCTGAAGCACTATTTCTGGGTTAGCAGAGTCTGTAACCTCAAGCGTATGTAACCCGAAGCATATGTAACCCGAGGTACCACGGTATGCACATTTCCCAAGGCCTGTTGTGGATATTAACCAGGAAATGTACACAATTCCCTCTTTGTGGAAGGATCGGGTGCACATTTTCCATGAGGCCAGGTGAATGTGCACAATGGCTGGTTGTTATGCACATTAACCACTCAACTTACATTCTCCCGCCCCCCACAGACGTACACAAACCAACATTCCACTGATTCTCTTCTCTGATTTTGTTTCCGTATCCTAAATTCTTTCTAAAGGGACAAACAGTGGTAGAAGACACAGTTTAGGGGAATATATGCAAATGCTATGCAGCTTCACACATTTGTGTGAGATGAGTGGGCCTGGGTCTGTGCCTTTATTACAATCCTTCAGTGCGCCTTTTGTATTACCCTTTTCATGGGCACAACACAGGTCTTCTTGAGAAAGCCAGAAAAGAGATCAAGCATGAGATAATAATCAGAAACCCCTGCGTCTCTAAAAAGGAATCTGAATTCAACAATAATTGTGTGCAATAGTCACCACAAAGGAAGCCGTTCCCAAAATAGCCCTTAATGCTAGCTTTAAAAGCTTTGAAGTCGGCCATTTCAGGTTCCTCCAAATGCTTGAAATTTGGCTTTGCATGTTTCAAAGCACTTCTTCTTGCTGTGCCTCCTCTCATCCCGCATTACGTTTACTTTTGTATGCCTCCCGGCCATAAATGATTCAAATTACACAACTCTTCTTTCTGCTTGGATGGCCAGGCCATCTCATTGCTATTTACTTTTCATCAGAGCACCTAACTTGCTCTTCGGCTGGTGATGCTGTTGGAACATTCAAAGCCGGCGGGTAAAGAATGGGAGAGCGGGAGGCTGCCTGTGAAATCTCTCTTGCTGCCTTTGATACATCCAGGGTGCTCTGCAGTTTGACTGGCATGTTCGCATTCAACATTTACCAAATGGGACCGCACAATTCCCTTTCCATAATGCAGCAAGGAAAAATGCCTTTCTGGTGTTTTTTTTTTAACCTTCCATGGCTTATAGAATAAATGGACTGCTTTAATTTTGCCTAACTTGTCCAGAATTTCCCCAGGACTTGGGGTCTCATCCTTTCTCACTGAAGTTCTGCTGCGAGGTAGTGTTCTTCCAAGATCAGCTGGTGGCAGAATTAAAACGGCGGTTCCACATGAAATCCTGACTGTAGTAGCCCAGGGCACTGCCGGACTAGGGATGGGTGAATCTGTCAGTTTTTCTCCTTTTTCTTATTTTTCCAAACTTAAGTTCAGCTCTACATAGTACCACAACAGTTTTCAATTTAAAAAGAAAGCCCTTATGATGACTCATCAGTATTTTAGTGTCAAGGCTTGTATGCAATTTTGCCTACTACACTCAACCTCTGCATGTGGTTTTCTTTTTAAAAAATAATAATAATAATATTTATTGCTTTTAAACCTTACAAAAGGAAAAAAAGAAAAGAAAAAAGAAAAGAGAAAGAAAAGCAAAAGAGAAAACAATACAATACAATATATAAACAATACAGAACACAACATTAACATTAACACATTAAACAAAACAAAAGCAAAAACAATTGAAGAAGAAAAAACACACATCATACCATCTCAATATCCTCTCTTTCATTCCCTTGTTTCATCGACCTCCTCTCACCTCCCTTTTTGTATTCCATTTCTATTAATTGTTTCAGCAAATCCTTTCCATCTTTCTCTATTTTCTGTCATGTAATTATCTTAACATATTTTAACCTTATTTTCCATTAATACTATAATACTTATTTATGCTTGATTCCTTAAAACATTTCTACTAAAGCCGTATAATTCCCTTCCAACATTTTTCTAACACTCATTAATTTTACATTATTTCCATATATAGATTTTAAGCTTTTTCCAATATTCTTCCACCGTCTCTTCTCCCTGGTCTCGGGTTCTGCCAGTCATTTCCGTCAATTCCATATAGCCCATCAACCTGGTGATCTTCTGTCCGAGGCTCTTAACTCTTTTCCAGGTCCCTTCTGCAAGTCTTCCTCATATTTATAGATGCACTTTATTTTGTCTTCTCCTGATCTTGTTCTTATTTTCCTTCCTTTGATGCTGAAAAGTAGATCTCCAGGGAATTCCCATCTAGCAATGTTTTTATTCCTTCTCGACAAGTCAGCCAAATCTCCATAGTTAGAACTGAAATTCAAAAGATATTTCCAGTCGTGTTTCAAAGTTCCTCCAAGTCTGGCGGTCCCCACAACTCCAGTCTCCTGCATGTGGTTTTCACCAATATATGCAGGGCCGTCTTTACTCGGGGGTGAAAGGGGTGTGGGGCACCTGGGTGTCGAATTCTGGGGGGCACCAGGCGCCCACCACTGAAGCCACCTAAGCTCTGCTTGGCACGGGATGGGTTGGTGAAAGCAGCAGGCGAGAGGACAGAGGAGCGAGCGAGTGAGTGAGTGGAGGACAAGGCAGCCTTTGGGGTGCTCGAGGTGGCAGAGCAGGGAAGCGTGCACAGGTGCAGCGGGGTTGCTGCTGCCGCCACCACCGCTAATCACCGCCCCGCTCCCCGCCAAGCAGCCATTGCCTGGCGCATTGGGTGGTGCCCGTATGGTGGTCATAGCAACAACTTGACATGGCTGCGGAGAGAGCATGAGGCCTCGCTGGCTGGCTGGCTGCACGTTCGGGAGATGGTGGGCGGTGGAAAGGAGGAGGAAGCAGCAGCAGCTTTGAGTTTCTCAAGACATCCTCCTCTTAGCACCGCCATAGAGCATGCCATATACTTAAGTATAAGTGTATTGTAAATAAATGAGCAAATAAAAAAGTTTTTTTTCTTTTTCCTTCCTTCTTTCGTAAACGAGAGATAAGGCGTAAGCGTGGTGTCTGACATAAGCATAATAAAAGTTAATTTGGGGGTTAAACTAAATTTGGGGGTGCTGGGCGGATCTTTGCACCCAGGCGGCACATATGCTAAAGACAGCCTGAATATATGTATTTTTTATGCACACTTGACTCTGGCATATGCATTTTTGTACATGTTACTTGGCTGGAGAACGGCATTACAAAATTAAGAGAAATGTGAATTTTGAAAGATGCCTGGGTGTTCAGTTCATGTGTTGTTTCAGAAAATGTGAATTAGGTAGACTCACATTTAACTGTGAGCTGAATCAGATTTCTCCCCTATTCCTAGCCTGGGGTAGGGAGAGACAGCAATCCCTTCTCCCCCACCACATATTCAACAAACATGTGGAAAGAAATAAGCGTTTTCCAAGTCCCTGGAGGACCTGAGTGAAATGTGCTGTCTAAAATAGTTGCTATTCATTAGACTTTGCGTGTTGAGTTCCACAGTGCCACCCCCCAAATAATTTCACACTTCACACATCAATTTTTGTTTAAGGTTTTTGGCATAATTTTGGCCACAACTTTATTCAAATACAAAAAATATTGTGAGTGGTTGCTTAGGCATTGGTTATGACTATCTGTCCTGGCCCTCAAGGACAGAGCTGGCCCTTCCGGACTCCACCGGAAGCCAGCGTGGGAAACAAGTATTGGATGAGAAAGTGAGGTCGGGAAACAGACCCTCACTTCTCACCCTCATGTTCCGGTGGGGCTTGCACGGCCCAAGTCCGGCTCCACGGACAAGGACGAAAAGAATGGCAAGCCCCTGGATTCCTTTAACGGAATTCCCTTCCCGCATCATTTGGAGGGGTAGGCACTTACCCCTCCAAGCACCAATTAACCAATGCCTAACCGCCAACCTTACAAGTTGTGACGATTTGCTACGCAGTAGGCAAAAACCAAATGGCACCAGCCAATCCGCCAGATGGCAAAATTCCTACCAGGCCCCCGCTCCAAGGCGAACGACCCCATGACAGGCATAGCAAGGTCAAGCGATCAACTTAATAAAAAACCCCCCTATTAAAGGGAGGGAGGGCGGGTGATCCGATGCAAAACGGCCAAGAGGACGTCCCCACGTCTGGCCCTTCTATTTATAACTTCTGACTCCTCCTCCAAATTGGTAACAATCCATATTCCCCAGCAACCCAATTAACCCTTAAGGCCAGGGTTGCAGATCAATTTGCCTAGTCATGGCTGGGCGGCCTGTTCCCCAACCGCAACACGTGCTCTCTGTTAGGGAGAACACGCTTTGCGTGTTGAGTTCCACAGTGCCACCCCCCAAATAATTTCACACTTCACACATCAATTTTTGTTTAAGGTTTTTGGCATAATTTTGGCCACAACTTTATTCAAATACAAAAAATATTGTGAGTGGTTGCTTAGGCATTGGTTATGACTATCTGTCCTGGCCCTCAAGGACAGAGCTGGCCCTTCCGGACTCCACCGGAAGCCAGCGTGGGAAACAAGTATTGGATGAGAAAGTGAGGTCGGGAAACAGACCCTCACTTCTCACCCTCATGTTCCGGTGGGGCTTGCACGGCCCAAGTCCGGCTCCACGGACAAGGACGAAAAGAATGGCAAGCCCCTGGATTCCTTTAACGGAATTCCCTTCCCGCATCATTTGGAGGGGTAGGCACTTACCCCTCCAAGCACCAATTAACCAATGCCTAACCGCCATGGAGCCTCCAGCTCACCGCCAAACCACTCACAGCCCCAACCAAGACCTCAGCTTGGCAGCCACCGCACCTAACCAAGCCTCATTCCCTGAAGCAGAAAGGTGCACGCCATCAGCTCGGAAAAAGGATGGCCTCTCAAAAAGAATCTCGGGGTGGGAAATTGCATCGCCACCCAGCTCCAAAACTTTTTTGACCACAGCAGAATTGATGCGTTTTCTGGCCCTTTCAGTGGCAGCCGGGCAACGACTACCCTTCCAAACGCAGCGTTGCAAAAGCTTTGACCAAAAAATTTTCGCTGTCGGCACCATTGCACGCAGCGTCTCCAGGTCACCCAAAATTGCAGCACGTAGTGACAAACAGTCCATGGGCACCAGGTCGTTCTCACCAAGCTGCACCACAATAGCAGCTGGCGGCCCCTCCAAGAGCAACTGCCTCCGGATACTTGGCAGGAACTCCGACCAGCGCATCCCACGTCTGGACAGCCAAGACAAGCGAATATGTGGAGGAAAGCCGAAATCTGGACCCAATCCAGATTGCCGTGCTGCGACGCCAGCCCAATGGACGATACTGTGCCCCACAATCCAAACACGGGTCACCGCTAAACCTGATAAATAAGATAAAACAAGCAAAAATTGTAAGACACCAATAATGTTAATGAACATAATCTTTGAATGCATTCGATTTCCAACGACCTGTATTTTATTTCCACTGCCTTATTAACATGCTTTCCGGCCTTCTTGGTGGTACGTTTGTCTAGGCATTGGTTCCCGACTAGCTGCACCTGACCTCAGCAGGGCAGCACTGACGACTGGGCCCCACCATATCGTCAGTACCAGCAAACATTGTGGGGGAGCAATGAATCCCAAGGCAATCGCATCCCGCCAGGTGTCGTTCCCCATAGGGGAAAGATGCACCCCATCTGCCCTAAAGAGGGCAATAGCCTTGAAGAAAATTAGGAGGGTGCAATATTACAGAACCACCTAAAGCAAGGACCTAATTTATTTTATTTGTTATTTTATTTACTTTATTTATTTTATTCTATTATCCACCGCCTTATTAACATGCTTTCTGGCCTGCTCGGTGGTAGTTTGTCTAGGCATTGGTTCCCGACTAGCTGCACCTGACCTCAGCAGGGCAGCACTGACGACTGGGCCCCACCATATCGTCAGTTCCAGTAAACAGCATGGGGGAGCAATGAACCAGGATCAGACTCAAGCTCACCCCAAATGCTCCCAGGGACTCTTGCATGGCCCTACCCCTCAAAAGGGGTCGACAAAAGCATGGCGAATCCTTGGATTCCCTTAATGGAACATCTTTGCGCATTGGAGGGGACAGGTGCTCCAGCCCCCCTCCAAACCACCTTGAACCAATGCCTTAAATTATTTTGAGTCCAGGGAGAGCTGCCATCAACTCAATCCAAGCCCTCTTGCATGCAGGAATGCAAACTTATGCTGGAGGAAGACAGCAAACATTCTCGCCCAGCTGTACCACCAGCACTGCGGGAGGACCTGCACAGGTCACACTCGACCGCACCAAAGGAAGGATCTCCTCCCAAAGCATTCCCCATCTGGACATCCAGTATATGTTCACATGGGCAGGAAGACTGAGATGGCGCCCCAGTCCAAACTCGTCAACATGCTTGCCAGCCTAGTGTACAATGCTGTGGCTCAAATGTGCACAGCTGTTCCTATGAAAAAAGGAAATAACAGACAAGCATCAGCACAGACATCATTGTGACACTTCCTGATATAACCCTTGTCAGCGTCAGACTTCCAATGACCCGTATTCACAATCCTGTCTACTGACAGGCCCCCAGTGTGCAGCCTTTGCAGCAGCACCTAATCGTAAGGAATGAGGAGTGTTCAGCGGTAAGCAAGCCGCAGGCTGTAATAACTGGTGCACGACGTAAGCACATTGATGCCAGGCTAACAGGAACCCATTTTCATGCACTAGGAGCGGGCCAGCCCCCAGGGAATAAAAAGCCAAATATTCTGTTATCCATAACCGGGCAAGGGCCCTCCTCACCTGTGGCGGGAAGCCTGATTGTGGCACTCCTGCCCACTAAGTCTGTTTTAGAGTTACCAACTCTAATGACAAGCTCCAAAGGATAAGGAAAAGTCCTGAAGCAATAAGCCTCCAGACTCTCAGCCCCGTGCTGGCTCCAACAACCATTTCCCCAACCCTCAGTGCGAAAATGCAATGGACTACTGAAAGGAGTCTCACCTTGATCTTTAACCCGCAGACAAGTTTTAACTTGTTGCAGATACTGTATAGGTAAAAATTGACCGACTTCCTGCCCACTGTCCTATGAGGTTGGAGCCTATTCCAACCTTCCAAGGCCCTGCGCACTGCAAACTTTATACAAGAGTCTCTGAAAAATAAAGCTTCAATGTAACAGACATTGCAGCGGACTGAATTCGGATAGTTATAACCGCATGCCCAATCTGCAGCAGGTGGACCAAATACTACAAGATCTGCTCAGAGGATGGGGGCCAATTCTTCTGAATGGCCGAGAACTGCCAGCTTAAGGCTAAGAAATCCATCCAGGCCTTCCCATAAGAGGTAAAAGCAGAAGGGGAAATGGAAGCTGCCGCTCTCTGAAATTACTAATTGTTGTCAAAATGCCACAGGTCTGGAAAAGTCTGGCAATAGCTGAGTCTGGAGCCCAGGATCTGAAGCGCTTCATCTGAAAATCGGATAGTGTCAGCGTAATTTGGAGAGTAGAAAGCACAATATTAAACCTTAAGTGGCGCAGCTCGAAAGCATGAGCGGAGGGGCAGAGACTGTGCTACAGCATGAGGACTGTTTTGCCAAGACGCTCACCACTACCTGGTTATCAGACCAAAAGCAGATCCGATGGTCACTGAACTCCTCGGGCCACGTGAACTGCTACTACAATGGGGAAAACTCCAGAAAAGTTATGTCACATGATTGCCTCACCACACCGGGCTTGAGGCCATAGCTTTGCACACCAGCAGCCCTTGAAATAAAAACCAAAGGGCAAAGATCCAGCAGCACCAGCATGAACCTGAAAATCCCTGAGCGGGTTCAAGGTATCCTGCCATGGCGAACTACTATTGCATACATTCAGGAATTGCTACCATCGCCTGATATCTGCCTTCACCACACTTGGTAGGCATACACAAAGGTAAGGGGACCTCTGTCAGCATCGCCCTTGAGCCAGTGCCACCAACTGGACTCATCCACTTCAGCCCCAACTGGGCTAGGCGAGCTGGGTAGCACTTCCAGGGACCACCTTCTGCACAGGAACAGGTCAAAGTGCTGTGGACTCTCAGCTTAGAGTTGTGAGCACCGGATTCACTCCCACAAGAAGACAGTCGTCGCACAGCAGAGTACAGCAGAGTCTAGCAGAGTATATAAACAACTCGGAGAGCAGCTCTGTAGAATATCTTCTTTATTCTATCTACAACTATACAAACTATATACAGAGCTTAATAGGTCTAAGTATAAATAAATGCTGCACTGCACTGAGTGTCTGCAGCTGCCCTTAGCAGCAACCTTATCTCTACACATGATCTCTAACACTCAGTCTCTCTCCCTCTCCGACACTGACTGACTGACTGACTGACTTGGTGCTGGAGCAGAATAAGTAGAGACCAGAACACGCCTCCTCCTCTCTGGAGAATCAGCAGACTCCTCAGGAGATTCTTGGATATGGGAGGGGTGAAATCTAGGCAGCCTGGCCTAGTGGGAAGATTAGTTAAGTGACCCAGCAAGATCGGATCTGGTGAAGCATCACTTGCTACAGCGGAAGTATTACAAATTAACTTCCTTCAAGGCAGACAGCTTCTCCATAGCCAAGTGGTATGTTTTAGCAACGATATCCAACTGGATCCCTAAATAAAATGGGAATATGGGCAAAAGGTATTGAGCTATTGCTTGCCAGCTTCCAGCCCCCGCTTGGGCAGGGGGCATCTTGTGCTGCCATCATGATATGTAAATTTACAGGGCCGACGCTGGCCAGAACCCCTAAAGAAGTCCCAACCAAGCTGCCGCCAAGCCAGCTTCCTTTTCAGACACACACTCTGTGCAATGCAAAAAACACACTCCGTGCAGTGCACACACTCTCCATGCAATGCAACTACACACTCCGTGCAATGCAAAAAGCACGCTCTGTGCAATGCAACTACACACTCCGTGCAATGCACACACAAACCCTCCGTGCAATGCAACTACACACCCCGTGCAATGCAAAACACACTCCCTGCAATGCACACACCCTTCATGCAATGCAACTACACTCCATGCAATGCAACTACACACTCCGTGCACTGCACACCCTCTGTTCAATGCAACTACATACTCCGTGCAATGCACACACACTCCGTGCAATGCAAAAAAACAACAACACTCTGTGCAATACAACTACACCCTCCCTGCAATGCACACGCACTCCATGCAATGCAGCTACACACTCCCTGCAATGCACACACCCTTCATGCAATGCAACTACACTCCATGCAATGCAACTACACACTCCGTGCACTGCACACCCTCTGTTCAATGCAACAACAAACTCCGTGCAATGCAACTACACACTCCGTGCAATGCAACTACACCCTCCGTGCAATGCACACACACCCTCCGTGCAATGCAACTGCAAATCTCCTAGCAATGCAATGCAATTGCAGCCCGTGCAGCGCCGTGCTCTGCAACGCACAGAGCAAACTGCAATGCGGGCACGCAAAGGTGCTTTCTCCCAGTTGCATATTGCAAACATGGCGCCCGTTACATCCCTCGCAGTGAGGTAACCACCAAAAGGACCTAAGTGTCCAGGTAGAGCAATGGGGGAGCATGCAGCTGTCCCATACAGGGACCACTCCTGCAACCTAGGCATTACCGGCACTATGCGCTGACCCAGTGAAACCAATGCTTCATGGACCACATGGGGACACTATTCAGGCCGGAAACGCTTCCAGGCCATCGAATTCTAGGGCAAAGCCCTAGGATCACCTGCTAGGCCAGGCATAAATGTTTCCAGTGAAATAGCAGAGTTGAGGTAGCCCACAGCTTGTCCAGGTACCCCTGCTTGCCGTTTTAGAGGGAAGCACCCCTTCAAGAAGCCCAAAGTTCTTTTATCACAAATGGGCCGAACTACCCAGCAACAGAATAGCCCATAAGGAGCAGTTTGTTTTGTTTTGTTATAACAATGGCTAAGAGGGGTATATGAACCCTGTCTCCCAGGTCCTACACTTTAGCCACTAAGCCACAATGGCTCATCTCTAAAATGGCAGTCGCCACTATCCGGGCAAAACAAACTTAAAGAAAATAAACTTGTTCAGAAACAGCATAGTTCAAGAGCATATACAGAGTGCTCATAGTCCTTGGAGGCACAGGGAGCCATAAAGCCAACCTTCGGGGATACTATAAACTAAAGTGATACCAGCTAAGCTGGGAACAGCCCTGACTAGCCCCACAATTTCAACAAGAGAAATGGGGGAAACCTTTTTGCGAAAGAAAGCCCCTAACGGGGGCTCTCTCACTATTGGGAAAGGCAAGCCACAGATACAGGGAGAATCTTCCTACAGGGCAGGGTAAGGGGTGGGGTGGGAAATTGAACAGGAAAAGGGGGGAATTAAATTATTTAAGGGACTAGAGAGGATTAAAAAGAAGGGGAAAATAAAGAAATAAAGAAATGTAACCAGACAATGAGAAGATTGTCCAAGTGCTCCATGTGATCCGATGCAAAACGGCCAAGAGGACGTCCCCACGTCTGGCCCTTCTATTTATAACTTCTGACTCCTCCTCCAAATTGGTAACAATCCATATTCCCCAGCAACCCAATTAACCCTTAAGGCCAGGGTTGCAGATCAATTTGCCTAGTCATGGCTGGGCGGCCTGTTCCCCAACCGCAACACGTGCTCTCTGTTAGGGAGAACACGCTTTATCAGAGAACAAAAGAACAAATCCCAGCATATTGTAATTAGTACAATTGTGTTATTATGAGAAATTCCTACCAGTTATTCACACAATTATATGAATTAGTGAAAATTAATTACAGGTTTCAGACACGTATACATACATTCAGTGTATAATTATATGTGACAATGTTCACTACATTGTCAAGTTTAGCCCATATTTTCTAACACTTGGTGTTGAAAAAGAGTGACTTTCATATCAAATGCAAGTCCCAGAAGAGAAAAGTTGAGCCTCAAAAAAAGAGCAATGCTCATAATCGGTGCTATTTTTCTAGAAAAAAAGGTGCCGGAACTCACCACAAACACCTCCCTTGTTCTCTTGTAATGGCGATGGCGCCCATCTGAGAGGTGCCAGAAATGAATTCTGGTGAGTTCCGGCTGGGGGGAAAAAACCCTTCTCATAATCCTTCTTGTCAACACTAGTTTATTCTCTTTAGTCTTTCCATCCCATATCTAGACAAGAAGCGGGTAGGGGAAACTGTATAAAAACTTGTCCAGTTCCGTGGGGCTCCCTTGAGTACTGTTATGTCTACCCTAATCCTGTTACAAAAATGGATCCTTTTCCATAAATGGCTCATCATACATGCAAACAGGGAGAGAGTGGAGAACACAGTAAGTTCTCCCACCTCCCCATCACCTGCCAGGTCTGAAGTTGGCAGGCTCCTCATGGAGGCTCACGGCAGAATTTCGAGCCTCTCATAAGCAGGTTTATCCACAAGCAGATAGGGCTTAAATAAACAGGCTTATGTATCAACTCTCACAATACCTTCCAACATTTTATCCCCAAAATCGGGCGCACCTTCCATTCCAGCACTATGGCACATGACAGCAGGGTCGTGCCAGAGCACTGGACCTTTGGCACTTCGGTGGGCCAAATAAGGCCTGTGGGCTGGAGGTTTCTCAGCTGTGCCCTAGGAGGAGATAGCTTTGTATCAACCCTTTCCTTTTATTTTTAAGAAAACCTAGGCTAGTTTAGAGAACGTCCACAGGAAGGGAAATAAATAAAATGAAGGTGGGCACCACTCTGTCATTCATTAAGTTGTAGCGGCTGCAGAGATGGAATGAGTCCCTTGACTCCCAGAGAGCTGTGCCATTCATCAAAGACAATGTTGCAACAGCACAGTTCTAGTATAATCAATTTATCAGTTTCTTGCTGTTTTAGGATGTAGTCATGGAGAGCAAAGAGCTGAATGACATTTGCAGAAGTTCTATAAAGAAAATGTTAGGTCTGATATCTGAAAGCCCTTCTTAAATAAATAGGAGGCAATGTAAAAATTGTCACTATTTTGCTCATGGCATGAATAAGTAGGATGGACAGGCTTCAATCCATAGATGCAACACTTTTCTTATCATGCCCTTCTAACGGATGACTGATGGATGGACAGGACAAGACGGGATCGGATCCCACTGTCCTATAATATTTAGGGAAACACATCATTTCCTGGTCCAACTAGGCAATCACCCCCACACAGGTGGTTGGTGGGGTAGCTCAGGGAGGTCAGCCTTGCACACCTGCTTTTCCAACACTGAGCATCACTGAGAGGTGAAAGGGCAAGGCACAGGGAGCTCAGTGCAAAGTGAGTGCTGTGACCGGGGTCTTGGATCAGCTCTGCCACCAGGCATGCAGTATACTGAGCTCCCCATGCCTTGTCCCTCTCTCTTTTAGGAACTGACAGGGATGCTCAGTGTTGAGAAGGCAGGTGAACAGTGAGGCCCACTAATATATGCATGGATTTTGCTGTGTGAACATAATCTGGAAAGCATGCCTGATCTGACTTCCTGCCTATATACCTATATATTTATTATTTATTGGTATATTGATATCCTGCCTTTCCTTCAAGGAGCTCAAAGTGGCGTACCTAGTTCCCTCTCATCCATTTTTATCCTCACAAGAACCCTGCGAGGTAGGTTAGGAGGAGAGACTCAAAGTCACCAAATTAGCTTCATGGCTGAGTGGGAATTCGAATCCTGGTCTCCCAGGGTCTAGTCCGACACTCTGACTGCTCTCAAGCTTATACACAATAAAACACACCAACATTATAATCAATGCATACGATATTTCCTACACGAAAGCTCTTCCCAGAATTGCCATGTCTGAAGTGGCCCTTTTTAGCAACACACAACATATTTTGATATATGAAAATATATTTGTGTAAAAAGCTAAGCAAAAGGCATTTCACCATGCATGATGAGGCAGCCGGTGGATGCAGAGATTCCACATCTATGTACTCAGGACAAAATGAATCCCTGTGCCACTTTTCATGTGTGATGTTTATTCTTTTTCCATCACAGTGTGAAATTGAATGTAGGAAAAAATGTTAGAGTCCTTTGTTATGCCCTTGGCAATACACATTCCGCTTCTGGGATATTAGCTTCATATAACTGAAGGATGCTTGTAATCTCTAAACCCTTTCAACCCATAGGCCTCATTCCCTTGTGGGCACCTTTCCAGGAGCCACAGACTGGTAGTGAGGGAAACCAGAGCCAAAAGTGAGCAGATCAAAGGATGCGGCTCTTAGGCTTCTCCAGCCTCATTGGCTTTTACACATACTATATCTCCATTCATCGAAGCAAGAAGCATTACACTTCAAGGGCAAGTCCCAGCAAAAGCACTTTTGGAGCAGGTCTAGTGAGAAGTGAGGGCCAGAGACAGAGACCAAGAGGTTCACCAAGAGGTCCATGTTGTTTTGTTTATTGTTTATGACTACTTTTATTATGACGTTGCTATGTATGTGTCTTTTTTCATGCTGTAAACTACCTTGAGTATAGTTTGGACTACGGAAAGGTGGCATACAAGTAAAAGTATTCATGCATGTATGTTTCTTTATATGTATGCATAGGACTGTGGTCATTGGAAGGGATTTGGGGAATAGGCTGGAGTAGTTGGAGGAAGCGTGTCCCCAATGTGAACCCAGCAGGATTTGCCCTGTGCTGCAGCCCAGATGAGGTAATCCCAGGGATTGAATCTGGGACCTTCTGCATCACAAAGCAGACACTCTACCACTGCTCCTACGTAAGATAGATCCTTCAGCTTATTAACTTAGCAGTTATTGAATGTCAGGACACAGCCAGGAGAACATTGAGAGTCCAGAGCCTACCAGGTGTGGAAAAGCTGGAGGAAGCCATGATAGTTGGATGTATCCAAAATGAAGCAGTTAAAGTGCTATCTTGGCAAGGCAAGGCAAGGCAAGATCCTGAAGTCCAAGTACTAATATTTATTCCAAGCCTGGCCAATCCAGAGACTTTCTATTGTCTGCCAGTTGCAGGGACCAATGCTGCACACATTTACCGAGGTCTCCAAGGCTTCAGTACATTCAGTACCAGGCAGCTCACTAAGCTAAGTGACTCCTAGCATTGGGCCATGACATTTCTCCTTCAGGACTATGGTAGTGAAGTGAACTAAAGAAGTTGGCATTTGAATATAATTAAAGAGGCCCTTAGGCAAAGGGAGCATAAGAATATAAGAGCCTGTTGGATCTAATCCAGCATCCTGTTCTCACAGTGGCCACCCGGATGCTTGTGGGAAACCCTCTAGCAGGATCTGAGCACAAGAGAGCTCTCCCCTCTTTCCTACCATCTAAGTGAAATGGGAAACAGCATGGATGTTACTGTCTACACAACATTAAAAAAAGGAAAGTATCAATCTGACCGGTAGCAGAAAAAAATGATGAATGATTGTCCGGTCCTGTGTGCCGGACTTTGTTATGGCAACACACTCTATAAACAGTCAAAATTAATGTCTGTGACTAATGTTGAGCAATGGACCATTGAAGAAATATGTTTGCTCCCTGCAGACACAGCATTGCTCATGGACATAGTTAGCAAGCAATCCCTTGTAAAACTCTTCTCATTCCTGCTAGGCAAGGGAATGCTTAAAATGGAGTTGGTGAAGTACATGTGGATCACTCTTAGCAGGAACAACTATGACTTCTTATTGAGACCCAGAGGACAGTGCTTTTGAAGCTGAAGGCTGAAATCTGTATTACAGCAGAGTCAAAAATTCCCAGAATGCACCCCCCCCGAGATTGTTCTTTTGCTCACTCTCTAGATAAAGACCACTTTGCAGAATTGCCCCTCGATATTCACCATGTTTGGGTTATGGATGCAGTTTTGTTATAGCCCCTCCCAATGCCCGCGAACGATGCTAGATCTGGGTAAACTGGTGGACAGGCTGACAATTCACTTGCTTCTGCTGCCTTTGTCAATGATAGCGAAAGAGAAAGAGAAAAGAAAGCTTCACTGCAGCCACCACTAATGGTGGAAATTTGGTGAATTTCTCTTCCCACAAATAGAGTGGGGAATTTGCACGCAACTCTCATGCAAATGCTAAGTACTTTTCCAGGAGTATCCTGTTCACAACAGTGTTGGAGTTAGGAACCACGAACTCCCGATCTACCTGTAGGACATATGAGCGGGGCAAGACCCAAGTTCCAGGACAAGGTTGCAGAGACAGCAGAGGGGGCCCAAGGCTCCAGACAAGAAGCAGGGACAAGAAAATGTATTGCTCTTGTAAGATCTGAGCAAAGAATGAATGAGATTATAGTTGACTCTACAACTGCATTCCTCCCTGGTGCATTTGAGAGGCCCATCCTAGGCATACATTACTCAAACCCCTTTCTTGGAAGCAGTGCTAGGAACAGGAAGGATGCATCTTCTAAGGCAGGTGCTCTGCCTTGTGGGGTTTGCCTCCCTTCAGGACTGTTGGTGACATTGTTCCTGGGGTTTTGGAGGACATGTACTGGGATGTCTTTTAGAGATGGCATCCTGGGGTTACCATCAGGGTATGTGTAAACCCCAGCACTACGATACGCGGGATCCACATACTGGCATTCAGTGGTCCAACAGACCCAGTGTTCTTTACTGACGATGTCCATTCTGAGACAGGCTCTTCAGAACTGGTGGGAATCGATGATTTCTTTGGGTTGATTCACACCACTACATTTTGTTGTTTTATTCTTTTCATAGTCCCTTGTAATATTTGGGAGTTTTTTGGACTGCTCAGATTGAATGTGGAGCTGATAGTCAACTGAGCAGTCTAATATGGATCTAGAGTGGATCACAAAAATGTTTGGAAGATGTCAGGGCCAGCAGTGGTATAATAAACATATTAATGTGAATAAAATCAGCAATAAATTCTGGTGGGAAAATGTTTTGTTTTGTTAGCCTGCATTTTCTATCTTCTGATTTTCCAGATGCTTATCATTATCATTAATGGGCAGTCCACATGGACAGATTTCCAAGCCTGCACAACTTTATGTTTCAAAAATATGCACTATTATCTGAAATCCGTTCAGCCTGGATTTTGTAATTAATGGCTTTAATCACCTTCTACTGGCTGTCTAGCCTGTTGTGTTTGGGGCCTAGAATCCCATTGGGCACTCTCTCTTCCGTTCCCTTCATCAGGTCTGTATAATCTTTCAGTTTCTTTTTCTAGCGGTGTTTCAGGATATGATAAATCACATCAAGGCCCCATTAAGTGTCTGCCTGTGTAGGCTTCCCCAAAGCAATCAGAATAGCATGCAGAGCTTCTATAAGAGGTATTATGCTAAGGAGAAATGCAGGAATGTCAGGTGCTGGCTGAGCTGGGGCTGATCAAATAATTCTAAGCCTATTTCATTTTTGCCTTCTAAACCTCACAGAGAAGAATGCCCTGAGCAACAGTATTCCATAGGAGGGTCAAAAGCTGAGAGAGATTACCAAGGTAGGACAGGGCAGGGCAGTGGGGGAGGAAGTGACTTCAAAGCAAAGTACAGGTTAGATAAGGATGGGAGGCTCTGTATATTTCCAGTCTGCATCAATTTCACAAGTGTTCATTAATAAGTCTGCATCCCTCCTCCACCAGCTGTCCTGTGAGAAAGATTCTGGACTCTTTGATGTGTCCGTCGTGATTGTTGTGCTTTTTTAAATGAGTGGGTAACTTTTGGCCCTCAAAACCACTGGCCTCTCACCTGTAACAACAGACATTTCCTAAATTCCAAGTCTTGTAGGCATACCTTCCAACATCCTAGTGATGCAAATTGAGACATGACCTGCCCCCTTAAAACACTTAAAATCACTGCCCCCTGCCACTGCCTCCTTGCCCCCTCCGCAGATACATCCATCCTGCTCAGTGACCTCTCCCTTCCCACTGGGCACCTTGGTGAATAATCCATCCCATCTCACTGAGGTCCCTCTCACTCAGCTTCCTCTCCTCCCCACACCATCCCATTGACAGGCCCTTATGCAGCTTCACCCACTGCCACTGTTTTGCCTCTCCTCCCCAACAGCCACTAACCAGCCCCCTACCCTGCCCACAACATACACACGAGGACTGCAGCGACTCCTACCTCCTTCCAGCCAAAGTTCAGGTCAGGGAGACTTGGGCAAGAGGAGGAGGAAGAGGAGGAGGGGTGATTCACAGGCCCAAGGTGAAAGTGTGACACCCAAAAAATGTGTGTCTTTTGGTTTTGCACCCTGGTAGGAGCCAACTAACTCACATCAGAGAGTGGGACCAAAAAACGTGAATCTTTTGGTCCTGTGCTCTGCTAGAGCATGGAAGCCAAAATGGGATATCATGGGATGGAATCAGAAGTCAGGGTGGCTTCTGCAGTGCCAGGATGTCCCATTTAAAGCAGGACAGTTGAGTGGTATGTGTAGGGCTTTACAGATATGCAAAAGTATTTTGAATTGAGGTCAGAAACCAAGCTGGTTTAATTGCATTTCAACAACCTGACGTGCAACTACTTCAAGTTTTATAAGGCCTGCACAGCGACCTATCAAGACAAGTGAGACAGGTTGCCAGTCAGAAGCTAGTTTACACCTCGTGCACATAAGTCCCACAAAAGCGGAGAAATATCAGTATGTTTTATTGGGCTGAACTGATGGACTTACAAGTCACTGTTGCTGCGCTCCGTCCATTAATCTCATGCAATTGTACAAATGATACAATTATAGGTGAACACTGGTTGTCTGCATTCAGCACCAGGTTTTTAGGGCAAGCATAGGTGAGATGCTCTGATGGCGTCCTGGTTGTTTACTAGCACTGGAGAACAAACATGCAATAGCAGTTCAAGCTCCCTCTTCCCAGCATTGCACTACTTCAGGCTATTGACTTTGGCAGTGGGAATCTTGTGCTTCATAGAATGACCAGCAATTAAAAGCAGCCAACCTGACCATTTGGCACCATTCAGATAGATGTATTATGCAACAGTCTGCCCAATGGTGCCTATTAAAATGTCGAGAAGGTGATTGTGAGCTATTGGTTAGCTTTGCTTCCCACATCATGTAGACAGACCTGTGGCTATTTTTGCAGCCAGCAGCTCCTGCTGTAGCTACATTCTCAGCTGGAAAGCATTCTGCCTTCCACAGCATCACATCATTTCACTAGAAATAAAGCAAAACTTCTAAAGTGTCATGAAAACAAACTGTGTAACTTCTGGGAGGGCTGCTACAGCACAAAGAATATGTATAAGTAATGCCCAGCATCTGTGCAGTGATTCTTGCTAAAGCAAGTTGCACTGACTCCGGTTGCACTGATCAGGCAATATTAAGGAAACTTCCATGCATACATTCCAAGCATTGTTCTGGACAGCCCTGCCAAAAGTTGCCATCAGCACATTTGCTAAAGTAACTTGATGGATGCTTAATCATGGTGCCATCTCAGACCAACTTCTGACCAACTGCTTGCAGTAAGTCCTCCTTTCTCTTCTGCTTTTCCCCTCTTCCTTTTGCATCAGTTCCAAACCTATTTGGCTAGAAGCAGGGAAGATCAGACTTGAAATGTTTCAGACATGCTGCTCAGATAATTATGTTTACTTGGGAATACTAAGACCTCTTCTGTGCTTAGATACAGAGGATAAACTTAGACATTGGGAGCATGGCTTGTGACTATCACTTTATGGAATTTATTGGCTACTGTATAACATCAGCTCTGAAACTTTGCCTGTAACTTAACATGCGTTTCAGCATTTTAAAATGAAATTTTTAAAGGGCACGTTTTCACTGCCAAACAGTCATGCCATGAATTGCAAATGTCTCCCCCCCCCCTTGGCGCACCCCTCCTCTACCTTTATAATTGCAGATGGAAACTTGACAAATCTGGATCCAAATAATGGCAAAGTTAAAAGTTCCCTGATGTGAATCAGAGGAGAGGGAGGTATAAGCAAAATGCGTTTGCAATGCATATTTATTAAGAATATTGGTGGCTGAAGTCAGTTTCAATCACTGGAGTTATATTCAGTAGTTTATCTGCTTGGGAACTTTATCTCTAATGAAAAAAGAGAGAGAATAATAATGAAGGGAAAACAGTACAAAACCGGTTGCTGTCAGCACTCGTCTGCTTTTCATTCAGAAAAGGTATTGTGCAGAGTTTTATCAGTGTGATAGAGGAAGTTACAATAATATATTATCCCGTGCACAAATTTGAACAGAAGTCTCAGCGAGGTGCAGTTCCACTTAGGTGATGCTGCAAAGGCAATTTTAGAATGTTTTATTGATGAGTGCCAGGAGAATATGGTTTTTAAGGTATGGCCCTGCTTTTGAGCCTTGGCTCTTTTCCCACACCTTTTCTTACAGATAGGAAATCTTTGTGCAGGGTGAGAGAGAGCTATCACAAGATTTGTGCTTCATCTGAGTCCTCAAGGTTTTATCCACAAGAAGCTTCCTTCTACTTTGCCAGAAGGAGCTGGTCTCATCAGTTACTTTGGGCTTTCTCATGTGGGGATTAACAGAATGTGATGTAAGCCAGAAATTGTCTGCTTCTCAACCTGGGCATGAATTCATCCAGTGGCTTTAGGCAGGCAACATCCAAGGTCTATTCTGCCCTCACCTTCCGGTAATTAGGGAGCAGTGCCTGTATATATGAATCCGCCTTATACTGTAAGAGAAAGCATGATGGAGGCATATAAAATTGTGTATGTTGTGGGTAAAAAGTGGATAGAAAATGCTGCTCCCACCTTTGAGTGAGGGCAGATTTACCACACCCCAGCTCCTCCAGGAAGAAGACTCGGGTGATCTTGCCCAGGGGTAGTAGTCACATGGGAGACAACAGGCCAATCAGGAAGGGCCGGAGTTGGGCTTTATAAGCTGACTGAACCCCAAACTAACCACTCTTCTTGATTATAGGGTTGCCATATTTCAAGAAGTAAAAAATCCGGACACCCCCACAGTGGCAGAGGAAGGGGGTACAGGGGGTGCGGGCTGCGCCAGGTGTCATCACTGAGGGAGGTAACAAAATGACCTATGAGTTTTTAAAAATGATTTTTAAAAATTGGGCTCACGAAACTTTTTAGTTCAGTCAACAAACATAACGAATCATGGCTGGCACTGGGCGTCACACCGCAGGGGCTGGCACTCACCGCGGGGCCTGCAGTGTGCCCGAGCCACGCGTCTCTCCTGGGAGTGATGTGGTGGCTTGGGCGCCTGCAGGCTTCACACTGCCTAAAATAGCAGTGTGGGACTTGCGTCTGCCCTCCACCTCTCCTTCAGCCGCCCTACAGCTGAGGGGGAAGTGGCAGAGAGGCTCCATGCAGCTTGCCCTGCCCTCATGGGCGGCTCGCCCTGCCCCCGGCTGCAGGACGCATGCATGCACGCACGGCACCCAGCAGCCGAGTGGCTAGCTACGCCACAGCACCCTCAATATAAGGTTGGGGAAGAAGAGGGAGGAGAGGAGGGGTGGGGTAGTGATGTTTATATTCTTTTGTATAGTGTATGTGTAGGGTTTTGTGTCAGCATCAATCAACCTTCAAAGTTGTTGAGCTTTTTTTTAACGAAAATGCGTATGTGATTTCTTGGTTTACAAGAAATTAAGTACTTAATTCATTCTGGAGGTCCGTTCTTAACCAGAAACTGTTCTTAACCTGAAGCACCACTTTAGCTAATGGGGCCTCCTGCTGCCGCCTCGCCACCGGACCACAATTTCTGTTCTCATCCTGAAGCAAAGTTATTAACCTGAGGTAATATTTCTGGGTTAGCAGAGTCTGTAACCTGAAGCGTATGTAACCTGAAGCGTATGTAACCTGAAGCGTATGTAACCCAAGGTACCACTGTACTTGCCAAAAAATCCCCCCAGACGTCACTTCTGCCTTTGAAATCCCATAAATGTCAGGGAAGTCCCGGACGTATGGCTGCCCTATCATTGCATTGAGTGGCCTTAGGACTCTTGGGACCCCTCTTTGTCACCTACCTCACTCTGTCTGGAGTAGCATTTTCCAATCTGGTTTTTAGTCTGGGCAGGAAATAATAATAATTTTAAAAAACCTGGTTGGGTAAATATACAATACATTATTGGATTTAGGACATGCTTTTGAAACCTTCCACTGTCTTGGCTTTGGGGGGTCCTTGGGGTGCCCTTTAGGCCCAGCATGTGCCCCAGGGTGCATGCTAGCCACCAGGGCCATGTCAGGTTCATGTTCCCAAGGTTCACATAGCAAGGAGGAGGAATTTTCTTTCACTCCTTTGCTGCAGCACCATAAGTTGCAACTGTAAATACACCCAGGAGATGGGAAGAAGCAGATCCCTTCCATTAAGAGTTTGGGTGTAATCCTTGATGCCTCCCTTTCCATGGAGCCGCAGGTTACAACAACAGCCAAGGCGACATTTTTCCACCTTCGCCGCATCAAGAGATTTCACCCCTCCCATATCCAAGAATCTCCTGAGGAGTCTGCTGATTCTCCAGAGAGGGAGGCGTGTTCTGCTCTCTACTTATTCTGCTCCAGCACCGAGTCAGTCAGTCAGTCAGTCAGTGTCGGGGAGAGAGAGAGAGAGACTGAGTGTTAGAGATCGTGTGTAGAGATAAGGTTGCTGCTAAGAGCAGCTGCAGACACTCAGTGCAGTGCAGCATTCATTTATGCTTAGACCTATTTAGCTCTGTATATAGTTTGTATAGTTGTAGATAGAATAAAAGAAGATATTCTACAGAGCTGCTCTCCAAGTTGTTTATATACTCTGCTAGACTCTGCTGTACTCTGCTGTGCGACGACTGTCTTCTTGTGGAAGTGAATCCGGTGCTCACAACTCTAAGCTGTGAGTCCACAGCACTTTGACCTGTTCCTGTGCAGAAGGTGGTCTCTGGAAGTGCTACCCAGCTCGCCTAGCCCATTCGGGGCTGAAGTGGATGAGTCCAGTTGGTGGCACTGGCTCAAGGGCGATGCTGACACTTTCCTCTCCCGCCCCGCCCCGCCCTGGCCACAGTGATCCATGCGATGGTCACCTCCAGGCTTGACTACTGTAATTCGCTCCACGCGGGGCTGCCCTTGAAGCTGTCCCAGAAACTCCAGCGGGTGCAGAATGCTGCAGCGAGGCTCCTCACAGGGTCTCTGCCATGGGAGCATATTCACCCAGTGCTTTTCCAGGTGCATTGGCTCCTGGTAGAGTACAGGGTCAGATTTAAGGTGCTGGTTTTGACCTTTAAAGCCCTTCACAGCCTAGGACCCTCATACCTACGGGACCGCCTCTCCTGGTATGCCCCACGGAGGACCTTAAGGTCCATATATAGCAACACCCTAGAGGTCCCAGGCCCTAAGGAAGTTAGATTAGCCTCAACCCAGAGCCAGGGCCTTCTCAACACTGGCTCCAGCCTGGTGGAATGCTCTGTCTCATGAGACCAGGGCCCTGCGGGATCTGATTTCTTTCCGCAGGGCCTGTAAGACAGAGTTGTTCCACCTGGCCTTTGGCTTAGAATCAGTTTGATTCCCTCCCCCTCTTTCTTTTTCCTTTTTCCTCCTATGAAGAGACTGTATCCTAATGTTTTAATGTTGTATCTTAATCTTTTAAATTGTATTTTAATCAACTTGTTTTTCTTATTGGTTGTTAGCCGCCCTGAGCCTGGTCTTGGCTGGGGAGGGCGGGTATAAATAATTTATTATTATTATTATTATTATTATTATTATTATTAGAGAATTTCCCTGCCCAGACTATTTTGATTCGGCTAATTCTGGTTAATTGATTTTATTTGCAGACCCTGTGTTCTGTTTATTACAGTGGTACCCCTGGATGCGAACGGGATCCGTTCCGGAGCCCTGTTCGCATCCTGAGTAGAACGCAACACGTGTCTGCGCGTGCGCGGGTCACGATTCGCTGCTTCTGCGCATGCATGTGACGTCATTTTAAGTAACAGAATGTGTTACCTCCGGGTCGCCGTGGAGCGTAACCTGAAAACGCTCAACCTGAAGCATATTTAACCCGAGGTATGACTGCAAAGGTATTTAACCTTTTTTCACCTTGATTTTGTTTCTCAAGTCTTTTTTATGAACGTGCTGGCAAAAGCTTTCCCCCTCCCATATCACATTAGAACTTATAGGCATCCAATGAAGTAGGATGTTGGAAGCTTCAGACAGATAAAACAAAGTGCTTCTTCACACATCACATAGTTAAATCATGGACTTCGCTCCAACAAGAGGCAGCAATGACCACCAACTTGAATGCCTTTAAAAGAGAATTAGATAAATTTTGGGAGAACAAGGCTATCAATGGCTATCAATGGTAACAGGCACATAAAAGCACTTTGACACAGATCACCTCTGCGCCATTTTGAATGTGTATAGATGAGTCTCCCTCTGTTACTCTCTGGTCAAACAGGTTTTGCAGGGTTTTAAGCACTACATTTCCAGTAAAGGGATATCTTAGCCACACTTTCATAAGAATAACAGCCTCTGAAGTCAATGGGGCCTATTTCTGAGTTAGAACCACCCAGCAAGTCATACTTTAAGCTGCTACGACTATGAATAGTGTGATAAAACCCATTACTTTGACTTTTACAAGTATATTTCCAAGCTTTAAAGGGTGAGTTTGATTATTTATTACTTGTGCAGAAACAAAATTATAATTTCTCGTCTTTTGTAATGTGATAGTGAGGCGAGTTGAAAAAATCTCAGGTAGAATGTCAAGTTGCAAGCGTATTGCTCAGCCATTAGAACAATACACAATAATTAGATCACTGTTAATCATGACTGAATGCATTACATTTATAATTAGTGGCTCCAAGTATAATTAAAATCAAATAGCAAAATTATACTCCAATTACTGAGAAAACCAGCAATCACACATTTAGATAGACCATCCATATATGATTACATTTAGATTGACTAGTCGTCTTTACAATAAATAACATCAGATAAGGCAAATTTGCTACAAATATCAGTAGTTGTCACTGCCATTTTTGCTCCTAAGCCAGTTACAGGGAGAAATCTATCATTTAGTATTAATTACATTTATGCTTTGCCTTTCCTCCAAGGAACCTAAGGGCATGGTTCTTTCTCTCTTTCTCTCATTTTTCCCTCTCATAACAACTCTGAGATGGGTTAGGCTCTGATATGGTGACCCAATAAGCTTCATGGGAATGTGTGGGTTTGAATCTAGGTCTCTCCAGTACTGGTCTACTCAGTTGGTGTATATCACAGTAGGGAACATGTTGCCTTCCAGATGTTGTTGGATTCCAACTTCCATCAGCCCCAGAAAGCCTAGCCAATCATTAGGTACAATGGGAGTTTCAGACCAACATCTGGGAGGGGGCGAAGGTTCTCACTATTGGTATAGGCTGTTAGGATATTTCCGTTCCACCTTAAAAGGGAGCAGGCTTTGTGAGTCACAGAGTCTGCGTATTTCCTGTTTCACAGGATGTTTCTGTTGTGTCTTTGTTTTCATTCTCTCTGTGTCTGGAGACACTGAAGCAGGCAGTCATGTTTTTTTGTTCTGATCAACGCTGAATAAAACTTGTAAATAATGCTCTCCTGAGTGCGACTTTTGCTGTGTATTATCTGCTGATAGAGTGTGCATGAGCTCTGGAATGTGGCAAGCTATTTCTGGAAGCTCGTGTCGCTAATTGCTGATACTGTATCTACGGGAGATCGATGGATCGTCCGGCAGCTGGCTTGGGGGCCATGATGGACTTTGTCTCCCTGGCAGTATCCCAACATAGGCAGTCCTAGTGCTTACCCACACTTACCTTTCCTCTGCTCTTTCCAGGCATGGTTTATGCTTCAAAGCAGGGGTAGGCAACCTAAGGCACATGGGCCACAAGCAGCCCATGAGGGTCGTTTAACCGGCCCATGAGACACCCCCGAACTGAGCCACCCGCTCAGCGAGTCCCCGCTCGCTGTGCTAAACCAGTGCGGTGCGGGGACTTGCTTCCACATAGCCGGAAATTGTGTCTGCGCAGAAGCAGACACCGGAAATCGCAGGTGTGCGCACTCACACAGACGCGCAATCCGACCCAAGGAGGGATCTCCGCTGGAGTGAACCGGCTCAGGCGAGGTAAACCTTGCCAACCCCTGCTTTAAAGCTCCATGTCGCAGCTCCGCCCCCCTGTTTTGCCCCAGAACTTTCTCCATGAAAACCCGCTCTTTAAAGCTCAGTCGGAGCAAATGGCAATCCCTGGAAAAACCAAAATGATGTTTGTTCTGATTGAGTGCGAAAAAGCAGATTTTAACAGGGAAAGTTCCAGGGCATCCCCCCCCCCCCAAAAAAACCCCACCACACTCTGACATGGAGAATTTAAGTGTGGACCTGTGCCTGGAAAGAGCAGTGCAAAAGGTAAGTGTGGATAAGCCCCTCAGCACAATGCAGTTTAGTATGTTAACAGGAGCGCAGATGACTTTTAGCTGTGGTAGTTCTGAGACACAGACTAGGTTATCAACCTGGTGCCCTCCTGATTTCCTGGACTACAATCGCCATCAGTCAGCAAGGCCAATGACCATGGATGATAGAAGTTGTAGTCCAACAGTATCTGAAGGGCACCAGCTTGGGGGAGACTGCACTAGATGAAGTGCTAAGCATGTCAGACCTTGTAAGTTGCATGTATGGACGACTGGCTGTGGACCATATATAAACCTCTCTTTGTGTGGCATCTCCAGTATAATCTCAGGCAGGATGAGTGGAAAAGGCCTCTCACTGAGACCGTGAAGAGCAGCTACCACTCAGAATAGAGAGTGCTGCATATAGTGGACCAGCGGTCTGCTTCTTTATAAGGCAGCTTTCTAGGTCCAAACAAAACTTTTTAATAAACAGGAACAACAAAATAAATCTGTGCACCCAGAACATGTTTCCAGCTTAAACATAAGCTTCCATGCCATTTTAAAAAAACTCCCCTGAATTGTGGAATTCTCTCCCCACAGGGATGCATCTAGAATCATCATTGCATGGCTTTCACTATATGCTGAGTATGCACATTTTAATCTTGGCCTTTGACTCCTTAGAGATATTTTTTATGAGCCATCCAGTTCTTCTGATTTTAATATTGTATCTTCATATTGTTGTAACCTGCCCTAGGACCTTAAGGTGAAAGATGGGTAAGAAATTAAAATACTCCTCCTTCTCACAAATTATTCATATTTGATACTATTATTAAGTTCCATCCTGCCCCAGCCCCTAAAGTTGAGCTCAGTTATGATAGACTCCTAGCAGATGGAAAATGCCTCTGAAGCACATTTAATTGGATGCTATCAGAACACTGTGGAGAGGTGTAGCATCTCGTTCCCATGGGCAAACAAAATCGTTTGTGACAGGCCCACTCTCTCAACAAAGCCAAAACTTTGAACGCTCCACATTTCCCCCAGAACATTTAGTTTGTAAATCAGAGGCAGGACTTTCTGCTTTTATTTTATGGGATTTGTAAAACTATTGCAGGGCAGAAAGCTATAAAGATATACTTCCAGACTTATAAAATAGTCAGATGTTGAGGCTAAATCGGATGATTAAAACTAGCAGCTTTCCAGTCCACAATCTGAGAGAAAGATTTATGGGCAAATTTGATCATCAGTCAGATGTGTGATGTATAATTCAAACTCAAGGAATGCCCATGCCCATGTACCATTTAGAGTTTGCAATACCACCACAGAAAATAGAGAGTCTGGGTGCCTTTTGCTGATGACTTCTGGAAATGCACCACACTTTGTACTTTTAATTCAGTATATTTTGAAAAACAACAGTGGTGATGAATTAAATTTCTCTGAAGCCAATGAAGCTTCTGTCCTATTCACATCTGAGATTCTTGCTATTAAGCTTTGTTCAGGGCCATTTTTTTTCCTTGTTATGTGCTGCCTCTGAATGCCATTGCATCAACACATGAATTCATACCTGGTGAATTAACACAATAGACAGTGTGTTTTTCATTTAGACAGTCCTGCAAGTAAACTGGTCCCAGGCTGTTAAGTACTAACAGTAACACAATGAACTTGGTGTGATAGCAAATCAGCAGCCTAGATTGACGTGTGGGCGAGTCATGTTAAATTTGAGAATGTCAGAGCAACTTCACTGCAGATGATGCTCAGCACACTAATATGTTCATGTACAAACCAGTAGCATGGCTTGTACAACAGGTTTTGCTGAACAACATACTGGATCAGTTTGAGATATAGAAAGAAGATGGACTTGACAACAAGGAAATTCACCTGGAGGGAAAAGTTGGAGCAACTTTTAATGTTCCTGTGTAGGTAAACATTAGTATAGTAACCAACTTGCCCAGTGATGATTTGCTAGATGTACCAGGTTTGGAGCAGAGCACGGGTAGCATTTTATTTTTCCAGAATGTAAGTGTTTTGTCTGCATCTTGCACATCATAGTCTTACTTTCTTTTTCTGCAAGTTCAGAAGCCCCATTTGATAAATTACCAGACAGCCTCATTAACTGCAAAGCTTTGTCAGTTCTCTCCAAGCAATCAGAGTGTTAGTTAGACCCAAAGAGCAAATGCAAAGCTAAAGAGGAAGCCAAGCGCAACCTTATTAATCCTGTGGTATGGATCGACATTTGTCAACTATATTGAAGTTTGTTGTACTGAATGGAGCCCCAGAGACCACTCAATTACTTTATCTCTTAGCAATTAGGAACCTCCTCCCTCAGCTCAATCTGTTAGCACAAGGAGAGAGAAAAATTGGTTACAAGATTAACAGTAGAAATCCATGACCTTTTGTACATACATCCTTTGGAAGAGAAAGAGTACATTGTTTCCTTTAATGTGTACTTTATTTAAGAAAATGGAAATAAGTGCTTTGTTTTCATCTAATACCAAAGCTTCAGGTGATTCTCTAGCAAAATCCCTAGTCTACCATTGTGCTGTTGCATTTGTCAGAGGTTTGGGGTATTGCTTTCTGGCCATAGCTTGCCTGTACATAGTCAAGTCAAAGTATTGGAGAATTTGGAAGGAAATTTTTATTTCTGGTGCATCTTCCCTTTCCCTGTTCATTTTGTGTGGGATTATCTTCTGATCTGATGCTTTTGAAACTAATCTCTGAGGCTTGCCTTTGTTCTTATCGGTTCCCTTTTCACGGAAGTTTCCTGAGCAAAGTTGTTGGTTCTTTAGATAAGCTTTCCTGGAACTGAATTAGCTAGATGGAAGCAGATATGCCTTTTTGGGGAGGATGAATAAGCCTTGCAAAACTGGAGCATCTAGAGTTGCCAGCAAGTCCTGGGCTCAATAAATGAATGAAATTAAAACTGTGACAAGCTGCTTTTCAGACGATGCTTTGATTACAATGCATAAAGTGAAAAAAAGATTTAACCCCAGTCCAGGTGAGTGCCATAATCCCATTGGGATTGGGTTTGGATTGATAGGCTCTGAAATGGGAGGAGGAGGAAGAAATCATGCAGGGAGTGTTGGCTGAATGGTTGGAACCTGGGTTGTAGGAAGTGGGATCTTCACATTTCCGCCATTTTGGAAAGGGTTGCAGGGATGGCTGTAGTATAGAGGGCTTGGAGCTGCTGAGGGAGGTGGAGGGGAATTGGCGGTAGTGGTAGTGGTGGCAGCAGCAAGTGAACAAGGGCCAGAACAAGAAGCTGCAGTCTTGTCACACCTCATCTTTTTAAGTTTAGTGGGCAGGGCATGGAAACTTGCTAGGACATATTTGTTGTGACTGTCCAGTTCTGAACTTCTTGCCCTGCTCTAGAACTCCTCAGCCATAAGTCCACGGGCCTTGGATCTGCTGCCGAGCCCATATCAATAGTTGCAAGAGTAAATATCTGTTTCTTTCTTACATGTAAGAGCCCCTGTTTGTGTAAGAGCCAGGACATCAGAGGCAATATCAGTGCAGAAACAAATTTCTGTATATGTATTTCTACTAGAGCTGAGTCCAAATTTGGGGTGGCCTGGGAGGCACATTTGGCTCCCAAGCCTGAAGATCTCCACCACAGTTTTCCACCATTCACCTCTCAATTCACAGACAACACCTTGCAATAAATGCGGAGAATGCAAAATGGTGGCTAGGCTGCCAATGCAGCTTCTTGGAAAAGCAACAGCAGCAGCAAAAAAAAAAAAAAAAAAAAAAAAAAAAAAAGGCTTGGTAAAAAAGAAAGTAGTTATGTCATGGTTAAGCCCCACTGCTGAGAAACCATTGGATAATTTCTTCTCCATCTGGGGAAATTTGGTGAAATGGTTCCCCACAATTTATCTGACCACAGATAGGATGGACAATTTCAAGGTGCCATTTTGCACCCAGCTCTAATTTATAGTTTCATGCAGAATTCTGGTTGCAAATGAGTTCTGCCCCAGGATCCTACAGCTATGGTAGTTCGAGGGGAAAATATACTGGATGCCTACCAATCAGCTCTTTTGGAGAGGAATCAAAGTGTTGAATTCAGTTCCCTTGCTCTCCTCCCAACCAAAAAATTGATTAGCAAGTTTCAATATTTCTTTGCTGATCAATACTATGCCTTTAAACCCTTTAAAAATATGCATATAAAAAATACAGACACTCTGATCAATCATAAAGCTAGACAATACTAATTCTATTAATATTGTTTTTCTTACATATTCTGGGAAAAGATAAGAATAAATACAAACTTTAGAACAAATTCCTTAATTTTCTTGACTTTGCTTTCATCAAGAAACTGGGAATAAGAAACCGGGAATGGGGAGTTCAGAATCTGAGATTTGACTTCCCTTTTTACCTTTTAGTAGATCTTATTGAAGAAGATCACTAAGGCACAGCTGAGGAACGAGTCATTTGCTTGTTGATGATGAATCTCTTGCTTGCATGCTGTTCAGAAAAAAAGGAGAGAGCAAAAGCATTTGTTTGCTGCTGACATCCATTATTTTGTGTCCTTGATAGATCAGTAGTGGTACCATGGACTGAAAATGCCAATATGAATCACAATCCTAGCTGGATACAGTGGACAAGCGTGCAAGAATGCAATACAGTGCTTAGGCAGCATCTCCTGAAGCTTTCAAGCCAAGTATTTGCATTTTGCTCTGTGCCTTGATCAGAGATGCTCCAGAAAGTGAATGACTTTACTCTCTGGCCAAATTAAAATCCACAAGTGCAATCCTGATATGAAATTTTTATTTCATTTCTATTGCTTAAATAGATCAACCTTCAAGCCCAGCAAAAAAAAAATTTACCATAATTGAATTCTGTGTGGAAGTTCTGATGCTAATGCAGGAAACATTGATAGACTGTAAGGTACAGCAGAAATGTCCAAATGGGGAAGAGAGATGGTTGGGGGGGGGTGATACTGTGAACTTAAGCAAATATATGGTTCACATATTATATCCACTTTATAATTCCTATTGGTGAAAGTCTTTTGACTAGGGATGGAAGGATTTGACATTTTTGGTTCTTTCAGTTTCCTATTATTCCCTCTTGAAATTCAGTTCTCCGTCGCCTTCTTTTTTGGCAGCAACCTGCATTTCTTTTTAAAAACCAAAACAACACCCATCTAGTCTTTCCACAGAACTACAATTTCCAGGGTTCCCTGGGAAGAGGGATTGATTGTAAAACCACCCTGGGAATTGTAGCTCTGGGAGGGGGGAGGGGGCGTCTCTTAACTACTCTCAGCAGCCTTAAGAAGCTACAGTTCCCACAATTCTTTGAGGGAACCCATGACTGTTTAAGGAGAAATCACAGTGCTTTAAATGTATAGCACACATGTAGCCACAGTCACTAGTTCTTCTAAGCTGGCTGACCCAATCCATGCTCCTTAACCCATACTCTAGGTAGTATTTAGGCACTGGAAATGTTGCCTCAAGCATGCCAAAGAATAATATTGTGGGAAGCCCAAGAGTTATCCCTTTGGATGAATCTACAAGATTCACTTCATGCAATTTTAGATATAAAAGTACTTTACACGCTACATTGGTCCCCGAAATAGAATTCTCCTAAAACACAGCTTTAAGAGTCCAGCGGTTGTAGTGTCTTGAATTATGCTAACCACCACTCATCTAAATTATTATATTAACTGGAAAAGGAGGTGCAGGGGGAGGGAGCACATACACAATTTAGCAGAGGATAAAAGGCAACAAATCTAAGAGAAGAATTTTTGCTGAGAAAAGAATCTAGAAATTTAGTAGCAATAAATACTTGGGTGGAATTAAAGACTTTAAAGAAAACACTGGTGGGATTTCAGAAGCAATTTATCTTTTCAAAATGATGATACCCAGAGACAATCTTTTTAAAGAAGCATGTTCTTTCCCCCAGAGGTATTTACCTAGGGGGCTGAATTAAAATATCCTATATCATATTTGTACAATGGGACTTTTGATTTGAACTGCAGAAGTAGCTATAGGCCAAGATTCAGAACCCAGATATTCTCGAGCATGTCCGAAGAGTTTTTATATTGGTTGACCAGGGCTGGTTTAAACATTAAACAAAATAAGCACATGCTTAGGGCATCAGAATAAGTTTGGCACCACAGAAATTTTCCTTTGCTAGGTTTCCATGGAGCATATGGTACAGCTGAACCAGGTCCTACAAAAAAGGCTCCCACAATAAATGAAAAAAATACGTACATACACATACACTAATATGTATATAATACACACACCTAACACAGCAGTAATAGAGATATATACATTAAACCAGGGCCCAGTGCCGAGGGTCTTCTGGCGGTTCTCTCACTGTGAAAAGCGAAGTTACAGGGAACCAGGCAGACGGCCATCTTGGTAGTGGCACCCGCCCTGTGGAACACCCTCCCACCAGATGTCAAAGGAAAAAACAACTACAGTGGTACCTCGCGTTAAGTACTTAATTCGTTCCGGAGGTCCGTACTTAACCTGAAACTGTTCTTAACCTGAAGCACCACTTTAGCTAATGGGGCCTGCTGCTGCCACCGCGCCACCGGAGCACGATTTCTGTTCTCATCCTGAAGCAAAGTTCTTAACCTGAAGCACTATTTCTGGGTTAGCGGAGTCTGTAACCTGAAGCGTATGTAACCTGAAGCATATGTAACCTGAGGTACCACTATACCAGACTTTTAGGAGACATCTGAAGGCAGCTTTTAATATCTGAAGGACTATTGTATTTTAATATTTTGTTGGAAGCCACCAGAGTGGCTGGGGAAACCCAGCCAGATGGGCAGGGTATAAATAAATTTAAGTGCTTGGGGCCTCTAAAGATTTTAATCCAGTCCTGGGGTTGGCATTGATGGAAGCATTTCGAAGCCCACTTCAGAATGCCTGTATGGATCCTTCATCAATGAAAGTCAGGATAGTTTCTGTAGGTGGAGCAGCTCTATGTATGCACAAGATCAGGTATATACACCTGGTCCTGACAGAAATGCAAGGAAGATTGTCCTCTTCAATCCTTGCAGCAGGGAAACAAAAATTTTAAAGCAGCCACTCATCTCCTCTCTGATCTATGCTCATGAATCCTGTAACCAATCCAGTCAAAGGGCCATAATTTTTGAGACATAGCTGATCACTTCCTTTGAGAAAAGCTGAGAATTATGGCTACATGTAGAATTACCTTTGCAGCTAGTGGTGGAACATTCAAGGAAGTAAATAAACAGAATGATATAAAGTCATACATTTCCATCTCTATTCCTTTTTTTAGCAGAGGGGGGAAATGTCTGCCTTATATACTCAAAGTCTTTTTTCCTTGGCTATAAAAAGACTGGTAAGGAAACTGTTTTTTGATCACTATAAAGCATGGTGGCTGATATCTCAGCTGAAATGGAAGGTATATGTATCATATAGCAGCAATAAGAATAGCTGATGCATGCATAAACCTCCTCTAAAGCCAACGTAAGCCTTCAAAATGGGCTGTGCATCTCAGCAAGCGGTGGGCAATGCTGTCCTTTGTCTTATGCAACATCTCTCTCTGTGTGTGTATTGGTTTCTTATTGTATTGATTAAATTGCAGTGATAAAATATAAATTCACTATACTCAGCAAAGACAGCTTTATTGCCCTATTGTGCTGATTATTACAGAAAGTATAAATTGGGTCGTAATTCTAAAGAGTCATCAAGAATCCATAGGCAACCCAATGTTATTCCTTCAAAATAGTGTTTATGAGTTCTTCAAGAGAAGATCAATATATTAGCATCTGCATGCGTATAGAGGTCTTTGCTATTTCTGCTCTTCACTCACTGGGTGCTTATTACCACTCCCAACATCACTATCAAGGAAATATATATTTCTTGCTTTCTCACAAGATCAATCAAGTATTGCTCAGGACCTTTCCAGTGGGAGAATGGAATATTCAGATAATGTGCTTTCCTGATATATTAAATTGGAAATTGATTTGTGATGTTTAAATTGTTAATCGAAGATTTGTTAAATTTGTTAATTTGCTTACATTTTTTGAAAACTCAATAAAAACTATGTGCTTTCCTTTCTTGAAGATAGCTACAAGTTGGCATTACCAGAGAAGAAACTGAGGGGGTATCCATCTAATTTCTCCCCTCTCTTAACCCCCCCAAAAAACTATATTGGGGTTCCCTTAACTGCTTAGCAGATTTGGGGAGCGGAAAGGGCAGGCTGGTTGAGGTACACCCCTTCTTGTTCAGGAGTTACTTTGAAAAGCATTTTATTCTCTACGGGTTGTATTCAACTAAATTTACTCAAACTTGCACCATTAAAATGAATGACCACAACTAACCTAGGTTTCTTGAGTTCACTTGGTCTACCTTGTGTAAACATTAGCTCAATATAAACATAGGAGTGGGGTAGGAATTATTATTTTTTCTATACAGCCTATTTCTCTCCACCTGCCTCCAATGAAATTAGGCTGAGGCCTGCATTGAAGCCACAGGTTCCCTACCCCAGCTTTAGGGGCAGGTGGGTCCACAGTCTGCTTTGAAGCTTGTGAAATGCAATCAAAACAGTCAATCAGCCCAAGCGGTGAAGTACACAACATCTCGATGAAGCGAACTGTTGGAAGTTTCAGGGCAAGCAAAAGGAAGTACCTCTTCAACAGCTCATTGTTGTTGTTTAGTTGTTTAGTCGTGTCCGACTCTTCGTGACCCCATGGACCAGAGCACGCCAGGCACTTCTGTCTTCCACTGCCTCCCGCAGTTTGGTCAGACTCATGTTTGTAGCTTCGAAGACACTATCCAACCATCTCGTCCTCTGTCATCCCCTTCTCCTTGTGCCCTCCATCTTTCCCAACATCAGGGTCTTTTCCAGGGAGTCTTCTCTTCTCATGAGGTGGCCAAAGTCTTGGAGCCTCAGCTTCAGGATCTGTCCTTCCAGTGAGCACTCAGGGCTGATTTCCTTCAGAATGGATAGGTTTGATCTTCTTGCAGTCCATGGGACTCTCAAGAGTCTCCTCCAGCAGCATAATTCAAAAGCATCAATTCTTCGGCGATCAGCCTTCTTTATGGTCCAGCTCTCACTTCCATACATCACTGCTGGGAAAACCATAGCTTTTACTATACGGACCTTTGTTGGCAAGGTGATGTCTCTACTTTTTAAGATGCTGTCTAGGTTGGTCATTGCTTTCCTCCCAAGAAGCAGGCGTCTCTTAATTTCGTGGCTGCTGTCACCATCTCAACAGCTCATAGTTAAACTATAAAATTCTCTAATACAAGATCTAGTAACGGGAGCCAACTTGGATGGCTTTAAAAAGGGATTAGGCAAATTCACGAAGGAGGGCTTTTAGCCACGATGATGATGTGTTCTGTCTCCAGGATCGGAGGCCGCTATATCTCTAGATACTGGAGAGCTTGAGTGGGGAGAGTGCTGCTGCATTCACTTATGGGCTTCCCTTAGACATCTGATTGGCTGCTGTGAAGAGTGATGGCAGAGTGCCAGAGAAATGTTGAATGGAAAGAATACACACATCATCCACAGTTGCTTCACAAAGATAGGACAAGCTCAACACCTCACAACACACGACAGGTTTCAGCACAGCATCTGTGAGAGCAGGATGCTGGACTAGGGCAGGATTCTTTTCTGTTCTGATTGACAGGGAACAATCTTAGTTGTGTCTCTTGGCCAACTAAGGCTCATGGCGGGAAGCGCAGGAGGGATCCTCCTTCACGAGAGGTCTGGAGGGCAGCAATCCGAGAACAGGCCTTTTCTGCTGTGGCTCCCCGCTTGTGGAATGCTCTCCCCAGGGAGGCTCGCCTGGTTCCTTTGTGGTATATATTTAAGACTCAGGTGAAAACATTCCTCTCCTCCTTGGCCTCTGGCTAATCAAAAAATACATGGACTTTTAAACTGTGTGTAGAAGGGGGGATATTATTATTATTATTATTATTATTATTATTATTATTATTATTGCTAAATTATGTATTTTTCTATTGCAAACTGCCCTGTGAGCTTTGGAAGAAGGGTGATGTAGAAATTTAATAAATAATAATAATAAATTCCTCTGACAGCTGAGCACCTCCCTAGAGAAGCCCATCTCACACTTTGACAATGAATGGAATAAACAGATTTTTAACAGATAGTTCTTGGTGACATTAACTTTCTGAATTCCACAACTCTACAGTAACTTTTATTGTGTTTTTATTATAATTTATTTTTCCCCATTTCAAATCACTGGTATATATAATATTATTTTATGCACATTTTAAACTGTGTTTTTTTCCACAGTTCATAGATCTTATGAAAAAATATTACCATTCTCTATCAACCTCCTGCCATTAAATCATTATGAAATGCCTTTTGTTATTCAGGACTCAGTTGTCTCAGCTAGCGGAGTCTTGTGGCTGGAGGCAGCAGAGATGCTGGATTTTAGAGAGCAACTTATGCAGTACACAGTCTTGCAAGAATCAAGGGACTGAATCAAATTATTTCCCTTATAGGCTGGGAAGAAAGAAACCAAGGGGGAGATAGCTTTAGTGTTGTTATTCTTTTTAATAGTTGGGAACTGCACAGAATCGATCCAGTGGGGATACTTCTTAATTGCCCCATGGATTTCAACAAGTACAGCAACAGAGTGAGAGATTTCAGAACTATATTCTTCCGGATGGGTAGGCGACAGGAAGCAGACAGGAACTGAAGGCTGATGGAACAGGAAAGGAGGTGGGGTTTTTTGCATATTATTCAGCAGGGCTGAGACCCCGGTTTTGCCAATGAACTGACAAGCTGACCAGCCACACAAACGCTTGTTGAAGCAGTGAGTTCTTTCTCTCTGCTGTCTGTGGAAGTTTTGCAAAGGACCCTGCAGCAACGTACCTGTGATGGAATCAGTGCATCATCCTCTCATATCAGGAAACCACCTGTGGGTAATTAAGGATGTAAAAAGAGTCCTGCTGGAGCAGATCAAATACAGCATAGGGTTATCATATGTCTGGAATTTCCCAGGCATACACAGGAATACTGCAGTCGGAAGCAGTGTTTGGGGGAAATTGGCACAATATTTGGGAAAATCTGGATGTAAGACAACTCAGTGTCGTTTTTGCCTTAAAAATTGCTGGACAATGTCAACATCTCCCCCCTCCCCCCCCCCATTATAGAAAAGCTCAACACCTATTGTGTCCAGATTTTCACTTTTTGAAATACGGCAGCCCTAGTACAGCATCCTATTCTCACAGCGGCCAGCCAGATGGGAAGCCCACAAGAGGACTGCAGAGTTACAGTGCTCTCCCCACTTGCAATTCCCAGAAAATGGTAATGAGAAGAATACTGTCACCAACAATGGAGGTAGAGCATAACCATTGTAGGAAGTAGTCATTGACAGGCTTAACCGCTAGTCCTCTTTTAAAGCTGCATCAACAGAAGTATAGTGTTCCAATCAAGTGAAGTAATAATACCATTCTATTCTGCTTTGGTCAGACCACACCTGGAGTACTGTGTCCAGTTCTGGGCATCAAAATTTAAGAAGGATATCGACAAGCTACAGAGGAGGGCATCCAAGATGATCAAGGGTCTGGAAATTACATGTTATGGGGAAGAGTTAGCCTGGTAAATCAGAGATTGAGAGGAGATATGACAGCCATCTTGAAATATACCGTATTTTTCCGTGTATAAGCCGATATTTTTCCTTAGAAAGAATAGGCAAAAATTGTGGGTTGTCTTATACACGGATAGAAGAGGGGTGACGGGCGATTGGTGGTAGTAGCTAGCAGGAGATTGGCAGCAATGGCAGGCAGGCTGCAGAGGTTTTGGTGGCTGTGACCTCCAAGCTGAAGAGGTAACGGGGTTTAGTGAGCAGAAAGAGGCTGAGGCAGGCAGCAGTCCAGAATCAGAACTGATTAGAAGTGAAAGCAGGAGAGGAAAGAGGCCAAGAGGCAGAGCTGAGGCTGGTGAAGAAGCCAGGGTATCTTCCCCCTCCTGGTGCAAAAAGCTCCCTCCTTGTTTGTAAGCAGAGGTTGGGTGGTCATCTGTCATAGACGCTCTAGTGGAGATTCCTGCACTGTAGGGAGTTGGACTAAATTACCCTTGGAGTTGAGTCCCTTCCAACTCTACAATTCTATGATTCTGGGAGCATATTCTATTGTTCAACTAGAACAATAATGTTTTGTGAACTTCCCCCAGCTGGGAGAGTTGGAAGCAGCGGTGGCAGCAAGCAAGAGAGTGAGCAAGTAGCCAGGGGATGAGAAGACCAAAGGGCTGTTCTGCTCATGTGGCAATTCTGTTGTGAAGGCAAGTTCAGAGTGCAGTACTCTGAATATGCAATGAGCAGCCTGCTTGGTTTTTGTTTGTTTTGGTTTTGCATTACGTTAGTCCTCAGCCTAGGGGAATGCTGTGCTCTGCTGACAAAGAATAATGTTCCCTAACTGAATTGCCAAAGAAGTACAGTGTTCCTATGAATGTTGAAACACAGAGACTGCCTGCACCTGCGTGCCAGCCAACTACACCCATGTGCTGGCTCCTGACTGTGGCATTCACCTGCTTCTACAGATGCTCAAAGATTTTGTTTGGGAAATATTTATTTGCATGCACAGACTTCAATCACACTTCACAGACTGATATGTAGATTAGAAAGCGGCTATCCTGTCATTTTAGAACTTCTTCAAATTTTGTCATACAGTCCTGAGCCAAAAAATGGGGGGGGGGGTAACCAGAATGTATATAAAATATATACATTGGGATGTAGCATGTACAAAAAAGTGTAGTTCAGGGTAAAACACACGTTTAAGTGTGCATTTTGTGGAGTAATATCTACAAAAATAATGTGAAATTTCATTTTAAATAAATAAATCCATGCAGAAGCAGGACATGAGGCATGCCATGAATAAAGCGGGGTATGCTAGGGGACTGGAACAGGTTACCCAGTTTAGGATGTCTTCTACTTAATTTTGGCTGTTGGGGCTGTTTTTGAATGCATTAAAGACGTGGGAAGATTCCACTGAGCTACAGCTTCTGCCCTCAAAGTTTTTGAAAGGTGTGGACTCATACTTCCCCTCAGGCCGGATGCCTATGAAAGTTGAGTCCATAACCTCATGGACCTATTCCTGAAATCCTGTACATTCTTTTCCTGGGAGTAAGTCCCACTGGACTCAGTGGAGCTTGTAATATATGAGATATGGTAATTGTATAGTAAGTGCAGTTGCAGTTAATGTCAGTAGCTGGCACTAGTGATAGCAGAGCTATATAAAATGTACCAAAGTAAAGTGTTCTTTGTTATTCAGCAATGCCCATGTTTGTCTGCTCCTTCTTATATGCAAACAACCACAACAGAATGAATGATACAGGGCTTACTTCTGAAGGCTTATCCACACTTCCTCTTGTCCTACAGCTTTCCCCTGCGGAAAACCCTTCTTTAGCACTCAGTCAGGGCAAACAGCAGTTCTGGTTTTCTCCAGACTGACATTTGCTCCATTTAAGCACTAAAGGGCAGGTTTTCCCTGGGAGAGGAACAGGGCAAGGGGAAAACCACTTGGCCTGGTGCCTACAAAGCACAAGTCAAGCAGAAAACCACTCAGACAAATGCCTTTTTGGCAAAGGGCAAGCAGAAGTGTGAACAAGCCCTGAGTAAGCACTGTTGTATTTTGTTAATGATAAATGAGCCCCAGAATATGTGACTTCATCTATTTTCCTTCTATTTTCTCCTTCTCATACTTTTGCACTTCCTGCGCCTTAGATGTACGGCGAGACATTCCTTAAATCCAGAGAAAGCATTGCAGAAATAGCAGGGTTAAAAGTTCAGGTCTTCTGGCAATCATAGTCAAATGGGTTTAAATACAAAATGTTCCTATAAAATGGTTTGATTGCTTAATAAAGGTGTTTCACAGCTATGGAGACATAGTCCCATCTGGTGGGAGCAGATGCATCACTGACTCCAGGATAGTTAAAGCGACTTCACATTCTGCTAAGTATTCTATGAATTTGGCAGACAAGGCTTTTGTTCAAAAGTTCTGCAAGATCAACTGTATAATTTCAACACTTGATACTCAAAGCAGGTTGGAATTTCATGTATATCCTAGTGTGTGTCTGAATGTTTGACAAATTCGGGGTCCTAGAACAAAAAACATTCTGTGGGATTATGAGCTTCCAGGGTCCTAATGCCCACTCAGCCATGAAGCTCATTGGGTGATCTTGGGTCACTGCCTCTCAGCCTAACCTGCTTGCTGGGTTGTGGTGGGGAGAGGAGGGGGAGAGCCATGTATGTCACCTTGAGCTCCTTGGGAAAAAAGATGGGATATAATTGCAATAAATATATTAAAATATTTGAAACGAAAGATAACCAACATGGTGCCCTCAAGACGTTGTTTGATTCCATCTCCCAGCAGCTCCAGTCAGTATGGTCAGCAGTTAGCAGGAATGATGGCAGCTGTAGTCCAGCAATATCTGGAGGCTGTAAAAGCTGGTCTATTAGGGCAATAGAGGCACTGCCCCACCAATCTGAGCCATGCCCCACCTGCCTGCCTTCTTACAGCCAGTTCAGGAGTCAGCACTGGCTATCTGCAGAGACATCACCTTGCCAACAAAGGTCCGTATAGTTAAAGCTATGGTTTTCCCAGTAGTGATGTATGGAAGTGAGAGCTGGACCATAAAAAAGGCTGGTCGCCGAAGAATTGATGCTTTTGAATTATGGTGCTGGAGGAGACTCTTGAGAGTCCCATGGACTGCAAGAAGATCAAACCTATCCATTCTGAAAGAAATCAGCCCTGAGTGCTCACTGGAAGGACAGATCGTGAAGCTGAGGCTCCAGCACTTTGGCCACCTCATGAGAAGAGAAGACTCCCTGGAAAAGACCCTGATGTTGGGAAAGATGGAGGGCACAAGGAGAAGGGGACGACAGAGGACGAGATGGTTGGACAGTGTTCTCGAAGCTACCAGCATGAGTTTGACCAAACTGCGGGAGGCAGTGGAAGACAGGAGTGCCTGGCATGCTCTGGTCTATGGGGTCATGAAGAGTCAGAAACGACTAAACAACAACAATCTGCTTGGTCTTCCTTTGTCTCCCTTGTGAAACTCAGCAGGGAGGAGTATATCGGCAAAGACAGAATTAGTTGGCTCTGACCATATCATTGGCCTCCCTCCCTTCCACTCCAGCAGTCCCAATGAGCACCGGCTGCCACTTTGGCTAACCTTGGGTTTTAGCTGTGACACATAAAACATTTTCCTTAAACCTGGATCCAGTGTTGGAAATGGCACATCAGAAGTCCCCTTTTCTAGTTCCAGTATGATATGCTAGGGTTGTGTATAGAGCAGTATGTAAAGTTTAAATATAAATAGATACACTTTTAATATTCAGTACAATCAATTGGATTCAGACCAAGTTAATTGTGCACTGAAATTACCAGGACCAGTTAGGACTAATTTGCCCCACTGACAGATATTCCAGTTCAATTAATTTCGGGTGCAATCCAGGCCTCTGGTGATCAGCAGCACAACTTAATGGAGCAGCAAAACCATGATCATGTTTGGAGCCCTCCTACTTGTTTTGGTTGTGAGTGGAGAGTTGTTGGCACCCATCAGAATGTGACACTAGCCACACCCTGGGAAATGGCTTCAACTGGCTGGCTAAATCAGGTGAGTAGAGAGTATGGGGCAGGAAAATTCAGTATTTTTGCTGTCTCACCTGGCACAGCTGAGAGAGATACGAAAACATTAGAACATCAGAAGAGCCTGTTTGGTCCATCTAGGCCACCATCCCATTCTCACAGTAGCCAACTAGATGCAAGACCCAAGACCAAGAGCACTCTCTAGCAATTGTTTCCAGAAACTGGTACAGGGGTACCTCGGGTTACAGACGATTCAGGTTACAGACGCTTCAGGTTACAGACTCCACTAACCCAGAAATAGTACCTCGGGTTAAGAACTTTGCTTCAGGATGAGAACAGAAATCGTGTGGTGGCGGCATGGCGGCGGCAGGAGGCCCCATTAGCTATAGTGGTACCTCAGGTTAAGAACAGTTTCAGGTTAAGAACGGACCTCCAGAATGAATTAAGTTCTTAACCAGAGGTACCACTGTATTCAGAAGTACAGTGCCTCCGACAGTTGAGGTAGGAAATAGCCCAATGGCTTAGTAGCCCAGTAGCTTCCAGCATGACAGACCAGGGGGTTGGATTTTTATGTTAATCTGGATCCAAGCCAGTGTTTGTGGAAAGAATCTGAATTCATAAAGGAATAGCATAAGACAACTTGTTTGGGTGAGTTTTGAGGTTTGAGCATACGCAAGTGCATGGAGCCAGTAAATCCCAATTGCATTTTATGCTCTTCCAAAACCACAGTGTTTCGGCCATAAAGCTCGCAGGAGTGCTGTGCGAGCAGATAACAAGTGGTTTCGCTGTTGCTGCTACGTTCCCACATTTTTAAAATGAGAGTTTTAAACTTCCATGGCATCTCACCAATCAAATTAGCACAAGAATGGGAAGAGTAATGGGAACAGAAAAGCTTTCAAAAGAAATAATGAGAACAGATAGAGAAGCTAAATACAGCTCCCTTGCCTTTGCACTCTCCTGTTTTAAGCTAGTCCCTGGTTTGCATCCAAGCCAGGGGCTAATAGCCCAGCTATGATAAACAGGCAACATGTTGAGATTGCTATTTGAAGTGCTATTAGACTATGAGAAGACAAAAGCCAGGGGGTGGGAGGAAATTATCCACAAATTGAGGGTGAGAGATGGGCTGCTTTTCCATTTTCCAAAGGAGCATCTCTCTCTCTCTCTCTCTCTCTCTCTCTCTGTGTGTGTGTGTGTGTGTGTGTGTGTTATTCATAAGCTATGTTCTCTGTACATAATTGCACCCCATTCATTTCAGCACAAAGGAAACACAATGCAAATGGTGGGGAGGTGCAGTTATCATTTGCAGACTGGATGCAACAACAGCAAATAACAATTATTTTCATTGAGTTAATTTTCCTTCTGGGTGGGATGAAGAAGAGAGCAACGACAATTTCCACTCCTGTTTCTGTTTTTGCTGGATTTCTCTGACATCCCTACCGGTAAGGAAGCTGCAACTGGTGCAGAAAACACCCCACAAAGATTCTTATCTTAAAATGCCAAACTATATTCAATGGGGGGAGGGGGCAGAACTGATCAGAAAAGTTGTCTTAATCTTAAATTGGCTTTTTCATGATTGATTATAGTTTGGTATTTTTAGATAAATGTTTTAAACTGAATTAATTGTGTTATTGTGTTCTGATTGTTTTTACTTTGATTTCATTATGATGCTTAATTGCAAGCTATTCCAAGAGTCTTTTGGGGGGGAGGGCTGAAGCAAGGAAGAAAATTCTAAATAATAAGTAAACAAACAAATTAAAAAGAGAGATGTCTGCAAAGCAGTCAAGTTTAAGAATAGTGACAAACTCCCAGTAAATTGTTTTGCTTTGATGGCAACATTGAAACACACCACAGCAGCCTCCTCCAAATTCCTGCTCTCCAGATGTTTTGGACCACAATGCCCATGAACTCCAGACAGCATAGCTATGCTGCCTGAGGCTGATGGGAATTGGAGCCCAAAACATCTGGAAGGCATCAGTTTGCGAAGGCTGAACTCAGTAATGGTGTGTGTGCTGGTATGGAGCCGCCCTCCTGACACCAGCATCCCTGCTGCTTACGTAGAAGGGGGTTGGGGCAGGATGTAGGTGGTGTTGGGGCAATATGGTTACAGTGGGGGGGTGGGTGGGCCTGGAATATTGTGCATAGTTCTGGTAGCCTTACCTCAGAAAGGATCTTGTAGATTTGTCAAAGGCTCAAAATAGGACCACTAAAATGATCACGTAGGTGGAACAACTCCCAGATGAGGAAAGGTTACAACATTTGGGGGTTTTTTAGTTCAGAGAAAAAGCAAGTGAAGGGTGATATGACAGAATTGTACATCCTTAGGCATGGTGTGGAGAAAATAGAAAGAGAAAGGTTTATCTTCTCTCAGAATAATCTAGAACCCAGGCCCATCCAAAGAAGTTGAGTCTTGGGAGATTAAGGACAGGCCAAATAAATTACTTGTTAACACCGTGCATAGTTTATCTTCCGCAAGAAGCAACAACGTCTACGAGAGCCAGTGTGGTGTAGTGGTTAAGAGGGGTAGATTCGTAATCTGGGGAACCGGGTTCGCATCTCCGCTCCTCCACATGCAGCTGCTGGGTGACCTTGGGCCAGTCACACTTCTCTGAAGTCTCTCAGCCCCACTCACCTCACAGAGTGTTTGTTGTGGGGGAGGAAGGGAAAGGAGAATGTTAGCCGCTTTGAGACTCCTTCGGGTAGTGATAAAGCGGGATATCAAATCCAAACTCTTCTTCTTCTTCTACCAACTGGGATGGAGGTTCAAAGAGAATTAGATAAAAACATGTAGGGCATGGCTGTTGTTGGCTACCAACCCTCATGGCTATGTTCTTTGTCCACTTTTGAAGGCTATATGCTTCTGAATACTAGTGGCAAGAAACCACATGAGGGGAGAGTGAAGTTGGACTCAGTTCTTGCTTGTGGGTTTCCCATTCGCATCTGGCCACTGTGAAAACAAAACGGTGGCCTAGATGAGTCACTGGCCTGACCCAGCCGGCTCCTTTCATGTTCTAATGTCCTCCATTTCCAAGCTGGTACACCTACTGGTATATCTGGACATCCCTGGCCTTGCCCTGCCCTGCCCTGTCCCACATCAGAGAAGCTGAAGGAGACATTGCTGAGGGTTGATGAAAGAAGGAGATACAGATTTCCTTTGGAAGATGACTTTGGCTCTTCACGTACTAGACGATACCAATGACCTTCCTGATCAAAATACACACTAATATTCCCTCTTTCTTTTGTCCTTTGTTTTCCAGCTTTTTTGGGGGGGTGCTTTGACCTGTCCATAAGCGATTCTTCTCAACAAGGAATCATTGATAAGCAAGCCAAGGACAGAGGAACACTTCTGTGTGTAGTCACTGATAATAGCAATAATAAATATTTTATTCCCCTCATTTCTGATGTAGTTGTGAAGTTTAAAAAGTGGTTAGATGAGCCTAAGAGATTCTGAAGGACACAGGACAACAAAGTTTCAAAGCAACCTACCAAAAAAAAAAAAAACCCCTCATGAAAATGAGCAATAATGGAAAGAGCCAGGAGAAGCATTTCTGCAAATATAATGCTAGATTTTTGCACTCTCATAGAGTCTTATCAATTTTTCTGTAAATGCAAAATGGCAACACTTAATAAAACTCCTTAATTAAAGTCTCACAGCACATTAGGCAAGGAAGTATAGAGGAGAGACATGTAAGGACAACTCATGAGAAGTTAGCGGAGAACTACACGATTGGCAAAATTCTAGTTGACACAGCTCTTGCTGGAAAGTACCACTTCAAACTACAGTAGAGGATTTCATGCTTGAATGCTCCCTCATGCAAAATAAGAAATAAAATAAAAAAATCCCTGCACACATAAGTTCTCTATATTGTTGTTTATTCATTAAACTTGTTAGTTGCCTAGTTACACAAAAAGATCTCCGAGCAACTTACAACATATTTAAAAGCATACTAATGCATTACATAATACATACATTGCCTGGTGCTGAAAAGATTTTGGTGAAGGGGCCAGATGGACCTCACCGCATTCCACAAATGAGGAGCCACAACCCAAAGGACCCTCTCTCCTGCTATCGTCCCCTGAGCTCTGATCAAAGGAGTGGCCTAGAGAAGATCTAAGGATCTGGATAGGTTCATATTGGGAGAGGCATTCCAGAACATGCATGTAAAGCTTGCTTGTTTATTGTTGTTTTTTTAAAGGAGGTTAATATTAAAATGTGTGATCGACCTCTTGCAGCTTGCAGTGCTATGACACAGGAAGCACAGGCACACATAGCTCGGGGGGGGGGTGTTTAAAATTAGTTACAAATATAAAGGAAATACAATTAAGGTTGCCATATATCCTCTTTTTCCAGGACACACCTGCTTTCTCATGGCTATGTAAAATGAGAGTCGTCATAGAGATCCATAGCTAAAACTAGAGGTTGGCAAATGTGTCCTCTTTTTTGCTCTTCAGAATATGGCAGCCCTAAAATACAAACAAGAGACAGTATTGGCTCTTTCATATAATGCATATCTGGCAATGTTGCTTGTGCAGTTAAAGGCAGACTAAAGAACTGTTAAAGGTAAAGGTAAAGATACCCCTGCCCATACGGGCCAGTCTTGCCAGACTCTAGGGTTGTGCGCTCATCTCACTCTAGAGGCCGGGAGCCAGCGCTGTCCGCAGACACTTCCGGGTCACGTGGCCAGCGTGACAAGCTGCATCTGGCGAGCCAGCGCAGCACACGGAACGCCGTTTACCTTCCCGCTGGTAAGTGGTCCCTATTTATCTACTTGCACCCGGGGGTGCTTTCGAACTGCTAGGTTGGCAGGCACTGGGACCAAACGACGGGAGCGCACCCCGCCGCGGGGATTCGAACCGCCGACCATACGATCAGCAAGTCCTAGGTGCTGAGGTTTTACCCACAGTGCCACCCACGTCCCTAAAGAACTGTTAGGAGCTCACAAAATGATATAAGAACGCCTGCTTATAATTATGCAGCTTCAGTTATTTTTACGAGCACAGAGCTGCAGAGCCCGACAAAGCAAAGTGGAATATCCATCGCTTCGTTATCCATCCAGCACAGTAATTGGTTTGACCATTTCACAAATAGCAATGCAGATGCAAAATGTAAATAAAACTCTGGCTACCTGATTAGTTGCAAAATCTAACAAGTGGGCACAGTTATATGGCATAAGCAAATCTTTCCAGAGCTATTTGTGACAAATATCAAAGTAATATTCTGAGCAAGTATCATGAATGATGCACAGGAAGAAATGTCTAATCAATGTGGAAAGTAGGAGTTAGAAAATCTCATGGGCTGCAGTCATGTCATAGAGTTTAGAACATGGCCTCTGATGTAGAATGAGGAAGGTTCCTGTGTGCTGTCGCAGAAAACCATAAAAACAGAATCAGGCCAAGGTCCATCTAGGCCAGCATTTTGTTTCCAACAGAAGAAAGCCAGGTGTTTCTGGAAGTTAGCAAACAGGACATGAAAGTGTTGCCATTGCTTGAAGTGCAAAAGCAGGGATCATTCAGTTTGTAATCCAAGAGCTAATCAGTAAGTCAGCTAACCAAGAGAGCAGAGATGGTGGTGTTGCTTAGTAACCAGGCAAAGCAGCATGATGCTTGATGAGGTAGCACATAACCTCATTGGCTGTGTAGTTCTGAGAGAGTTTTTTCCTTGTATGTTTAGTTCAATGTCTCCCTGCTGTTTACAAGACAAAATGTTCCTGTTTCTTTCTCCTCAATTTAGACACTGTCTTTGCTCAGTTTTTCTCAGTAATGTGCTATCAGAATTTATTTTCTCTTTGGACTGCATCCACACTATTTAAGTGACTTTGCTAACAGTCCTCACCCACTGAACGGGCAGCTTTCCACTGACAGGAATCTCCCTTGCAATCGGGAACCCTGGGCCAATTATGATTATTTCATATTAAGGCGCTTTTTCAATTGTCATGAGTAAATTTAGACAAAGGTGGGTTCGTCCATACCTTTTTTATTTTTAAAAAATGTGCAATCAAATCTACAAAATTATTTGTAAGGTTTGAGAAGAAATGAAAAGGGGTGTGGGGGAGGGAATGATGGTGACAACACTCATCTAATGGATATTGCAGAAAGTAGTACATGATAACACATCTAGCACTTCACACATTCTGTTATTTCAGCATTTTTTGCTAATGGAAACTTCTGTGAGCGAGGTATTCTATTTGGTGGTGATCAGCCACTGGTTCAAAGGAGCAGAATTTACATGATAGAATTTCCCTAGCATTGTTGAACCCAAATGGTTCATTGCTAAGCAATGTTTATAATCAAGCAGGGATTTAAGAGAGCCTCTAAGGAGAAGGGTATTCTTACTCAATATCCTAGCCCCACTTCATGAAGAGAACTAGGCAGTGAAATTTATGTTCTTCACCTGTTCTTGACTGTTTCCTATATTGCAAAAAATACAAATACAAATTCTTATCCTCATAATTGTTCACATTTGGATCACAGGGGCAGCTAATTCAACTAAATTAAATATCTATCTATCATCTATCTATCTATCATCTATCTATATACAAAATCCTGATCTTGATTAGTTTTCAGACCTGAAGTCATGCCCTAAAATGTTGAAACAGAGTTCTTTGGTTTGCAGAATAGCAAAATATGCTGTTGCTGTTCAGAAGTGAATGTTTAACTCCTGCATATACATATACTGTTGAGTCAAGTACACAGGGTGCCTTCACTTAACACCACTAAAAGTCAGAGAATCCTGTGTAGGTTGGCTACATTTTTTAATTCTACCAGTTAATGAGCCGAACTGTGATGCCACTAGCTAGAGTCATGGCTTCTCTCCACTCCCAGCTCTTTAGTCCAATGTTACACCACTGCCAAGATCACTGTCGTGTGAACTCAAGGAGTAATTGTATTCACTCACACTGTGCCCCCAGTGATCCAGCCATTACTGGGAGAATGCAATTCTTGCCAGTGTGTTACATTTATCTAAAAATTCATTCCCAATGAAAAATGTGACCAGCCCTAACCACAAACCTCCGGGCAAATTAAGCAGTCTCATATTGCAAATATTAAACATCTTGTAAAGGCACCAGAGGAACAAATGAGCTGGTCTTGAGCTTAAATGCAACCTGTGGACTTATCCTTTCTATTGTATCTTATCAATTAATCACCAGAAAGGTTTCTCCCACTCTCATTCTGCTGTTGGAATCTGGAGAGAGAAAGACAAATTGTACGGATTTTCTTTTTCTTTTTTTGGTACTTTTAATAACCAAAATGTTTCTGCACTTTGAATAATGAGGGTGACTTTTCTCTTTCAAATGCTAAATTATTTCAAGCTGAGCTGTTGGAAACCATTAATAATTCAAGCAACTTCTCTTTGGGTAAGAATAGCATCTGCTGGATCATGGGAAAGCACAGGGATAGCTGGACTTTCAGTGTTATTTTGCCCATTTTGCCCATTTCTGTTAAGTGAAAGGAAACACCACTAACTTAGGGGAAGAGAGAGTTCTCATTTCCTGAACAAGTGGGAGGAAACGATGGAAAACAATGACACCTGAATGACTGGGTTGCCCCAGCTACTCTGGGCAGCTTCCAACTATATAATAAAACATTAAACTTTTTTTAAAAAAACGCTTCTCTATACAGGATTGCCTTCAGATGGCTCAGGGGTCGGATAACTCAATACCCTCCAACATTTCTCCATTGAAAATAGGGACATCCTAAGGGAAATTGGGACATTCCGGGATCAAATCAGAAATTGGGACTGCTTCTCTAAATCTGGGATGTCCCTGGAAAACACTTGGAGAGTCTGTTGTGCAAGTTCTTAATCATAAGACTGACTAATTTGGAAGAGAGGGTGAGGGGGTTGTGCAAGCTGTGAGGGGGTGGGGTGAGCTCTGAGAGATGAGGATTGGCAGGGGGTCATGGGAGTGGGGGGCAGGTGGGGTTGGTGAGCAGTGTAAGCCAGGGGCAGCAGCCCCTGAGATTTAAAATGTTTCTATCCTGCTGTTCATCACAGTGTGATATGGGATATCACACACCAAGGCTATTTTCCCTGCAGCAAGTCTACTCCCCTCACCATTTGTGTGGGGACTGGATATTGCTTTACCAGTAATGGGAAAATGGGAAAATCCAAGGTTTCTTTCTTTAATCATACAGAATGGCCAAAGAAAAATAATCTGTTTATAGTAACCTTTGAGAACTGAGGACCAATTTAAATGCTGTATGGTGTCTGCCAACAATTGTCTCCATATGAACTCTCTGTGTAGCTCCTGTGATATATGAAAGTCACTCTCTGTGTGGTTTGGCCAAGTCGTGGGGAGACTCGTCTTCACACCACTGCTGCACGGTCCTGGTGGCATGGATGTTTTCATGCAATTAATTCAAAGTGTACTGAAAGCAGCTTTCAAAGATCACACCTGCAATCCAGAATGGTTTTCGGTAGCTTCTACCCGGGGACTGATTTGAAACGGCTCTCTCAGGTGGCTTTGCTATGGTCTAATTAATCACTGAAACCCATTTAAGTGAATAAAGTTTTTTTTAAAAAAAAAAAAAAGCTGTGGAAGGAAAAGTTAGTATGTAGAAACTAGCTCTTCCTGTGCTAAGCTTGGTGATGTGAGTAAATCCTGTGAGATGTGATTTGAAGAGCTAATTACAATAAATGCATCAAGTGAGAGGGAGAGAGCTGGCTGCCATCATATGCTCTTGTGCTGGATTTTTGCCTTTTTGGTTTCTATGTGATTACAGATCATGATAAATATTCATAATATTGTGAGTGGATCTAATGTATATTTATAATTATTAATTCAAATGGTGTCAGTGCGGCTAATTAGGGCTGGTTCCAGGCTCATTAATTCTCATAGGGTGGTGTATTTTTTTTCTCAAGCCAGTGTTTGACAGATTTAGGACTGGGTGAATCTGGCTGCTTAGTTGAGATATTTTGTAAAGAACTCTGCCCGTTGCATTGGAAGGATGAGACATTAGAATAACTTCTTCCAGTTAAAAAAATACATTTTAAAACATGCCCCATTTAAGGCAGCCCAGGGATGGTTTAATATCTTAGATATGTCTGGTAGGATTGTTAAATAAGTGGAAAATGCCACTTACTTTATGTGAGTTTTGTGTTTCAGAACATGGCATCTTCATAGACACCATAGCCTTGTGACATACATCAAATCAGGGTGACCCTTCCAAGATCGCCATTTGGGGAGGTGCTATGGCCCATCAGCTTCCATCTGAGCTCAGCCTCTTCCAAAGCCCCAGTTGCTCCACCACTGATTCTGCTTGTTGTGTCTTCAGCTGCTTTGGAGGCCCAGGAGCTCTTCTTCAAGTGACAAAATCCCACACTGACTGTGTTGCCAGGTGCAGGCAGTCCCTACTTATAATCTCAAGGAGTGGACCAGAGGGAAAACAGGGCCTGTAGTCTTCCATCTGGCCCGCCCTCCAAGCTCTGTCCCCCCTGCTTGCCCACGATTGGCTGCATCACAGGCAAGCTCCTGTGTCCTCCTACGGCCCCACAGGAACTGGATGGCTGCCTGCATTCAGCTGTGGCCAGGCCACAATTGCCACCCCCGGCCCAGAAATGTAAGCTGTCCTTACACTGGAAATCTCTCATAGTCCAGACCCCTTGGAGTTGTCTCCTTTCTCACTGAGCTGTGTTTCTGAGAGGAGTTCTTGGAATCACAATATTCAACACACATAAGAATCTCTCCCCTTTTTGCTGTAAAGTTATTTTTGTAGACACCTTTTACTGTGTGTGTTTTTTCCTTGCATCTTTCTGTTTTTATTGTTGTATATACTTCATCTCTGCTTTTATAATCCACACCATTATACATCCCAAGTCCATCATATTTATGGTAGGCTTAAGAATAATACCCCCCCCAAAAGAATATTGCTAGCTCTTCTTAACACTATGAAATACTGCCTAACATCACACTCTAAGATATGCTTACATATGAGTAAGCCACAAGGTGGGTTTTTTTGTTGTTGTTTAAACTGACACATTCCTTACATCCAATATAACAAGTAAATTGGAAGGTAATTAATTATTCATTTTAGTAACCAGCCATTACAGAGAGCTGGTGCAACGGTACCTAAGTGGGCTGGCTTGGATGTCTCTGGTTCAGATCTCAAAATCTGATTAATGAACCACTAGGTGGTCCTTAGATAAACCACTCTGTCTCAGCTTCAGCCACCCTTCCTCAGAATAGGAGTAATAATGCCTTATACAGTTCTTGGAAGGCTCACTGACTGAGATAATGGATGTGAATTGCTTTGAACACTCTAAAGCACTACATACATATTAATATTATATGGGAATAGCCTACCATTATGATACGTTAACTAATTGCTTTTTAATCTTATGCAATCTCCTCCTCCCAAAACCCTACAGTTTTTTTTGTCTGAGAGCTTGTTGGGTTAGTCTGTGGTAGTGCAGCAACATTTACAGGACAATTCTCTGGGGTTTACCTGCAGGAGTGGGGTAGACTTAGTCCCTTGATTGCACCCTTAGTTAGATTAACTAAATAAATACCTGAAGGAGCGTCTCTATCCCCATCGTTCAGCCCAGACACTAAGGTCCAGCTACAAGGGCTTTCTGGTGGTTCCCTCAATGTGAAAAGTGATTTTAACAAGAAACCAGGCAGGGTAATTTCTTAGTAGTGGTGCCCAACTTGTGGAACACCTTCCCATCAGATATCAAGGAGATATCAAGGAGGTTAAGTACTTAATTCATTCTGGAGGTCCGTTCTTAACCTGAAACTGTTCTTAACCTGAAGCATCACTTTAGCTAATGGGGCCTCCTGCTTCTGCCGCACCGCTGGAGCACGATTTTTGTTCTCATCCTGAAGCAAAGTTCTTAACCCGAGGTACTATTTCTGGGTTAGCGGAGTCTGTAACCTGAAGCGTATGTAACCCAAGGTACCACTGTACAACTTTTAGGAGATATTGGATGGCAGCCCTGTATAGGGAAGTTTTTAATCTTTGACGTTTTATTATGTTTTTATATCTGCTATAAGCTGCCCCAAGTGGCTGGGCCAACCCAGTCAGATGGGCGGGGTACAAATAATAAAATCATTATCATCATTTGATTTGAAGTGTTTATCAGACAGTATTTTTTATGATTACTGTTAATAAAAGTACTGTAATAAAAGTACTTGTGTTCATATGACACAAGTCTTGAGAGCAACGCACCAGCTGCCAGTGAGCTGCCAAACCTAATTCAAGGTGCTGGTTCTAGTCAGGGCCGGATTTAGGTCTGATGAGGCCCTAAGCTACTGAAGATAATGGGGCCCTTTATATGTCCAGCTGTCCTTTGTCAATAACAAATTGTCACTGTTTTTTGTGTTGAATATATGCTATATGTAATTTATGGACCTAATAGGTATCTAAAGCCGTTTGCACATAACAAAATAGGAGCCTGCACAACACAAAACACTGTTGCTGTATATAGTTTTATTTTATTTGTTTTTTTATCTTGTATTTTGGAAATGTGCATCCAGGTTTTTTTCCCCTTTAAATATTTTGGGGCCCCCAAGAGAGTGGAGCCCTAAGCTATAACTTGTCTAGCTTATATGTAAATCCAGCACTTGGGACACAGGTGGTGCTGTGGGTTAAACCACAGAGCTTAGGACTTGCTGATCAGAAGGTCGGCGGTTCGAATCCCCGCAACGGGCTGAGCTCCCGTTGCTCGGTCCCTGCTCCTGCCAACCTAGCAGTTCAAAAGCACCTCAAAGTGCAAGTAGATAAATAGGTACTGCTCCGGCGGGAAGGTAAACAGCATTTCCGTACGCTGCTCTGGTTTCACCAGAAGCGGCTTAGTCATGCTGGCCACATGACCCGGAAGCTGTATGCCAGCTCCCTTGGCCAATGAAGCGAGATGAGTGCCACAACCCCAGAGTCGGTCACGACTGGACCTAATGGTCAGGGGTCCCTTTACCTTTAAATCCGGCACTGGTTCTAGTTGACAAAGCCCAAAATGGCTGAGGACCCATATACTTGAAGGAGTGCCTTCCCCAGTACCAGCCAACCTTCATTTTGCAGTCTACAGAGGAGATCTTTCTTGTGGTACTTTCCAAAGAAGGTATGGAACTCTCTCACAACAGCGATGAGATTGACTGCAGCTTAAGACCTATTTGTTCTGCCAATCCTTGGGAACACAATGTACTGTATATAATGCAAAGTGGATTGTTATTGTATGTTGCACTTTGCAATGTAACTCTACATTTGCTTTTAATAAAAGGAAGGGGTGGCTATAATGAATCTTCATCAGGTAATAAAGTATGCTTTCCCCCCTTCAAAATAATGTTATTCATATGCAAATATATGCAGCTATAAACAAGCAATTAATTGGCCAAAAAAAACAACCCCATACAATTAATCATCTGAGATTTCTTTTAATTGGGTGACCTCTCTAGGTGGCACAGTCATTTTTTAAAAATATGATAAATAAATAAACACAACATACCTGTGTTAAGAAAAAGTGTAGGCAAAATCATGAGAGGGGAAAATATGACTGGTAGCTCAGCAGCACTACTTTTTAGACATCTGTTTATTTTATTTATTTAACAGAATTTATATATCTTTTAATCATTAATAACTTCTCTAAGTGGTTTACATAGAATATAAAATGTTCATTAACAATACGGATAAAATTGAATACCTAAAAGTTTATTAATTTATCTGAATTTCAAAATATAACATTGGCATAGGAAGACCATTTGGTACCATTTGGTTATAATAGCATATATGTTATAATAATATTTGTTAACTGCTATTCTCTCAGAGTGGCCCAAAGTGACTTACATTAAAACCAATTAAGAGCAAAGAAGAAGAAGAAGAAGAAGAAGAAGAAGAAGAAGAAGAACCACAGCCCTGCAGATAAAAGGTAAGACATACAGATCCCACCTGACTAAAGGAGGCCAGAAATCCACCTTTCAAATGAAGATTCAAAAGCCTAGTTAAAGAGAAAAGTCTTTACCTGGCACCTAAAAACAGATAAAGATGGGGCCAGCCATGCGTGCATCACCCCTTCCCCCACCGTTGCTGGGCACACCCCCTACACCCCTGGCCCCTGCGCGAGTACCACAAATACCTAAAGAAGGCTTGTGGTATGTTTGCCTGCATGTGCTTACATCCTGCCTCATCAGGTGAGGAGCGAAATAAGCTTGCTCAGAAACACTGAGGTGTTCCTTTTTCTATTTTGCCTACACGTGTCCAGGCTGAATGCCTAAAGAAGAATAAATTACATAAGAAAAGAATGTTATAGCCATGCTGCTTTGGATGGTGAAAGTAAAGCCAGATGATGAGACAAACCATGTATGCTTTAAAGTAGCTATTATTGGTCTCTGCCTTTTTCTCCTTTTTAACTCCATTTCTTAAATAAACAACTTTTCCCCTTTGATCTCATTTGCTGTTTGTGGCTCTTTTTTCAGCCAAATTGTATTGAGGCAAAGCAAGAGGGAGAAGGATTACAGATTGTTTAGCCCAACAAAGTAACATATATTAAATTGCATAGGAAAAGAATAGTCTTTTGCTATAGCGTGTTCTCACTAGCAGAGAGCACGTGTTGCGGTTGGGGAGCAGGCCACCATCATGATTAGGCAAATTTGGAGAACCCAAGCCGGTAGGGGGTTAAATTGGGTTGCTGGGGATTTTTCGGTGTTGCTAATTTGGAGGAGGAGTCAGAGTCTATAAATTGAGGAGTTAGACTAGGGGACGTCCTCTTGGCCGTTTTGCATCGGATCAAGTAGCTGTTTGGTGTCTGAGACGGTTGTATTTCTCATTACTATTTGCTTCCCATATTGTCCCCCTCCTCAATTTTCCACCCGGATTTCCTTGATTCCTTCCATTCAATTTTAATTTCCTAGGCTTTAACTGCTGAAGTTTAGGTAGTGGGTTTTTTCCTTTTAGGCGGGGGGGTGCCCCCTCCCTAGCTTCGGGAGGTCTCCCCTTTTATTTCCGCCGTCCCAGGCCGCTCCTAAGGCCGCGGAGTGCGGCCGGGCTGCTTCCCTCCCCCCCCCCGTCGTTGCGCGTTGCTTTTGGGAGTCCCCGCACCCGCCCGTGGGGTCGCTCCGTGGCTCCGCGGCCGCGGAGCGCAGCCAGCTTTCCACCCTCCCCCCCATCCCCTCCTTCGTCTCCCTTGCTAAGGGAGACTCTAACCCGCCCGCAGGATCGCCCCGCGGCTCCGAGCCGCGGAGCGCTCCTAGTCCCCCTTCCTCTCCCCGTCCCTCTCTTTAATCGGTCTTACCTTGGTGCTCCCCTTCTCGAGCCGGCTCTCGGGTGGTTGCGGCCTCCGTCGTGTCCCCGACGCTCCTGGGCTGAAAATAAATAAATAATTCATTGGGGGATATCGGCTGGTTCATGCGGCGCGGCTAGCGCCTGATACAACAGGCCCCTGATTACCTTCAGAGTAGAAGGCGCCGCTGGTGGGTGGCTTGAGGCCCTCAGGGCCTCCTGGGGCCTCGGAGTGGCCTGCGCCTCTTCGGAGGAGCTTTTGCAGCTTCACGGGGCCCTCCATTGCGAATCAGTTCGTGCGGGGCTAGGGAGCGTGCGTCGTCGATATTGGCCTGCGCCTCCCTGTGGCCGTTTGCAGTTATTGCAGCCGGCCTACTCCTGAGCTCCCCTGGTGGCCTAGCCGGTATTGCAGCCGGCCTACTCCTGAGCTCCCCCTGGTGGCCTGGCCAGTATTTGCAGCCGGCCTACTCCTGAGCTCCCCTGGTGGCCTAGTTGGTATTGCAGCCTCCTCTCCTTAAGTGGACAGGTCGTTATAGAGCCACCTGCTGGTGGATCTGTTTGTTGCACCATTGCATATTGTTTTTCTGTGGAATTTTGACTTTCTTACAGGTTATTAAGGAGTTTTATTTAGAATTGATTAATTTGTTCCTTGTTCTACTGAAGTTAATTGACTCAAGTGTTTTCTTGAGTTCTTGGTTTTCAAGTGCTATTGGTTTAGGCCTTTTTTACTCGTTAACAGTTTGGAATTTTCTACTTTTATTTTCTTATTTGCCTAGCAGGTATGGCTCCAAAGAGGGACTCAGCCCGCCCTGGTCCATCTTCCACTGCAAAACGGCCTATTAGAGGCCCATCTCAGGCGTTGCGCTCACCTGTTACAAGACAACCAGAGGGGCGAGTGCAGTCTTGGATGTCCAGCATGGCCGGCGATCCTGCGGCCTTATCTCGCTTCGCGGCTAATCTGGATGGTTTTCTACAGCAGTGTTCCAGTCAGCCGTCCACGTCTGCAGCACCGCTTCATCCTGTGGGAACATCATCACTGGTCTTGTCGTCATCTGACGAGGATGAAAGTGGGGGATTGTTGCCTGTGGTGGGGGGAACTGACCCCCAGTTAACCCAGCCCCAATACATACCTGCAGCTCGTGGCCGTGCACGGAAGTCTCATCCTTCCCGGAGAGCTTCGGGGAGGGGGGCCCATTCGGTCCCTTCTTCCCGCCATGGTGGGTTAGTGCTGCCTACTGTTGAGGCAGCATCTGTCCCTGGTCCCTCACGGGTGGTTTCTTCTCCATCGGTCCCAGGTCTCTCACGGCCAGATCATGAGTCGGAATCTTCCGTTGAGGACAGCCTACCAGTTCCGGCCAGGAAGTCTTCGGGCGGGAAGCGTCGCCGCAGGAGATCTTCCCGGAAGCATGCAAAGCGAAGGAGGGATGACTCCTCTACCTCTTATACCGGTACGTCATCTTCTAGTTCTGACGAGGAAACAGGTAACTCGCTGGAACTTTATTGGGGCTTTGGCGAATCCGCATCGGGGCTCCCTAAGTGGGCTTGGGAGCGCCGGTCCAATACGCATCGGGCTAGATATGGTATCGTTCAGGAATGTATGGATGGTGTTTTGGTTCCAGACGTTAAAGTATCCACCAACTCCGCCAGAGACGTTATTCCTGGTTTGCACCTGTCATCAAAGGTGCGCTCTAGGATTTTGGATGGTCGATATGTGGACATGTTTAAATTGGCCCCGCCTTCGGAGGACCAAGAGAAGAGTAGCTCTTCCAAAAAGCGCCAGGGGGTCCCCAACACAGACAGGTCGTTCGAACTTTGGCTAGATTGCTTCCAGGTCTTTGCTGGCGTGGTAATGGCTGCTTATCCTAGGAGATCTCTTCATTTAATGGTTTACTTGTCCATCGTTCGCTCTGCATTCACCAGAGCTGGTGAAAAAGCCACGATAAAATACGATGAGGCTTTCCGGCGCCGTGCAGCAAAAATTCCTTCTGCTCGCTGGGATCGGAAAGATCTTGACGTCTGGACCACCCACGTGGCCCCCCTGATTGATAAAAAGGCTGCCGAGCAACAGAAGCCTAGGACAGGGGTGTTGAAAACTGGCCGGCACCTGTTCTGCTGGGATTTCAACAAAGGCTCTTGTAATCGCCTGGGGTGCAAATTCGTCCACGCCTGCGAAAGATGCAATGGCTCGCATCCCACTTCCTCTTGTTTTGCAGGTCGGCGGCCCTTTCGTGGGGGAAAAGGGGGATCTCAGCAACCCCCAAAGCCCACCCCCCCCTCAACCACCACGGGAACTGCAAAATAGCTTGTTGACCTCTTTAGCTTATACACCTGTTCGCCTGGGGGTTTTGCTAACTTGGTTGCAGTCGTACCCCAACAGGGAGGCTGCAGATTATTTGGGTAATGGTTTTTCACGAGGTTTTCGGATTCCGGTAGCCGAGTCTCCTGTGGCACGGAATCCTGCTAACCAAAAGTCAGTTCGTGAGCTACCTCAGGTTGCTCGCAAGAAGATTGCAAAGGAGGTGGCCATGCGACGGATGGCCGGTCCTTTTGTCACCCCTCCTTTTCAAAATTTGCATGTATCCCCATTGGGTATTGTGCCTAAGAAGGCACCGGGGGAATTTCGTTTAATTCATAATTTGTCACACCCCATGGGTACGTCAGTCAATGACGTTATTCCTCCTGAACTCTGCTCAGTGAAGTACGCATCTCTTGATCAGGCGATCAAGTTGATTCGGAGCTTTGGCCATTCTGCGTTATTGGCAAAATGCGATATCGAGTCAGCCTTTCGCCTCTTGCCAATTCATCCAGAAGATTTTTGGTTGCTGGGTTTTCAGTTTGAGGGTAACTATTATTTTGATAAGGCTATGCCGATGGGATGTTCGATTGCTTGCGCCGCTTTTGAATCCTTCAGTACCTTTTTGGAATGGGCTCTCAAATCGAAAACCGGCCTGAGCGGAGTCACTCATTATTTGGATGATTTTTTATTGGCCTCGGCCTCTGATACTGGTGATTGCTCGGTGCTCCTGCAAGCATTCGCTGATCTCACTCAGGAGTTGGGGGTGCCCCTAGCCGCGGACAAGACCGAAGGTCCTTCGACTCGGCTTACTTATCTGGGTATCCTTTTGGATACTGTTGCTCAAACTTCTAGCTTGCCAAGTGACAAACTGGCAACTTTGAGGAGGGTAATAGAGGAACTACTCCCGTTGAGGAAGGTGTCTCTTCGGCAGCTTCAATCGCTGTTGGGACACTTGAATTTTGCTTGTAGAGTGGTGGCGCCGGGGCGCCCCTTCTGCTCTCGCCTAGCTCGTCTCACCTCAGGGTTGAAAGCCCCGCATCATCGGGTGCGCCTCTCTAGTCAGGTAAAGGTTGATCTTTCCATTTGGTTGGAATTCCTCGAGGAATTCAATGGGGTGTCATTATGGCAAGACACTTTGAACTTGCAGAATGACTTTCAAGTGCAGTCTGATGCTGCTGGTTCCCTTGGCTTTGGACTCTATTGGAAGGGACGTTGGTGTGCAGAACGTTGGCCGAAGGACTGGCAAGGGGGAGAGATTACGCGGGACCTAACTTTTCTCGAGTTTTTTCCCATTGCAGTGGCAGTGCATTTGTGGGTCGAGGAGTTCAGGAACCGTCGTGTCTGCTTCTGGACCGATAATCAGGCTGTGGTGTCAGTGTTGGCCAAACTGTCGTCACGCTCTCCCCGGGTGTCGGCCCTATTGCGGGTTTTTGTGTTGCATTGCCTACGTTATAATATAGTTTTTTCAGCACGTTTTATCCCCGGGGTGTCTAACGAAATTGCTGATGCTCTGTCCCGTTTTCAGATGGAGCGGTTCAGACTACTGGTTCCAGAGGCTCGGATACGTCCGGAATGTTTCCCGGAACATCTCTGGAGCCTTGGCAGCAATTAGTTTTACAGGGAGTAGCGGCATCGGTCTCCCCTTCTACCTTACGTTCATACACAAAAGTGTGGGGTGATTTTGTAACGTTCATGCAGCAATCTGCCTGCGACTTGAAAAGGGCTTCGCCCACATCTTCGCAGGTGTTGAGTTATTTAGCGCATTTATTTCATTTGGGCAGGGCAGCTAAGACGATTAGGATACATGCTGCTGCTATAACATTTTTCTGCAAGGTTTTCTTTGATAAGGATCCTTGTGCGAAGTTCATTGTCCGCAAAGCCTTGGAAGGATGGAGTAGACTTTGTCCTTCCCGCCCAGCAAATCGACTACCCATATCTTTTGATATGTTGTGCGTAATGCGCAGAAAGCTGCGGGTGGTGTGCTGGTCCGGCTATGAGGCTCGCCTGTTTTCGGCCGCCTTTTCGATTGCCTTTTTTGGTGCCCTGAGAGTGGGCGAAATAGTGGTCGAGGTTCATAAGGATGGCCGTACCCGGGGCCTTTTGATGCAGGATGTACAGTTGTCTCCTGTGGAACTTCGAATCACAATAAGGCACTCGAAGACGGATCAGAGGGGTAGGGGTGCCCTCATCCGTCTCCCGGCTACTGGGGAAGCGGGCCCTTGCCCTGTAAAAGATGTCAGGAGGTTCCTGTCTATCCGCACCCCTGGGGATGGCCCACTACTTAGGCATGAGGATGGTTCGCCCCTTTCAAGGCAACAGTTTGCGAAAGTGATGCGTAAAGCAATTGTGGCGGGTGGCGGCATGGCAACTGATTTTGCCCCACACTCGTTCAGGATTGGGGCTGCCACTACGGCAGCACATTGGGGCTTGTCAGCAGCCAGAATAAAGGATTTGGGTCGCTGGAAGTCGGAAGTGTTCAGAGGTTATATCCGTTAATAAGGGCCTTACATTATTTTGTTTATTTATATTAGGTTTGGCGGCTGTCCGCATATGGATGGTGGGGCACAGCATCATCCATTGGGCTGGTGTCGCAGCACGGCAGTCGCGAATGGGTCCTGGTCTCGGCCTTCCTCGACATATTCGGTTGTCTTGGCTGTCCAGAAGGGGAATGCGCTGGTCGGAGCTCCTGCCTCGGATTAGGAGGCAGTTGCTATGGGAAGAACCCCCGTCGGCCATCGTGGTACAACTGGGCGAGAACGACCTGGTTTCTTTGAACTGTCGTTCACTGCGTGCTGCCATTTTATCGGACCTGGAGACGCTGCGAGCTATGATGCCGGCAGCAAAAATTTTTTGGTCAAGGCTGCTTCAACGGCGCGCCTGGAGGGGCAGTCGTTGCCCGGCCGCCATTGAGAGAGCCAGAAGCCGCATCAACACTGCAGTAACAAAAAAGGTCTTGGAGTTGGACGGAGATGTGATTTTTCATACTGAAATTTCTTCTCGGAGGCCATCCTTATTTCGAGATGATGGCGTGCACCTTTCGGCCTCGGGTAATGAGGCTTGGTTAGGTGCAGTGGTGGTCAAGCTGAGGTCTTGGCTGGGGCTGTGAGTGGTTTGGCGGTGAGCCGTGGGCTCCATGGCGGTTAGGCATTGGTTAAATTGGTGCTTGGAGGGGTAAGGTGCCTATCCCTCCAAATGATGCGAATGGGAATTCCGTTAAAGGAATCCAGGGGCTTGCCATTCTTTCGTCCTTGTCCGTGGTGCCGGGCTTGGGCCGTGCAAGCCCCACCGGAACATGAGGGTGAGAGGTGTTGGACTGAATTCCCAGCCTCATTTCTCCCCAACATTTGTTTCCCACGCTGGCTTCCGGTGGTGCCCGGAAGTTTCAGCTCTGTCCTCGGGGGCAAGGACAGATAGTCATAACCAATGCCTAAGCAACCACTCACATTTCTGTATTTTAATAAAGTTGTGGCCAAAATTATGCCAAAAACCTTAAACAAAAATGAACGTGTGCTGTGTGAATTTTTGGGGGGTGGCACTGCGGAACTCAACACGCAAAGCGTGTTCTCACTAGCAGAGAGCACGTGTTGCGGTTGGGGAGCAGGCCACCATCATGATTAGGCAAATTTGGAGAACCCAAGCCGGTAGGGGGTTAAATTGGGTTGCTGGGGATTTTTCGGTGTTGCTAATTTGGAGGAGGAGTCAGAGTCTATAAATTGAGGAGTTAGACTAGGGGACGTCCTCTTGGCCGTTTTGCATCGGATCACCCGCCCCCCCTCCCTCTTATAGGGTGGTTCTTGGGTTCATTTGACCTTGCTATGCCTGTCATGGGGTCGTTCGCCTTTGAGCGGGGGCCTGGTAGGAATTTTGCCATTTGGCTGATTGGCTGTTGCCATTTGGTTTTTGCCTACTGCGTAGCAAATCGTCACAACTTGTAAGGTTGGCGGTTAGGCATTGGTTAAATTGGTGCTTGGAGGGGTAAGGTGCCTATCCCTCCAAATGATGCGAATGGGAATTCCGTTAAAGGAATCCAGGGGCTTGCCATTCTTTCGTCCTTGTCCGTGGTGCCGGGCTTGGGCCGTGCAAGCCCCACCGGAACATGAGGGTGAGAGGTGTTGGACTGAATTCCCAGCCTCATTTCTCCCCAACATTTGTTTCCCACGCTGGCTTCCGGTGGTGCCCGGAAGTTTCAGCTCTGTCCTCGGGGGCAAGGACAGATAGTCATAACCAATGCCTAAGCAACCACTCACATTTCTGTATTTTAATAAAGTTGTGGCCAAAATTATGCCAAAAACCTTAAACAAAAATGAACGTGTGCTGTGTGAATTTTTGGGGGGTGGCACTGCGGAACTCAACACGCAACTGAATCAGAGAGGCGACTCTGGGCACACTATTCTTAAAATTCACCTTAATGGCAAGGTTTTTTATGAAACCATGAATTTGCAACATAACACACAAATGCCGAAAGGCTGCTATTTCCATTGTTGCTGTGCTGGGATACGGTTTATCTGGTACTGACCTACCTGACTTCAAATGCCTTTCTACCCTGCAATTATATGGATTTGAATGCTAGTGTATCAAGCACAGGTTGTGCCTGTGAGTCCGGAATTTCTTTCAGCTGCAGAATTCTGCTTTAGAAGAAGAAAAAAAGCTGGAGTTTTTGAGCAGCTGATGACGAGAATGCAAATCTGGGGAGAACTGCAGCAATGCCTTCTAGTCTGAGCTTGTAATAATAATGATAACCTGAAAAAGCACAAATCCTCTTAGGGTTTCCATTTTCAAAGTGAGGTGTGTAAAGGGTCAGGCAACTGCTTTCTGCACTGATTGGAGAAGTCAGTTTCCCCGTGGGCTGGCAAAACAGTTGTTACCAATACGAATTGGAAAAAGCAAGTATGTTTTAGGAGTTCTGTACTCATTACTAAAGAAAGCAACACTTGCTAGTCAACATTCTAGTTTGGACCTAGCAAGAAAGTGAGGATTAATGTCAGTAAGCCACAGCCAATTGGCGCTTAAGTGGAACATATCAGATTGACTCAAAATAGGGGTACGTGCCGGCCAACTACATTTTAATAGTGATGATAAAGCATTAGACGAGATATTGAAGCTTAAAGTTGGGGAAGAAAAACAATCCCATGGAACAGGAGCATAAATGAGTTCTATTTGGTTTCAACCGGTACAGAAACAGGCTACGTGCTTAATGTTAGAAGCAGACATTTATTCCCTGGGCTAGTTCTTATAGCTACTCCAACTGCTGAGCAATTTAAAACCTATGCATTTTTATAAGTGTCCATTTTTTATGTTTGATGAAAATAACCCTTTGGCACTGGTTAAATTATAAATGGGGGGGGGGGGGAGAAAAGCAGGAATGATGCATTGCCAGAATACTAATCGCACAGCTATAAGGGATCAACAACTCTTAACTATGCAATTAAGAGGGGTCTACGTTATGAGTTAGAATGATGATGAATACAGAAGATGTAAATACTCATGGGAAAGAGAGAGGTAATATTAATTATACTGGGTTGTATTCAGCTGAGCCATACTCAGAGTAAAGTCAATGAAATTAAGTCCATTGATTTCAATGGATCTACTCTGAGCATGACTAGCATTGGATAACACCCATGTAAGCCAATTGATTTCACCTAAATAGTTGCACCAGTGTTAGCGCATTGGGGTTTCCCAACTCTTCTCTCTCTCCCTGTGCTCTATGCCATTATGCAAGAAGACATCCTTGCGGTAACAGAATGTTCATCATAGCACTACTTTGAATACAACCCAGTGGATCTGGCCCATAGGAGCCAACTCCTAGGAGCTGAGGTTCCTTCAGCCCTGTCAATAAAATATTTGAGGAGGCTGCCCCCAAAGTTGATGGCATTGCCATTCAAATGGTGTGTCTTGTGATTGATTATGTGGGGTGGGGCTTACCTGCCCCCTTTTTTATTCAAGTTGGCACCTCTGTATGATTTAGTCAGTTGCCACACAGAGGTTTTGCCCAGTATCTCCTCTCTGTGAATTTTTGGTGCAGATTGATTTTCACATGGGAAACATCTGAAACGCAGGATGGTGCATCTCCATGTGATGTCTCTACCCCCTCAATTATGCATATTTAGAAAAGCTCCAAAGGGAAACAAAAAAAAGATTAAGAAGATGCTATGGGTGAGAGGCAGCCATCTCTACCTTGCACAGTTCTTCAGGTGAAGTCTGTGCTGGGTTTGGATGCCCTCTGCCATTTCTTCATTGACACTCCTAAGATTGGACTGTTTTATATGTTTATGTGTGAGTTTGAAAATGAGACACATTCATATTTCAGTAGGAGCAACACCTCTATGGCATCTCAGAGAAATTTATTAGAAAGAAGCAGGCAGCACATTTCCTGCAAGCTGGCACATGTAGCTGAACTCCATCCTCAGGAGGCCAGAGATCTCTCAGAATAGGAAAAGGAGTCTAAGTTTGGTGTGGCTGTGCATTTATAACAGGAAAAAGATTAAGGAAAAGGGTAAAGGCATATAGGGTAGGGTAGGAGTTATGGTGGATTTTCAGAGACTTCTATACATAAGAAGGAGAAGTTGTAGCTTCTAACCTGCAACTTATTTGAAAGCAGGTGGAAAGAAGAAATGGCACTGCAGTTCTCAGTAGGTAAAGAAGGGAGGAACAGAAGGAAAAACAGAGGAAAAGAAGGACTAGGATGAAGAAGGCAGAGCTTGGTGTCTAAATATTTAGTAGAGCTTGCTTACCCATTTGCTTTCAAATACAGCTGAGTCAAAATTTCACAAGTTTTACTGATGTAATTTCTATTATTTTTCTTTGATACACACCCACCCCTTAAAAAAAGAGGACCACTTTGCAGAACTTTCTTTTGATATTCTCCACCTTTTTTGTGGGGCGACAGCCTCAATTTTCACCTCCGCAATATCCTGGAGCCGCCTTTCTCAACTTTGGACCACACTGGATGTTGTTGGACTACAACTCCCACTATCCTTAGCTAGCAGGTGGGCAGGGATATGGGGGAGTTGCAGTCCAACAACATCTCAGGACCAGAGCTTGAGAAATGCTACCCTGGAGCAACACTTAAGGATGTAAAATGCTGGTGAGGCTGTCAGCACGGAGATTTGCAGCAGTGAAAAAAAGAGAAGAAAAGGGCAGCTATGTTGCCTTATAGGGACACGGGTGGCACTGTGGTGTAAACCACAGAGCCTAGGGCTTGCCGATCGGAAGGTTGGTAGTTCGAATCCCTGCGACGGGGTGAGCTCCCCTGCTCCTGCCAACCTAGCAGTTCAAAAGCACATCAAAGTGCAAGTAGATAAATAGGTACTGCTCTGGCAGGAAGGTAAATGGCATTTCCGTGCGCTGCTCTGGTTCGCCAGAAGCGGCTTAGTCATGCTGGCCACATGACCCGGAAGCTGTACACTGGCTCCCTCAGCCAATAAAGCGTGATGAGCACCGCAACCCCAGTGTCGTCCGCAACTGGACCTAATGGTCAGGGGTACTTTTACCTTTACCTTTATGTTGCCTTATGCTGCCTTTAGTGCTGCTGCATCATAGCCCTGCCTCCTCAGAGATCTGCTTTCTCAAAGCTTTGATAAACTTCATGGCTTGAGCTGTATTAATGCAGCAACGTGAAACAGCTCACAAAACTATGTGTTTAAATTCAGCCCTAGGATGACTGAAAATGCCAATACAGCTTGCAGGGTGGGAAAAAATGAATGGGGAAAATATCCATGTGAATTGGCTGCAATGCTAAATAGTAGGATATACTTGAAAGTATATGGTGAAAAATCTAGGGGAAATACCTGTATTGGGAAAGGAAGATGTTAGCAGTAGACCCTTTCAGGACTTCAATTAAAAAATACTTCGGAAAAAAGAGGGAGAGATGTAATCATTTTCAAATGGGCAAACTCCAGGAATGTTTATGCTCTTAAAAAAATTGATGCTGGAATCAAAGAGGTGTGTATGTATTAGGGCTGCCTGTACTCAGCCCTTCCCCACCTGGACTGTGTTCACCACCACTGTGGTGGCTGTTGAATCCATCTTCTGAGTTAGAGGATGGAACATTAAGTCCACAGGCCAGAGGCATCTACTTGTGAAGAGCTTTCAGTGGGTTAGGTGTTTCTGGGGCTGGTCATCAGAGCAATTCCCTCTCCCACTCTGAATCCCCATCCTCATCCCATGAAGAGCAATTGGTCCAGCTAGCTCAGTATTGTCTACATGGGCTGCTCTCTAGGGTTTCAGACAAAGGGACATTTCCACTTGTACCTGAAGGTGCCAGAGACTGAACCCACATTCAAAGCAGGGTCACTGACCTACAGAAGGAAAACTAGACTCCAGGTTAATGTCAGTGAGGACATACACTAAATCCCAACACTCAGCAGCAAGGGCTGGGGAATTGGATTGTGGCTTGAGTCAGGTTCACTTGAGTTATGTACTATATAAGAGCGGTGCAATGCAATAAACTTGCAGAACTTGGAGATCTTTTGTAAGTAACATGGAGTATCGTTTCAAAAAATTAAAAAAGGATAGAAATGAACTTCCCTAAAAGCAGGGGGCAAAACTCGGCACAGAGGGAGAAGTGAATAAGCCGCATCAATTTCAATGGAATTTAAGTATGTGCAGCTGTGCATCAGAATGCGGTCATGATGTAAGACTAACATAGAACAATTTGCCTACTTATCTACAATGAACTATGATTGACCAAAGTAATCTCTCAAGAAAAGCAGACAATGATATGGCTTAGTGCACAGTAGGTATCCTCCCCCGAAGGTGCTACTGGTTATTGATCTGACTACATGCTCCTGATTTCCTTACATCTACCAAATTAAAATAAAAAAAATCTGCCAGTTTGTTTACGTGTTTGAAGATAAAAGCCCTACTAGGATGAAAGCGCCACCACACAACAGGCGCTCTCAGCAAAGATAAATGGAAGGAACAATTTAAGAAGATTATTCTTGACAGACAAAGTTGGAGGTGCTGGGGGGGTGGGGGGAGAGAGAGAGAGTATGATATGAAATCATTCGGCAGGGTGAGGGTAGCTGCTTTATTTACCATCAAAGGGAGCTAAGTTTCAATTACAGCTGCCATTTTGGATTTTCCATCACTTGGCTATGAGTCAAGTACCGGTGGTCTTTATATGTGGCAAAACATGGAGTGTCTTTTATGTTGTGACGCACAATAAAGTCTTCTTTAGGTTAGCAGTAATCTATGGAAGTATTTTGGGCCTGCATAAAGCAGGAATATTTATTATATGGTACACTCCAAGGTGTACAACAAACACAAAACCCAGCTTTGGCTCCCTGGCAGAATTCCTGGCTCTCTTCTGACATGCAAGATCCTATCAGATCCAGTGAAGCTGTTGACTTGAACCTCGTTCTTCAGCTATGCATCTTGTCAGTTAGGTGCAGATTGAATTCCGGAATGATCCATTCATTGTGTGGCTTATAGCCACATGAAGAGATTTTTTAAACTGGGAAGGTATCCACTGGAACTGCAGTGCATAATGGGAGAACTTTAACCCTTATCTCCCCATCTGTGAATCCCATGCTGCAGTTAATGATGAGGGGAGAGGGCCAATGCAACTAACTGGCTAGGGGGCAGATCTCACAGGGGCGAAGTGCTATCCTTTGAGGGGCACAGATTAGTTTTTGTTATATCAAAAGAGCCTAGTTGGCTTGGCAACTGTATCGCTGGAACATGCCCAAGTAACAGCACCTGACCTGAAGTGATTGGTGGCAAAATTTGTAAAGGAAAAGACATGCAAGGTGCGGTTTGGATGTGCCTGAAAGCGAAACTTTTAAGATACTTAAATTTTAACATCACAATTCACAAGATTGTTCAAAATGATTTGTGTTCTAAAACCTTTTCTTTTGTGTTTGAGGAAGATAATCGAAGATGTTTGCATTACTTATTCTTGCAATCCAAAATAAATATAGCAGTTTCCAGTTTTTTACTTTTCATTCCCTCTCCCCCCACTATGAGGCATCTGTTTTTGAAAATTGAAGTTAGCAATCATTTGTTTTGAGGGGGGTGCAACTAGTTAGTCTTGCCTAAACACAAAATAGCCTGGCACCGACATTGGTGGAAACTTCCCCCACTTTCTGCAGTGTTGGAAGAGGGAGGCTAAACTGCTATTAGACTGCCTGTCTCTCCTAAACAATCTGTGTAACTGCCTGCTGAACCCTTTTCTGTCCTTCAAGACACCCACCGGCCCCAGGCTTCTCCTGTTCTATGGAGATTTCCCTTAGGGTGGCTCGAGAAATGAATCAGCCCATGCCATGTTCAGAGCTGTAAGGTGATAAAATGTGATGGTATAAGTTTGATAACTACATTCAGAAGAAAATTATTTGCATTTTGTAGCTCAATAAAACAGTTCACCAGCACAGGAGCCAGTTTGTTTTTCACAGAGGTTAAATATGTTCTTCATTAAAAAATGTAATTACATAGGGATGTTCTGGAACCATCCCTGTCCCCTGCTTCCTCTGACAAATATACTCTTGCAGGAAAGGGCTCTTCTGGAAATAGTTAGCTCATGAATCTATTTTTCAGCCATTTAAGATTCCATGAATTGTTAATGAGTATTTACATGTAATAATGCTAAACAAACAATAAATAGTTTTAGAGAAAACTCTTCCATACTGCAAGATCAGCTACAAGGAAAGTGTTCAGAAATGGTGATGGCTATTCCAGGTATGAATTCTGAAAAACAAAGCACGCAGAACAGAAGTTTATAGCAGATCATGAAGATAATCTGTGGCATCATTGTCACAATAATAGACAAAAATGGAAAATGCTCACTTCAGAAGACCAACAAGACTCTGGGGAAATTGAGCTGCTAATAAGATTGCTTATGCAAATGGACTACATCAAATTTATGGATTTCAGTGGCATTCCAATTATCTCATTGCATTTATGAGTCCAATAGGTATTGGATAACTTAATAATATTGTATGAGCTGCAACTGATATTGATGTTCTATTGACCAGAGTAGATTTATAACAGACAGGGTGAAGGCCTAGACATTGAAATTCTAGGTATTGCAGGTGAGACCCATGGATTACTGAATAGGATTGTCAACTCTTGATATTCAACTCTCTGATACTATTTACATAAAGTCCCAGGCAAGGCCTTCTGGGTCTGGGCGGAACCAGGGCTCAGTACCGTGGAGTGAGTCCAAGGATGGAGCACAACACCAAAATTGTCTGCTTGGGCCAGCTCAAAACATTTTGATGCCTGAGGTGAAGGTCACCCCTCCTCCTTCCACATACAGAAACTGAAAGACTGATACTTGAATCTTACATCAATACTAGTGACAGGATAGTGTCTGCTACCACATCCAAAGCAGTAAGCCAGATTAGAAGACCCAAGGTAGGTCATGAGATGAACAAAATGAAGGGGGGAGTCAAAAGGAACAGCTGAGGAAGCTACTGCCCCCAGAAGGTGTTACCTATTGAGGTCACATCACTCTACCTAAAGGTTGGACCATCACTGGTATATTTTCACTAGCGATATACAGCTATAATATGAACTGGGAAAGGTATTCTCCAGAAGCGGTCTCATAACATCTGACCCAATCTAACCCACAGCCAAAGTTCTAATGTCTTGGACAGAAGTGGAACCAGTGATAGTGCTGGTCATGTTCAATCCCTTTTATCTCCGTTGGCTGGTTAAACTAGTATGCAATCTTAGGGGGAAAGATCCTGCTCAGGGTGGATTGGCTGAATACCTGAAGCACAAAAGCTTAGTTTTAGGGTGTTATGTGCCTTGTCCATCCTCTCTCAAAGTTTCTTCCTTAAATGTTTTGCCGTGTTTTCACATCAACAGCTTGCTGCTGCTTACAGTTTCTGAATATTCTTAATGGATCACATGGACTGGAACAGTTTCTTAACCACTACAACTACCTTCCCTGCCATGTACAAATTCATTCCTCTTGACTTCTTAAATTCATTGCTCCAATAAAAACCAGCTCCATCTGAATGCACAACACAGAGACCATCTCCCAGCATTGTATTGACTAAACCTGAGTTTAGCTATTAAACTATTAGGAAAAATCCACCTGTTCTTTCCATTTTTATCCATTCTCTCTGTCTGTCTCTCCTTTTACTCTCATCTTGCTGTTTAGCATAATGACATGTCTTACAGTGTAGCTGCAAAGGATCTAAATGATGTATGAAATGCAATAATGTTCCTGCAAGCAAAATGTGGAGGGATGGTGTATATGCCAGGGCAGAGAAATGTAATGGGTCCAGCTTGTTCCATTTCCCATGGAATTCCAGCTCTTTGCTCAGTATTTGCTCAACCTTTAGTATCAGCCAAATCGGATGTCTTTTACAACCTTACATTTTCAAACTATGCCTGCAATATACTCAGAAAAGATAGATCAAACAAGGCTGTAATGTTTGTCCCTGTGCATTTGGTCAACTAAATCTTCCATGCTATTTTTTTTTTTTTGTATTTCAGGTTATATGCCAAGTTAAGAAATACAGCCAGCTTTCACCAGTGAGCACTGCTGAATTAGCGACCAGATGGCCTTGCTAGAGGGCATCAGAAGGTGCTAGTAAAAGCACTGAGGATACAAATGTGTGGCTGCTGAATGGATAACTGTTCCCAGCATGAACCAAAGATGTTTCCCCCCCAGGCTAACGCTGAGCACTAGAATTAACTTGCTAGCCATGGTGCTGAAAGAACGGTCATACTATAACATCATCTCATTGGGAGAAGGGCCATAGCTTAGTGGTAGAGCATCTGCCTTGTACACAGGTGGTCTCAAGTTCAATCCCTGGTATCTCCAGGTAAGGCTGGGAGAAACTTGGGAAAACTGCTGTCAGTCAGTGAAGACAGTACTGAGCTAGAGGGACCAGTGGTCTGGCTTAGTATAAACAGCTTCCTGTGTTCTACTTTCTACTTAGCAGAAGTAGGCGGGACTAGGGGACAGTTTTGGACTAGATGGACCAATGGTGTGACTTGGTATAAGGCAGCTTCCTATGTATGCACAGGATCTTATCGTTCAGCAGTCCTCAGTGGTGCAAACTGGTAGTGCCAGCAAACTTCTGCATGAGCTCCTGCTGGGAAAAAAACATACTGCAGAGGCATGCATGCAGGTCCTTTTTCAAGCCTTGCATCCAAACATCTGCAAAACATACACTGACTGTTCATAACCCATAGAATTTCAGCTTTCTGGTTTAAAAAAGTGCATGTTTCAAGTCCTCATGGCTGTAGCTAAAAGCTTAAAAGCAAGAAGGAACTTTTCCTGAAGACCCAGAATAGCTCTAGCTGGGCTTCTCATCTCTTTGTAGCTAAGTAGGCCTCTGCATTAGAGATACTGTGGAGACTTCTGGGCACAGGAAGTCAAAGTCTCAGGGAGCATCTACTACTCACCTTGAGTATAGATTGAGTATTACAAGCCCCAGATTTGTCCATGACTGAGATTAAAAACCAAACGATAGATTAAATTATAATCAAAATAGTCTAACTACTATAGAAGAGCAAGTAATGGAAGATAGCTGAACAAGTTTCTAGAGAGAGGGATTCTGAGAAGATTTGGAATTACAAGTTGCAAGACAATAGTCAAACCTTTGCTTCTTGTAATCATACAGGATATAAATATGCATAACTATGAATTAAAATGATGGTGGTCACAGCAGGTGATTGGGAAAGGCTGGATGCAAATGGATGCACCTGAGAACATAATGTAGTGATAGCTTGTGTACACACACACACACACACACACACACACTTCAAGCCATGGTCAACTAAAATATCAAAACGTGAACTTTGACTTTGGCAAGCAAAAAGCCCACAAAGCTGAAGCACAATGGCTATAACGATGCAAAGGCTATGTTGTTTTCTGGGTGGGAAAATATATTTCAGTTCAGACTCCTAGAACTCTGCATAGCACAGCTTTGGCTTCCAAGTTGCTTTTCTATTGATTGACTCCTTATGGGTTTGAATGAGGAGAATGTCAAGTATGTAGCAAAGCAAGCGGAAGACTCATAGCTTTGTACTGTTTATGCTGAGCATCAGAGGGAGCAAATGTCCTATGCCAGTTCAAAGAACTAGAGCATCTCATAAATTTTAAAGACAGACAAACATCCAACACCTAATTTAGGCTGTTGAGCCAAAACAGCATAAAAGAACTCCAAAGGTTTTGCCTAAACAGGTTTTTTTAAAGCGCCATACACCTTTTATTTTACTGCATTTCACTTGTACTGCATCTGTAACACAAGGTTATGTTCCCTTGGACCCTGGGAGCTGGGAAACCTTCCATTATTTTACATTACAGTGCAAAGATTACTTTACTGGTTAGGAAGTTAATTACACAGGAGACACCTCAACAAGAAGAGCTGGCCTTGTGTTTACCCAGATTTCCTTCTTTAATTAATGTTCTCAGAACATTAATAGAATTAATGCATCAACTGATGCCTCTAGACCATTGAACTGGGGTTTCTGGTTTTTCCAAGAAACTTTCCCTTAAAAAAATTAAATCAATAGCTCTGACATGCATGGGAATGGCTTTTCCCTCTCCTATCAGAGGATAGTTGAGGATGAAAGAAGCAGTGCAAGCAGTGTTGGCAATCTGGTATGCTGCGAGGTGTGGGTTGAAGGAATTTTCTTTGCCTCAGAGAGAGGAATAGATATGGGCTACAGTCCCGGACCTAGAGTGATTTGTATAAGAATTAGCTTATCAGAAGAAGACAGGCATACCATTGCTATTATTGATGTATTAACTACCTTCTAAGCACCCGTCTCAAGGTGATTTACACATAAGATTACTAAAAAGTTTAAAACTACAGTTAAAACCCTAACTACAGTTAAAACCCTAACCCTTCAGTATACCTGAAGGAGCGTCTCCACCCCCATCGTTCTGCCTGGACGCTGAGGTCCAGCGCCGAGGGCCTTCTGGTGGTTCCCTCATTGAGAGAAGCAAAGCTACAGGGAACCAGGCAGAGGGCCTTCTCGGTAGTGGCGCCCGCCCTGTGGAATGCCCTCCCATCAGATGTCAAGAGACATTCAGAAGACATCTTAAGGCAGCCCTGTTCAGGGAAGTTTTTAATGTATGACATATTAGTGTATTTTTGGTCTTTGTGGAAGCTGCCCAGAGTGGCTGGGGAGACCCAGCTAGATGGACGGGGTACAAATAATAAATTATTATTATTATAACAAAGTAGACACTTCTGGTAAAGACCCATTTCTTGGGCAAGTGTGTGGGAACAAAAATGTCTCCACTTGTTTCTGGAAAGTGCAGCCAGTGAGTGCCTGCCATATTTTGACAGGAATGCTGTTCCACAGACCATGGCAGTCACACCAAAAGCCCTGCTCTGAGTTTCTGCAGAGCAGACTTCTGAGATCTTTGGAACTTTCAGGAGAAACTCAACTGGAGAGCTCAGCAATTGAAGGGGTGGATGAGGATAAGGCAGTCTGACAAACAAACAACAGACACTGTGGCAGCCCCTGAGTTGTGGAATTCCCTCCTCACAGAGGTTGCATCTGGCACCTTCACTATGCAGCTTTCAGCAAATGCTGAAGATGTGCCTCTTTACCCTGACCTTTAACACTTGAGATGTGCGGTTTTGGACCCACTCTGCTGTAAATCTTAGAGCAAAACCTATTTATTCCCATTAACGCCAACATGTATATCCATTTTTTCATCAAATCTGTGGTGCATTACCTTTGAAATGTTGGAATACATTTTATTGTTCATAAATGACTGCTCCAATTTTAATTGCAAGCCTATCTTCAGTAGTGCTTGCAGTTCCTCCGAGTATTTTATCATTTGCAGATATAATAATCACATTCTTATTTCTTTAACTCTAGTAAACACTTGAGTCATTCAAAACTCAGAATATGGCCTCGTGCAAGTCTACTTATTATTACCTCTCAGTATGTCACTGATCCATCAATAAGTACACTGAGTGCAGCTTCCCAATCATGCTAGCATCTTTTTAGTCCATTTTCCCCATTCTACAAGAATATTACATGGATCTGTATGCATAACATTACACGTTAAACTATAACCAGTGCATTCCCCTTATCTATTTAAACATTTACAGTGAATCCAGTCCAATACATGTCATCTCAGATGTACGTCCTGCTGAGTTCAATTGGCCAGTGGGTATAGGATTGCAGCCTAAACCTTCAAATAGGAGCTTTGTGTTGTTTTGACCTGACTTATTCTTAACAAATCCATGATGACTGCTAGTGCTCAGTGCATTTTCTTATAGATGACATATAAATCAATTGCTTTATGGTTTGTTCTCCACCTCCCCTCTTGCTTTTGTCATAATCTGATTTTCCCCCCCAGCTTTGAGAACATTTCCCATTAGCTGCGTTTTGCCAGCTATTCTCTTTGTATTTATGACTTCATAATTCCCGAATCTGTCACAATCAGTGCTGAAGGAGCGTGGCGGGGTGTAATGAAATAATTCGAAGAGAAATGTTGCAACCAAGCAGCAATCTGCTCTTCTCCCCCACCAGATGCGGAATGAATAATATTTAGGGACGTGTACTTATAAATCAGTGCACCCTTTAATTAAGCAACACATTTGACTAAAGAAGAATTAATTAGCAATTCATGGCACAAGCCCTGGCCCATTATCAAAGTGCCTGTAATGTGATAAAGCACAATTGCTGGTGTGCCTTTAGAGCTAATTACCAGCAAGTTGTTTTCTTTCTCATTTCCAGGCTTCTTGTAAACCTAGTTAGATAAGGAGCTACATTTGGAGAGTGCTGGGACACTTTTTTTTCTTTCCAAGTCCACAGAATATCCCAGCACCAGCACCAAGAGGTAGATGGCTGAGGCTTCTGTGGTGTAAGCTATGCTCTGGTTTAGACTGTACAGGAAGCATATGGCTTGGCTAACTAGCTTGAGTGGCTTGGAACTATTGTGGCTGCAGCACAGGCCCCATTCAGCGCAACACCTGCTCTTTGCTCATGGCAGGTCTGCATTGCGGGTGTCTGGCAGGATGCTGGGAGGCTGATCTTGCCTTTGGACAGAGGATTAGACCAGGTGGCCTTTTGGTCCCTTCCAAGAAGCAGGGATTCAAGGATCAGATGCTTCGAAAATGTTCGTGAAACGGGCATGGAAAGCACTGCCAGCATGTGCCAATCAGAGAAGCCCGCTTCCTCATGTTTCATGGCAAAAGAAGTTTATGGGGAAGAGCTTTATAGCTTCATGCTCCTTGTAAGGAAACACTTGCGACATTTTTGTAATACCTGTTTATTTCGAATTATACAGGCTGAGCAGGTGGAAAGCAGTCAAGCACAGAGATAGGCAATTAGGTGCAATTCACATGTCCCTAGATGGCCTTGGATTGCCATTCGTTAGGATCCAGTTTTAGTGGCTGAGCCAAGATGTGACTTTGACTAATACGGCAGTATGAACCATGATGTTCTATTTTCAATGAAGTCTGGACCGCTGAGCGAGCTGACAGCCTCAGTGCATGTGATCACCCACCGTTCATTTCCTCTCTCCAAAGAGATTGCCCTCTTCAAAGCAGTTTTTCAGTGCCTTTCATCTTTGGATCACGGACTGTTCACTAAACATTCAAAGGTAAAATAAAAGAACACAGTGACCTTTTTGCTTGCCAGATTTGCAGGACTATCTCAAGATCCCTGGATTATTTGTATTTCTGTGTTCGTGGTCTTCGTATAACAAATATTTATGCTTCCTGGACAGGCACCAAAATTCATTTACTGCATTTGCATAAAGTTTATTCCTTTCTGATACAGATGGTCTTTCCATTTTCTTTCCTGGTTAAGCATCTTGGCAAGCCTGTCATTCAGAAAGTTTTTACATAAGTTTATCTTTCCCTTGTGGCCCACTAGGAACATGCTGGATGATTATCAGCACATGGAATCGTGCATTAGTCTTTAATGAGCATATTGTTTCCTTTTGATTTGGGGAATTTTGAGCTAAACAGCATATTTTCACTTAATAACTGCATCGGGACCTCAAACACAGCAAAATATTTTTTTAATAAGTCTAAGATTAGCACCTGCAGGTAGCATGGTCCAGGGGAAAAAAGCTGCCTTATGTTGAAGCAAGCCTTTGGTCTGTCCATCTCAGCACTGTCTACAAGTTGAGAGCCAGTGTGGTGTAGTGGTTAAGAGCGACAGACTCATAATCTGGGGAACCGGGTTCACGTCTCCGCTCCTCCACATGCAGCTGCTGGGTGACCTTGGGCTAGTCACACTTCTTTGAAGTCTCTCAGCCTCACTCACCTCACAGAGTGTTTTTTGTGGGGTAGGAAGAAAAAAGGAGAATGTTAGCCGCTTTGAGACTCCTTCGGGTCGTGATAAAGCGGGATATCAAATCCAAACTCTTCTACAATGACTGGCAGTAGTTCGCCCGGGTTTTCAGGCAGGGGTCTTACTCCCATTCCCAGTTCAAACTGAATATACCAGAGACTGAACCTGGGACCCTTTAAAAGGAAAAGCATGTGCTCTGCCCCTGAGCTATATGTGGATAAGCAATAGGCCTGATGAGGATTTGGTCAAGTGCTTCTGCAGCACTGCATTTTATACAGAAGGAAAGAACCAGAGAGTGCTAGGCCCCGTCTACACTGCATATTTCAAGCAGCAGCATCCCACTTTAAATAGCCATGGTTTCCCCCAAAGAATCCTAGGAAATGAAGTTTGTGAAGGGTTGTTGTTAGGAGACACCTATTGTGCTCAAAGAGCTACAGTTCTCCAAGTGGTTTAACAATCAATCGCTCTTCCCAGGGAACTTTTGGATATTGTTTTAAATTGTGTAATGCAAATGGGGCGCTAGTCTAAAGATTACCCACACCAAGATGGACAACAACCTTCTATCTTCAGGCTTCTTACCCGAAGTGGGGAAGCTCAGGCTTTACATTCATTGCTCCATCCAGTTTTGCCTCTGGCCCTGCCTACCCTGGCATGTGGCCCCCACAGGCATGACTAAGAGAGAACGTGGCCCTCAGGCTGAAAAGGGTTCCCCACACTGGCACAGAACAACTCAAGATGTGAGTCAAAGTCATCATAGGCTGGATGAGGCCCAATAAAGAGACTCTGAATCCCACAGGGGTGTTGTGTGGAGATATGGTTCCTGAGTTCAGATAACTGGTCCTTTGCCTGCCTTAGATGAGGTCATACTCACCCTGAAAGAACAGATTTGTAGTCTGGAGATCCTTCTGGACTCATTTTTGTCGCTAGAAACAAAGGTGACCTTAGTGGCTCAGAGTTCCTTATACCACCCATGGCTGTTTCTGGACTAGGATAGCCTGGCCACTGTTATCCATGTGCTAATGAACACCCTCAGGCTGCTTTACTGCAATGTACTCAAAGTGGAGCTGCCCCTGAATTTGGGTCCAGAAGCTGCAGCTGGTGCAAAATACAGCGGCTCAACTGCTCAAATAAATGCATAAATATACCGAGAAGAGGTTTTAGCATTTCAGTCTTCTGCCTGACGTGCACATTTTCTATATGCAGTGAGATTTTGTTGGAAACACTGGAACATTGAAACATGCAATCCTTGACCCGCATTCTGAAGAGGCAGAACCACAAGAGTGCTGTACTACCTGCGTTGGCTCAAAGAAAACCTGCCTCGTGTTGAGCTTGTTGAAGGAGGAACAAGGCAGTTTCTACACAGTTTATTGCCTCCCTTCCTAGGCTTCCATAGGCCCTCAAGTACACACCTCCTAGAGTGAAGATAAAATGTAACCCATAGATTTGCAGGAGCTAGGAGAAGTACTTTTTATGCTGACAGCCAATCTGGGCATTATGGACTACTTTTTAGTGCTCAGTGCATTCAAGCCATTGAATTTATCACAGTCTATGAAAGAATAAAGAAAAACAAACACACAAAAAAACCATTGCAATATCATAAAAGTGAATTCCTATTCACGAGCCTTTTGGCCATTCACCATGCCAAATGAAAGTTTCTGTCTGCATTCTCTTTTCTTGTGTAGGTCACAGAAAATGTATTGCCAACAGTACGTGGTGCGACATGCTTGCAGTGCCACATTTAATACAATCTGGCTGTCAATGGGCTTTGGTCCTATTCTGAGGGAAGAAGAGCCCTTCTTCCAAAGGCCTTGGATGAGCGGCATTTGAATGGAGGAGCAAGGTGCAAGTTATAAAATGGAAAGGGAAACTATGCTGCAAATACAAAGGACTTTGTGAAAAGAATGCAGGTTTCAAAGAAAAGCAATGCCCTTAGGTGGAGGAAATGGCACACATAGCCTGAGAGAGAGAGATGTGATTTTATTGGGAATGCTTATAAAAAAAAAAATAGAATGTGAGTGGATGCGTTGTCGTTTTCTGCATTCTGTTTACGCAACCACTACAATTAACTTGGAAGAAACATCCAGTGGCAAGCCTTGTACAAGATCTTTCCGTCTACTATGTCTGTGATTTCCCTTTTTGGGGGAGAGGAATGAACGCAGGCAGGTGCAAACTAGTCCTGCAATAGGTGAAACAAACAACTGGGTGTGGTTGTAGATAATATTGAGCTAGATGAAGCAATGGTCTGTCTCAGATTGAGGCAGTAAGTTATGTTCCTATATTCCCAGCTGACTATACAAGCTCAGAGAAGGAATGAACATATTTCAGGTGTAAGGCTTACCTATACTATACTACTATAAAAGTAAGTCCACATAAACCAATAGAAGACATCTGGGATAGCTCAGTTGGTAGAACATGAGACTCTAAATCTCAGGGTCAGGGGTTCAAGTCCCATGCTGGATGAAAGATTCCTGCATCGCAGGGGATTGGCCTAGATAACCCTCATGGTTCTTTCCAACTCTCCAATTTTTGGTTCAAAGAATACAGTGGTACCTCGAGTTAAGAACTTAATTCGTTCTGGAGGTCCGTTCTTAACCTGAAACTCTTCTTAATCTGAGGTACCACTTTAGTTAATGGGGCCTCCTGCTGCCTCCACCGCCACGCGATTTCTGTTCTCATTGTGAAGCAAAGTTCTTAACCCAAGGTACTATTTCTGGGTTAGCGGAGTCTGTAACGTGAAGCGTCTGTGACCTGAAGTGTCTGTAACCCAAGGTACTACTGTAGTGGAGGTCTGCTCTGGATGCGTAAAGAGATGCCTTTCTCCCAAGCTCTTCAGATGATATTTGGATTGTCATAATGAGGGCAACAATGCCAATTGTGATAAAGAGGATTTTGTGAAGGTGCAAAGGAAGAAGTAGTAAGCTCTATTTGCTGCTTTCATTCTACACTAGCAAGAAAATGTTTGCCCATGCACTGAGGCTTTTCCTTGTGCATTGTGGGGGGCCGGGGTGTTCTTCAGCTAGGGTGACAGTTGACAGGCAGCTACATTCCTCCGCTTGATTTGAAACTCCTGTTTGGTTTTTGTTTGTTTTCTTGTTCTATCAAATCCTGAGCAGCCTGAGAAAATTGGGGGAGGACGTGGGGAGTCTTACTTAAGGCAGTTTCAGCAAACTGCAGATATAATGTTTAATTCACATTTGGCATCAACAACTTTAGCTGATTGCCAGAGAAGAAAGTCCAAACTCCCTTGAGGGGATAACTTCTAAAATAAGCTACTCTTGCAGCACTTTGAAGTGAAACATTCTCCCTCGTAATTTATATTCTCTTCCTGGCTTCTACTGTCTGTTGTTCACTCCATTACATCTTTCACTTTCTCTAGAGGTTGGAGACTTTTATTAGTCAAACATATCCACCTATGAACTATAGCAATAAAATTAATGACAGAAAATCAAGAGGCATTGTAAGCAATAATATAAAGCAGTTTTTGCAAAGCACTTTTGAGGTAATGTTTTGTTTTGCTTTTTAGCCATGTCAATTTCCGAGAAGATCAGAAAAGCAGAAATGGCCACATGGAGAATTCAGCTGCCTAAAAATACAGAATATGGAGTCACACTGTTCTGACCTTTCTGTCTTGATGAAACAATTTGCCTTCTCCTCTCCCCAGCTGCTATTCCAGGGCTTCTCCTGACACCCCTCTGAGCCAGTTTTGGACAGTGCATAGGTGTTTGTGGGGGAATCCCATTGCACAAGTAGAAGCACTTGTGTATGGCTGCTGAATTCAGGCCTTAGCTTCTTGTGTTTTAAAGCAAGTTTGATTCAGACTGTGTCGGCAGCCGCCAATGGTAGTGAGGAAATATGCAGATCAGTAAGATTGCAGGATCAAGTAATGCAAGATAAATCTGCAAATTTGCATAATCTACATAGAATTCAACAGAATTCAACTTTCCTTCTTGCAAAAAATTGTATTGTAGACTACTTTGTGTTGTAGAATTTATGTTATAGAATAAACATATTTTAAATCACAGTGTACACACAGCCATAAAAATGACTTTGAGGGCTTAGCAGTCAATCAAGCATGCTTGACGGACAGAAGTTACCTCTCCAGTCTCTCATACAGAAACTTTTCTGATCTCTGCAACTTAACCTAAACTATGGCCGCAATCAGCAGCTCTTTTGTGTAATAAGGAACCTCTCATCATTTTCATTGATACTCCAAAGACATTTCTTGCTGCAATTGCCAATCCAGTGGTGAGGTGCTGTCGAGGCTGGGGCAGGGCAGGGCAGTGATGTCAGGGCTGAGCAGGTACACTGGCAGAGCCAATCCAGCACTTCTGCTGGTGCTCCCATGCAGCTCGATCCATCAAATTAGAATGAGTTCATGTCAGAAAGTTGATCTCCATGTTCTCTGTCAGATTATATAACTTGCCACAATGTTCCATGGTGACATTTTCATTGTTTTTTGCTGACAGAGACCCCACCAACAGTTAACTCATCAAGAAGTGCCTTCTAGCCCACTCATCTGGAAGAAAGCCTCAGCCTGTCCACCCCATAATGTAGCAGCTGTGACAATATTTAAAAGCCAGACTGACATCTCTCTAACTCAGATACACATTCATGTCAACTCCTGTAAAGTTGGTACATCAGGGGATGTGCTTTTATTCTTCTTTGCTTTAGCAGATGATTTCCTTACATGCATATAACTCTTGCCTTTAGTCTCTTAACAATATGATAGAAACTCTTTGCTTTTTAATTAGCCATTTGGTATTTTGTTGATTAAGCAGCATATACATCTTGTTAAATGAAATGAAATAAGCAAATATGGTGTTCCTACTTTTTTCATTCTTGGTTCTTGATTGGCTATTTTGAAAGAAATGGCACCAAAGTTACAGTTCTCCAAGAGAAGCCTAATATGTGGAGGAAACTAAGAGTGAGGAAACTCCAAACAAACATTGGTTTTAAATCAGTTTAAACATGGCTTGAGGAGGAGACAGTAAAGCATCTGCAGGTTAATTTTTTTTGAGATGAATGGATGGATCTGTCAGTTTTGGTTCTCTCAGTTTCTCACTTACCAATTTTAATTCATTTCTCCACAGTGAGATGTGATTTTTTTTATAATTATCATAGAATTGTAGAGAAAAGGACTGTGAGAGTCATTTAGTCTAACCCCCTGCAATGTAGCCACTGCTATCTCTGGGTTGGCTCAAACGACCAATCTTCTGCTTAACAGCCAGATGAACTGTTTTTGTTTCAAATCCATCAGCACTTTAATGCACATTTCACTTTATATACACATTCTTACAAAGCAATTCTCCCTAATACAATGCATTTTTGTATGTGAGTTTTACTAGCATATGCATTTTAAAGCAAATTTTACCCTAATATTTGTATTCTTGAACATATTAATACTTGGTTGGAAAACTGCATTGCAAAATTTGGAGAGGTGTGACTTCTCAAGGATTGAACTGACAACCTTGGCGTTATCAGCACCATGCTCTAACCAACTGAGCTATCCAAGAAACAATTGTAGTGTTTTTTGATTATGGTATCACCCCTGCCAGGTAGGTATAGTCACTTTTAAATGCTTGTCTTTTGTTCCTATCTGTTTTAAGTTTATGTGAGTTGATAATCACTTTTAACTATTAGCATCTATCCCTTTCTTCTTTAAAGTCTTATGTGCTTTATTTTATTCGCATGTTTTTATCTTATGCTATTCTGTGACCGTATAAAGTTTGATGATGATGGTGAGGATAGTTGTGTTTTGTTTTGTGTATTGTTTCATAAAGTGTGAGTTTGGTAGCTTTGCATTTAAATGCAAACCAAATCAAATTTCTTCTTCATCCCTAAGAGGAACACAGCCTAAGCCCCCACCCCCTTTCTTATGACCATCACTTTTGCAGGAGCCAAATACTATCAGCCTGAACTTGGATCCTCGTGTGCAAGTGGCGTTGTACCTGATATTTTAGGATTAGCTGGAAAATAGAGAGTTTTCAGGGGCAAGAAGAGCAGAGCTAGTTCACTAGCTTATCATAGGATGCTGCTTTAAAATTGAAGAACCTGAGAGCGTTATATATAGATTTGTTGTAAATTTCTCCCTAATAGGTTATTTCAAAGCTGAATCTGCTATCTACATGCTGGTGCATGTATGGCAGAAGTAATAGTGGTATGTGTTTAAATCACTGGCAACAAGCAGACTCGTTTATATATATCTCTGTGTAACCACAGCAGAATTAGATTTAGAATTTGAATGAATCAGTGTTGGCTTTAGGTTTTTAAAAATAAACCTTGAGTATTGAAAACCGGCACATTTATTGCAAAGGATTGTATTTCTTTTCAAGATAAATGGAATAGGTCCGTGCAAGTTCTCACTCTTCTTGTTATTATGTTAAAATCTGGTCTATTTATATACTGCTTTTTGGCTCTAAACCCCGCAAAGTTGTGAACGGAATATTAGTACAAGAGAAAACAAAAGTATAATGAATACAGTGAATAAAACTGAACAGTATAAAATAGCAAAACTACCAAATACCCAAGACTCACATTGGATATACATCCCTGACCTGCATTCGTGCCCTCATCACAGACCCAGCTCCCCAGCATTCCACCTCCCACCTCAAATACAGCTTAACTCACACCCTGTCTCACCTCTGGCTATTCCAATCTCCCACCTAGGAGCAAGTCCTGGACAGATGTTCTCACCCCCATCACATCCCAAAGGAGAACCCAAAGGAATGTTACCCCCCAGCAGGAACAGCCTTTGTACATGGAGTCATTCAAGGTCCAGCTACACCCAAACCAGGTGGAAATGGCTCAGAGAGCAGGGACCAAATCTTGCAAGACTTCCAGCTAGATGGACCCAACTGCCCTCACTCAGCAGCAAATAATAATAATAATAATTTATTATTTGTACCCCGCCTATCTGGCTGGGTCTCCCCAGCCACTTTGGGTGGCTTCCAACAGAATATTAAAATACAATAGTCCATTAAACATTAAAAGCTTCCCTGAACAGGGCTGCCTTCAGATGTCTTCTAAATGTCAGGTAGTTGTTTATCTCTTTGACATCTGATGGGAGGGCGTTACACAGGGCGGGCGCCACTACCAAGAAGGCCCTCTGCCTGGTTCCCTGTAGCTTTGCTTCTCACAGTGAGGGAACTGCCAGAAGGCCCTCAGTGCTGGACCTCAGCATCCGGGCAGAACGATGGGGGTGAAGACGCTCCTTTGGGTATACAGGGCTGAGGTTGTTTAGGGCTTTAAAGGTCAGTGTCCCATTGTGCCAGAAGTGGTTTAGTCATGCTGGCCACATGACCCGGAAAGCTGTCTGTGGACAAACACCAGCTCCCTCGGCCCGAAAGTGAGATGACCGCCGCAACCTCATAGTTGCCTTTGACTGGACTTAACCATGTAGGAATCCTTTACCTTTACCTTACGAAAGTTACTGTATCATAAATGCTTGCACATACCTCCTTTTTTCACTTTGCTGTTTTCTGGATTATTCAGTTCACACAATGAAAAGAAATAAATCTCTACCTGCTATAAGAAACAAAGCAGCACCGGATGAAGCAATGTAATTGTTGTTGTCAGATCAGGCAATCATTTCGGGAGCTTGCTGGCAGGCTGACAATGAACACATGAGACCTTTCAGAGCTGCCATTCATGCTGGACATATCAATAACTAACAAACAAACGTTAGTCTACTGGGCTCCCAGTCCAACACTAAAGCCAAGTATTTCCACTAAATCAGCCTGATCGGGCCCACCAGGCTATTTCTTCTTCTGTGGCTGAGGTTTTCTAAAACATTTTGATGTATTTGTATGCACTCCCAGACACATTTGGCTTCTTAGGAAATAATGTCCTTTTTAACTACAGCTACTACTCCTGACCAATTCTCTACTTTGCTGAACACTGCTTTAGACATCCTGGAAAGCTCTGGGATATTTGGCTCAGGCAGCTGGCATGACAAATTGGTATTGCAGAGCAACACTCAGTCTGGTTCTCCACCACCTTCCAGGAAAATTGATGGACAGAGGAAGGCGAGAGCACAAATAAAACCTTGCTTCCAGTAAAGGAGGTAAACAGGTGGGAAAGAGAGAAGAGGCCAGCAGCAAACTATCAGAAGGGAGAACTGTGGATCTAAGCCACATGTGTCAGCCATCGCCACGCTCTCTCATAGAGAGAAGCTATTTGCACACCTCCTTTTTTCAGAATGGAAGGATGGATGTCAAATCCTGGCATCAAATTTACTGTGGGCATGTTTAAGGCAGTATGCTAAGTCCAGGAGAAGCCAAGCCAGTGCAAAGAGGAGTTCAGCAGGAAGAGCAAACATTCTGTTGCTCAGTGTAGATTTTTGAGGGCAAATAAACTGAGAACTTTCATGGTTGCTGTAAGAAGTACTGGCAAACACAGTGGTGCCTGCAGGCATCATGCTGGTGATCACTGGGTTGGGACACTGAAGCTTGGCATGCAATGGCACTGTGTCTCCTCTTTGTTAACTATGCAAATAACTAACACAAAAGTTCTCTGGGCAGCTTACAATAAATATTTATTTTTAGAAATTTCAATGCACAATAAACCATAAAACATTTTTTTAAAACGTGCATGCCATCTTTTATTCCTTTGAATGCTTTCCAATAACTGGACACAGAGATACTAGTTTCCTCAAGGAAAATGGGGCTTAAGAGCAAGATATTCACACACAAACAGAAGCGGGGAAATGGTGAACATTTTATTGCATACTGGACATTTTTAGGAGCAATGGATTCCAGGCACTGCTTAAATGATAGTTTTGTTAACACAGCAGAGAACGTAGCTTAAGAACCCTATTGATTTTAATATAATAATTGATTGAACAGATTGATTTATGTCCTGCATAAAGTTTGCTTCCTAGAATTCTTGAGTCAGAGGTGGGCTGTGATTGAAATAGCAAAGGAGCTTATCTGAAACCTACAGTGTAGAGCCCAGGCAGAGAAGTGCTGCAGCTGTATCCCAAATTTTCAAATAGGAGTAGCAGACAGAGTTTTAGAAATCAAGTTTCTGATCAGAGAAAGGAAGATTTGTGATTATTATTTTTTAAGGAAAGATTTGCAACACTGTATAGGCCTATGGACATTTGTACTTAATATGATGCCTCATAAGGAACTGAACCTGAAAAGGGTGCACTGGAAGGATCTGCACTTAGAATTATTTTAGAATATTATGACTGTACTGTACAGTTAATAGACTGGACTGTCTTTTCCCTCAGGTTAACCCACAACAATGACTAGCCAAATTCCACAGTCAAACTGTATAACAGCATCAATAATCTTGTTTTATGAATGTAAATTTATTGTTGATGCTGTATTGTTCACCACCATGATATTTCTTAATGTCCCTCCTCCCTCTGATACATTGCTGAGGTAAGACCAGCAATTATTGAGTTAAAACCACAGAGAAAGAAGTTTCCCTCAGCTGGCAGACAGATGGGAAAGAATGAGAGATCCATACAGTTATTCAAGGGAGTTAAAGCTGATGACAGAAAAGTGGGATGAGGGGAGAAGACAAGAGAGTGGCCCAACTGGAAAAACCACGATGCAACTATTGCCTCTCCTGTAATAGGTAAACTATGAGAAATGGCTCACTACATGCCAGAAGGAAATGGTGCAAACAATAAAGGAAGAATATAAAGGTTTGTCTGAATATTGTAATACAACATCAACTTTTTATATGTGTTTTGATAAACATATATATGAGATGGATTTACTCACAATATGCACCATAGATACCGAGTGGCATTTAAAATGAAGACTTCAAAGCATCAATTGAATGGAAAAATTGATATTTGTCCAACCATACTGAAAGATATTGGTCAACTAGGGACCTGGAAAATGAAACTTACAGCCTCATATCAGGACCATTTCTTATATGAGTGGAAGCTGGAAGGGAGTTCACTGTTGGCATGATTAAGATAATCCATAGGGTGAAAAGCTAACTGCTGCATGGAGACATCAGCAGTGATGGGTGGCTGGGTGTGTTGTAGGCAGCAGTAGTGTAGGAAGAAGTCTTGTGCCTCTCTTATTTATCTGGCTAATTTGGTGCTCTAATTAGTAATATTTTAATAAATATAATAAATAAATAAACCTTTTTTACCACATAATAATATGCACTGAGTCTTCTTTTTGGATGTGAGGCGCATTGCCATTGCTTGCTTATACTAGTTCATTTAAAAGTGCATTAAATATAAACCTTTCCCACTGAATGGATATACATTTTGTCTTGCAATGCATTCTGCCTTTTTATTTCTGCTGTTCCATGAATGCACTTCAGCTGTGAAGCCCATTCCCAAAGCTGCTATTCGCCCCAGTTGAGATAAAACAACACACCATGTTTGTCTGTTATTTCCCCCTGCATGACAAATGGCAGCTTTGAGGAGAGGGAAAATACATAAGATTGGGGAAAACAGTGTGGCATATGCAGTTGCACTGTCAGGCTTCCCGTGATGGGATTTGGGTTTTGCTTAAAGGTATGGTGAATTCTCCTCATTTGCAGAATCACCACAAAAGTGGAGTGTATATTGTTTATTTTGGGGGCAGTTTTTAAGAAAATGGGGAGAAGATTTTATAGACAAGATAGCTAAGGGTGTTTTCGTAACCTTTCCCCACTCCCCAAGCCTTCCTGCTGTTTTGAACAGCAGCTTGTTTACTCCTGGTTGTGTTTCAGGAATGGAATATACCTTGTAAGCATTTCCACAAACAAATGGATTTGTGTGCTCAGTTGGCACTGATATACACATTTTTGAATGCATTATTTCACTGCAGAACTGCATCACAAAATTTGGAGAAGAGTGGATTTTGAAGGATAGCTGTGTTTCAGAAAGTGAAAATTCAGTAATGTAAAGGGACCCCTGACTGTTAAGTCCAGTTGCAGACGACTCTGGGGCTCATCTCGCTTTATTGGCCGAGGGAGCCGGCATACAGCTTCCAGGTCATGTGGCCAGCATGACTAAGCTGCTTCTGGTGAACCAGAGCAGCGCACGGAAACACCGTTTACCTTCCTGCCAGAGCAGTACCTATTTATCTACTTGCACTTTGACATGCTTTCGAACTGTTAGGTTGGCAGGAGCAGGGACCGAGCAACGGGAGCTCACCCCGTCGCGGGGATTTGAACCGCCAACCTTCTGATCGGCAAGCCCTAGGCTCTGTGGTTTAGACCACTGCACCAATCCGAACTGAACCAAATTTCTCCTCCATCCATATCTGGGTGCCATACTCTTAGAAGGATGTAGAAAACTAAATTAGGACCAGAGAACTACCACATGGGGAAAGACAAAGACTTGTTCTGTTCTACCCCAGAAGATGGCACTAGATGAAATGTGCTTAAGTTACACGAAAGGAATAGATTTTAGCTGAACTTCAGGAGATGGTAAGAGCACTTCAACAATGGAACCAATTACCTAATGCAGTAGGGACCATTCTCTCACTGGAAGTCTTCAAGCCATCTGCTGAGGATGCTCTATCCTTATGCTGGATGGATTTCCTCCATCAAGCAGAGGGTTGGCCTACAAGATGCTCTCTATATCTGTGCCTCTAAGTTGTCCTGACTCTGCTTTCACTCAGTTGAGACACATTTGGTCTCAGGAGCAGTGTTTGTGGCTAAACTGGCACCCTCAGTATATTGCCCAGATGGCCAGCTGAGACACACTAAGCATTTTTCTCCTAGGAACAAAACCTTGGGGTATGGAAAAGTGGGAAACTGACTAGCTGGAGGACATTGAAACTGCAGCATGTCAGTAAAAAAAGGTCTTAGCCATCTGGTGGGACATATAAAATTGATGCCCAGTTTTTGATGCAAAAAAGCTCTTCAGCTTTCCATGCCTTCCAAAAGGCCTCTGGGTTGCACACATCCAAGCTTTGTGAGTGTCTGATGGTGTGGCAATAATTTTAGCCTTAATATATTAAAGAATATATACTTTTTCACAAGCTGCTTCCCAGCTGTCATTGTGATCCTATCACTAGAGGAGGCCAAGCAATGTAATCATATCTCAGCTGGTTCTTGCTAGGGTGCCAGCACAGTAGCTGCAGTTTAGCTTTATTATGTTGAACGGTTCAACTAAGTTATTTCCAAATGCTTGCGAGGGGGCTTCTGATTAGAGAGCTGCTCTAGGTTTTGATCTAGCTAACTATGCATTCATCCCAAACGTCTCTACATTTGGTGTGATTTATTCTGCCATATAGCTGGCCGTGCTGCTTTACTACTGATGATTCCTGATGGGTTGGACAGATAAAGAGATCCAAAATCATCTGTTTTTAATATCATGCCTATTTTCCACAAATGACATTTTTGCAAAGTGAAAAGCAGAATATAAAATTTTAAAATTAAAAATAAATGAACAATAAGAAGTTGTGCATTCATAATTTAGGCTGCAATCTTAACCCAACTACCTTGGAGCAAGCACCTTTGAAATCAAGTAGACATGTTTGGATAGCAGCCTTCACAGGGCTCTATTTAAATGGTCTACACGGAGCTTGTTAATCTTAAAACTGGAACTAGTTCAAGTTCAACACACCCACAAAACCCTAGCTCATGTTTTTCACTTTACAAAACGAATTAGCTCAGTTCATATTCAGTTCACACTACAAGAAAGAATCCTCTGCAATTTTTTCAAGCATTCAGAATGATACAAGCTGCTAAGCTGAAGTATAAAATATACTTAAGGAAACTTAGAAATATCAAAGCACACACAGTGGAGTTTGAATTATTTAATATATTTTCCTCAACAATTATTATTTTTAAACTTAAAGGCTCAAAGAGAAAACACAAGCACAGATGTAAGAGAATGAACTTGAAGATGAACTAGACAATGTGCAAAGTTCTATCCCAAAATGAATTTATTTCATGTTCAGTTCACACAGTGATTTTAGGTGTAGTGGGTTTTTGAACCAAACCAGTGAAGTTCATTAAACTGAACTAGTTCATTGCAAACACTGAGGCTATGTGACCAGGACTTGATTTAGGTTTGATGAGGCCCTAAGCTACTGAAGGTAATGGGGCCCTTTATATGTCCAGCTGTCCTTTGTCAACAACAAATTGTCGCTGTTTTTTGTGTTGAATATATGCTATATGGTAATTTATGGACCTAATAGGTCCATACACAACACAAAACACTGTTACTGTATGTAGGTTTTATTTCATTTGGGTTTTTTATCTTATATTTTGGAAATGTACATCCAGTTTTTTTCCTTTAATTTTTTTGGGGGGGCCCAAGAGAGTGGGGCCCTAAGTTATAGCTTGTTTAGCTTATACGTAAATATGGTACTGTATGTGACTAGCTGACACAAAGAACAATGAAAATGCAACCTGTACTAACGCCTGGTTAAATTTAAAATACAATTCATATTTATTTTCTTTTATTTGACTAAGGAACTTTAGGTGGTACACAAAGTACTTCTCTCCCTCCTCCCTGCCACCAAGAACTCTCTGAGGTAGGTTAGGAGAAAATAGCTGGTCCAATGTCTCCCAATGAGCTTTATGGATGAATAGGAATTTGAACTCAGTCTCCCAAATCTTAGTCCAATACTCTAGCCACATCTCAGTTGATGCTGAACACAAACACAGGGCTGCAAAGCCCCTGCCCACTACCAATAATATACCCATAATGGGATATAGGAACTTCAACAATCCTCTATCAATATAAATGAAGGTGCATTTGTTTGGGGGTGACTTGTTGGGTTTAGGAAACTCAGAATCACCAACCCTGTGATACTTGTTATACTGAAATTAGCTAAACTTGGAAGGTATTCAAAACAAGATCTCATTTAGTGCATTCCCTGCCCCCCGAATAGGGAATGAATCAGGTTGCTAATTTGATCTAGGCCACTATGCTATGTCAGCCTGGAACTGATCCCCCATTCCTGTCTGCCCTGACAGGTAGGAACTGGCAGGACAGCGGAAACAATGGAAAATCCACCATTCTGCCCATCTAGGATTGCTGTGAGAGTCAAGTGATCCTCCTCTTATATCAAGTTACCCGCATGAGTGCATTTTGGGGATTTCGATAGGACTGCTATCCTAGGCACATTTCATTGAGAGCATTTGTATTGGAACCCCTCTTTACACATTTGTAAATCTCCTTCTACTTCATTAGCAAGCGAACAGCACTGGCTACCTATTGCTGGCATAACCATTGGCAGATGCTGAGCATTGCTCAAGCCCATAATAATAAATGTAACCCCATATTATAACTGCTTCGAATCCCATTTTGGATTTAAGTGGCACAAAGAATAATAACAATAATAGTAATGTCAGCTTATAGCAGAGGTAAGGCCCATTGAACTCAGTAGGCCTCACCCCTGAGCAAAGTGCTTCGGACGGTGTTTACGCAATTGTTGATGGTCAAGTGCAAATTTTCAGCTGCTCAATGCAGCACATAAGAAGCGCTTTGAAGACATTGTTAACTTTCCATTTTCTGTATCTTTCAGGTGCAAGGATGAGTTCTTCTTGTGGATCTATAATTTCGCCAACATTTTTTTAATGCCTGTTGCACTATCCTTAATACATTATTATTCCATTAGGATCACTTCAGCTAACAAATGCTGAGGTGTCCTGGTATGATGTGCATTAAAGAATAATGTGTTGGGTGTGTGTGTGTTTACAAATTGTGTTCCATATGAGTAACACAGTATGATTAACTGGGCGCAAAAAGTGCCATGAAGTTATAACATTTATCTCCATGGACGCTCCAGATTACTTTTTCCTGTTGCATGCCTTAAAGGCTAAACATCTAGTCTTCAATTTATGCAGGGCTGTTAAAATTTTTAAACCTTTGTAAATGATGAACAGTTTATCAGTGTAACTGCATTTTTTGTGGGCATCAGCCTTGGCTGCGAAGGATAAAGAAATATCGGTAGCTTTTTAGTGGTCATTTTCCCCCCTGTTGAATGTGCAAGTAGACTGGAAACAGAATCCATTATTAACAGATACTGTAGATGTTTTATTAAATATATCAAGACCATGAAGATTTGTAACTTTAATAATCCATTGTCTTATTTTAAATTCTATAACATTATTATATGCTGAACAACTGAGGATATTTCTTATAGGATTGTGGTCAGGAAAAACCTCAGAAAATTGATAATTTTGCTGTTGGCAGGGGAAGGGAAGGGAATTTCCAGCTGACTGTAAGAGCGCATTGATAGGGCATTTTTTCATAATTCAGGATTCAATAGTGGAGTCGGCTGTACAGTTGTTATTTCCCATTAGCAAATGTGGTTAAAAAACTTGAAAGCTACACAGGAGGGCCAGTGTGCATATCTCTTCCTTAAGGAAATACAATCATTACAGCATGCACATTCTGTGTCCTGAGAACATAAGAGGGGCTCCCGAAGGAGCTGTCACTCTGCTCCTTTGGGTACAGACCTGCGATGGCAGACTCTGGAGAAAGATGAGGAGGCATATGAGGAGGAATAGGGAGGTGAGGCCTAGAAAGCAGAGGGAGCCTGCCTGAGGAAAGCCCTTCCCTAAAAGATGGTAATGGTGGAGCAGGAGTCTCACTGCCACTCGCCTCTCTTTGGGAGAGAGAGCTCTGATGAAGGCTGGGGAGAGCTCAGAGTACCTGGTGTGGCTGAACAGGACTGAGGGGAGAAGGTGGGTCCAACATTGCCTCTCAGGGCTAGATTCTGCTTCCGACACCTCCTCCTCCCAGTCTGCTCCTTCTTCTGCCGCTGAGCACTCATCATTATTCCACCACCGACCCACTGGCTCTGAGTCTTCTTCCCCTGGAGGTGCCCAGATGGTGCACCCAGCCAGTCCATGAGACAGCTACACCAGTTTTGTACTCTGTGGACAAACACTGACTCCCTTGGCCTGAAGTGAGATGTCCAGTTGTCTTGGACTACAGGCAAACTGCCAGACTGCCAGGGGTCAAAGATGATGGAGATCACTAAGTTGAGGAAGGCTGAATTAGTCTAATCCAGGGGTTACCAGTGTGGCATCCGGGGAGCACCCACAGAGTCCTTCCCTGGTGCCCATAGCATCCCCTTCCTTTGCTGAAATTAAGCTTGAAAGTAGAATTCTTTTGTAGCCTATAGAATAAATGGTGGTGCCTGCTTGGTTGTGATGTTTGTGTGGTGCCCAAAACAGTTTCTCCAGTTTGTAAATGTACACACAGGCCAAAAACAGGTAACCTCTGGACTAATCTTTTTAAAATGTCACATAACCTAGTTACTATCATAATGTATTAAAGCAGAGGATTCCATAAGGAAATCAGTGGCATTTGACCTTTCTTTTGGCAAGAGTTTGGCAGATGGGAGCTAGTGCGGGGGGGGGGATTAGTCTGGGTACAGGGCAAAAGTAAGTGATGAAAAAAAATTTAAAAACTAAGTGATGAACATTTATGGTGGGGTTGCTAGACCCTGTTTCCCCAAATGACTAACACCAAGCATAAAAAAGAACAAGTCTTGTTGAAGAGTAACCACTATGAATTCTGAAGGAGGAAGTCCTGTCACTATGGATGAGGTGATCTGCTCTGGGTATATGACTAATGGTGGATACCACCCTAAATAAAATGGAAGGTAGAACATAAAAATGGATAATACTCTAATTATAAATAAGAATTCACTGAGGGGGAAGGGAGAAACAAGTTGAGGGGCATCTTCTGTATGCTAAATGTCATACCAGTTTGAGGAAGGAAAGGATAACATTGCATTTGTTGATTTCATTTTCTACAAATGGCTTTATAAATGCAGGTCTGGAACAATTTATAAAGTATGTGCCCTATTTGAAAACATTAGTTGTCCTTCCAGCAACTGCAGGGAAATTCAGGACTGGAAATCACTGTCAGACACCTGCCAAGAACATAATTATTTGCTTCCAGCCAGACTAACTAGTCACTGTCATGTCAGTGGAGGATGTCCCTTGAAGATCTGATTGAACATGAATGTAATATGTCTTATAGGTCAGGTAAAATAAATTTGCACTGTCCTGCAAATCCATGTTTAGTGAGGACATAACAATTTGTGCAGACAGTGCACTTTCACATTTAATGAAGGAAAGAAACAATCCTGAAAATACCACCATAAACATTGTAGCACCAGTCACTTATTTAAAGTAACGTGATGATTTAAGCAAACACCCGTGTAAGGGAAGCCCATTGTGGAAGAACTTTGTCTTTCAATGAGATAGGTTAATTGGCCTGCAAAATTATTCCTCCAGGCTTATCGGCACATCTGTCAAGGGTTTTTGGTTTGCTTTGTTGTTTTGTTGGCCCTTCAGGGATAAATGCCATCAGGATGTGGGACTATCTGGCAGTGATGTAACATCCCTCACACAATCCCAATAATGATTTCTGGAACAGGTGGGAGGGATTTCGATATCAGGCCAACCAGCATGTAGCCACTAATGGTCTGAACTCTGGTTCAGAATCTAGACACATATAATAAAACATTCCGAAAATGCTTTTTTTAAAAAAGCGTTTTAAAAAATACATTGAATTTTCCATAAGGCTCGCTATTGCCACCTAGTGTCACATTGTATATTGCACTTGAAACACACTTAAAACATTTTATTTGCGGCTGTACAGCTGAGTCCTCTGAAGTATATAAATCTCCCAGATGGGGGTCTGACCTTTGAGCTTTGGCATAGTCCCATATTGGTAGGGTGCTGCATGCTGTCCCCTGTTGCTGTTTCCTGGGGCTGAATGCCCTTAAAATCTTCCTTCAGACCTTCTTTCTCAATGTGCTCCCAAATACATTCTGCACCAAAAGGAGTTTCTTGGGCCCAGCGACAGCCCAACAAAAAGCATATTACAGCCATCAGTCTCAATATTACCAGTGGCTATATTGGCCAAGTGATTCCAATTTTTTATATTAGAAGCCTATCAGTGTAAAAACAGGATAATTTTATCCTAAGAATCACGGGGGCACAACGGAAAGAGGTCTTTCAATACATAGACAGGGGGATGAATTTTTGCAGTTTTTAAAAATTCTCTGTGCATTAAGACATTATTAAGACTCTATGAGGCAGATAATGCTCTTTCTAAATATAAAGATCTGTGTCTGCTTTTCCTTGAAGTTGCTTATTATTTATTGGGATTTTTAGGGCTATTAAATGAATCTTATTTAAGGGTCTGCCAGGCACCATTACTGTCATTTATTAAAGTAACAAAAGTATTTGCTTTTGTGCTAATGTCACCTTGCAAAAATACTGCATAGTCTTCTATAGCTGCTTGAGTTTTTCCTAGAATTTGCTGCTACAGTGCCTAATTTGACAAACTGTTTAATGCAGAATTGCTAGTGCCTTCTGTAATGTCTCCAGTGTGAGCCAACATATGTGTCATGTAAAAGTTAGCAGTGCAACTTTTTGATAGACAAACACATGGTGGGAAGGATATGGCAGAAATTATTTCTTCCCAAATAAATAAAAATAAATAAAACTGCTTCTAACAGTTTGGATCTCAGCCGGCTATGAAGGCCTAACAACACTTCAGTTTAATTTCCCCTGCGTGTGTGTTTTTGATGTTCCCATGATAAGGAACATTTGTTTTGTTTTTTAATATAAAACATTCTTTACCAGCCATTCTTCAGGAGAATCCAAGGCAGCGTACAAAAGTCTGAAAACAATTCACACAACTTGCACAACACATATATCTTTAAACAGACAACACGGCAAACAACGAAATAAAGGGCAGGCAAAAACATGAAACTAAGGCTGCATCTGCACTATATATTTAAAGCAGTATCATACCACTTTGAATAGTCATGGCTTCAGTTTGCTAAGAGTGCCAAGAATTGTTAGGAGGTACAGAGCTTCCATTTTCATAGTGGTTTAATAGTCAATCCTTCTTTCCAGGGAATTCTGGGAATTGTACTGTTTTCTGCGGGAAGGAGGGGGTCTCCTAATGGCTAAGAAGTTTTGTGAGGAGAACACAGGTAAAGTGGAGAAAATGGTTTTAATGAGCAAAGCAGGATTTTGTTGAGGTGCCTTCCAATTAAAACTTATCTGTGCTCTAACACTTGCTTGTGCTTTGAGTTCCTTGGAAATTCAACAAACAGCCTGCAGTAGCTCCAGATTTTGCCACCAGCAGCTGAAGCCCTTTGAGACAAGCTTGTTCTCTGTGAATGTAAAATTCATTCAAATTAGTTATGTACAAACCAGTCTGATTTTTTTAAAATAAAAGAATAATAATAATTGACCTGAATTTTGAGCATAAACTCAAACAAACTCAGAACATGCCCTGAAGCCTGCTTAAATTGCCTTGCCTTTCTAAGTTATGTGTAATGTCATTTTCAAGTTCTGCCAACCTGGGATAAATTATTGAAACCCCCCCCCTCCGCCACCCACTCTCTTCCTCTCCAAATCCTGGAGCAAAAGCTGTGTGAACTTAGGGCTATTAACAAAACTGTTTGATAATAATTTCTGCAAGTTCATTCAATTCACTTTCAATCTTACATTAAAAACAACCTTGGAATAAGGTGTTTTGCTTTTTTAAAAACTAAAAATGCAAAATAAACTTTGCATTTTTGTTACAAAGGAAGCCTATAGCTTTTAAAAAAAACTTAGCCACTTCCATCAACAATTGTTTCAGGCTAGGTAGAGAATTGCCAAGAGCCAATATATAATTTGCACTGAAATGAGAAAACACTAGATTTTGAGAGAGTGCTTCACATATTGGGATGAGTGGGGGAACATGGCAGAAGTACTATTATACCATTTAGGCTGCAACCCAAAACTCACTTTCAGGAAGGTAAGACCTACTGAACTCAACAGGTCTTACTTCTGAGTTGATGTGTACAGCATTTTTTCCTTAAAATATAAAGTGACATAGAAATTGAATAGCAATCATTATAATTATAATATTGTACTTACCACTGCTGGATCAGCTTTTGGTGCTGCATTGAGCACTCCTAGAATTTAATATATTATTATTTAAAAAAGAAAAGAAAAAGAATTTAATATATTATTATGATAATATTCTGAGTAAAATCCAGGAATGGGAAGAATGGGGAAACCACAGCAGACACATATGCCATATCAGAAGCCACACGTCTGCTCAGAAGCATAGCTGTCAAGTTACAGATTTGAAAATAAGGGACCAGCAGCCTTGAAAATAAGGGACCAGCAACCAAAATATGGGACCTGCAGCCTCACCTGTTCCAGACACCCTCCTGCAGTCTGGTCAAACTCATGCTGGTAGCTTCAAGGACACTGTCCAACCAACTTTGTAACCAGAGGTTCAACTGAATAGAATCTGAATCACATGTACCACAAGGCCTATGCAGCCTCAACTTAAGATGGCTCCCCGGCCTGGCTTTGCACTGCAAAGTTTGCAGCAGCACATGCAACAAAATGGCGTCCAGCATTCAAAAAACCCCTCAGCTTGCATTAACTAGCCACACATAAGGCATGCAAGCTCCACCCCCCAGTCGTTCTTAGACTTCTTATTGGGTGGGCAACACAGCCAAGCAACACAGTTGGAGCCTCCCTCCTCCCTGACCGGCAGGGAAGGAGGGAGAGGAGCTGCTTCCTTTGAAATTTAAGGGACATTTAAGGGACATCCATCAATAAGGGACAGCAGCGGGACATGGTGCTGGAATAAGGAACTGTCCCTTCAAATAAGGGACACTTGACAGCTATGCTCAGAAGTAAGTTTCACTGATACCAATAGGACTTACTCCTAGGCAAATATGTATATGGCTGTGATCCTTGAGGGACACCCTTCAGCATCTAGAGAGATTTGCCATTTGGCATAGGGGAGTTATTGCTTGACAAACATCAGCACAGAAGTTCCTTAAGCATAATATCATAAGAAGAGACCTGCTAGATCAGACCAAAGGCTCATCTAGTCCGCTAATCCTGTACCACAGCAGCCAGCCAGATACCTATGAGAAGCCCACAACACATACATGAATTCAACTGCGTTTTCCCCACCTATGATTCTCAGCAGAGACATACTACCTCAACAATGGAGGTAGAACATAGGCATAATGCTTAGTAACTAATGGTGGGATTATTCTCCATGAATTTATCTAATCCTCTTTTAAAGCCATCAGAATTGGTCACCATCACCAATTACGTAGTTTTAATCATCTCATAAGGTAAAGGTAAATGGACCCCTGACCATTAGGTCCAGTCATGACCGACTCTGGGGTTGCGGCGCTCATCTCGCTTTATTGGCCGAGGGAGCCGGCGTACAGCTTCCAGGTCATGTGGCCAGCATGACTAAGCCACTTCTGGTGAACCAGAGCAGTGCACGGAAATGCCGTTTACCTTCCTGCCAGAGTGGTACCTATTTATCTATTTGCACTTTGATGTGCTTTCGAACTGCTAGGTTGGCAGGAGCAGGGACCGAGCAACGGGAGCTCACCCCGTCGCAGGGATTCGAACCGCCAACCTTCTGGTCAGCAAGTCCTAGGCTCTGTGGTTTAACCCACAGCGCCACCCGCATCCCAACCCTCTCATACTTAGGACTTAATTTGTGACACAATTTGCCAAAATGTTTGCTGATGCCTTCCCATTACTGTGAGCACTGCTATTTTTCTAGTAAACACCATGAACTCCTCCGTTGTTCTCCTAAAATAGCAATGGCGCCCGCCTGAGAGGTGCTGGCAAGTTCCAGCTGAAAAAAAAGCCATGACTGGTGAGTAAATAGGTGGCTGCAATCCTAGTGTGGTGTAGTGGTTAAGAGCGATAGTCTTGTAATCTGGGGAACCGGGTTCACGTCTCCGCTCCTCCACATGCAGCTGCTGGGTGACCTTGGGCCAGTCACACTTCTCTGAAGTCTCTCAGCCCCACTCACCTCACAGAGTGTTTGTTGTGGGGGAGGAAGGAAAAGGAGAATGTTAGCCGCTTTGAGACTCCTTAAAGGGAGTGAAAGGCGGGATATCAAATCCAAACTCCTCCTCCTCTTCTTCTTCTATAGCCTCTTTTCTGGGAAAAGGGCCCACTGAACTTGATGGGGCTTACTTCAGAGTAAACATATAGTGGTTAGGAAGATGAAGTATCACAAATACAAAGAAAAACTCCTCCATGTTTTTTAAGTACAACGTTCTCCTAAGGAGATAAATAATAATAATCAAACGTCTGCATCTCTCCCATGTTTGCATGGGATTTGATGTGTTCCAGCCATCTGTGCTGGCAGGGGAGGAGGGAGAGGGCAGCATCAAATGTTTTGCCAATGTGCTGTTGCATATGTGCACATCAGTAAAATATTGCATTCAAAGAATCTTGATGTAATCAAGATCACATCAATATTGCTTATTGCCCCCCCTTTTTTGCAGTGATAAATCAGAAACTCACAGAGGAAAGAACACACAACTGAACTGAAGGTACTGAGACCTGAAACTAACCGCATGCACATGTTCCAAAATTAATTTTATCTTAGTTCAGATGTCAGGAGCAGTGGAAAGCAGATCCAAGTAAAATGGAAAACCCAACAAAGAAATAGAGTTGGTGAAATCCTTTTGTCCTTTCTTTCGTTTGCCCTGTATGATATTTGTTGCTGAATTAACCCAAGATGAATATCAAGGTAGGGGGACTGTATGCTCTTAATGCAGACTTCACATTGGCTAGGATGAATAACCATTCTTCAAGCCATGCTTGACTGAAAGGGATCAGAGATGCAGCTTGACTCAATAGTAGGATTACTAAGGCACAACAAAGGGCTAGAGGCAATGCAGCAAGCAAATGTCTGATAGCCTGGGGCAGGTATAACAATAAAGCATACATAAATATAGCCACAGACCAATTTTGCCCCAAATAATGCCTCCTGAGTGGGACGATATTGCTCCAAAATTCCTCTTGCATCAGTAGAAAGCAATGTTACACCAGCATTGTGGATATATGCCAGTGCAGTGACACAGTTGCAGCATTGAATTGGGTGTACCAATTCCTGTGCTGATGGGACACTGCCACTACCAAGGGGAAAGTGGGTGGCACTGGTGGCATGTTGAGAATCAGGTGAATTAGTTGGGTTCTAATGCTTGCTCAGAGGCAACTGAGCATCATATTGCGCCACCAAAACAGGGGCTGTAGTAAATCACTCATATTAGATTTTATGGGAGACAGTACTTCCTTGCTGACTGGTTGATGCTCCCCCTTCTTACTCAGTTCAATGACCTTCATGATGAGTCACACTATTATTATTATTTGATTGTAATACAGCCTTTCATTTTAATAAGTACCAAGGCAGGCTCACAAAGAAGTAAAAACTGACAGAAGAATAACAAGTATAAAGCTGATGATAAAAATATAACTACCCATAATTATAATACATAGTAAAACAATTTCACCAAAACATTAAAACATCCATAATTAAAATGCACAATAAAGAAGCTTATTAAAACAGTGAAGCAGTTAAAGTTACAATTAAAACAGGAGGTTCAAGTCAGGAAATCAGAGGAAACCTTGTCTAAACAGGTGTGTCTTTGAGAGCTGGTGAAATGCCAGTCCTGCTGAACTACTTGTACATTTCAGCCGGGAGAGCTTTCCACAGCACTGGTATCACCAGTGAAAAAGCCTACCTCTGTGTTATCACAAGCCAAAGGAGGTACCATGTACAGAGGTACAGTGAGTCTAGTCCACATTTTACCAGCTTCTCTGCAGGAAAATCATGGGGGAATTTGTCAAAAGTCTTACTAAAATCACGATAAACTACGTCCACAGCATTCCCATGATCCAGCAAGCTTGTAACTTGTATCAAAAAAAAAGAGAGAGAGAGATTTGTCTGGCATTACTTGCTTTTGAGAAACCTGTGCTGGGTTTTATCAATCACAGCATCCTTTTCTAACTGCTCACAGACTGAGCATTTAATTGTCAGTTCTAGGACCTTTCCTTGTATCAGTGTCGAGCTGACTGGTCAATAGTTACCTGGGTTTTCTTTTTCCCCATTTTTGAAGATGGGGACAACATTTGCCCCCCTCCTGTCTGCAGGGAACTCACCTATTTGCCAAGAATTCTCAAAGATTATAGACAGAGGCTCTGAGATTACATCCAGAAGCTCCTTTAGTACCCTTGGGTGCAGCTCATTCCATCTTTTCCTATCTTGGGCTGCAGTTTCCTGCTTGCATAATTTATTCTGTTATCACCAGGATCCCAGCCATACAGCTGCAAATAAAATGTTTTAAGAGTGTTTTAAGTGCAATATACAATGTGACACTAGATGGCCTTGTGGAAAATTCAATGTATTTTTGGGAAATGCTTTGGGTGGGGGAAGCATTTTCAGAATGGTTTTTATATGTGTGCAGATTCCACCCAGGTTAGGCAGTGCTTTCCTTTTTTTGGTGAAAACAGAAGCAAAGTAGGTGTTGAGCAATTCCACCTTCTCTCTGTCACCCAGTAGCATTTCTCTGTCTTCTCCATGCAGAGGACCTCCTACTTGCTTGTTCTTTCTCTTGCTTCAAACATAGCTGAAGAAACCTACTGTCGTGAAGGACAGTAGAGTAGGGGTAAGAGCCAGCTTCTGTTAGGACACTGGCAAGCCACCAACCATGAGAGGGGCATGCCTTGATGGATGAAGGGGGTTGGACATTGTGAAGAGCGAGTGGAGGCAGGATTGAGGCAGACAACTGAATGAAGCCCTTGGTTGAGAACTGTAGTTCCCCTAAGCTCTCTATCTGAAACCATCTCCAGTGCCAATGGGATCATGAAAACAATTCTGATAACCATTCAGATAGTGATCCAGATAGATAGATAGATAGATAGGAATACTGATGTCATACTACTTAGCTCCTCATAATTCCTGTGCACCTTTGAATTATAGATCTGCACTTTTAAATGCCCTGTTGTGAGGACATTATCCAGCCAAATCCTAATGCAAAGAAACCAAACCAAGCCATTAACAGTTAAATAAATTCTGGAACACTGTTAGAAAATGTGACATGCAAATGCCATTTGCAATCTAATTTAATGCATTACCCTTTAAAAACGAAAATGACGCCAAAATTCATTAATATCTCAAAATGTCAAGATCCTAAAAGAGGATCTTACCAGTGTTTCTTCCTTACAACAACACATGTACCCGAAAGATATCCACAAATTATACCATGTTCAGCTGCGTTCATCCATTTATGATTAGACCCAAATGTTTTAATAAGTGGAGGAAGCTTTTCTTCTCCCCTTCTTTTCAAAGGAAGCCCAGTTCCCCACTCTTCTTGATTAGGTTCTCCATGCTTGTGTGATTGAGTAGCAGGGTAAAAACCCTTGGAAGCATTATTTTGGGCCAGTCTTCTATTGCTAGGCCTATCTAGTTGCACTGGACACTGTGGAGACTAAAGCAAGCAGCAATGCTTACCTGTTTCCCACACCCCTCACCTTTTCCAGCATCTCCGATTCTGGCCTTCCCATCTGCCCCGTTTCTTACGAGAGAAGTAAATGGCATCCTATGACTCAGCAAGAGCAGAAATTTTGCTAATAGCTTGAGTCTCTTATTTGTCCAGCCATAAACAACCCAATTATTTCCTGTAAAAGAAAGCACATTTCAAGCTGCACTCTTATGGATCAATTCATCTCTTCTAATTAAGTTTTACATTAAAGGCAGAGTTCTGGATTTGATGCCTTCATGGACTATAGCATTGGCCTTCTGTTACCAGTAGGGATGGAGGAGCAACTCAATTCAGTTTGCATTTAATGGAGAATGTACTTAATTTGCACTTTCCAAAACAAGATGTAAACTGAAACACAGCCTTCCAAATTCTCACATCCTTGACTTTTCCAGTGCAATTTTTCAGCCAAGCAAAGTGTAAAAAAAAATTAATCACATACAATGGTAAACTGCATCATCATCATCATCATCATCATCATCATAATTTATATCCCGCCCTCCCTGGCCATGACAATTAAAAAAATAAAAATAAACCAATTTAAAATACAGGTTAAAATATAATTTAAAGTGCAGCCACATTTTAATAGTAGCACATAGATCAAAACCATAAGGGGAGGGAAACATAAGGGTCAGACTGAGTCCAAACCAAAGGCCAGGCAGAACAGCTCTGTCTTGCAGGCCCTGCGGAAAGATGTCAAGTCCCGCAGGGCCCTAGTCTCTCGTGACAGAGTGTTCCACCAAGTCGGGGCCAGTACTGAAAAGTACATATATGTGCATATATTGGAGAAAATAGTGTATAAAAATGGATTCTGTTGGAAAACATGCAGGCAAAAACAGTGCCAGCATGTAGAAAGTAGTATCTGTGATGTACTGTACCTGCTGGATCAGATTGTAACAGTATAGAAGAAAACGAGAACAGAGTATGTTTCTCGAGTAAATAAGTGAAAGAAAAGTGAAGACCTAAATAGGGCTTTTATTAAAAACAAAACTTTTCTGGCAGATAATAAACTTTAGTAGCAACTTTTAAGAACATTTTACTTTGGATAGTGGATAGAGTTGTTTCATAGCGTAACAAAACTGTTAGCAATCATCTCAGGTGCATCTGGATTCTTACAAAAAAATATCATTGTTTCTTATAGCATTCTAGGTACAGGAATTAGGCAACAGATGCTTCTGTTTCTCATTTCTACGTCATATCTTAGCATGGGCAGTATTGAACTGCTTTATTCACTACATTTTTAGGTGTAAATCTAAGACGCTTTAAGTAAGGGCTGGGAAAACTATGGCCCTCCAGATACTGTTGGACTACAACTCCCATCATCCTTGACTACCGACCATGCTGATGGGAGTTGGAATCCAGCAACATCTGGAGGGTCACAGGTCCCCCCCCAGCCCTGTTTTAAATGTACACCTGAAAGGGTTATTGCCCCAGAGGCATATTTTTCAAGCATGTGTATCGTACAGGTACACTTGCCAGGGTGATTGAAATGACTACACATCAGCATCCAAACCAGGATTTGCTGCTGTATAACTTGGAAATGGTCCCTGTTTTGGTACTTTTCTAGTCTACTAGAATCTCAGGTGTCCTCTAAGATCACTAAAGATGATGGCTGGTATTATAGCAAGCACTAAAGTTTGGTTAATGTTTCATAAGTGCAATGGGAATTCCGGGGCAGAAGGCACATTCTGTGATATTTGACTACAGCAGCTTAACTGTGGATCTTAGCCTCACCCGATGCCATAATTAGCACAATCTAATCAAGTGTTCAGAGGGCCTGAGCAAACTAAGCACACACAGCTGGCCTGCCCTCAGGCTCCAAGACAACTGAAGAACAAGACAAAAAGTAGCTTATCCATTTTGTGCTGCCAGAGGCAATTTTTTTGCCTGGTAAAGTCTGCTCAGAACTCCCCTCTGCTGTGTTTCAAATGGAAGTGTATCGAGCTGGGTATAAAAACAAGTTCAGTTTTCTTCACCAGCCACTTGCACTATTTATTTCTGCAAGGAGGCAGCTCCCTTTTCCAAATTGAGAATCCCTATGTAGAAAAATGGTCTTCTGTAGGCCATTTGTTATTTGGAGCTGTGTGAAACTCACAGACTCTTCAATTAAAGGATCCATCTCTGCATTAACTGTCTCCATAGATAGAGGTGATGTATGTTTAACACAGAGAGAAGGAAATAAATGCATTGTGTGGTGGCAAAGACCCAGCACTTGGCGAGCATGAGAAGCAGATATAACCCTGTACACTTGGCTTAGCTGCAAACCAGTGACTCAACCCATCACACATCTGTGCACCAAGCATGGATCACACATGTGACAGAGGCACCAATAATAAGTTCTCTCCATATTATTGCCCTCAGCCTTACCAAACCCTCTGTCACATGGTGGTAGCTCCATGTGACCTGGAAGGATGCATGCCTACCAGTGGTGTGCATTCACTTCAGACAAACTCAGCTCTAGAACTGAATCAGATCAATTTGGAATGATTCAGACTTTGTTCAAGGTAAAGCAGGGCTTCCCTAAAAGATGCTCAAAGCTCATTGGATGGTCTGCCACAGAGATTCAGGGGGCACAGACTGAGTCAGTCTCAGAATGTTTTATGTCATTCCCAAACTCTCCATAAAAGGGGAACATCTGGGATTTGGAACAGGGAGTTATTTGACTGACAACTGTGGCTTCCAACTATTTGTGTGTGAGCTTTCATTTTTTTAATTATGAATAACTTCCCATGAAATATCACAAAGTGATATACAGTGGTACCTCGGGTTAAGAACTTAATTCGTTCTGGAGGTCCATTCTTAACCTGAAACAGTTCTTAACCTGAAGCACCACTTTAGCGAATGGAACCTCCCGCTGCCGGTGTTGCACGATTTCTGTTCTTATCCTGAAGCAAAGTTCTTAAGCCGAGGTAATATTTCTGGGTTCTGTAACTTGAAGCGTATGTAACCTGAAGCATATGTAACCCGAGGTACCACTGTATACTCAAAGCAAATGCACAGAGGGATTAAAAATCTCCATCTAAAAGGCTTGTTGAAAAAGGAAGGGTCAAACAGACAATAGAGGCAGGACTTGGCTGATATGTAATGGGAAAGAGTTCTAAGGGGTAGGAGTCATCACAAGCTCTGATCATCTCCTAAAGATGAGCTTCTGTCATACCTTCTTTGCAAACTTTTTTTTTTTTTTTTTAAAAATGGTTTGGGTGTGTGCTGTATGTACACACATATGCAAAATAGCCACAGGAAAAATCTGTCATATCTGGTTATTGTCTTGTACACCTGCAAAAGCAAACAGTATACGAAAAAAAGGAAAATAGTGGTTTTGTTGTTTCATATTCAACCCACAGCAGAAGAGCAGCAGAAAGATTTGTATTCACTGTGAGGCATTCCCTCTAGCATGTTACCTCTGTTTGGTACGAGTTACTAGGTGCCCGAGGGCTCATGCCAAAGAGCATATCTTGTTCCTTGACCTCTTTATTCCCTGAGCCTCTGCTACTTAAATGCCAAACAGGAGTGCATTTAAATTTTCAGTGAGGGATGGACAGGACTGACAGGGGTCTTCCTCACCCTCTCTGCAGGAGCTGGATAAGGTGCTCTGTGCCACTCAACTAGTGTCCAGTTTGCATCCTAAAACTATACACAGAAACAATGTGCTAGAAATCTAATTAAAATTAAATAAAGCCATCTGTGTGGGCAAGAAATCAGGCTTTACAGATCAGTGTCTCCCTACCACGGCTCAGCCTTTCCCTTGAGCGTTGTAAGGACTAGTTGTGGCCTCCTTTCGTATATGGAACACATGAAAGAGGTTTATACGTTTAGCAATTCTACAACAAAGCAATGCTTTCTGCCAATTTTCATTGCACAGTCTGTCATTTCCCAGATACCCCTTGGGTCCCTTAAAAAAAAAAGAAAACTACACTAGCCAGCTTTCAGTCTTCTGGTAAGGAAACTGATATTCATGAGCTGCATCTCTCTTTTTTGATAAAAGGTCAAGAATTTCCCATTTCAGCTTCGAAAGAATACTCAAGAGAATGCCATCTGGCCCCGATGACTTATTAATTTGTACTTTTCAATTAGGTCTAAAACTTCAGCTTTTGGCACCTTTATTTGACATGGCTCCTCAGATCCTATCTCTGAGAACAACGCACTCCCACAGTGAAAATCCACGTGAACAATTCATTTAGCTTGTTTCTCGTCACTGGGATGCAGGTGGCACTGTGGTCTAAACCACAGAGCCTAGGGCTTGCTGATCGGAAGGTCGGCAGTTCAAATCCCCATGACAGGGTGAGCTCCCGTTGCTCCTGCCAACCTAGCAGTTTGAAAGCACGCCAAAGTGCAAGTAGATAAATAGGTACCACTCTGGCGGGAAGGTAAACGGCATTTCCGTGCGCTGCTCTGGTTCTCCAGAAGCGGCTTAGTCATGCTGGCCACATGACCCGGAAGCTGTACGCTGGCTCCCTCGGCCAGTAAAGTGAGATGAGCGCCACAACCCCAGAGTCGTCCGCAACTGGACCTAACAGTCAAGGGCCCCTTTAGCTTTACCTTTAGCCACTGGTATCCAGAGCTTTGCTGCTTCTGAATTCTGAGTCTGGAAGTTCCATTTGACAGTCATATTGAAAGCTATTGATTCATCGAGAATTCTCTGTATTAGAACTATTTTTTGCTTACCTGAGCACTTAGTGCAGGGGTGGGGAACCACAGGCTCAGGGGCCCAATGCAGCCCACCAGGCCTCTTTATCTCACCCTTGGGAGTCTCCTCAGGGACCCCCTACCTCAGCAACACCCCTTCTCTCACAGGCCGCATCCGTACTGGTCCAGCTTTGGACCCTCTTGAGTGTTTTTGAGCCTGTCTTTAATGTGCGTGTGAACCTTGTCAAAACCTCTTGGCTGCCCAAATGGAAGATGGCATGGGCAGTGTCAGAAGTGCGGAAGATATAATGTGGGAACATTGGGGGAGCATTGCAGAGCAAATGATAAAGTCAGGTGGTGTGTGGACAGTCCAGTATAAATCCACTTCAGATGTACTATTAATGCCCATGACATGTTGCTGCATACACCTGCAAAAAAAGCAGAGGTCTGGATGTGTCCTGCATCTGCTGACAATGAATTTCAGTGGGTGAATCCAAGTACTAGTGTTATTGGGGAGTGTGAGGGACGTTATCTCTTTGGCCTTTACAGTGTATCACTGAATGTGGGGAAAAGGGCCTCATATATTAATGGGGTTCTTTTTGTCTTTCTTATCCTAGCTTAAACAGTAACATGATGAAATGTTGAAATGTGATGACATTTAATATCAGAAAGTACGTGTTAGGAAAACTTGAATTCTTAAGTGTCTCCAGCACATTTCCAGGGGGGAGGCCTGCCCTGAGCGTCAAAGCATAAAAATAATTTAATCCTCACCTGATAAAAGGAATTGTTAGAAATAACTCACTCCTTGTCTTATTGCATATAGACTAATTCGGGAGTTCATTATTTATTTGGCAGGTATTTAGCATAACAAATCAATTTAAGGTGACATCTGAGACTACGTAATTTATATTGAAAGTCAAAATCAAGATTAAAAAGGAAGATTAAGAGCTGTGTTTGTATAAGCAGGACGTTTTGATCCATAACAAGGTCTCCAACGGCTGTCTGGCAGCTGCACGACAATGGATGATGGCACAACCACCACAACCATTTGTTGCTTCTGTAGTTGTTTGCAATCTGGAGTGGAAGATTAGAAATAGATGTTAAATGCTGGGAGACAGTTTAGCAGACATTCAACGGCTGTCTTTGGACAAGACCAGAAGTGCAGCTGTACATTCTGAAGGCCAGAAGTCTCCATAGCTTTGTTTACAAAGAAAGTCCAAAAATGCAGGTAGGGTTTTTGTGTAGGAACTCCATGTCGGGATTTTGTTTTTGTTTTTTATAAGATATTTATTATGAATGAATGAAAAAAAAAATACAAAATAAAAACAGTTAAAAACACACATATTTTCCATTACTTATTTTCCTTTAGCTTGTTTCCCGGACCTCCTCATACCTCCCTTTTTTGTATTCCACTTCAATTTATTGGTTCAGCAAATCCTTACCATTAGATTTTTACCCATTTATAACCCTTTTTTCATATTCTCTTAGAGCATTACAGCTGGATTTCTCTCCAACATCATTCTATCATTCATTAATTTTACAATATTTCTGTAGATAGTCTTTAAATTTCTTCCAATCTTCTTCCACCGACTCTTCTCCCTGGTCTTGGATTCTGCCAGTCATTTCTGCCAATTCCATATAGTCTATCACCTTCATCTGCCATTCTTCCAAAGTGGGTAGATCTTGTGTCTTCCAGTACTTTGCAATGAGTATTCTTGCTGCTGTTGTAGCATACATAAAAAAAGTTCTGTCCTTCTTTGACACCAATTGGCCGACAATGCCCAGAAGAAAGGCCTCTGGTTTCTTCAAGAAGGTATATTTAAATACCTTTTTCAGTTCATTATATATCATTTCCCAGAAAGCCTTAATCCTTGGGCACGTCCACCAAAGGTGAAATAATGTACCTTCAGTTTCTTTACATTTCCAGCATTTATTATCGGGCAAATGATAAATTTTTGGAAGCTTGACTGGGGTCATGTACCACCTGTATATCATTTTCATAATATTCTCTCTTAGGGCATTACATGCCGTAAACTTCATACCTGTGGTCCATGTCGGGATTTTGTACCTGCTATTTATGTAATTGCTATTTCTGACTTGGAAGTGAGCCAATCTGTGGAAAGAACCATAAAAGAATTACCGTACTTTTCCATGTATAAGACTAGCTTTATTTTGTTTTTTTACTTTAAAATAAGGTTAAAAATCTGGGAGCGTCTTATACACAGATAGTGCATAGGCCTTTTTCTAAATTTGGGGTCCCCAAAAGTAGGGGGTGTCTTATACATGGGGGTGTCTTATACACAGAAAAAATACAGTACCCTTCAATTTGAGATGGTCTGATCACATGCTTTCTACATAATAGTCATTACATCCACATTTCTATTTATTCTGAAGGTTCTGAAATAATGATATTTGACCATAATTCCTTTTATTAGTGTGTTTTGGGGTGAGCAGCCAAAATGGCACCACCTATGAAGTAGAGATCATAGGTCGTGCAGCTACGGCTCCAATACTTTGGCCACCTCATGAGAAGAGAAGACTCCCTGGAAAAGACCCTAATGTTGGGAAAGATAGAGGGCACAAGGAGAAGGGGACGACAGAGGACGAGATGGTTGGACAGTGTTCTCGAAGCTACAAACATGAGTCTGACCAAACTGCGGGAGTGCAGTGGAAGACAGGAGTGCCTGGCGTGCTCTGGTCCATGGGGTCACGAAGAGTCGGACACGACTAAACGACTAAACAACAATGAAGTAGAGGGAGTTTTCAGAATGTTCAGGGGAATTCAGAGGATTGTAGGAGTCCTTTACAGTCATACCTTGGGTTACGAACACTGCGGGTTGTGCGTTTTTGGGTTGCGGATTGCACCGAACCCAGAAGTACCAGAACGGGTTACTTCCGGGTTTCAGCGCATGCGCAGAAGCACAAAATTACATCACATGCATGTGCAGAAGCGCCGAATCACATCACGCACGTGCACAGACGCGGCGCTTCAGGCTGCGAATGCTGCAGGTTGCAAATATGCCTCCCGCACGGATCACGTTCGCAACCCGAGGTATGACTGTACTATGGATTTTCTTTGCAGCTGATTTTTATGTGGCAATGTTGTTGTTGTTTTTATACTGATGAGGATGCTCTATTGAGTTAAGTTTTATAGAACGTAGAAATTCTCTCCTTTTTGTTTTGGTATTTGCTGTTTATTTAAGTTGTTTTAACCTATGTCGTAAACCGCTTAAGAGTTTTGTTTAACTACGAGCGGTATATAAATGGTCCAAATAAATAATAAAATAATAAATAAGTATACTTTTCTAAAAAGTAATGGAACAACAGCAAGAGCAAGAGGAAAACAGACTATGCAAGCTTGTGCTTGGAGAGCGAGGAAGAAAGGAACACAGTCCAATTTGGCTTCACTTGGATTTACTGTACATTTGGCACCAACTGAAGCAGGCTTTACTTGCCCATTGTATTCTGCCAATGTGGGCATGGATTCAGAGCACACATGAAAGCCCAGGAATCAAGTGCACACCCTCAGGTTCATAATATTTAATTGCTAATCTGACGATCAGTTTCCAAAGGACTGGCAATTCTTTCTTTTCTTTTCTTTTGTTGTTGTTCCTATGAAAGGAACATGGAGACGGTCTTTCAGTTTCAAACATCCAGGTCCTCTCTAGATAACTACACAAGGCAAAAAAGTTCAACCATTCATTTGTAAAATGCAATAAGTACCTAAAAGGCAAAAAAGGGGGGGCGGTTTGTGGGTCTTTTTATCTCGACTACACTCATTATTTGTGTCCAGAACTTTTGATTAAATTAATAAATGAAGGATCAGGGTATGTTATGAATTAATTTAAGTGGCACATCCTGTAATCAGCTGCAATAATCAAAGTGCATTTCCACTTTCTTCCAGCTTTTACTTACATTTCAGCTTCAAAAAGGAAAGGAACAGGGGGCTGAGGAGAGAAATTTGCAGTCTGTCCCCCATTGACCAGGCACATAATCCAGCACATGAAGAAGTTGTAAAATACAACAATGAGTCTTGTGGGATCTTAAAGACTAACGAATGTATTATGGCAGAAGCTTTATCATGCTAATCCACTTCTGAGTTGCAGGTACATATACCATATATGTTAGGGATAATGCAAGTTGAGAAGTTCATGTACATAACAGGCCATTGTGCACATTCAGCAGACTTTATGGACAACATGCACATCACCCAGCCACGAAGTAACAAATGTGCACATTTCTTAGTCCATCTACATAATCTTCAACAAGCCTTAGCGAATGTGCATATCTCAACTGCATTACCCCACTACTTACTGGTTTGTCAGGATTTAAGAGCAGCCTTGTTCAAAGATTTAAATCTCCAAATTGGGAGATTGACTGGGTATTTGATTAACTTTTTATTAGGGGACAGGTCCCGCTACAACTCTGAAAAGTGGCCTGTTTTGCCTTTAGAGTGACAATTTAAGGAGGAAGGTTTGTGGGAATGATAAGTTATATTCTTCAGGGGAGCAAACTCTTATCTGACAGAATGTCTTGTCTTAATAATTACTTTAACTATGTAATGTCTTTTATTCTGTTTTCATTCTGTTTTATGTATTTTATCTTTTGTAATGGCTTTGGCTAGACAAAACAATAAACAAACAAACTGGATTCTATACATTCCCTGAGCATCGTGCAAAATCTCCAACAGGCCTTGAAGAATGTACATCACTCCACTTATATTACCTCGAACATATATAGTACGTGGCATGTGGTGGTGGATGGAATTGTAAGCAGTAAAGTTGGAAGAAAATGAGGTGCTGAAAGAACAGGCAGTGACCAATAATTACATTATTAGTAGTTAGGGATGGGCCAATCCATTGATTTCAGTTGCTCTCCATTTCACTTTTTTTCAACCATAAATTCAGTTCTCCACATTTCCACATCAGGTTGCTTTTATTTTTTTAAGCCTCATGAAAATTCACCAGCATTTTAGTGTGAATTCCTCCATGTGTGTGTAGCGTAGATCCACCTTCCAGGAAGCATTCTGAAGGACCTTTGCTACCCCGTTCCATTATTGTCATAACTATGGTTATGATTAAGGTTATTTTATAAATCGCTTAGCTTTTCAAAATGGCTTCTAACCGCTTTACAAGTGTAAAACCAATTATAAAAATATAACTATGCATAATTAAAATACACGCTAAGACCATTTCATCAAAACATTAAAAACCACAATTAAGATGTAAGATAAAATAAGCCCATTAAAACAGGAGAACAATTAAAATAGTTAAAATTGCAATTAAAGTGATTACATCAGGAGGTTTGGGTCAAGAAACCAAAGGAATGTTTGTCTATACAGGTAGGTCTTCAAGAACTGGCAGAATGCCAGTGCCAAAGGAGCCTCTCACATTTCAGCAGGGAGAGCATTTTGCAGTGCTGGAGCTACCAGTGAAACAGACAAGCCGATAATCATCAGGCCATGGCAAAACTAACTGGGTTCCATTTGCTGATTTTGATGCCCTTACTTTATTATTATTACTTTTCCAGCAAGCAGCCTGGCTGACCACAGATCCTAGGTGTGAGAAAGGTATGCTTTTAGTCATCTTTGGTCTATTTCGTAACTGCTGTACTTCGTAGTGGCATACTGGGTCAAAATGATCCTGGGAAACAGGCTGATTTATAGCTCTGTGTATTGCTGAACTCCTTTCCCCTTCATAAATCATGAAATTAGCTACCCTCGAGTATGAAAAAGAGAGACCAACTTTTTAAACAACTGTGTGTACCCTGCGGAGATCCAAAGATGTTCACCATGGCTCCCCACAGTATGTGCAAATGAAGGATTCAGCTTTAACAAATAAAACAAAAATAGTGGAATTTTGTGACCATGATGCAACTAATTTGTGTCATGACAAATCTTTGGCTGGGGCTTCCTTCATTATGGAGAGAGGAAGCTCCCATCAATCATTCTTGTCTAGGGATGATCAAATAAGTCTATCTCTGGACCACCTCACTTTTCCTTATCTTCACTCATAAGTCTGTCACCATAACCTGCATTACACACACACACACACACACACACAGAGAGAGAGAGAGAGAGAGAGAGAGAGCATGTATTTAAATAAGTTGTTCTTAATCTATTTCTCTCAAAATACACATTCTTAAATGCATTTTGTTATGTTTATTGAGCCAAGAATTGCATTGGGACATTTAGCATTGGATAGGTAAGTTCCAATCTTCACATTAGTTCAGGAGGTCCTTATGTTCCTATGTTTTTCCTTAATATGTCTAAAGCTGCGCTGGGTTACCAGCTCTTATTGAAATTAGAAAGCTGTGTGCAGATGGTCCTCTAGACTTGTCAGATCTAGGCCAATGCATCTGAACCTTCCTCTGACTAAGAAACCATATGAGAATGACTTTCCAATTACTCATCCCTTGCCATTTATTATAATGGATGTATCAGTTCTAGTGTCATTTATATGAAATGAATATACAGCTGTGCTGCTCAGAACACTCTTAATTATCATGTCTAGGGTATTAAGGTCGCATCAAGCACACACTCTAATATTAGTGAAATGTACCACACAGCTCAGGTTAATTAGGTGAAAGAGCAGCTTGCTGGCCTTTTTATTTACCATGGAAGTATAATAGTGTGACTTCTTAATAATATAAATTGGAAGTCTCATAGGCTTCCAAGTGCCTAGGTTAGGAGTTAGAACCAAAGCATAACGCATCACAGGAGGTAACAAATAGCCTATCGAAACATACTACTATTTATCAACTCACCTGAGATCAAAATATGTTAAGGAATGTTTAAAAAAGAAAGAAAAAATCAGCGGCACATCTGCCGATTAATATATTTTCGTGTAAACCAAATCAAGATCTTCATGGTTCCTTTAATCTGTCAGTTCACCTTCAAGGATATAATGAACTTGTCTAGGTTAAAAATGTTTTATTCAAGGCAAACACCAATGCTATCATTTAAGATGTAAATCCTAAACTAATAGAAGCCGGGGCTGATGTAAAACAGCAATTAATCCACACCGAGAGTAACCAAAATTAACAAACTGCTGTTCAAATATTTATACGGAGAAAGTTCTGTTATACATTCATCACTGTGATTTGGGTGACCAAATTTGTGGGGGAGGATGTCTCGTTTCCCACAATGAAATTTCCTTCCTCTCGGGAGGAACTTCCCCAATGGGGGCATGTGGGTGCAATCCTGCTAGTCATACATGCATAAAATCCATTACAGAACAGCCCCAAGTGAGACTCGCCTCACTTCCCAACAGTGTGTTTTCTCTGTGCCAACCTGCCTGCCACCTCCCACCTGGGAACTGACAGTGTCCCAGAGGCCAGGAAGCTACCATCGCAGCTGTGCTCCACTGAATGAGCTGCTTCTGCTGTGCACAAAGACCCTGGCAAAAAAAAAGGGCTGCTAGATGCTATGCTAGATGCTAGGTTCTGGGTGGGCAGGGTGCTGTTGGACCCAGGTCCTGCTTGCAGGCTTCCCATAGGCATTTGGCTGCCCACTATAATAATAATAATACAGTGGTACCTTGGTTCTCAAACTTAATCCATTCCGATTAATCCACTCCCAAAACTGCTGAAAACCAAGGTGTGGCTTCTGATTGGCTGCAGGAGCTTCCTGCACTCAAGCGGAAGCTGTGTTGGACATTCGGCTTCCGAAAAATGTTCGCAAACCGGAACACTTATTTCCAGGTTTGTGGTTTTCGGGAGCCAATTTGTTTGACAACTAAGCCACTCGAGAACCAAGGTACCACTGTAATGATAATAACAATAGCAATTAAAAAGCTTCCCTATACAGGGCTGCCTTCAGATGTCTTCTAAAGGTTATCTAGTTACTTATCCCCTTGACATCTGATGGGAGGGCATTCCACAGGGTGGGTGGTACTACCAAGGAGGCCCTCTGCCTGGTTCCACGTAATAATAATAATAATTCACTATGAGAATAAGTTGTTGGATTAGGTGAGCCTTTGACTTGATCCATCAGGACTTCACTTATATCCTTATGGTCTCAGGAAAGTAACTCAGGACACAGCTGGATATTAAAAGATGTCCCACCAATTGCTATGAAATTAAAAACAAAGATGTGCTCTCCGATATTCCCAGCATATTCACACTCCTGTTTCAACAACATCTCTGCTGGCTTGGCCATGTGCACAGAATGGAAAATGGCAGGATCCCCAGGGATGTGCTCTACGGGGAGCTGGCTTCAGGCACCAGGCCCGTTGGCAGACCATCTCTGCATTACAAAGATGTCTGTAAGCTGGCAACATTAACCCCACCATGTGGGAATCCCTTGCAGATGACTGCAGTGCCTGGAGGCAGACAGATCATGTATCCATAGCAATGACCAGAGGAGGAATGACCGCTGGAAGGAGTACAGAGAGAAGAAATGCCATGGTGCATCTGCAGTTGGGTGGGTGGCCAAGAAAGTGTTCCTTTTTCATTCTCCCCACCCCAAAGAAAAAAAGACCTGTCCTCTCCCTTCTTGCCCACCCCCCTCCTCCCCGTGGCTCCTCCTCAGGTAGCAACAACCCACAATGACAGCTGTCCGGACAACTTTTCAACCTTGTACAGAGAGAGCACACTGCTGCCCTCTTCGGTTCTCAGAGTGCCTCTGCACCCACTCTGAGGCAATCAGTCACTAGTGGGTAGCAACTCTCTGGAGCTTTGCTCCAACTGCAACAGCATGCCAGCTTGGTAAAAAGTTTAAAAGGGGGGAATAGAAAAGTAGTGGGAAGTGCCACAGTCCAGGAGGGTGTGTGTGCTGTGGCTCAGGGATTTCCACACTGTGTTCCAGCCTTTGTATTGCCATTGCACCCAGGCCTTCTGCACAATTTGGGTGGGCGACTCAGCAATTAAACCCTGTATTTTTAATCTTGCAGGTGCGAAAATAGCTTGACATTCTCATGCTCGCTTCACTCCCCACTATCAGCCAGCATCTATAAGGGAAGAATGATGCCTACAAAGGATATAGATGTAGAATAGCAGCTGTCGCGGGACAGTTAATTGCCGAGCAGAGGCGATGTCTTGGCTAGCCGCCACACCTAAACTCTTGAATACTTTAAAGGTCTCACTTAAGACACAGGAACAATGACTGCATCAGCCTTTCATGCCCTGAGCTTCTTTCCCCCCTATGCTGGCCTGCAGCAACATTTCCCAGCGAGGCAGCTAGGAGGATGAACAAAAAGTATGCAAACAGGGATCTACAAAAAACAGAATTAATAAAATATTATCTGTACATGCATTATGAAACACATCTGCCTGCAGAGAGAAATGCCAGCTTTAATTTTTGCTAAGGCTGGAACTTGGAAGAGTTGGTAGGGGATGGAAATCAATGCTTTATGAAAAGTGGCCTCCAACTGCCCATAGCCATAATGAGGTGAGGAGTGGGAGAACTGTCACTGGCCTGGCTTGAATGGCGGATGGGAAGGAAATTGCAGCTTTATGATTAGGAGGCACACAGGGGAACCAAAATATATGTTCTCTACGGTGCAATGGAAAAGGAGATGGCAAAGAATTGGGACTGAGAGGATTGCCCGAAGCTGCTTATTGCTGTGTCTCTTCTGAAGGCAAAGCAAATCATATATTTAATTATTCAGTATACCTGAAGGAGTGTCTCCACCCACATCGTTCTGCCCGGACACTGAGGTCCAGCTCCGAGGGCCTTCTGGCGGTTCCCTCACTGCGAGAGGCCAAGTTACAGGGAACCAGGCAGAGGGCCTTCTTGGTGGTGGCTGTACTGTGTTTTTTATATTCGGTTGGGAGCCACCCAGAGTGGCTGGAGAAACCCAGCCAGATGGGCGGCATATAAATAATAAGTTATGTTGTTGTTGTTGCTGCTGCTGCTGCTGCTGCTGTTGTTGTTGTTGTTGTTGTTGTTGTTGTTGTTGCTTTTATATCTCACCTTTTTCTCATTGGAGCTCAAGGAGGCATACATTGTTTTCTCCCTTTCTCATTTAATTCCCACAGCAACCTTGTGAGGTAGGTTAGGCAGAGAGGCAGTGAGAGCCAGTGTGGTGTAATGGTTAAGAGCGGCAGACTCGTAATCTGGTGAACTGGGTTCGCGTCTCCGTTCCTCCACATGCAGCTGCTGGATGACCTTGGGCTAGTCACACTTCTTTGAAGTCTCTCAGCCCCACTCACCTCACAGAGTGTTTGTTGTAGGGGAGGAAGGAAAAGGAGAATGTTAGCCGCTTTGAGACTCCTTCGGGTAGTGATAAAGTGGCATATCAAATCCAAACTTCTTCTTCTTTGGCCCAAGGTCACACACCCAATGAGCTTCATGTCAGAGTGAGGATTCAAACTCTGGTCTCCCAGGTCTAACACCCTAACCACTATGAGTTCATTTCTGCTAAGTTCTTGGATGGGACACCAGCTGGGAACCTTATGTCTGGTGTTACAAGGGTCAAATCAGATGGGATGGCTAGGAAACAAAAACAAGCTGTGTATAACATATTTTTTCTGTGGGCACAGCCTGCCCCCTCTCCTGTTTTCCTAGACATGGGAGCTGAAATCCTAAACCTTCATCATCCCATAGTAACCATAGGAACTCGCCCCTCTGTCCACAGGCAGAGAATCTCTTGCCCTCATGATGGTTTTCTCAGAAGTGTTAATGATTTGCTTCCAGCACCTTTTCTCATTCTTAATGACTTCTTTCCCAGGTGAGGCCGTGGCTTGGCACCTTCCCTTCAATGCTCAAAATATTATCTAAAATCTACCATATATTAATTTCTAACATTTACTAACTCTAGCAGTTAGGATTGCCATTGCATCCTCAAACTTTGTTACCCCAGACCTGCAAGAACATGTATTGTTGTTGTTAGCAAGCCAATGAAGACTTGGGTGCACAGACATAATATGTAGTAAGGCTTGAACTATACATGATATGGAATTCCATGAGTTTATCTGCCATGTTTTTGTAACCCAAAGCAGCCCTTTTCTGGGTCTATACATGCAGCAGAAAGAGGTGGCAGAAATTCCACCCAAGGCAGCAGATTAGACAGCAACACTTTGGCTTGTATGTAGGGTATGCCGATTTTAATTCCAGCCGTCCCATAAAAATAACTCTTTGTAAACATAGGTCTAGTAGCAGATCAGGGAGAAACTTGATGAGGCCTTTACCTGTTATGTTTGGGGGTTTTTCCCCTTCTGGAAATTTTATAACAAAAATGAACATTGGAAACCACACCTTGAAGTGACACAGCCTATTCTATGAGTTCATTCTACTGCATATGCAGACCAGGGCAAGGGAAATAAGTTTCTAGGATGGCTCCAATCTATGACAAACACATGTAATAATTATGGGGGGAACACCTCTGCAAGCAACTCTGCCCACATAGTTGTGGGGGTTTAAATGTTACAGCCATGGCATGAGATCAACCCATGGATCCCACTGTGGGGCTGCAATATGTGAAGGAAAAAAGAAATGTCCCAACTGGGAGTTGGTGATTGAATCACAGCACCAGTTGCCTGCACACCAACATCATGATCCCCTGCATTCTGTAACCTTGAGTTCCATCTGTAGATTGTTTAAAAGCACGGCTTCCAAACTCTAGTTTCAAATGGAGCTTCAGCTAATAACTAGCGGACCATTTAGAAACAAATTTAAAATGAGACCATCTACTGATGCAGGCCCCCTGGGATCTGAATTTATTTAAGCTTGCGGTTGTGGTGTGAAACCTCCCTGTGCATCTGAGGCTGGATGAGAGAATAATAACAAAAGTGGCTATTCGGCAAACAGTGTTTCTGAGCCTCTAGACTAAATCCTCTGGGTGCCTTTGAACTGTCTTTACAAGAGCAGAGGCTGAATGGACCCACTTTGGTCCCTTTTTTCACTCATCATGACATTCCATCTGCTTATGAGGTCGGAAGAGGCACCGGGTGCAGCAGCCTAAATGACTTGAACAGAAGCTATCAGAAAGTAAATAAGCAGAGATTAAATCAGTTGCACATGGGAGAGAAGCTGACAATACAGTTGATAACAGAGGGCAAAAAGGAATAAAAAAAAACCCTGTCACATCAGGACATAGGATTCCGGGATCAAAATTTCCCACGATGCAGCTCAGTGCTCCAAATCCCAAGATATATTGGCACACATAACTTCCAGAGTAAATCATTCCACTGTCTTTCAATGACAACTTATATCTAGTACGTGTCTGTGCAGCTGAAAGGTGTAGTGCATTAATGGTACTACTTTTTTTGGTCCAGAAGTTTGGTGGAACCCTGGAGGGGGGTACACTGGGGGAGGAGAGTGAGATAATGTTTCATTGCACCAGCACAAATCCTTGTGTTCATGGAATGTTTACAGAGCACTGTGATGGATACAGTCAATGGTAAAGCTCATACACTCCCCCCACCAGCTTTTAGAGGCCCATGAACTTTAGCAACAACTGAAAGTCTCAAGTAGACTGTACTGTACTGCTAGTACAGGAACTATACTATCCTAGCATAGGATCAGATTCAGAATAAATACTTTGGAGTTATTTTTTCCTTTGAGCAGCAGGCTGAAATAAATTACTATGCAGGATATTCTACCAACAGCCATTCACAGTACTCTTTATGTAAATTCCGTTCATGAGTTTTAATGCTAGATTACAAAACAGATGCAGCAGTGGATAGAGGATGGGCCTCCAAAACAGCCTTCCCATGTCAGAATTTCCCCTCTTCCTGTAATGTGTAGTCTCATGGGGAGAGGAGTCACTGTAAATTGTTGGCAGGAGAGAATGAATTGAAGAGGGATGAATTTTGCATATTGATTCCGGGGGGGGGGGGGGGAGAGAGAGAGAGAGAGAGAGAGAGAGAGAGAGAGAGAGAGAGAGAGACTGTTGGCTGTCCCTCTTATTTTGATACGATGTCAGATACAGCCCTGATCCAATAAGAGAAATGAAATCCCACAAGGTGGTAGAACAGCCAACATGATTGTCCATTACATCTGCTCTACACCATTTGAGGTTGAAGGCAGGGCTTTTTTTCCAGCTGGAACCCAGCAGAACTTAGTTCCGGCACCTCTCAGGTTGGCACCATTGTCATTATAAGAAAACAAGGGAGGTGTTCATGGTAAGCTCTGGCACATCTTTTTCTAGAAAAATAGCACTGCTTATAGGGTACCTATCTGGTCAATATTTTATGGGTTTATAACAACATGGCAGCATAAAAACAATATTCCAGGTTATATGGGAGTGAGGCCCACTAAAAGCACAGCACTGTGGTGTACTTCTGAGTAGACATGTATATGAATGCACTGCTTGAGACCTGATCTCTCTCTTTGGACTCAAACAAGGCTTAGTCCATTCATGTATGTATAACGATGCTGATTATATGGCTGTAATCCAACAAAGTCATCTTGTTCGCACAAACACTTCAGTTTTAGCAATAAAACCTTTCCTTCTCCCCCTGCATGCCCCCCAAAATCGGTTCTGGAGTTCCCTCAACCTTCTGGCGAGGTTTTGGGGACACTCAATAGGGAGAAGAGTGGAAAAGGAATTTCCTTTGCACAATCAGAAATCCTTGCATGAACAGTGCGACATCATCAGATACAATCCTTTTTGTATAATAAATATTCAAGCCCCATACTATAGCATTTTTCTACAGTTGTATGCATTGTTGTAAGTATCTGTTTATCTGCTGGCTACTTGAGAAAGCCAGGAGTGTTTAAGTTTATAATTTGCATATAATATTATGCATATAGTAATACAAATATTACTATGTTTGTTTACAGTGGGGTGGGGGCTAGATGCTCAGCAAGATTAAGGAGCGAAAAAGAAATAATAATAAAAATTGTGGATAAAGCTTGACATTGAGATTTTCAGGAAAATGCCATCCCTAAAAATGAAGTTGCTTCTAGCAGCTGACTCATACTGGTCAGGAATGAAAGCTGATCTGATTAACTATTGTGCTTTGCAATGCTTTGAGAAAATTCAATAGCATGCTATCAGATAAGAACATACAGAGAGCCCTGCTGGACCAGGTGAAAAGTCCCATCCAGTCAAGCATCCTGTTTGCACAGTGGCCAACAAGATGCCTATGGGGATCTTGCAAGCAGTGCCTATCACCACTTGTGATCCCCAGCAACAGGTGTTCAGAAGCATACTGCCTCCAACAGCAGAGCTGGAGGATAGCTGTCATGGATAGAAGCCACTAATAGCCTTATCCTCCATGAATTTGTCTAATCCTCTTGGAAAGCCATCCATGTTCATGGCTATAACTACAGCTGGTGGGAGCAGATTCCATATTCTACCAATGTGCTGTGTGGATAAGTTCTTTTGTCCTGAATCTTCCAACACTCGTAATATCAATAGTCTGATGTGCTGGAGCAATATTATCCTACAAACACGCTGCCTGGGTGCTCTCAATTACCTTTGGACAACACTTCTTCTAGCCCATCATTTTGAGGAGAGTGCACAGACCTTTCTTTGGCTGAGTTGTCTCCATTGTCTGATGGCTTTCACTTAGTCCCATTATTAACAGCTAGTCAGTGTCATGCTCAATTTAGCATTATTTAAACAACTGGGACAGAAAGTAAAATGCCCAAGCACTGCCTCTAATTGCCATATGCTCATATATTTCATGACTTTGATTACAGTCACAAAAGGTTCACTCTAATAGGAAGGTATTTATTATTTCAAATCTATCTTCAGCTTTTTTTCTTTCACACATTTTAATGGTTTCTTACCCCCCTCTTCCTAATCAGTGATCATGATGAAGAGAAGCAAGGATACATAAATGCCCTTCAGACACATGTCCCTGTATGTCTCGTTCATTTACTCCGGAACTACGTACAGATGAATGTTTTGTTTTGTTTATTTGTTTGTTTATTAAATTTGTATACTGCCCTTCATCTGAAGCTCACAGGGCACTTCACAACATAAAAATAGAAAATGAAACAACAACAACAACCAATATTCCTCCTCCCACAAACACATTTAAAAGGCCATAGAATGTCAATCTGCCAAAGACCTGTTTATAGAGAAACATTTTCATCTGGTGCCTAAAGATATATAATGAAGTGCCAGGGGAGCCTTCCTGAGGAGAGCACTCCCCAGACAGAGAGCCATCACAGAAAAGGCCCATTCTCGTGTTGCCACCCTCTTATGGAGGGGGCACATAAAGAAGAGTCTGAGATTATGATTGCAGGGACTGAGTTGGTTCATATGTGGAGTAGTGGTCCTTGAGGTATTGTGGTCCTGAGCTGTTTGAGGCTTTATAGGTCAAAACCAGCACTTTGAATTGGGCCCAGCAAATAATAGGCAGCCAGTGCAGTCGGGCTAGGATATGTTCAAACTGTCTTGCCCCAGGAAGCAACCTGGCCGCAGGATCCTGCACCAGCTGAAACTGTCTCCAGAGACGTGTACAACATGCTGCAGTAATCTAACCTAGGGGTTATTAGAGCATAGATGACAGAAGTTAGGCTATCCTTGTCCGCAGGGGTGCAGCTGGGCCACCAGCCGAAGCTGATGGAAGGCACTCTGCGCCACTGAGGCCATCTGAGCCTCAAGTGGCAGCAAAGGACCCAAGCTATGTACCTATTGCTTCAGAAGAAGTGCAACCTCATAAAGAGCAATAACCACCTGGGAGTTTGCCATGGTTCTGATTTCTGTGAACCTGCTCAAAGCATCCTTACTGGATTGGAAGCAAATATATCGGACCAGAAGGAAAGAAACTTTGCCTGATGTAACTTTGCATAGCTGGAACTTCCCTTTTGGTGGAATAGGATAGCGGAGGCTGCATGGGTTCAATTTCTCTTCACCTCTTCAAGCATTCTTAGAGCATCTGATTAGGTATCCCTTGCTCCATCCACTGTCTCTGTGCAGTGCAGCCCACCTTGACCAAGTGGTGGACTTTAAACTTCTGCCACTTTTGCATTGTGTAGATGAATGGGTGTAGAATCGTAGGATCACAGAATCATAGAAACCACAAAGGTCATCTAGTCCAACCCCGTGCAATGCAAGAATCTTGTTGCCCAACATGGGACTCGAACCCACAACCCTAAGATTAACAGTCCCATGCTCTACTGACTGAGCTTTCTAGGGATGGCTGCCTCTTAAATTAAGACTAGTTAATTTCACAGCCATTATTTTCAAATGCAGTGACCACAATTCTATATGTAATGTGAACTACGTTATACAGCAGGGATGAGGAATCTGTGGCCCTCTAGCTGTTGCTGGACTGCAACTTCCATCATCCCTGACCATTGGCCATGCTAGCTGGAAGCTGGAAGCCAACAACATCTGGACAGCAACAGGTTCCTTATCCCTATTGTAAGGGCAAGAAGACACAACGTTAAAGCAGCTAGTTATTACTCAGCATTAAAGCAGATAATTGCACTGTCCAGACCCAAGGCAGTTTCCTCACATACCTGCAGCAACCTGTCATGCAAAATGGAAGTGCAATTTTCTGACCAATTCATACGAAAGTTGGTTTCTCACCTAGCTGCCTTAATTTCATGAATATATGCAGTATAAAAGATCCTTCCTTTCATGCAGAGATATTGTACGCATTAAGCCTTTGTTTCTTGCGGAGGTCTTTGAACATGACAGTTCTCTTACAATAAGAATTGTAACACTAAATTTGACATTTCCATGACAACATGCTGGGATATCGTAGAGAATTCCAGCTTTCACTGTCACAAAAGAGTCACTGACATTAAACTAAAAGCAGCCCTATTCAGACACAAACATCTTTCACGGAAATAGTGGCGACTGGGAAATGAAACATCTATATTTCTGCTCTACAGTACGCAGGCTATCTCATCAAAAGTGTGTCTGGGGTGAATATCCTTCTTTAAGCAACTTGCTTAGATCATATATCCAGAGGCATAAAATGCTGAAACGGCCTCAGTTCTATTGTGAGAACAAAACAGAAAGCATCCCTCTTTTGCCAATGACAAAAAGATGAATTTTCTTTACTACATTGTTCTGCCACACTCTTTCTCCAAGGAGCCCAGGATGCCATATAGGGTTTTCCCCTCAACCATTCCCTCACAACAAAACTGTAAGGTAGTTTAGGTTGAGAAACAATGACTGACTCAAGAGAACCCAGTGAGCTTCATTGGAATTTGAACTCGGTCCACAGGAATCTGCCTTTCATTGTTTGTCCATCTAGCCTTGTAAGGTTTAGAAGTAGGCTTGCAAGACCTCAAGCTAAGGACTTTTCCCATCACTTGCTACCCAGTAGCTGGTGGCAGGATGGACCACTGGCACTCACCTGACTTCTGGTTGTCTGCAGCAGTGCTGCATCCTGGGACAGAGAGCGGGAGGGGTGGTGAGGTCAGTGCGGTACAAGTGCACCAGCAAGCACAGTGGATTTGCTCTGCCGGTGCATTTGCACTGTGCTGACTTCACCTCCTCCTCACCCCTCACCCTCTCCAACCCAGTGTGCAGCAGTGATGCAGGTGACCAGCGATCAAGTGAGCACTGCCACTCCATCTCACCAACGGCTACTGCAACTACCAGATCCTTTGACCTAAAAATGTCAATAACTGAACCTGGGACTTTCTGCATGATCTGTACCCCCGAGCAATGGGTGCTTCCTTAAATCCTATTTTGTTAAGGATCATTTTATCCCATGTCAGGCATTACTGGGGCAAAAACCCCAATCCCCCAGCTGTCTATGGGGTGCGCAAGCGCAGCAAAAAATTGGCCCATCTCCCCAGACATTGTAGAAAAGAGAACTACATTGCAAGAAGAAACCTTTGTGCTCTCCTTCCCCACAAATAAACAGGTAAAAGGTAAAGGTACCCCTGCCCGTACGGGCCAGTCATGTCCGACTCTAGGGTTGCGTGCTCATCTCGCTCTAGAGGCCGTGAGCCGGCGCCGTCCGAAGACACTTCCGGGTCACGTGGCCAGCATGACGAAGCTGCAGCTGGCGAGCCAGCACCAGCGCAGCACACGGAAACGCCGTTTACCTTCCCGCTATAAAGTGGTACCTATTTATCTACTTGCACTTAAGAGTGCTTTCGAACTGCTAGGTGGGCAGGAGCTGGGACCGAACGACGGGAGCTTACCCCGCTGCAGGGATTCGAACCGCCGACCATACCATCGGCAAGTCCTAGGCACTGCGGTTTTACCCACAGCGCCACCTGCGTCCCCTCCCCACAAATATACAGCCTTAAAGACACGAGTGACTCTGGAAAGCCAAGATACAAAAGTTATGCAAACTCCAGCCCAAGTGTTACTGTTTATGACGCTTTCTTTCCACAATTCTGCATTATATAAATAGTTGGATTCCCTGAGGAAGAAACTATTTTTATCGATCTCTGCAACAGTTATACACCTTCAAACACATTCATGAGGAGCAGAGATGAAATAAACCTATTTACTTTCAGGCAAATATTATTATTTTTAAGCTGGATGAGGGGATACATAAAGGAGAGTTTTAAGAATATTCTCCAAGTTATTTTTATGTTATTAAGCCTGCCTTAGAATAAACATTGTTTTAGGATGAGTTGGATTAAGACAACAGGATCAAAGGGTTCAAGGCTCCTAACCACCCTCGCCATCCTTTCATCCTCTAAACCCGGTCATTTTCCTCTCCAGTTTGAGAGAATGAGCCCATATATGAAAGAAATACTGAGCAACTGCTTTTTAATAAATGGCCAGGATGTTTTTCTGCCTCTATAGCCACTTTTTATGTTATTTGCATGATTTCTTTCTCTTAGGGAGCAATCCTAACTGCCCCTCTCCCAAGCACAACAGGACTTTACAGAATGGCTGGGCCACCGACACACCCACAGCCCTACCACACACAATGGTAAAGGCAGAATGTGGATGTCAGGCAGATTGCTGTGCCTGCCTCAAGCTGGTGCAGGGATCAGGCCCAGATCGGGTCCAGTTCTGTCACATGGTGTTAGCAGTGCTGGTTTAGAAGCTAGAGGAGCCTGGGCTGGCTCAGTCCCACCTCCTCCTTGCCCCAGAAAGCCCAACAATAAATAAAATAATAAAGTTCAATTGGAGCCACAATGTCTAAGAAAATGTTCCCTGAGGATTCCCCTCTCTCTTGAAAAAGAAGATGGTTTTGCTTAATTTTGCTCTCTACCCCTTTTTTTGTAGCAGCTACCATTTCCCCTCACGATGCCCAAAAAAGGTGTTAGGCCTGAGACATTGTGAGGGAATGCAAAATGGCAGCCAAGACTGCTTTTTGCATTTGCTGCTGCTGCTGGCAGTGGCAGTGGCAGCAACAACAAAACCCTTAGGATAAAAGAAAGATGGCATGTCACTGTCACTGCTTCAGGTGAGCTTCCCCCAGCCCAAATGGATAATATTTCGCCAAATGCCCACCACACAAATATGTTGTCATCTGAGAATGGGGTGAAGAATTTCAGGACATCATTTTCACTCTTCTCTGAAAACAAGCGCCTTCTTTTGATATATGTCAGGATACATCAGACCCTCCAAGTGTCCCTATTTTCCAGGGATGTCCCTGATTTAGAGAAGCCATCCCAGTTTTTTATTTGATCTTGCAATGTCCCGTTTTTCCCTAGGATGTCCCTATTTTCATTGGAGAAATATTGGGTGGTATGGCATGATGTCCCTATTTTCACTGGATAAATGTTGGTGGGTATGGAGTTATCCGACCCCCAAGCTATCTGAAGGCAACCCAGTATATGGAAGCTTTTTTAATGTTTAATGTTTGAGTATGTTTTTATATATGTTGGAAGCTGTCCAGAGTGCTGGGGCAACCCAATAAGATGTGTGGGGTATAAATAGTAAAATTATCATTATGGGATTTCTCCTTTTTTCATTGGAGAAATGTTGGAGGGTATGGGATACATTTGGATGGATTTGTGTGTGAGGAACTTTCATAATCAATGAAAGGAAGAGCTATAAGTCATTTCGTGTGCATTTTTAAGACTTCTGAGGTAAGCCTAAGAACTAGGCCAAAGTATTTGCCGAACAGTATCCTTTTAAATATGTATATTTAATGGAAACTTTTTTTATCTGTTTTCATACAAAAGGTCAAAACCTTCAAGGGCTGAGGGAGAGACGGACCTACATATAAACCTTGGATCCAAAGGCCTGTATAGTAATCTCTAAATGTACAGCAGGGCTCCCAGTCTATTACCTCAGAAACAGCCCACCACTCCCAGTGGCTTACATGGCACTCTTAAAAGTTATGGGGAAGACTTTATTCCCAAATACAGTAACAATAACAACAGCTAGATGAACTGTGTGCACTTGTGCATGATAAAGGAGGGGGGGTTGTTTTTGTTTTTAATCCTCCGCAGTATCATTTCCCTGAAGAAAATGCCTAACCTTAATTCAAGCATGGTAATTGATGAGGGTGTTGCATATGCAATTATGAAGAAGTGAAAGACCCATTACATTTTATTTGAGAACACATTCATGGCACTGTAATTAAGGAGTTTCAAGAAAGAACTCCACTTTTTAATTGTCAGGTAAACACATAAAAACCCTGCTATTGTACTGTAGAAAACCAGGTGAACTGGAGAGGTGGTGGCAGCAAAGGTTGCTATTTTAAATCTGCTTATTATCCCAATAGCAGTTACTTGGGGAGGGATGGACTTGTATGTTTTAATTTCAAAGAAACTGTGTCATGAAAAATATGAGTGGCCTTTAGAAATGTGTCAGGTTTCTCTGACTAATCAGTCGGCTGTGCAAAATCCTTTGCAAACAAGTGCCTTATTAGCTGCACATTTAAGCTTGCACAATTAATTTCTTGTAACTGAAGACTGTGTTCAAGGGATGTTACACTCCTCATGAAAAATAGCCACATCTCACCCAAACTTCGATTGATGAGAATTTATTTTGGCGAACAGGCAGAGTAAGGGCCTAGGGTACTACACATGACATGATACCAATCACATTGTGTGGATTTAAACATTATACACAAGATTTGTGTTAAATCATTGCCAACTGGAACTTGCCCCCTAATACTAATTGCTTTGGGGCAGGAGATTTTGCAGCTATTGCAGATGGAGAGTGAAGGCTTAAATCTCCCCTCCACATGTACTCCACATGTACAGCAAAATTGGTTACCTAATATTTAATTTAAGAAATCTAGAGGGAGGTTGCTAAACCATAGTTACTTAGTCTCAAAGATTGTGGATATCATAGAGATGTTAGCTACCTTCGGCAAACCTCCAAGTGTCCCTATTTTCCAGGGACAGTCCTGGGTTTACAGAAGCCATCCCCATTTCTGACTGGATCGTGGAATGTCCCTCTTTTCCTTAACACACCCCTATTTTCATCAGAAAGAAAATGTGGAGGGTATGGTAGGATACCCCGAAAGTGGTTGAACTTTTTTTAGAAAGCCACCAAAATGCTTGAGCCCTGGATGTTAATTCTGCCTTTGAAATCCCAGACCTTGGACTTGCATGAGAATAACAAAAAGTCACCCAGGAATTGCTGTGGGTGGCAGAAATGCTGCTGCTCTTCACGTGCTTCGCTTGTTTCTGCACCGCCACACCTTTTACCAGGTGTACTTGTACACTCATAACACCCTCCACCTCTTGAGCCCAACCCAGTCCCTTTTCCTCCTCTGTGCTCCCGCCCACCACTGAGTCCTGGAGTCGGAGGTTAACTGAGAGAGGATAATAGGGCAGATCCCTTGGAGAGTGTATGCAATAATTTGCAGAGATGGAGGTTAATTGGGAGAGTAGAGGATGAAGGGGAGAAGGGCAGTCTATGCAATATTTTGCAGCTGGCTCCTGCTGGCCTGAAGCTTCCAAGCTGCATGCACAGTCTTCTTAATAAATTTATTTTATAAAGGCACTCTTGTCCACCTGGAGAGTCAAACCCTCCACCTGCCACTAAGAGGGGCAAGCAAACCAGGAGTCTCCAGGTCAGCTCTGGAGATCTGGCAACCCTAGACTGGAATGTGTCTTTGAACTCTGATAATGCCTCTGAATTCTCTGGGTGGAGGATAGAAAGTAGGGTAAGTGTATACAAAAATTAGCCTACTATACAATATGAACCTTTACATTCATGCCCCTGGAAAGTTGCCCAGAAGGGATTGCAGCTCTTGGGCTGAAAAAGGTTCTCCACTCCTGACACAGGCAATGTACTGGTGGAAAAAAGTTGGCAGCAGTGGGTCAGTCTCTGTCTGAGCAACAGAATGCCTGAAACCCACATGTTCCAGGTTCAAATTCAATGTGTCACGGAAGGTAGATACTATAAACCTAAATTCATTAACAGCCCTTTAGTTCTGAGGCAGCTTCTTATAGAAGCATGGAGGTCTGATTTATTCTGCAAGGTGCCAAACTTCTCGACACATTGAGACACATTCGCAAGATTTTGAGAGATTAACAAGAAATGGAACATGCCATTGATGAAGTGACTCATGTGTCAGTCTGGCACATCTCAGCACTAACATCTGGGCTCACTTTTAACCCAAGTCCCTCGTCTACATAGTAAATTATGTGTCTCTCTTTTATACTGATGCATATACTGGAACAAAACCAGCTTTCCTGTGGATTCAGCAACACTCCCTGCTGCGCAAGGCAACATGGCGTTCCTCAAGGTCTCCATAGGGAGAGTTAAATTGCAAGAAGCAGCCTTGGCTTCTGTCTCCAAGCTTTTCTCTTGGCTTAACAATAGTAACACAAAGAGAGTGTTGTGGGGGGAGCATTTGTTGTGCATCTGCCACAGCGCCAACTTGTTGAAACTTGTTTTATGCCTGTGGATGAAATAACTAAGCAAGTTGCTCCAAAAGAATATTTTAAACTCTTGTTGTGATCACCACATTTTGAGGGAAAAATCCTTTCCTTTCCTTTCATTATCTCCTCACATGTGGTTCGGGTTTATGAGACAGCATACTGCAGAGCTCAAAGTCCCATCTCACAAGCAGAAACAGGGCAATGAGAAGTGAAATGGGAGCCTTCTGTTTCCAAAACTGACTCTAGGGTGCCCCACTTGTCAAGGTGACCCAATCTCTAGCACCAAATGTGGCCTCTGCAGGATGGGGGTACAGTCAGGCTTTAATATAGCTGCATATATCAAAGTCTACTGGTGTCAGTTAATGGCACTGATCCTGAGGGAGTCCCATAAAGCAAGCAGTACCCCCCCAATTGCAGCAAACCCCTCAAATCGGCTTTTATATGGGGCTGTCTTCAATATTCCCAGTGCTGAGGATATTGTCTTAGAAGAGATCATGGAAGCCACACTCCTGTTCCTCCACTCAGTGGCGGACCTATATTTTTTGGGTCCTGAAGCCTGAGCTGTTACGGGGATCCCTTTCCAACCAGCAGCGAGGTCTGGGTAACCACTGTCATCTTCTTCAATGGGCTTGTTCCATGACAGATCACCAAAACTTTACAACATCTATGCTACTGACTCTCAAATATATATACAATAAAAACTTAATCAAATTATGTCTTCTAGACCCAATTTTTTAAAGTAATGTGGACTGAATTCGCTTCTGGGGCCCCTCCAGGATTAGAGGCCCTAAAGCTTAAGCTGTTAGTTTCATAGTAGATCTACCCCTGCCCCACTCCCACCCCAGTTTTGGTCCCGACCAACCATATTTCTGCAGACTCTGGCCCTGACAGGCCAGGTTTGCTGCCACCTGCCCATCGTCAGGCAGGTATGAATTTTCTGAAAATATCAATGCAAAGCTTATCTGCAGAGATATTTTCTAATTTCTGCCTCACACCTTGATCTCAACAAGAAGCAAGCTTTTTTTCCCTTCCATCAGACCCAATAAAAATACAAACAACCATATGCATCCTAATACATACAATGTTATGCACATATGCACTCCAGGTTGCTTAAAGTAACCAGCACATTAAGCGATAAATACAATAATGCATATAACTGATTAAAAATGCTTATATATTATTACTGATATAAAATTATGCTGCAGAAATATAGTGCCTCATGGGGGCTTGACTCTTTATAATTGTATAAATTGAATTATGAATAATATATGCATTTGAGGGAGTATAATTTTGCATATAATTACAATGCACGAGCAGTGGGTGCTCAGCACAAGAGGTGTCCCAATGCGGGCAAAGCTTGATTGCCTCGGAAACAGCAATTTCCCGATAAAACTCCATTAAAAATGAATTACTCCTCCAACCCTAACACCAGGCCCGATCCAAAAATCAAAAATTGGTAGCTGTATAAGCTGCCTACAAATACCAGAATGCTGCTGTACATAAAGTACAGTTTATGTCACCTTATATAAAAGCAATTATTCCCAAACAATCCTCACTTGTTGGTTATCTTACTTTACATGGTTAACCATTCTCCCAAGCAATATTTTTTATTTTTTTTTTTGTCAGTGGGGTCTTGCCACGTCCTGGCACAATACAGTGGTACCTCGGGTTAAGTACTTAATTTGTTCCGGAGGTCTGTTCTTAACCTGAAACTGTTCTTAACCTGAAGCACCACTTTAGCTAATGGGGCCTCCCTCTGCCGTCACACCGCCAGAGCACGATTTCTGTTCTCATCCTGAAGCAAAGTTCTTAACCCGAGGTACTATTTCTGGGTTAGCGGAGTCTGTAACCTGAAGCGTATGTAACCTGAAGCGAGGTACCACTGTATCTGTAAAGCCAGGAGGGTTTCTTTCTTTCTTTTTTACTAACTACAGTTGGGGGCATTCGATTCTAGACCAATATGGGCATTGTGCATAGACAACACTGAGAATATCTACTTTTCCCAGTGCTACACATTTGCTTTAAAATATGGATAATATACCAACTCACGTTGCAGGCATGTTACGAGGCTCAGGCGGTTAATATTCCAGATGCTTTATACCACTGATATCTAATTTCCTGGCCCCATGGTGAGTTTAGAGCATGCCAAGGCAGTTCTCATTTATTCCAGCTGAACTGAATATGATCCTCCGGGGATTCTGCACCGACAGAGAATTGCCAGAGTGCCATGTTACTCTCTTTGCACCTTCTTTGAAATCTCTAACATGCAGTGTAGTCTGAGACAGGGGAATTGATGGTGTACTAATAGGCCAACTGTGTTTTAGTTAGGAGAACTGAAATACAGAAGGGGTTTTAACAAGGCTTATTTAATGTGATCACAACACACAAATAAGGAGCTAGCAAACTGTAAGGCTTGAATATCGCATACCCTCCAACACAACAAAGGCAAAAACCGGGATGCCATCTTCTGGAAAACCATCTTCCCATTTTTTTTCTCAGTGAGAGGACAGCGGTCATTTTGGGTTTTGTGATCTTGCTCAATTTCACGCAAAATCACGGCACCCCAAATGGCTGCCTGTGGCGATCACACAGGGCCCCTGGACATTTGACGGTCTATTGACCCTGTGCCACCACTGCGACTGCTTTTTCCGCTGCCACCACCCCGTATCTCACGGGGACACACGGAGTCCAGTCAGTTGTTAACTTTAACAAATAATCAAGTTTATTTTTAAATGCAGGAACAAGCTTATGGTTACAGTTAATTTTTCTTGGCAGTTTCTTAATCTTCATTCCTAACAACTTCAAACTGATTATTCCCAACTATCTATCTGACTCCACCTAACAATTCCTCTCACTCTCTCACAATACAACTCGACCAACCCACTGCCTATTCCTCCCTCTTCCTTCTTCAACTCCCAAACCTCAACTCTTTCAAAACCTCCCACTCTAACTCTTACTCCACCCCTTGCATTCCCACTGGCCAATCACATCACATTCATTTAACCCTTTCCTTATGACCCATCCTAGGGGGCAAACGCCACACTGCCGTCTTGTCAAAAAACGGGATGTCCCAGTTTTTCTGGAACACTTGCAGGCTATAAAATTGTTTCAATGGGACGGAGGGGGTGAAGGAATGTGGCATTGCTGAGCAGTGGGAGCCTGCCCCGCCCCTAACTTGGGGCTTGGAGAGAGGTGCGGGGTTCCCATAAATCCCCTATTCAAATGCATATTTTTTCACAGTGTTCACATTTATGAACCCATTTCATCCCAAAATATGCATTTTTAACACATGCTGATATATTTCTTTTTGAGCAATTCAGAGAAGCTCACAATCTGAAGCATAAATGTTCTCATCTGTGTTTTCATCTGGGAGGTACAAATTAGGTCATTTCACTTAAAAATGCAGACCGAAGGAAATTCTCTCCCACCCTTAAGTAAGCCGGGGATCGTGCTTTGTTTCTCCTCTGTGTGAGAAGGAAGGAACAAAACAGCCCAGCACAGCGCATTCACCATCAGCTGTCAACTACTGTTCACAGCAAAGTGTAAATTGGGCCAATGTAAAGCTCTGTGCAAATACGATAGTGGGATGGTCAGACACACAATGGACAACACTGCCTCTATTGCAGGTGGTGCTGTGGGTTAAACCACAGAGCCTAGGGCTTGCCGATTAGAAGGTCGGCAGTTTGAATCCCTGTGACAGGGTGAGCTTTCGTTGCTCGGTCCCTGCTCCTGCCAACCTAGCAGTTCGAAAGCATGTCAAAGTACAAGTAGATAAATAGGTACTGCTCCGGCGGGAAGGTAAACGGTGTTTCCGTGCGCTGCACTGGTTTGCCAGAAGTGGCTTATTTATGCTGGCCACATGACCCGGAAGCTGTACGCTGGCTCCCTTGGCCAATAAAGTGAGATGAGTGCTGCAACCCCAGAGTCGGTCACGACTGGACCTAATGGTCAGGGGTCCCTTTACCTTTTTCAGGCTCTGTGCAAATATGATAGTGGGATGGTCAGACACACAATGGACAACACTGCCTCTATCGTTCTACATTCAGCATTTTGCAGAAACTATTGTCTTTATCCAGCTTCAGAAAGAGCTGAACAGAAAAAAAAAACCACCAAGCTGAACTATTATAGAAACTTTACAGTACTGCAACAAAGCACTGGTAAATTGAGCTAGTAAGAGCCGAGTCAACCAGTTTCAGATCAGTAAAATGCCCCTATTTTCTGAGGAATGTTGGAGGGTAGGGGATTGTTCTGCTAAGGTGCTGGGATTGAACAGGAGAGGTGTAAGGAAAAGGCTATGGAAGGGTTTACAAGAGCAGCTACTGCACATCCCCAATAGCAACAGATGTCCCGGCAGTCCTGCTCTTTAATTCCTGCCCCCTATTATAGCTTGCAACAAGTGCTGCCTCAAGCTTTTCAGACTGCATAGATCCCAGGAGGCCATGCAAATTCTAAACAAGGTTACAGCCTCCCATTGGGGCAAATCTCAGCTGGTTAATTCCTCACCACCATCAAAACAGGGGTGACATACTGGATGCATACAAGGAGATGGACAAAACCGAAGGCCAAGCAGGCAGTGAACAGCTTTGCATGCTGGAGGTACTAATTGGCATAATCTCTGTGCAATGTTATACTTCATGTATTGATTCTATTTATAACCGCTTAATGCAGTCAAATCCCCCAAATCCAAGCTTTCATTTATCAATAACAGCAGCTTCATCAAATTTACTCTGTGTCCCCCCTGTCATTGCAGTCAAGTGCGCATAGTGTTCCCTTTTCTGTGAATATCAGGTTAAAAAGATACTCACCCGCACATATATGACCTATCCAAGAGTATTGGAGCACAACAGAAGGATTTGCGCTTAGCCATCATCCCCCAACCTTTCCCACAAGCACTATCCCTCTTCTGCCAAATAAATAACAACTATGTACTAAAAATACTTTCTCCCTGATCCAAGTTAAGTCTGTTTCTGGGGATATTGGGGCCCACCAGAGATTTGCCCATGATTACTTTAAAAGTCGTGCAAGTAGGCAGGCAAGCAGGGTGACTCATAAAGGAGTAGGTGATACAGTGTGCATAGAGCCTACTGTTATTAGCTTTCTATATACAATTCCAAGGTCACCCATTCCCCATATAATTACTAAGATATCCAATACATTTTGGGAAATCCCAGTATCACGCAGAAATCTAAAGCTTCAGTGTTACAATGACAGCATCATATCCATCAACTGCCATGGAAAACCAAGGGATCCCATTTTCCCCCACAAGAGAATGGCAGCCATTTTGGGTGCCTTGCCCTTGTGCCGTTGGGCTGAAATCTTGACACACACACCCCCAAAAAAATTTCCCCCACGATTGTGGGTGTGGGTGATACTCGTGGGCTTTCAGACTCAGAAGATTGGTGTTCTGCATTTGGGTCACATCACGTTGAAGGGTATGTAACATGCCCAAACCCACTCCCCTGAACTATGTGTGTGTGTGTATATATATATATATAGAGAGAGAGAGAGAGAGAGTGTGTTATGGATGGGATGATCTGCCAATTTCAGCTTTTAATTTCCTTATTTTTCCAATCCTCAATTTTTCACATTTCTACACCAGCTTGCAATTTTTAAAAAAGTCCTCATGAAAATTAATCACCCTTTTAGGGCATATTTCTCCCAATTTCTCCCACATTTTTGTAAGCAATTTACCTAACACACACATTTTTTGCAAAACTGTTTTCCTAATGCAACACATACTGCATCTATTTTCAGTAATATATTCACCTTTTACCTTAGCATATACATTTCTGTGTGTTTTACTTGGCTAAGGAGCTGCACTGCAGAATTTGGAGAAGGGCAAATTTCGAAGGAGCACTGGGTTTTGATTCACATATAATTTTGGAGAGTGCAAATTAGGTATATGTTATGTACTGAGTTGAATAGGATTCAAACTGCAGCAGTCTGATTGGTCCTAGAACAATAGGATCCAAAAGGCAGCAGTCTGATTGGTCCTAGAACAATGCAGCAGTATGATTGGTTGGCAGGAACCACCCAATCATGCTCCAGATAGAAGTGAATCCACAACCTGATTGGCTTACAGTAGAATTCCTGAATTAGCCAATCATGTGCAGCCCATTGTGTAAAGAATGTATATAAAGCAGATATTTTGAGGGGACTTTCATTCATTCCTCCTCACCACTATGAGCTGAATAAAGAGCATGAAATCACTTTGCGACTCTGAGTATATTTCAGTATAATAATAATAATAATAATAATAATACTAATAATTTATTATTTGTACCCCGCCTATCTGGCTGGGTTTCCCCAGCCACTCTGGGCAGCTTCCAGCAAAGATTAAAAATACATTAAAACAGTAAGTTCATCTTAAAATGCAAACCACTCAACAAACATCCCAGCCTTCTCTGCCTCTGCAGACAAGAAGACTGAGATGGTGCGTTGCGCAAATAGAACATTAATTTTGCTGACAGGCCAATAAAAGGTTAGTAAATCAATGCTTGGACTCCTTAACATTGCATATACTATTAAAATTACATGACATATTTTTATAAATTGCATCCTAGGGAAATGACTAATCAATTGTTTACACATGTGATTTTTCTTAACAGACTATTTGTGATTTTATAATCAGGAAAGTAGGTGACGGCTTTTTTTCTTCGTTTTTTAATTGTTTTTAATGAAAGCAGAAGGCGCAAAACAAATGTGCAGTAAAAATCCAGTTATGCCAGGCCTGAGCCAAAGGTACTTGTTTCCTGACTGTTGAAAACTGCCCCCAACTATTAGAATTTTTTTTAAAAAATTTTTTGCAACATATTCACAATTGTTTCAGAGCCATTCATCACGGTACTGGATCCTTTCTTCTCCATCATACTCCCTTTCCTTGCCTTTATGTGGTCACCTTGTCATTTAGTCTGATTGGCTACGACAACCCTGTGTGATTCTTTTGTCAATGTCACAGTGTTGTGCCTGGTGCTGTGTTGTCATGGATGCCCATAAACAAAAATCAAGTGGATCACCCTGGCCAATTGGATTAACTGGCAGCCATGAGCAAACAAGATGGAGGGCAAAGAGGGCAAAGAAGAAGGAGGGAATGCCAGTGAGAAGAAGAGCAGCTGGGGAAACAAAGAGGCACTCGGCGGCATTGGAACAACATAAATATCAGGCGGAATATTTTTACTTATTCAATTTATTTACCGTATTTGCAGTGCAGTAATTATATGCCACCTAACTACGTCATGGTGAGTTCCAGCCTTTTTCTTCTTCTTGAAAGCCATCCAAGTTTGGTGGCTGCTGCTCCATCGGACTATGTAGCTTAACTATGCACTGTGTGGAAAACTGCTTTGTTTTGTCTGTTATGAGCCTTCCAACATTCAGCATCACTGGAAGACCTAGGATTCTGCTATTCAGAGAGCGGGAGGAAAAAGTTCTATCTTGGGGGGAAAGGACGAAAATGGCCCAACGGTTTTCCATGCAATTCCCCATGAGATTGATGACATGCTGCCAAGTCCCATCGCTCCTAGGGGACTTGCTATGTTCTGTACAAAGCACACTCAGCAGTAGCCCCACACATTAGCCCCTTTTTTTGGTGGTTGGGAATATCTTGTAAAAACCTAGAAAAGAAAGAAGGCAGGCAAGACCACAGCCTCCATAAGTCCTTTTTGAAGTATGCTTTGAGGTGAAGATGTTTTTTTTCTAGATTTCTTCTCAAATCCACAATGAAAGTGTGATGTAGTTCATTTCTGACACGTGTGAAAATGGGATGGACCAGAATCTCAATGAAAGTACATACCTAGCTATAATACAGCAAAGAATAACTTTGTGGTTCTTCATCACGTTGACTTGTATTCCAGGGCATCTCTAGTTACCCTTAAAAAGGAAATGCTTTTTAATGTTTTAATTTTGTTTTATGCTTAAGTACTTGAAATGTTTTGGAATATTATTATTATTATTATTATTAGTTGTGGTGGTGGTTGCTGCTGCTGCTGTTGTATTTTTCATTACATTTCCCCCCACTAGAACAAGAGAGATAAGGGGAAGTATAAAATCAAAACAAGGGAAAGAAACAAGGCTTCTTAAGACCTTCAGGTGTCTCCACTTATTATCTGATTGGTGGCCAAATTCTTGTTTCTGTGAAAAGCACCAAGCCACACCATAATCATTGTATTCCTCCCTCACCTTTTACCCACATCAAAGAAAGCTGCAGAGCTTTCAAGCCCCTGAAATAATTCTCATTCTGTTTTCGTTTGGTTTTTACTATAGAACACTCCCCACACCTTCAGGGATCTCTTAACCAGTTCAGAAAAGCTTTTTGAGGTTCTCCACCACTGAATTCTTAATTTTTTCTAGTTCCGGGTCCATACCCTTCAACATTTCTCCAGTGAAAATAGGGATATCCCATTCCATAGTATAATTTTAATATTTATACCCCACACATCTTACTGGGTTGCCCCAGCCACTCCCAGCAGCTTCCAACAACTATTAAAAACATAAAAAAATGTTAAACATTTAAAGAAACCTTCCATATACAGGATTGCCTTCAGACGGCCCAGGAGTCAGATAATTCCACACCCTCCAACATTTCTCCAATGAAAATAGGGACATCCTAAGGAAAAGTGGGACATTCCTGGATCAAATCAGAAACAGGGTCAGCTTCTCTAAATCAGGGATGTCCTGGAAAATAGGGACACTTGAAGGGTCTGCAGGTCTTGCTTCTGATGGAACATTCAATCCTTCATTGTAGATTAAGCCTATATTTTCTAGTGTTAAATCTCCAGCACAATTTACTTGTGCCTGATGTAGAGAGACTGCCTGTGCTGTAAATGCCTCTAGATGTGCATAGGGCAAGCCAATCTTTCCCCATATGCAGCTGCCTCCCAAAACACCCTGCAAAGAGATCTCTGTAAAGTCAAAGGAGCTCAAAAAAATCAACAAGTTATGTAAAGGATTGCAACTATTAACAAGCAGTATTATTCATGCATAACAAGTCCAATACAATGCATTTCTCTCCTGTGAACCCAGTAAAAAGTCATCCCTGACCCCTGGTCCTGTTAGCTAGTGATGATGGGAGTTGCAGTCCCAAAACATCTGGAGGGGCCGAGTTTGCCTATGCCCGATCTTCTTGCTTCCAAAACTCCTTTGTAGCAGTTCAAAGTGACAATGCAGTGATTCGATATTTCTGTGACCTTAATTGGAGTCACAAGATTTTGCAGCTCTTACATTACAGTACATTACATTACATTACATTACATTACATTACATTGCATAGGTTTTCTCTTCCCCCCTCCCCAATACAATTTGTACTTTGTAAAATACATTTTCTAACAAATACTGCACAAATACTAACAAATGCTGGCCTTTAACAAAAGATGTGGGAAAGCTCTGCTTCGAAAAGAGTGGAAAGTGCCACTGGACCTCCACTTAGTAAAGATAAAGGGACCCCTGACCATTAGGTCCAATCATGACTGACTCTGGGGTTGCAGCGCTCATCTCGCTTTATTGGCCAAGGGAGCCGGCGTACAGCTTCCGGGTCATGTGGCCAGCATGACTAAGCCGCTTCTGGCGAACCAGAGCAGCACACGGAAACGCCGTTTACCTTCCCGCCGGAGCGGTACCTATTTATCTACTTGCACTTTGACGTGCTTTCGAACTGCTAGGTTGGCAGGAGCTGGGACCGAGCAATGGGAGCTCACCCCGTCGCGGGGATTCGAACCGCCAACCTTCTGATCAGCAGGTCCTAGGCTCTGTGGTTTAACCCACAGAGCCATCCACTTCCCTGGACCTCCACTTAGCCTGGATCAAATAGTCTGAAAGAAAAGCCATCCTGCTTCAGCTTGCCATAACTCAGCAGCAGGGCATATGCTTTGCATGCAAGATGGTCCCCAACTCAATTCCTGGCATCTCCAGGCAAGGCTGGGAGACTGCTGTCGGAAACTCTGGTGAGCTGCTGCCAGCCAGTCTCAACAATATAGGCCCAGATAGTGTGTTATTCAGTATAAGGCAGCTTCCTATGTTCCTATGCAGGTCTCCTCTGACGTCAGTCCCACTGTGTTTAACAGGGTTACTCTTAAATAAGTATAGAGAGGATTTGTTTGTTTTGGTACAGTAAGTAATGCAGCTTCTGCTACAGAAAGCAAGCAAAAGTGATTCCTTTCCAGCTTAGTGTGCTACACACACACACACACACACACACACACACACGGCAAAAGCCTACAATTTTCTTCTCATGCAGCTGGGTTAAAATGCTTCTATTTCCTAAGGCATACAACCTCAGGGGGAGAGGGAGGGGGCCTCAATTTATTTATTTCACATAAACTACTTCCCTTTCCAAATACTCCGAAAATACATAGAATGAGGCGGAAACTCTTTTCAGTGCCTGGAAAAATAATGAGGAAACAAGCTTGTCAAACAGGGACTCTGATAGAAAGGAAGAATGGGACAGCTTGCTCACACTCTCAAGGATAACCACCACACCTCCTTTTTGCTACCATCCTTTTTGCAAGTGATCTCTCAGAAGATCATTTTACTCCTTGAATACTATGGTGAGCAATACCACCTCAAAAACTGGTTATTGGAACGGACCCACTAAACATAATGATTGCGACTCTGAGTCAGAGCAGATCAATTGTTTTTAGCTCAAAATATGAAAACTACCCAGAAAGTTGAAATAGACGAGACACTCTGTGTTAGTGTGTTTGGTACACTCTTTCATTAGAGGATAACGAAAAGAATATACCACTCTTTTTCAAGGACACTGTGCTTTTGATACTTCTGGTTTTTTTTTAAAATGATATTTATTAAAGTTTCAAAGAAAAAATTACATAGATAAAAAGAAAAGAAGAAGAAGAAGAAATAAAAAAGAAAAAAATACAAAATACAGAAAAAAGATAGAAAACACTTTAAAAAAAAAAACATCGATCTTTCCATAACTTACTTTTCATTTCCTTACTTCCCTGACTTCCTCACACCTCCCTTTTTTGTATTCCAGTTCTATTAGTTAATTCAGCAATTCCTTTCCCTCTTTGTTTTTGTCTTAATCCTTTAACTTAACATATTATAACTTTAGATTCTCATCTGTTAACAATCCATTTGTACATACACCTTTATAACATTGCTGCTAAGACCACTTAATTTCATTCTGACATCATTCTAACATTCATTAATTTTGCAATATTTCTGTAAATAGTCTTTAAATTTCTTCCAGTCTTCTTCCACCGACTCTTCTCCCTGGTCTCGGATTCTGCCAGTCATTTCCGCCATGTGCTTTTGATACTTCTGACTAGTAACCACTGAGAGTGTATCCTCCATCCAATCATCTAGGTCCTTACAGGGCCTGCCACAATATCATGTGGCAATGAATTCCACAGGTTAACGATGAGTTGTAAAATGAAAAATAAAAGCCTTTTGCTTATCTTAAATCTACTCCCTATTGAGATCAATAGAGGAGTTGCTATTCCAGACAAGGCATTGAGCAAATCTCCTATGGACATGATGATGTTGTACTCAGAGGATCCTGTTTCACTTCCTCCCCCTCCCAACCCCCCATGGCTTCAGACCACTGCTTTCATGGCCAAGTTCTTGTCCATGGGGCTGTGAATTCCCTTCTTTTTGTCATCATGCTAGCAGGCTGGCTAACTGCAGAGGAGTTGCAGAAGAATTATCGGTAACCTCTGTGACCACCTCATCATCGTTTCCCTTTGACATTTGACAGGCGCAAATGGAAGATTATAGATTAAAGTTCTGCTGGGCAAAACAAAAGCCGTTTTTATTGCCATTGGGTTTTCGGAGTCCTGTTTAGTGTAAGTCAAGTACCCTGAACATCCAGAGGAATGCTCTTTCCTTTCAAGCTCCCCATCTACAGCCAGAGTGGAACAATGGGATCAAAAGACTGACCTGACCCAGAGAGATGCACTTTGGGTAAAAGGTTGTGTGTTGTTAAGTTGCTCAAAGAGGCTCAGCAGATCTGCTTCCACAATCTGGAGCTGACAAAGAAGGATCTCATGCTCTCTTTTACAGGGTCTCTTCCTCTGCGTGGTGCCTGAAATGTTTGCATTCAGCCCACAGAACCATTTAAAACAGATAATGGCATCTCACACTAAAAGGCTTGCTCTCTGCGTTAATTTGTCTAAACCAACATTGATTTAAAACTTACTGGGGGACTGAAAAGGAGTCACATCCAGGGAAAGAGATTGTAGTGCAGAGCTAAAAGTCAGCTTTGGCCCACATAGAAAATACGACTTCACCTCCACATTCTCTGCCTTCCCCTTCACCTGGTTGTCCTAGCATGTGAGTCCTGCGCTGCAGAAATGAAGGGGTGAGGTGAGACCAGCATGCCTGCAAAGCACAGAAGCCTAGTTTAAGGGCCAGGTGCATCTGTACTCTAATCTGGCAGCCCTAGGCAGGTGAGTCCCCTAGACAGATTGAATGCACCTTCAAATGTGTTCTATATTGGAAGGATAGGCGTTCTTCATTTCGGCATTGGGCTGCATACTGGAGGGAAGGAATAAACTAGACTTTTAAAAATGCCTTTAGATAATGCCTAAAGCATACCCTACAACATCCTATTCAACAACAACAACAACAATTTTATTATTTGTACCCCGCTTATCTGACTGGTTACCCCAGCCACTCTGGGCAGCTTCCAACATATATAAAAATACAATAAAACATTAAACATTTTAAAATTTCCCCATACAGAGCTGCCTTCGGAGGTCTTCTAAAGGTTCTGTAGTAATTTCTCCACTGGGCTCAGGGCTGCATAACTCCATACCCTCTAACATTTCTCCAATGAAAATAGGGACATCCTAAGGAAAAGCAGGACATGCCGGGATCAAATCAGAAACCAGGATGGCTTCTGTAAATCCAGGACTGTCTCTGGAAAATAGTGACACTTGGAAGGTCTTCTAAAGTAGAATGAGAGTAGGCAAAGCAAAACCCAAGTTATTAGAGGAAAGGAATATAATCTAGTTTGTTTGTGTTTTTTAAATGCAGCACTGAATTTTGCTGGCTGATTTCCTTAGTGTGTCTATTTTCTCCCCTTTTATAAGTTGCTTATACAAAATGGCAGGTGTTTGGGCCTAGAACAGGGACACTGGTATGAACAGGAGTTTCCCTACATCCTACAGTCACCCACTGTATGATAGGTGATGGCTATGGATCTAGCACACCCGAACCCCTTGTCCTCACTGCCCTGCCTTGCATGGTTACTCCACACATTTACAGCCTGTCTGAAGAGGGCTACAGTTTGACAGAAGCATGTACAAATTAAACTGATGGGAAACATGTACGGATTCAGGACTGCTCACTCTAAAAAAAGGATTGCTTACTGGCTGGCTTGTGACTTTCACACCCCATATTTAAACAAGCTCTTATTTCTGTTTTGTGTGTGTTGTGTTTCTCACACTTCCTCAACTTTGGCTCCAGTGCTTGCTGACATCAGCGCCAGCAGGATCTCGCTTCAAAAACTCGGGATCGGAGCTTGCCAGAGTTGTGTCGTGTTACAAGCTGAGGCCCTTCAGAAGCACCAGTGTCCCAGCTGTCGGTGGTTTAAAAAAAGCCAGCCTACTACAACTGGGCTCCCAGCGTCGCTGTTCTCTTTGGCAACTTGCAAGGATGGCAGAGCAATATAAAAGAAAAAGAGAGCAAGGGAGTCCCGTGGGGCTGCGATGCTATTCTTAGCTGAACATTGTAGCAGGGCTAAACTTAGACACCATTTATCACAGTTTTTATGGACCTTTTAAAATGGTATGAAAGATATGGTTTCGCTAGTCAAGGTGATGCATTTTATTATTCTCATCCAACAGCATAACCTTTGTTTAACTTCAAGTTAATGGAACTAAGGGTAGCTCAGCCAGGGTGTGGGGGGGCCTATACTATATTCAGATAGAGTAAGACAGTAAACCATTGCAAATTCTGGTTTATGTTTGACCTCCAAAGGACACAGCTGATGAATCACAAGTGATCAGAGTCACACACGTGGAGGACACTCCAGCAGAGAGACAGCACTTTGCATTTGCGTGAGCCTGTAGCTCTGTAATAATGAGCTTCTTCATTCTGAGGGAAGGAATGGATCCCAAGAATCATCTGGCTTTGACTTAGTACTGGCTGCCTATCTACTTTCAGGCCAAGTTTAAGGTTTTGGCACTAACATATGAGACAGCTTGGGTGCAGCTGACTTGAGAGACCACCGTATCTGTTATATACCCAATCATAGCTGGAGAGTCTCTTGCAGTTCCTGAAATATGAGAAGCCTGCTTCACAGGAACTCAGAACAGGGCTTTCAGTGTGGCTGCCCCTGATTTGGGGGAAACTATCCCTGCGGAGAAAAAGGGACATGGGTGGCGCTGTGGTCTAAACCACAGAGCCTAGGGCTTGCCAATCAGAAGGTTGGCGGTTTGAATCCGAGCGACGGGGTGAGCTCCCATTGCTCAGTCCCTGCTCCTGCCCACCTAGCAGTTCGAAAACACACCAAAAAGTGCAAGTAGATAAATTGGTACTGCTCCGGCGGGAAGGTAAACAGCGTTTCCGTACATTGCTCTGGTTTCACCAGAAGCAGCTTAGTCATGCTGGCCACATGACCCGGTAGCTGTACGCCAGCTCCCTCGGCCAATAAAGCGAGATGAGTGCTGCAACCCCAGAGTCGGTCACAACTGGACCTAATGGTCAGGGGTTCCTTTACCTTTACCTCTGCTGAGATACAACAGGAACCTACAATATGCAGTTTCAAGAAACAATTGAAGACGTTTCTGTTTCAACAAGCTTTTTCAGCTGGATGAGAAAGAGGTGTTTATTTTGCATTGTTTTTAAATATAGCTGGGCTTTCCCCCCTGCAATGGCTGCAGGTTTGTTGTCATTTTTCTTTTCATTTCTGTCTCAACCATGTTAATTTTTGCATGGATTTGATAGCTAGCTATTCCTCTCATTTTATTATCCTTTGCTTATGTACTTACAACTACAGTGGTACCTCAGGTTAAGTACTTACTGTAATTCGTTCCGGAGGTCCGTTCTTAACCTGAAACTGTTCTGAACCTGAAGCACCACTTTAGCTAATGGGGCCTCCTGCTGCTGCCGCGCCACCGCAGCATGATTTCTGTTCTCATCCTGAAGCAAAGTTCTTAACCCGAGGTAATATTTCAGGGTTAGCAGAGTCTGTAACCTGAAGCGTATGTAATCTACCACTGTATAACTTTGATGTGGGCTTTAAAAGGTTAGATTTATCATGATAGAACCAGGGTTGGGCAAGATGAAAAACAACCCCCTTGTATATAATATACTAAATATATTTGCGAAATGATGGAATTTGTGCAAAATCAGCTTATGAATTTTGTTTAAAGGAAAATGGTGTAGGAACGGGAGCGCATTGGCCAAGATGAGGGACATCGCAAGATAAAACTGCTGGCAAATTATGGGGGAAAGTATGGTACAGATATCTTTTTCCATAGGAAGTTGCTTTATACCAGGCTTTATTCCATCTAGCCCAAAAATGTCAGCACTGACTGGCAGAGTCTCACCAGAGTCTCAGGAAAAGGTTCTTCACATCACCTGTTACCTGAAATCCTTTTAACAGGACCTTCTGCCTGGAAAGCATGTGCTCTGCTGCTACAGCTGTGGTTTCTCACCTTGCAGTACCACAAATGAAAATGACATGGAAGGCCACTCAAAGATCACCAGTGACTGACTGGACACAAGTAAAGCACTGGAAGCAGCAGTGCTCTGACTGGCAGTCGTTCTCCAGGGTTTGAAGCATGAGATTTTCCCAGCCATACCAGGAAACCACAGGAATCGAATTGGCAACATCTGAATGCAAGGCAGATGCTCGAACACAGAGCTGCAGTTTCCCCTGCCCCAAGAGGTGTCTCCTACTATTTTCAGAGACACGAGGGGCAAAATACAGACTTGCTCTAATTTTGCCTAGAAAACAGCTGCTGTGAGATCTACCTTTGTGATACTCATTTCCCAAAGATAACACGATTCTTTGACTTTCCCCCTTTAGCTTCAACAATAATTAGTAATGAAGACAATCAAAGGGTTGCAATCCCCCTGCTGCCCCCCTCCCCCTCTCCCTGTAACATGTGGTTTGGAAAAGGCATGTAGGTTCAAGGTGTTTGTGTGTTGTGGGTGTGTGTGTGGGTGTGGGTGTGTTGTGGGTGTTCATGTAACATGACGATATAGATAGATCCACACTCGTACTGTTGTACGTGGGCTGCCCATTCCACTTTTCCTGCCAAATGCTTTTAATATAATAGGACACATCCAGAGATGGCTTCTGCAGAGATTGCCCTCTTTTTGGGAGAAGTCTGCATAATAAAGAAAGGAGCGCTTATTATTCCTGCTCGCCACCAGCACCACCCCCTGCCAGAATCTCTAATGCTCACATCTTCTGCCTTTGCTGTACCGCTGTGAGCAAAGCTGCTGTTCTCACTAAAACAGCCAGGATTACCAGGAACGTTTTAAACATACCATCTGGGGACGGCATAATTAGGTTAGATTCATTCAAGTGAAAGTGGAATCCTACTCAGACATGCAAAGACACACTCCACACAGAGCTTGAAGTAAACTGCATGGCAGAGCCTGGAGGCCAGGAATCGTAAATGAGCCAGGGCCGGCTTTATGAAATGGGATCCCACAAACAAGCGGAAAAGGAAAGCAAGAAATGTCAAAATGGTCCCCTCCCTCTGACAGCACAGCTGTGGCTCTTGCTGGTTCTACAGGGAGACCCAAACTCTGGATTCCTTCTCCCACCTACTAGCTAAAATAAACTAATCCTAATCTCTTTCACCTTCTCTTCCCTTACATTGCTTTTTGTTTAATTAGGGCTGAACTACACCCTCCAAAAAACCCCACAAAAAACCTCAATAAAATTTATGTGAGCAGCCTCCAAATTCGGCCTGTAATATTCCAATCCCCTACTGCCATCTCATGCCATCTTATTCTGTGTATGCCAGGTCCCAGTGGTACAGTGGCAGGAGACTCCCTCCCTGCTATGGAGGAGCAGCTCCAGCCCTACCATTAGGCAGGGTAGTGGGTCTTCCTCAGAAGGCTGATTTTGGGTTGTCATGGAAGGGTGCCAAATGGTTATTTATTTAATTCATTATTATGGTATTTTTACTGCCAGAGAGAAGTGTTTGAGATTTTCTGCCTCAGGTGCTGAAATAACTTGGCCAATCTCATATGTACGTCAGCTTGTGGTGGTGGGGAGACCACCTGATTGTCTGCCTCAGGTAGCAAACTATTTTTTATTGAATCTGTTGATCCAGTACATCCTTTAAGTGCGAGTCTTGGCAACCCTTCTTATGGCCTTATAGTACATCTATGTCATGCAGAGTTGTCTGTATGTCTTGTCTTCTTAAATCTTGCAAAAACGGGCAATGCCCAAAAGATATTCCCCACATAAATCATATGTTTCTTGTTCTTTGCATCCTCTCTTAAAAGGCATTTTCTTTTTAATTGGATGTTGTATGCCCTGGCTAAGAGCCAGCATCTTGTTGAAAGTCTTGAGGCTATTTTGGGCCTCAATTGCTTACAGAGAAGACAACTTTGTTTTCAAGAAAGCAATTGGGATGCTGGAAAGGCAACAGAATCATTCAGCAGAGAGAGAACCATTACATTCAATATGTCCAAGTGGGCCAAACACGAGGAAGCTGCTAGTTGGCTGGTTTCTCGTATAATGGCATCAAGAATGCTGTTGAATGCTGAATGCATCTGAGCTTATTTTGTGCTCCAGGAACATGGCAGATTTTCCAGCAGCCTTGATACAAACCCACATAATGCCTCCACCTGATTGTGAAAACCCAAGTAGCAGTACTCCAAAATAACTTGAGAATGGAGGCCTGGAATTCTGGATGGAGCCTGCTGAGTATGAAAATGTTCTGGAGACAACCAACAAAAAATCTGGTCATTTTCATTGTCTCTTGGTTCTGAGAACATAAGAGGAGTCTGCTGGATCATGCCCATGTCCCTTCTAGTCCAGCATCCTGCTTTCATAGTGGCCAACCAGATGCCTGGGGGAAACCCACAAGGAGGACCTGAACTCATGAGCATCAAGTGCTACTATTGCCATGTCATTAATTTATTTAAATGCTGCAAAACATCAAGGCAGTGTACAGCAACATAAATGAAACATTAAAAGCATTATGGCACAATAATTAAAACGCAAGAAAATTGGAAGCTGCATAGGCCTGTCAATATTAAAAAATTATCAAGAGGTACCTGGAAGTCAAAAGAAAGAGCAGCTGCTAAATCTCTGCTGGAAGAGTATTTCACAGCATGGGACCAACAACACTAAATGGCCAACTTCTACTACTAGCATGACAAGTAGTAATAGGACTACTAGCAGTACTGGGTGAAATACAATGGGAGATCTTACAGCACAGATTCAGGACAGCTGTAGCAGGCAGGAGGAATTGCTGAAGATTGCCTCCCTCCAGGCAGGTCTGAGTGGGATTCTAACCTTGAGATTTTGACTCAGCACTACACAGCGCACAACCCATTGATTTTCCCCAGCTGCTCTGGCTGTCACCATTTTCCCCACCAAACATTGTGTACCCTCCTGCCTAGATGAGTCACAGTAGTTGATCCTATCCAGTAAGGCATCAAACAATGAATAGATGAATATCTGAGCACTATGTAGCCAATCAGACCTGGCTATGATGATGTCATTTAGAACAAATGAGCTGAATTGCAAACACTGTTACATGGCATGCAAAATTGCCCCAAAAGTAAGGGTTATTTTTGTCACTGTTGAAGATGTTCACTGAAACTGAGTGGTTTTGGTTCAGTGCTAATGTTGATATAAAATATATGCCAATTCATAAAATATGCCAAGATATATGTGCCAATATAAAACAATCTGATTTCATCCATAGAAATGTCTACACATTTTGAAGAGAGAGGAGAGTGATGAGGGAGCATAGTAAGTAAAATTAGATTGAGGAGTCACAATGATCCCCCTAATAACATTGTTGTGAGGATGAATAAGGTAAGAGTTATACAATTTGATGCATTCAAAGAACACAAGCCCAGATTTCCCAAAGGCTTCCATATGCCCAGTAGAAGTTCTTGATATTTTTAGTAGGAAATGGATGAGCAAAGTCTATACCGACCCTGTGCCATTTTTGCTTGTGTTCACCCATAAATCCATTCCATCCCATTTCCAGGTTAATGTGGGTGGAGTTCCTTTAAACTCTCATGAAAACTCAGTTGGATGGTGCCTTGTATGCCTCCTTCTGGCAACCTCTGCAGTCAAGCTGGTACCCAATGTATTGCCCTGCTTTCCTTCAGGCCACATCAACAAGGCCAAGAGGCGGGAGTCTTGTCGTCTGGGCAGTCCAGGACCTACATCCATACACACTGCCCAGCCTTGCACCCCAGATCACTTTGGTGCTGCTATCACAGCAAAAACAATGTGGGAGGCAGCAGTTAAAAGGTCTCTGTAGCCACAGCAGGCGCTGTGATTCTCCAGTGGTTTGACTTCACTCTTGGAGGCAAACTCCGTTGTCTCTCAGGACAGATGCCAACAACCTGTGTACTAGAATTCTTTGCCTATTGGCATTAGGCAGGTGCTTTCACTATATTGCTTGAGACACATGCTGAAAACATTTTTTTTATTTCAACAAGCGTACCCAGATACGTGACTTAGTTGCCTATATTAATTTGAAACATCTTGCTGATTTATATCTTTCAGGATACCCATGGACTCACTCTGCCAAAGGATGTGCTTTTGTAGATGGAAGATCCCATGGAAGATACCTTTGTTCAAGCATTCCTGTCCCAGATGATAGACCTGCTGAATGCACGTTAGTCACAGCTAACTGTAGTGCCAATGACTGCCTAGCCTTTAACCAATGTTAGATTAACTTGTCATTTGTTCGAAAGAGCAGAATTTGGGGACATCAGCGTCATTGTCAACTGTAAATCAAACTGTATCTGTATTTTAAGGCTTTATTACATTTTGTTGTTCAGTGATCTTTCTAAGCAGGATGCTGTTATGCGTATTGGCAGAGACAAGTGAGATATGGCTGAGGAAATAGCAGGAAAGTGCTACATTAACTGGTGGCTGATTTTGGAATGGTAGAAACAAATGTTAAGTCAAAAGTAAAAACTCCATATGGTACAGCCCATTTATAACATCCTTTCATAATGCGGTCATCTTCCTATAATGTCCATTAAAGAGTAACACCAGCACTATGAGCTGAGCTTGGGAACAAATGGCTAACCAAGAGCAAGCCCATATTTGCCACATTGTAATGTGTGAAAAAGCCCTAGGGATGGGTGTGGATCAGTTTACTTCTGGTCAGTTTTGCATGCGTTAATTCATCCATTCCATCCTGTTTCCACGACTTCTTTTTTTAAAATGTGTGTGTACATTTTATTCACAAAGTATGCATTTGTGTATGTATTTTACTTTAACATGTGCATTTTGCAAAACATGCATGTTGGTACATGTTTTGAGTCAAGGAGTCCAAAGAAGGGCAAAAAATATGTAATAACTATGTTCCAACTGTATATTAGACCAGGAATATATTCCTGGACGTTCAGGACCTTGAGTGTTTTTGGCAGACAAATGCAGACTGATTCCCAATGGCAATGCTTTTCTCGCCATTATTTCAGATGATATTAGACCCCAGAAATTAAAAGAATGCAAAGATGTTTTGTGACTCAGCTGGTGTCAGGAGATGTGAAGAGGGGGAAATCTCCTTGAACATTTCCAAGGTAGACGCTGCCCCTCAGATTGTATAATTCTTTACAAGGTCTCTTGTCTTTCATGGTTAATGTTTTTCCAGGGTGAGACTGACAGGCTGGGAACAAGGTCACTTGATGTGATTGCTGTGTACACCAACCTAGTGCCACTCTTCTGGGGATTATTATTTTTTCCTTCTGCCGGTAGATGAAAACTTTCTAGGCTGAATAACATGCTTGAATCAAACTCATTGATCTTCTCCCACTTTCATGCCTGTACTTTCTTTTCTACTTTGTTTTCAAAAACAAAGCAGAGCCGCAAATAACCATGAGGCTGTACTATCAGCCCAAGCATGATCTGAATGTTATGCTGACAATTCTTACAACAGACTTAAATCAGGAAGAAAGAAACTGTTGTCTCTCAATCTGGATAAGACAGAGACACTGTTTGTGAGAGCTTCCTCTTTCCAGATTCAAGGAATGCAACAAGCGCTGGATGGGGTTCCTCTCCCCTTGCCTGGGGCCGTCTTGGGTCCAACATTGTTACTGGAAGCATCTGTGGCCTCGGTGACTCAGGGCCCTTTCTACCAGCTATGCCAACCTGTGCCAAGCTGCTTATTATGACCCCATTCCACCCACTCCCACCCCAACTCGTCTCCACTGAATGTAGCTTGGACTAGGTTTCAAGTGGCAGCATGCATACAAACAGCTTGGCACTGAGAATGCCCTACATTACCAGTAAAGGACAAGGAGGCTGTTGTTTACATGGCACCATCCTGCCAATATGCGTGGATGCCGCTTTACAAAGTGCAAAATAATACCCCCCCCCCAAAAAAAAAATGTATCTGCCCCCAAAGGACTTGCAATCTGAAAATCAACACAAAGGAGATGACTTAGGATGGGGGAGGAAATGCAGATAGAATAAATGGGATGTCGTTATTTCTGTGAATTCGCATCAAAATGGTTGTGCAGAACCATCTACGTAATTCACTCACCCTTTATTAGCAGGGGGTGTTAGCTCATTTTTCATTTAAAAAGTGGAATGTGAAGGAATGACCGCCAGGTGTGGAGCACACTTCCACCAGCAGACGAGCCACAGTTGTCTGAACATCATGCCCTCTATCTAACCTTTGCTCTCTTAGTAGTCTGCCATGCCCTGTCTGTGACCTTTGTCTCTTTTGATTAAACATTGTTCCGGGGGAAAGCGACGTGGTGGAAACAGGTGCCAAAATAACTTTGTACCATCCCACGATCTCGTGATTGGAAGATGTGTAAAGGGCACAGTCCAAAATGTATCTGACTGGTTTTGCATATTGTGCTAATAAAAAGAGCCTCAACAGAGCTAGCTGGCAGCTTGCTTATGCACAGCTCACCTGCATGATCAACTCCTGTCTCATGTCCTTCACTTCAGGAATGTTTCTTCTTCTTGCCTAGCATTCACTAGCAAATGAGAGCACCCAATTCTAATAAGTCAGCAGCTCAGAGAGTTCAGATATTGACCTCTTTGGGCCTTATTTGAACAGAGTGGACCTGAACAGAAGCTACATGAACAGCACTGCTTCATGGGATGGCTGGCCATTTCTAGGATTTGATGGTGGTGTCCAGTGGAACACCAGTATATTTGTGGCCCCATGCAGCCCTGAAGCTCACTGACTAACTTTGGACCAGTTGCTGTCTCCCAGCCTAACCTACCTCACAGGTTGCTTTGAGGATAATAAGGTGCATGAGAGGAAAAACCATGTGCGGCACCTTGAGCTCCTTGGGGGAAATATGGAATAATGATTATTGATTGATTCTTGATTGATTGAATTGATATCTCTTCTTTCATCCCAGAGAATAATAATAAATAAATTGTCATCATCAGCCTGCAAACCTCCACTGCTCTTCCACATCTATCACCAGCTTAATCTTCTCGCTGCTTTTGTATGCTTTGGGGAGGCTCCAAGAACTTTGTCGTGATTTGTGAGATGCTGTTGCGAGAAGTCCTGACTGAGAATCTGAATTCCTCCAAATTGTCTCTTGACTCCAAGGACATGCCCTGTGTTTGTTCCACAGCCTGCTGGCGTGTACAGAAGCTTGGTCTGAATGGATGGTGGTGCCTCCAGGTGCGATGAGCAAGATCCTTTGTAGCTGCAGGTCAGGCTCCTCATTAAGTTGTAAAATGGGGAAGAGAGTGAGGGGTGAGTTGATTGAAATGTCAAGCCACGTTGTCGTCTTTTCTTATGAAAGAGCAAGGGCAGCTTTAAAAGAATCAAAGCTAGGTAGCTCTGCAGGCTTTTGCCTTTGCCTGGTCTACATGTGATTAGAATGTGTTTAAAGAAAAGGCCATGTCATTGCAGGGCAGATTTAACACTAGCCCCTGAATATCCCATTATTACAAAGGGAAAATGCATCCACAGTAGGGATGCTTCATTGCTTCAGGAATTTGATCTTTGCAGATTCCAGTGTGAACCAGCTTGGTTTTCATCCTCTGGACTACTGTGCAAATTGGAACTTAATTATATATTGGCTTTCACACTTCTTGGACATTCCAACAGAGTTCTCGCCTCCAAAAACATGCTGAACTATGCTTTTCAAATCATATTTTGAGAGAAAATAAATTTAGAAATGTGTGGGTTTTTAAATTGTATTTCTGTATTTTCAATAAAAAAAACCAGAATACAACAAAACACATTACATACCCTTTGTACACAGCACCAGTCATATTAATAGTTAAATGTGTCAGATGACAATGAAGGCTACAAGTTCCATGGCAACACATCTTTCTAAAAAGACTTCTGGGCATCTGGTACCACTGTCTATTTATAAATGTTTTGAAGGGCCCCAAGTATCCATAAAGTTACCCAGCGATTTATCCATAAAGAGTACCCAGTTTTTATATCTGCCCTTGTTTCCTGACAGAGATTCTCTGCCTTTAAAAGAGGCATGAAATTGCCCCTGTTGAAATTTTCTATTTTTTGTAAAAAAATAGAATATTTCTAGGATACAGGTATATACACTAGTATAAGCAATATATAGATTATTTATTTATTTGTTTAGAATATACTGTATTCACTAGCATAAGCAAGTGAATTGCATGCAGGTATTTGAGTATAGATGCTGGAACTAAATTGGACTTGGCAATTCCATGGATTTGGGGATCAGATTTGCACTTCCACTGTCCCTTGGAGCAATCATGTGAGTTCAGGATAGTATGGACAAAAGTCAAGAAAGCCCAGCAACCTATTGCTACCATTGCCTTATGGGTGGGTTAGAGGATGCAGGTGGTGTTGCAAATATTTTAGCAATGGTACCAACTTAAATGGAGACAAAGGATTGACAGACACAGCAATTGGAGAAAAAGAAGGTGAAGTTTTATTGCTGAGCAATAATGGACCCATTTGGAATGCTTTCCAAAAGACTGGGACCTAGAGCATTGAAGTTCTGGGGTTATATACCTGAGTGCTGCATCACAGATCATGAGACAATCATGAGACAATCACGAACGCCAGCAAAAATAACCAATAAGCGCATTCAGCTAGGCTCCTGATCGTGTACAGAGTACTACTCCCAACTTCTGCTTTCTTTGTCTGTACAGTCTGACCTTTTCCCCAGGTTGATTGAAAGGAGAATAGAAACTTAAACTAGGAGGAACTCCTTAGCTATACTCCCCTGCACAATCTGTTCATGTAAGGACACTGTGGTCAGAACCTTCCTGTTTCGTGTACAGACTGAGTCTGGACAAGAGGGGGGAGAGATGTACCAGCATCTCCTGATTTATAGCTTCCTCTTTGTAGAGACCCAAAAAGGGACTAGGGCAAGGTTCATTCTGTAACCTTGAGGTTTCAAGCAGTTTCACTGTTAAGCAGGCAAAAGCTTTTATGATTCAAATGGATTATAAAATCACTGTAAAACTCTGGTTATATATGAGCATATGTGAATATATTGATAACTGATAACTGATTATATGAATAGCATAAGGGTAAAACTCCTCCTCCTGCTTTAGTGGCACTATGGTCCAAACCATCAAGCCTCTTGGGCTTGCCAATCATAAGGTTGGCTGTTCGAATCAGCACGACAAAGTGAGCTCCTGTTGCTTTGTCCCAGCTCCTACCAACCTAGCAGTTTGAAAGCATACCAGCATGAGCAAATAAATAGGTACCACTGTGGCTGGAAGGTAAACAGTGTTTCCATGCGCTCTGGCATTTGTCACGGTGCTCCATATGCCAGAATTGGTTTAGTCATGCTGGCCACATGACCCGGAAAGCTGTCTGTGGACAAGCGCTGGCTTTCTTGGCCTGAAAGTGGAGATGAGCGCCGCACTCCATAGCCAAAATCAAATGGAATTAACCATCCAGGGGTCTTTTACCTACCTTTATAGGACAGTCAAGTTCAACCTCCCCTCCTTCTTAGTGGCAGCAGAGACATTGTTATCTTTTTACACATATCTACATTTCTTTATTTTGTATAACATTTCTCTTCTGCCTTTTGGTTCACCAGGAGTTCTCAAATTGGCTCCCAACAAAATTAACTAAACAACATAACATAACTTTAATACCAGAATCAGTGTCACCTAGAAACACAATAAAAGCAACACAAAGTTAGTGGGTTCTATGTAGAAGATATACATTAAAACTTGGTATTATTTCATATAATTACCTTGATCCTGAGTTGCATGCAACCAAGGCTCTGCTCATGATTAGTAATGCATGGATAATAAGAGCTGCACATCGTGGACCCTTTGGCACACACTCCTGGCCTTATCTTTCTTATAGGGTTGTTTAGAATAGTGAGGAGCAGGGAAATCCATTTGTGTATGCCATTTTGAAACCACAAAACCCAAAAAGAGCAGATACATTTAAAACAAAACAAAAATAATACAGAACAGATACTCATGGTTCCCACCCATTTATCCAGGTGGGAACTAAAATGTTTTGAATTGTTTCCAGAAAGTGCAGATAGTGGACACTTCTTGAATCATGACAGGAATGTTATTTATGACTTCCCCCCAGCCAAAGCCAGAAAAAGGAGAAAAAATAATTGAAAAAATGAGTGTAGTGAATGATTTATGTTTGAAGATTTTCTTTTGATTTGATTTGAATATATTTGTTAATCTTAGATACTTTGTTGTATCCAGTGCTGTGTGACTGGGTTCTGCTGGTGCAACAGGACTTCTGTTTCCTCTCTTTCACCTCCATGCTCCCCAAATCTGTTCTGGAACACCCACACCCCAGTCCTCCAGAGCTCAGAATTGACCTACTGAAGTGAATTTTGAGGGCACAAAAGGACTGGAGGGGACAGAAAAGAAAAAGGAAGTTTCACATGGAAATCTCTTGCACTAGCAGAGTGACAGCATTGGATAGAACCCCTTATGATGATTATCTGTTTGTACAGTCTGTTTGCTTTCCATATGCACAAGCCTTTCAAAGATGAAACATCCTGGGGCCTTCAGCTCTCCTTCAGCATTACAACACATTTTCATGAGTCTGGCAACTGAATTTGAATTCAGTTATTACGATATTGTCTTAATAGTCTGTATTAAGATGTATTAAAATGGAGGTATTCAGTCCAAAGTTACCCATTACCCACTTCGGGTTTAACGGAAACTTCTGTTAAGCAGAGTAAGAGCTCAGCTAACCTTCCTTTCAAATTAAGTACCAGAATTTGTTGCCTTGAGGAAAATGTTGACAAGAAAGAGCTTCAGGTTCAGCGTTTATCTGGAGAATAAGAAAGAATGAAAATGGCACAGGTAAACATGCATTATTAAACAAAATTTTATGTAAGGCATATTTCAGAACAGCGCCTTGGGTCTGCAGATGACCTTGGTTATTAGTATCAGCTCTATGAGTGTTTTGCCAAGCGGCACTTCTATTCAGAGAACCTGTGCAAAGCAGAAGAAGATACCTGGGGTTGTATTCAACTAACTTTTACTCAGAATTGACCCACTGAAGTGAATGCACCTAAAAGTTAGTTGAAGGCAACCCTATGCCATCTTGAGAGGTTTAAGTACATACGAACTTAAGATGAACTTTGATGGATCAGACCAATGTACTATTTAGTCCACCATTCTATTATCACAATGGCTAACATCATCATCATTTGCCTGCCCTTCACCCAGGACAGGTCACAACCATTTAAAATACAACATTAAAAGCAATGTAAAATGTATCACAATCACAAGAAAAGTGGGGCTGTTAAAAATATACATCTCAGGTGTCAACAACAACCAGGTTAAAGGGCCTTCAGCATTTGATGAAAACTGTAGAGTGAAGGTGGAAGAGCTACTTCTGTGGAGAGGTAGTGCTACTACTTAGGGGCTGCCACAGAGAGTGTCCCTTCCTGGACCACCACCACTCAAGTTTCTACAGGTGGTAGAACTACCAAGAAGGCCTCCTCTGTTGACCTTAACACCCAAGAGTGTCTGTAGGGAAGGAGGCAGTCTTTCAGATATCTGGGGCCCAGATAAAGGTACCCAACAACAATGTAATTTATGTAATTAATTACATAAATTACAAAATGTTGCCACAATGGACAGCAGTACAAATAACATCATTTTTGGTGGAAGACAATCTGCAGCAGAATGGAAACAGTGTTGCATGTGATGACTACAGGGCAGAATGGAAAGTGATGCCTTCTTACATTCCTAGCTGTAGCTCAGTGGTGGAGCTCATGGTCTGCATTCAAAAGGTCCCTCGGTCAATCTTTGGTATCTCCAGGTAAGACTGGGAAAGATCCCCATCTGAAATCCCAGAATGCTGCTGCCAGTTAGTATAAACCAGGGTTTCATAAACTTGGGTCTCCAGATGTTTATGGACTACAGTTATCATCCCTGACCACGGGTCTTGCTAGCTAGGGATGATGGAAGTTGAAGTCCAAAAACAGCTGGAAACCCAAGTTTTTGAAACCCTGGTGTAGACCATAAAGAGTTAGATTAATCATTGGTCTGTCTTGGTACAAGGTTGCTTCTATGTTCCTCTTTTGGAGCTAAGCTAACATGATGCAAGCTATGAAACTGCGCTCACATTTCTTGAATTTTGCGATGTGACAGATGAAATGTAACTAGTGTGCCCACAGACTGGAAGGTCTGTCAATGAAAAAAAGCGTATCTTTCATTAAAGTTATCTCTTCTTTCTTGGGTGTCAGCTCTAAATGAGAGAAAGGGTTTTTTCCTTCTCTGATTGTATACATGCCCCTTGATTTATATTCTTTACGGCATTTTTATGAGCTTCTTTAGCACATCATACAGCGTAATAACAGCACAGTAATTGTGTTGGCTCCATGTCCTGGCACTTAATTATAATCCTGTCATTGGCATTTGCCAGCTTGTCTAACAGAATAACCTTGCCATGTGGCTGACATCCAACTTCCAAAAACAAAACAAAAGAGAGAGTTGAGGAATAAAGAAAGTGGGGAAATATATACATGTGTTCCTGACAAATAAACCACATGTGCTTGAAGTTTGCAAAGGCACTCCATGAGGACGCAACTTCCTGCAGGCTGCTTGTGCATTTGCTAAGCAGGAATTGTGTTTGACAGCGAGACCCACCTTCAGAGTTCCAAAAAGGGAGAAGGCAGTCAAAACATGTTAAGTAGTCATCAGTTGTTTTCAAGTACCATTTTGACTTTTAAGGGGCAAAAGCTCATTAGACCCACAAAGATTCAAGGCTGGAGGAAGACAAGGTTTCAGTGTCTATATCTGATGCCTTCATGATTTGCTTCAAAAAATTGAGTTCTTTCCCCTTTGCTTTCTGTATATTCAAATGTTTTGAAGACATGTATAGCAAGAGAAACAGCCATAGTTAAAAGTAGGAAGAATGACTTCCAGATTTGAAATTTGTCGGTTTATAAGATGATCCTCTCTCCCCTCATAATCATTTCATCTCCTTTCCTAAGCCAATTTTTAGTAATTGTGTGGTTTCATAACTGCGCTCCTTTGGGCGGAAGGGTGGGATATAAATAATAAAATAATAAAGAAAATAAATGGTAACGACATTGTATAGTTGGGCAAAGAGGGTTGGTTCGTAAATGACAGCTCAAGTGTGGCTGTGTGAGGTACTGAAATGGACACGGAGAAGATGAAAGGGACTTGCAAATACAGTCCAGGCCTCAGCCTTGAAGTGGACAACTGAGGGAGCCCAAAAGGTTAAAAATTAGGTGTGCATGTAGAGTGAGCGAAGATGTCACAGGAGAGGAGAAAAATAGTTTGTAAGGCATAGGGAGGAGGGAAAAATCTCTGACATGCACAGTGGCAGGATTTCTGGCAGGCAAGCTTTTGAAATAGGGGTGAAGCTGGAAGTAACCACAAGGTAGTGTAAATAATACTTCTACAGCTGTAATTTCCTGGCATTTTTGAGACTGAGTAATCGAGGAAAGCCCTTCACGCATCAAGGTTTGGAAAGGGGCCACAAAAATGAAAGAGCAATTCCCCATTGGGTTCTTACTAGCATGTGTGTCATGGGCTAAGAGTCAGCTTCACCGGCTGAACAGCAGCCTGAAGGGCACTGGAGTGATTCCACCTGCAGCTGATTAGCCTTCAAGGAAACAGAGGAGAAGGCACTGATGAGAACCAGCTGGCTTCAGCCTTCTTAAGCAGAGCTTCCAGCAGCAGTCAGAAGCCGAAAACAACATTGGTAGTTCCTGGTACTACCTTGCTGTTTCCTGCTCATCTTGACCCTTGAACCCATGATCCTTGGATTCCCTGACCCCTGGAATTGCTTTTTGCCTGACCCTAAGACTGGACCTGACTTTGGATTCTGACTCACCCTCCAGGCAAGTACACCTCAGAGTCTTTTCCGGTTGGTTGGCCTCCTGCTCCACTGATCTCTGCACATTGTCGCTCAGCAACAGGACTAGGACAGTGCGCTTTGCAGCTTAAGCAAAGTTTTAAAAAGTGGGGAAGAGGGAGGAGAAAGAGGAAGAGTGGCAGGACATCTATGGTCAGACACAAAAGTTGTGAGGCTCTGCCTCCACACACACACACCCCCCATGCAACACCCCTAGCAATGCATGCCTGCTGGTATCTTTAAACTGAAAAGACATCGCTCTTGAGGGGGGAAATTGTCAAGGAGAAAGGAAAGAAGACAAACAGGGGGGAGCAATATGGAAAGCGAAAGAAAATCTGGCCTAAGATATAGGTCCCATGCCCACCATGCATCTAGTGTGCTATTATGCCCAGCTGTGGAGACTCCCAAGAACTGGAGTTTAAGGTTGGAGGGAATTGCAGTGGTGAGTGATGCACCTGCAACAAACTACAGTCTCCAAGTTTCCTCATGACTATTAAAGTGACTCAATAGTGCTTTCAATGTGTGGTGTGGCTATGACCTTAGCCCAGTTAAAACAATTGTGTGTTGGTGGAACCTGAACCAGCCACACAGAACTGTACACCACGTGGCTGTCTCCACAGCAAGAGTCAGTAGGAAGTGGCATGGAATGAAATGAGGGAAAAGTTATGTGAATCCTGCAAGGCCTTGCTCTCTCAAACATTTCCACCAGGCCTGGATGGCTAAGGGTCTGATTGACTCCAGCTATAATATGCAGCTCTGAAGGCTAAGACTGCTGCTGCTGAAAGTACCTAGAGAGCATGTGAGTCTGGCAAGATCTGATCCCTGGTTGTTTCTATGAAGCCTAGGAGGATAGGGTGATGACTGACGGCAATTTCCAATGCTCTTGCTGCAGAAGATGCCAATAATGCTTTTCTTGCGTTTAGGGATTGCCTTTTAACATCAATGGTTTTGTAAGGATTCAAAATCATGTTTATTATTTATGACTATATTTAATTGGCACTGTATAATGATGATGGTGATAATGATGAAGGAATAGGGAAAGAGGCAAGAAATAGTGGGAAGGGAAAGGACCCTAGCAAGCTGTCTTATAGTGAGTCATCTTATATTGGTCCATCTAGCTCAGTATTGTCTACATTGAATAGCAGTAGCTCTCTAGGGTTTTAGGAAGGAAAAATTCCCAGCCCTACCTGCATATACTGGGGATTGGACCTGGGACCTGGTGCATGCAAAGTAGGTGCTCTACCATTAAACTATGGCTCTTCTTCTTTTCCTGAACAATCTTCACTACTTCAGAAAGTTCAATCTTGAATATTAAGAAAGCCGAAATCCTGCCCTCGGCACCAAAGTTCTCTGGGACTTAATGCATGCAGAATGAATATGTAAAATGTCTGTAGTGCTGCCAGGAATGAGATCACTTAAAGTGCTTTCTTCCTGACTTTGGCTATTCTAAAGACCAGGGTGAGGGTCTTGAAGATAAGAGGTAACAGAATGATAATCAGCAATACTGGAATACCAGCCTTTGGTTTGAAGTGACACCTATTCAATAACTCCTGCTTTGACCAGGGACAGGGAAGAAATTTATTTCCGTCTACATTTGAAGGTGAACTTCCCGAAACAATATGCAAACTGAAACACAGCAGTGAAATTCAAACTTCTCTAAATTTTGCAATACAGTTCTCCAGCCAAGTACAAAAATGTGTATACTAGTGTAAAGTGTGTATTGAGATGCATATATTGGTGAAAATAGCATGCAAAGATGCATTATATTATGGAAATTATTTGTGAAAATATGCATAGTAGGAGAAATTCACACTAGGATACTGGTGAATTTTCATGAGGACATTTTTAAAAAAAATGCAAGCTGATGTTAAAGTTTGGAGAACTGAACATGAGATTAGAAAAATGAGAAACAAAGAAACTGAAATTGATATTTTTACCCATCCTTAGTTTAAAGGTAAAGGTAAAGGGATCCCTGACCATTGGGTCCAGTCACGGACGACTCTGGGGTTGCAGCACTCATCTCACTTTATTGGCCAAGGGAGCCGGCGTACAGCTTCCAGGTCATGTGGCCAGGAGCAGGGACTGAGCAATGGGAACTCACCCCGTCGCAGGGATTCGAACCGCCAACCTTCCAATCGGCAAGCCCTAGGCTCTGTGGTTTAGACCACAGCGCCACCTTAGTTTAGAGAGACGCTAAAGCTCTTTGCATAACAACTGGAACTGAATTAACAGTGTCTGCCTTTCCCCTCTGTTGCTGGTGTTGTAGCTGCTGCCGTTTTGTTTTTATAAAAAAAATAATACAAAGTTAGTTCCTTCTTTTCCCAAGTAGCTAAAATATTTGAGTCAACCTACAGATTGGATGGGCTGCAAAGAGGAGAAACCCCCACAGTGAAGTGATAAGACCCAATCAACACTCTTGAGCACAACAGAAAGATGAAGGGTTTGTTTTTCCTCTTTCTGCGTAAAGGAGGGAAAAAACATCAAGGAACAAAATCACTTTGTAAAAAAATCAAACTTGTCATATACTCAAGATCTAAGGGAAAAGTGCAGATAGAGAAAAGGGCAGGTTGCATCATTGGCGGGCGCAGTCTGTGCCATTTGTATATGGGAGGGCTAAGAAGGGCTGCCCTCTTGGGCTTGCTTTGTAGCTATTGTGCATCATATAATCAAGGTCTGTGGAGTTGGAGGGAAGGGTTGTCCCAGTGTAACAAGGACATGTGCGATGCTGCAGACAATATGCTGTGCATTTATTTAACGTTTGCTGCCATAGGCAGTCCAAGTTATTTTCACCATCACATCATGCTAATGTAAAGGAACTATTTGGAAACATCAGAAAGCCAGCTCGCCCAATATCATGATACAATGCAGTCACAATAATGACAGCTCTTAAAATAATAATGCAGTGGAGCCAGAGCAGCAGTTCAGTGGGTAGAGGTAGTATCATACAGTCCAGATAACATGTTCAGAGAATCTTAGGCTGCAGTCTTATACTTGCACTTATCTAGGAACAAGTCCTATTAAACTCAGAGGGAATTACTTCTGAGTGCACATCTATTTGGCATTAACCTGCATCCAAAGTGGCCCCTCTGCCTCATACTCATCTCCTCTGCTTTGGCAGGAGGAGGAGGTGTTTCAACCTTCGAATACAGGTAAAGGATCTCATTTCTCAGTGTTAAACAATAACCCCTCCAAGTAGAAATCCAGCATAGCAGGCAAGGGGGCTGGCTAGAACATTTATCTCTGTTGTACTATCATATCTGAAGTGTGCAGGCACACAAAAACTTATACCCAGAACAAACTTAGTTGGTCTCTAAGGTGCTACTGGACAATTTTTTTAATTTATTTCGACTGCGTCAGACCAACACGGCTACCTACCTGAATCTCTGTTGTACTAGTTTCCCATTTGCAGGGACATGGTTTCTTTCTTTGTTTTACATGTGGAACATTCAGAAGTAGTTCTCCCATCTATAAGTAGCGCAGTCTATCCACCCAGCATTCTTACAACAGTCTGTAAAGTATGACTAGGTCAGCATCGGGGATCATTGGGCATCAACTAATGCCCACAACCCTGCAAGGAAACCAGTGCCAACCTCCAGAGGCTCCTGGCATCTTACACTTGCCTTGCACTGTCTCTCCGGGGCCAAAAGGAGAGTGAAATCAATGGGCAACAGTGGCAGCTGTGAGTCAGATACAGAGCAGAGCACTGGAGGCATTTTGCTCGAGTACCCACCCACCCAAAAACCTGGAGTCAGATCTGAAAGTAGAGTATTATTGTGAGAGGCTAGGAAATAATGGTGTGGTTTTTTTGTAGGCCGCTTGCAAGTTCAAAGCCAAGGTTCCATTTGAACCAGGGACTTTCTGGCTCGGTTTATAGCAACCGTACCACAGCATCTTTGGGTGTGTCTGAGTGCAATAAATCACCCTCTAACAAATAGGACAATGTTACCTTTACCTGTCTGAAGATACCCCATACTATAATTGAATTCCTTAAAAGAGACAGCAACAGTGCAGTTGATGCACTGCTGGCAATGGATTAATCTTTCATTCCTGATCACTGTTCCCTCCAGCTGGATGGTTTTTAAGCAAAGAGAGAAGGTGGTTCTGGAGCTGCCATTGCCCACACTGTTACTATTTTGGAGTAAAAGGGGGCATTAGTTTGCAGGTTGATGACACGACTCAATAGCAGAAGCAAAGACCCTCTGGAACTGCTAAGACTAGGCAGGTTCAGTGCTCCAAGATGCAAAACAAAGAGGCTTAGGAAAGTGTCATGATCCCAGTGGGCCAAATGTCAGTACTGATTACCTGGTGTGTGTGTGTGGTTGCCTCTTTTTCTCTTGTGCCTTTAATAGCTTCATGGCAGGCAGAAATTCAACAGAAATGCCTCCATTGCATATTCCTCTTGGGAATGCTGCATCTGTTAGCTTTCTGACTCAGAAGGTAAAACAGGCATGCAATCACCACCACTACTACTAGTAGTAGTAGTTTTCAAGACACTGCTGAGTCCAAAAATGTAACTGAGAATTTTGCTGCTGCTGTTCTCATTTAAGAACTGAAACAAGAAGAGCTGTTAAAACACAGAAAACTCCCTCAGTTGCTGTGATAACATGATCTAAACCACTTCATCGTATGAATTCTGAATTGTTAGTACCTGTCAACTTGCAACTTAGCAAAAAAGGAGTCTAGGATCGTATTGAGGTTTTGTTGTTGTTTTTCTGTGGTGAAATCCCTCTGCATTTCATTTTATGATTGCCGAACTTTCTAAATAAAATTCCAGTATACAAAGTGTAAAACATATGGAAACCACATAACTCGAGTTGATATGCCAGTTCTCTTCTCAGACAAGAGATGAGACAAGGCAATTGATCAGAAAGGCTGCATCTGTTCTGAGTTGGCTCTAGTGAGTTTCACACTGCAGCTAAGAGACTTAATGTGACTAGGAACTTTCCATTTCCAGGCTTGAGTATGATCATGTTACTCAGTAGTTAAGCTCAGTATTAGGGTATCTTGTAAACAGTGTCTACTGATAGTTGGCCAGTTCTGTGGCCATTTTCAGGAGATTCCTTCCATGCAATTGTAACTGTGTGGAGGGTAAAATTGGGTGTTCGTCACCTACTGACCCCACCCCTGGTGTTCATCCCTCTCAGGACTCCTCCCTCCCCCACCCACAAGCTCCAGGATCCCTGATTTATTTTATTTACATGCATTTCTCCAAAGTACAGTGGTGGTGGTTGTTGTTGTTTAGTCGTTTAGTCGTGTCTGACTCTTCGTGACCCCATGGACCAGAGCACGCCAGGCACTCCTGTCTTCCACTGCCTCCTGCAGTTTGGTCAGACTCAAGTTTGTAGCTTCGAGAACACTGTCCAACCATCTCGTCCTCTGTTGTCCCCTTCTCCTTGCACCCTCAATCTTTCACAACATCAGGGTCTTTTCGAGGGAGTCTTCTCTTCTCATGAGGTGGCCAAACTATTGGAGCCTCAGCTTCACGATCTGTCCTTCCAGTGAGCACTCAGGGCTGATTTCCTTAAGAATGGATGCATTTGATCTTCTTGCAGTCCATGGGACTCTCAAGAGTCTCCTCCAGCGCCATAATTCAAAAGCATCCATTCTTCGGCGATCAGCCTTCTTTATGGTCCAGCTCTCACTTCCATACATCACTACTGGGAAAACCATGGCTTTAACTATATGGACCTTTGTTGGCAAGGTGATGTCTCTGCTTTTTTTTTTTTTTTGCTTTTTTTTTTGAAGTACAGTGGTACCTCAGGTTAAGCATTTAATTCGTTCTGGAGGTCCGTTCTTAACCTGAAATTGTTCTTAACCTGAAGCACCACTTTAGCTAATGGGGCCTCCTGCTGCTGCCGCACCGCCGGAGCCCGATTTCTGTTCTGAAGCAAAGGTCTTAAACTGAAGCACTATTTCTGGGTTAGCGGAGTCTGTAACCTGAAGTGTATGTAACCTGAAGTGTATGTAACCCGAGGTACCACTGTATGGATGTTTGAGGCAGGGGGTAGCAGGGGATGTGGAGGTCTGGCTGATCTCTCCCTTCAATGTTTCTGGAGAGCAGCAAGGGCAATCTCATCCTAGGCAGACAACAATGTTCTGCAGAGTTGGAATGGCTTGAGCACAAATCGGGAGAAAAGAGGCGGCAGATGCAGCAAAAGGGAAAGGTGTTAGGAAGGAGTTGCTCCATTGCAAAATTTAATAAACCTCAGATTGAGGAAGAATTTCCATTAGCAGCTAGAATATGAACTGTATGGTTGTTATATATCATTGCTTTTTGTTAATATCATCATCCAGCAAATTACATCAGGGAAAGACAAAAGCCTGTTTAATAAAATATAGCAATTCTGGTGTCTACATCAATTTTCTATACATGCTATTTCCTTTATTACCTTTCCTTTCTATTGGTATCATTAATTAGGGCATCTATTGAAAGCAGTTTGCATTAGGTTTTTTAGTACAGAAATGTTCATCATAACGTTTTGTTTGATCCTTTAGAAATTCAGATATCTTTTAATTTTCTAAAAACCTCATTTAATGTGATGGAAAATACCTAGCCACCAAAGATTGACTCTCCTCCGCCCTACTCCAGTTGGTTGCTAGTGAGACTGACATTTCTGTATGATTCATTTGTAAAACTGAACATCATTTGGATGTAGCCAAAAATGAAAAAAAAGTGCAGTACAGATCCTCTCGAAAATTAGTTTGTGTGTAGGAGATATAAGTCTTTGAGCTTGTTTTAATTAAAATTGCACTTAAAATTGCAAGTATGATCTCTGCAAGTGTGTGATCTGGGGAATGTTTTGTACAGGATGTGAACTTTTATAGATCGCCAAAGAACATATGATCTGGTCATGCCCTATATAGTGGAAAGCCAGTGTGGTGTAGTGGTTAAGAGTGGTAGTCTTGTAATCTGGTGAACCGGGTTCGCGTCTCCGCTCCTCCACATGCAGCTGCTGGGTGACCTTGGGCTAGTCACACTTCCCTGAAGTCTCTCAGCCCCACTCAGCTCACAGAGTGTTTCTTGTGGGGGAGGAAGGGAAAGGAGAATGTTAGCTGCTTTGAGACTCCTTTGGGTAGTGATAATGCAGGATATCAAATCCAAACTCTTCTTCTTCTCTTCTATTCTGGGCAGGGGTCATTGCCAATATTAAGTTGGTCATGGAAAAATCCCTAAATTTCTCAGATGCCCATGCTATAGTCAATTATATTCCAAAGCTGTGGGCCTTGATGAAGGGGCAACATAATTGGACTCTGCGTGGCCTGTTGCTGGCCAAATGGTTGATCTTACTACACTGGAAGAAACATTTGTCCCACCCAGTTGCTCAATGGGCAGAATACTTATCTCCTTGTTGCAGCATATGAAAAAAGATGCTTTTAGCAGGCAGCACTAAGAGTAAACACCATGGCATTGGGCACCAGTACTTAGAATCATTGAAGGGACCATGAGGACAATGGGATAGCTATGTTAGTAAGGGTAAAGGTAAAGGGCAAAGGAACCCCTGACCATTAGGTCCAGTCATGACCGACTCTGGGGTTGTGGCGCTCATCTTGCTTTATTGGCCGAGGGAGCCGGCGTACAGCTTCCGGTTCATGTGGCCAGCATGACTAAGCCGCTTCTGGCGAATCAGAGCAGCGCACGGAAAGGCCATTTACCTTCCCGCCAGAGCGGTACCTATTTATCTACTTGCACTTTGACATGCTTTCAAACTGCTAGGTTGGCAGGAGCCGAGACCAAGCAACGGGAGCTCACCCTGTCGCAGGGATTCGAACCGCCGACCTTCTGATCGGCAAGTCCTAGGCTCTGTGGTTTAACCTACAGTGCCACCCGTGTCCCTAGGAGACTCTTAATCTCAGGGTCATGGGTTTGAGCCCCACATGATCCCACCACTGCCGGAGGGGTAGACCTTTGTGATCCCTTCCAACTCTGTGATTCTATGATCTTCTAGTCCAACTCCCTAAAATGCAGGAATATTTTGCCCACTGTGGGGCTCAAACCCACGACCGTGAGGCAGAGAGTCTCGTGGTCTACCATCTGAACTATCCCAGTTTGCATAAAGTATATGCTCAGTGAGCTCTGCTGGAGCCTATCTCCTCCCTTTTTCCCTTCTATCTCCCTCCCCCCACCAAACTCCCTTCCCCCTTTTAGTGTTGTTTCCACCGTATTTACTCTGTGATACTGCAAAAGGAATTGATGGTCTTTCTCTTTCCTTTTATTTTTATTCATAGACCGTATTGTTAAGGAAGAACAATAACTTAAATAAATGAACAGAAGGGACTGACAGATTGGGTTTGGGGGAGGGGGGGCTTTATTCATGGGTAACATCTCCATGAAGCCATATGGGAGACTACCATCAAAGCTTGGGGTAGAATCTTCATTTCAAAGCGGGGTCATCTTAAATGCCAGCACATATTAAGCAGGCTCAATGGGACCACAAGGTTTGCCAAACTTAAAAAAATAATAAGTATTTAGCTCCCTTACCCAAAGGGTAAGACCCCAAAACAGGCCAATGAGAACTTGGTGCAAGGATGGTTGGTTAATCAGGAACAAGAACAAAGATATGGATTTGGATAGATGAATGCCTTTAACATTCTTGTGCGTTTTTAAAAGTTTGCTCTATGGTGTTCTGAATTTATTTTGGAAGACTGCCTTTAAAAAAAAACAGTATTATGCACAGTGTGGTGTAGTGGTTCATGTTTTGGTCTAGGACCTGGGAGAGCAGGCTTCACATCCCCACTCATTCATGAAACTCATTGAGTGACCTTGGCCATTCAAACCTTCTCAGCTTAACCTACATTGCAGGTTTGGTATGAGGATAAAATGGGAAGAACTATGTTTCCGCCTTCATCTTCTTAGAAGAAAGGTGGAGGAATTTGAAGATGAAGGAGGAATTTGAAGATGAAGGAGGAATTTGAAGATGAAGGAGTTACATTTTAAAAGAATTCTTTAAACAGATTTTAAACTGCAACTTTTTTTTAACAAAAACTGGGGTCCACTATTATTAGTTTTAAAAGCCTTCCTTAAACTTCATACTGAGCATTTCATTCACAACATGTACCAAGTTAAGATGACTCCAAGGACCCAGAATAATGACTATCCAGTCCTTTGTCAGACACACATTTCCTGCTCTGCTCTGAACCATATCATACATTTTTGGAGTTACTGTATTCTGGGTCACTGGCCAATGAGTTCTGTAGACCTGATGGTATATTTAGAATGCACAAACCGGTGCGGATCTCTCATGAATAATGCATCGGGCAGTTATCACACATCAGCAATCACTGCAGAGGCCGCTACTCCATTTCCAAGGTGTATTCACGTTATGCCTTCGCAAGCCAGGCAAGCAAGCCAGAGCTAGCTAGGAGAATGTTTCTGCCTCTCAATGAAACAGATTTTTAAAGGAGATATCAGGGCTGAAAAGGAGCTCTTGAGTCAACTTTAATGACCTGCCTGTAGCTGCCTCCAGGGCCCTAGAGGAGTGAGTTGCGTGAATAAAACTGACACGATCAGCTCTCCTGTGATGCCAGGTGGGGCATGGTGGATGGTGTGTTCTGGAGCATAGCAGAGCCGAGAAGCAGCAGCTCTTTCATTTCCAGCGGGAAGAGGGAAGGCCTGGGGTGCCAATGGGAGCTTCCCTCCTGCTGCAAATGGCAGGTGTAGTAGGAAAATTCTGAATGGGACTCCATTACACAGTTCAGATCCAGCTCTCACACAACCCTCCTGCACCATCTCTCTCTCTCTCTCTCTCTCTCTCTCTCTCTCTCTCTCTCTCTGTAAAGAGATGCTCTACCACTGAGCTAAAGCACTCCTCCAAGCTCCTTCTCCCCATAGGTAAAGCATATCAGGTGCCACTTTAATCAAATAGAGGAAGTGAATGCTTTTGTTTTTTTTATGATTGCTGCTGTTATGTTTTACAGTGGCTGCTCTTAAGTTTTATAGCTGCCATTTCAATGTTTTACATGCTTTTTTGTTTTGTTGTTCAGCATACTTTCGCAGTTTGTCTTACTTGCTTTCATTTTGGTAAGCTGCTTTGCTAGGTGGAAAATAGGAGGGTGAGGGTGATTGGAATACAACTGCTGCCTTGTTGCTCAGAGAAGGGCTTTTCAACCCCCCCCCCCCTGCCATTGCAGCCCCCAGTATTTCCCTCAAATGTGAATCCAAACAGTTGGAGGATAAAGTTACCGTGGTTTTATCTTTATACTCCCTTCAAGCTTATTTCATGTTTCACTTGTGCTGGTATTTTATGCGTAAATGTGTTTGTAAACATTTATTATACTGGATGATAGCAAGTAGGTGCTTTCAGCGATGTGACATTTACACCTACTTAGAACTTATTAGATATTTTCATAAAAGTGATGATGAATGTCAAACCATGACATCTTGTATTTTGCATATCATTTAAGTTCCCTTTTGTTGCCTGTGAACACAGTACCTCTCTCACATCTGTTTGGAGATGGAAGAGCTGGAACTCTTTATTTAAATGGATAATCATCCCTGTAGCTTCCCGGATGCACGTTCAGTTGCAATTATTCTCAAAGTGTACAGCACAATGCTATGCACCTTCACTCCAAAGGAAAGTTCATTGAGTTACATGGGGCTGATTACAAAGTTGGGGTGCACAGGAATCTTAGGGGGAAAGGAGGGAAACCTTCTTCTTTTTTCAGTCCATGGACCAACTTGCTTTCTGAGCAGCCTTCCTGGTGTTGCAGATATTAAGATTGTGCAGTTCAAAGTGACTGGAAGCATAAGAACTTATTCTTTTTGGAAGTAATCATTGTCCAGGCCCATAAAAGAATTATTCAAACTTTTACTTGCAAAACTCTTTAAAAACAGAACATAAGCAACAAAGATACATCCCAAAAATATCCATACAGTGTCTTGTACTGTCCAGCACAGGCTTACAAAATATGAAATAATCCAAATAGACCTAGAAGCAGAGGTCTGTCTCTCCCCACACTCTGCATTTCAGCCTCCATTGGCCTTAGGCTTTTTATTACCCCTCCAGGAGAGCTTCATTTACATCCTCACTCCTTTTTCTTCAAAATCTGCAGGCACGCGCGCGCACACACACACACACCTGAAGCTAATATTTTACTGGTTGAAAAATACGTCCTCCCCCCCCCCCCGAATTAGCACAGTTAGGAGAAACATAGCAATGAGAGCCCATTCTGATGTGACCTTTTTGCTGTTGAAGTCAGGGCATTGTAGTTCCTTTCATTTACACCAATAGGCATGGTGTGACACAAAAATAAGCATCACTGGACAACATCACAACCCTTTCCCTTTCTGCACTTGTGTACTGGCTGGCATCATCAGCCCCAGCTGGCTGCAGGTGGTGGCAGGGCTTCCCTACTTTTGGGATTTAAACTGACTAATCAGAGGCCAGACTGCGGGGCAGGAATTTGAAGACCAACCTGTGTAAGCCTGTCTTCTCTCAGGTCTGCCTCCGAAACATGCAAGCCAGCTGTGCCACCTTCCAGACTGAAGGTTACGTCACACCTTGTTGGCAGAAAAAGGCATTGAGTTGGATCCTTAGGCTAATCAGGGGGTGGGTGTCAGCATCTCGGGGTCGAAAGGCCAGTTGGCTCAGCCCCAGCTGGAACGTCTCCCTCTCAGCCTTGCTGCTGCGAAGGTTTCCTCGACCTCTGCTCCAACGTACATCAGTGAACCAAGGTTACAGACTTGAGCACACTTTACTCAGCAGTGTGTACTGCGCAACAGAAGAGGCTTGAGGCTGTAGATACATACTAAAACTACACATTTATTTTACATAAATCAGGACAAAGAAACATGTTGTGTCTCCTTGCCGTCTTCTTGGAGAGAGAGCTAAAAACAAAAACTATACAGAGCGGAAGTTCCACTTCTGCCAGCAATCTGTGCTGGAATGTAAACAGACATGTGACACACAACAATCCCGTGTCTGCAGCAAAAGGTGGAATAGAATCCCAACAATGGGGTGGGGAGGAACTTTACCCCCTCTCCTCTGAATGAAATAGCAGGGTTCCCTGGTAAAGAGGTCCAAGCAAGGGGAAGGATTTTGTCTGGGGCTCTGGAGCAGTAGCCCATATTTGATGTGGTAATATGGGGATCCTTAACCAGGGTTGACCCTGATGAAGTTATCAGCCAGCAACTGAGTTGGCTAATCTCGGATACTTGCCCAGTGCCCCTAAGCCAAACCTTCTTAATCTGTAATCCATAGAGTTGTGGCCATTTCAACCCCCAAAATGATGTCATGTCACTTATTGCTTCCGATGCTCCTCCCCCAGTGACCCGAGGCCAACTGCAACTGAGCCCACAAGTGATGTACTTCAGAATTCTGTCATCTCAAGGGCCTCATTCTGTAGAACTATACACTGACTCCAATATAGAAAATAGAAATCTTATGTAAATACTGTGTGCGCAGATGTCACACACCACCCCCCCGACTGCAATATTACTGGGAAAGATACAGACTAGGCAGAGGAAATGATTAGAGGATGTCAAAGGCAGTGGTACATGGAGGGACTTCAGAAAGTAGGATAGTTGAGCTTACAAAGGAGAGATGAATGGGAGGGGATGATGAATGTCACAAACTTATATCTGACACGGTGGCAAAACCTTCATGAAATGCATGGAGGAAACTTTTATGTTCACACCAAGCAGACAGCACTTCATTTTATCAAAATCTTGTAAAGAAAGTGGGCGGAAAGGGGCAGGGGAAGAGAAGGAAGCTTCTTGAAGCTACAAAAGTGTTGAATGAAAATTCAGAGCTGAATTGCCATTTGCATTATTTGAAGTAGCAATTTCAAGGAGTTTGAAAGATTATGCTGAAATTATTTCTGGAGGTGATTGGAAGGTGCGATGGAGCTGAGTGAGTCTTTCCCTACTGGAAGACCAAGTCAGGCTGAACCGAGGTTGTCCAGCTGCTGGGCAGGAGCAGTTTTTATTTTATTTTTTATTTGCAATTTTTTTAAAAAAAAAAATCAAATCTACAACTGACATCATCAAGCAAAAATACCATGGCAGCGAACAGCAAAAATCAACATTAAAATTAAACTGACAAAAAAGTAGTACAAAATGCATCACTTTTTTTCTCCCTAGGGAAGAAAGGAGCTCAGAGAATACAGACTTAAGCTAACCACTGTGTTCATAAGAATTTGCTAAACAACTGTGCAGTCTTAACACATGGAGACAACTTTAGCGAGAAAACTCCAGAGTGTGGAGTGATGGAGGAGGAGGTGGGCAGCCGGGTCAGAAGTGGAGGGCAATGGCACATCAGGGGATGGTTCCCTGCATAAGAGGCAGCTGCCAGATGCTGGGCCACAAAGCTGCTTGGAGCACTACAGTAAAAGGAGTTTGGAGGGAGACGGTGTTTGCAGGGGATTAATTAAAACGACCCCCTCCAAATCTGTTATCTGTCCCATTGTGAGAACATAATGAGTACGCTTGGTATACACAATGGGTACACACAACATCGGTATGTTTTCCCCTCCTCCGTAAGCATGAAGGAAGGAACTGACTATCCAGAGTAATAGCCGACCACTGTATCCATCTGCTATAAGTGGATGAAATCTCAGGTCTTCCTGTTGTAGAGGAACAATGGTTGCTGAGCTCATTACCGTTAGTTTACTCATGTTATCTGATTCGTAACCAGCCACTTCCAACAGCTTTTGAAATGCAGCACAATTACTTCCTAGGAAATCTGTTATTAAAAACAGAACAAAAGAGTATGATTTTTTTATTATTATTAGTTGTTGTTGTTTTTAAAAAAACACCCTTAGATAAAACTGCAGACAATAAACAAAGAAGTCGGGAGATGAACTGCAGCAGGATTTGCCTGGCCTGAATCTTCCAACATTCAGCTCATTGGATGACCCTGAATTCTATCATTATGAGGGAAGGAGAAAAATGTATTTGAATCTACTTTCTTCACATCTTGCATAATTTAATGCACCTCTGTTGTCCTCCCTTGCTCACTTTTCTTTCTAAATTAAAAAGCTCCAACTGTTGCAAGCTTTCCTCGTAGGAGAGCAGTTCCAGCCCTTTGATGAATCTTGTCCACCTGTACAATGTCCTTCTTGAGATCCAGTGAGCAGACCTGTACACAGTATTCCAAGTGTGTTCAGATCATAGATTTTCATAAAAGCTTTGTGATATTGGCAGTTTTATTTTTAATCTTTTTCCTAATGATCCTTAACATGGAATTTGCCTTTCTCATAGCCACCCTATACACTGTTGATGTTTTCACTGAGTGGGAAGGTGAAGGTTAGCCCTTTTTTCTGACTCTAGTCTTAACAAATAACACTCTCCAAAGCTGCTTTTTGGTACTTAAAAGGCATTCTTCCAGGTTGAATAGCATGGGGAGGGTTAACTCCACCCTCCCAATTGTGATATCCCCATCACCTTTTTAAAAACAAAAACAAAGAATCCACATTTGTGAGAGATCACTTATTTCTCATAACGTCCAGTTCAGCCTTTTTATAAAAAGGCATAAAGGAAGAAATTAGCAAGTTGGTACTTACCAGGAAGAACATTAGGAAGCAGGGAGAAATTAGTAAGAAAGTACTTGGGGAAATGAAGTGGCATGACAGTGAAATGCAATGTGAAAGGACTGGAGATGGAGAAACTATTTAAATGCTAAAAAGGAAGGGTGGGCAGAATAAAGGTCTACACTTGTCCATGGACAAAGGCAGGGAAGATCTCCAGCTGCCAAATGGCCATAAGATGCAGCATTGCATTCTTCGTGCAAGAGCCAACATAAAGGCAGCAAGAGGTAAACAAAGAAAGCAAGAAGAATTGTGTTGCTGCCAGGTGATGATCAGGGCCACCATCTCCACAGTGGACAGAGGCTGTGTACACACCAGAGTGCTAGTGCCCACATCGTTGCACAGATCCCATTTTTCCATGTGCACTTCTGTGCACATCTGTCCACGCACGAGCATTTTTGAAAGAACTGTATCTCAGTGTTTCTCATCCATATTAGCAGGCAGTTGGTGATGGGAGATATTTGCACTATTTGATATCCCACTTTATCACTACCCAAAAGAGTCTCAAAGCGACTAACATTCTCCTTTCCCTTCCTCCCCCACAACAAACACTCTGTGAGGTGAGTGGGGCTGAGAGACTTCAAAGAAGTGTGACTAGCCCAAGGTCACCCAGCAGCTGCATGTGGAGGAGCGGAGAAGCGAACTCAGTTCCCCAGATTACGAGTCTACCGCTCTTAACCACTACACCACACTGGCTTCCATCCAAGTAAGGGTTCCAATCACCCTCCCTGACCTATGGAAAGCTGAGACCCATTGTGGGCATGCATGCAAGTATTTTTTATGCATGGGCCAATTATGTTTGTGACACAAGTTTCCAATATACCAAACTCGCACAGAACAGTGGGTTAAGAAGTGTGTGTGCTGTGCCCTTTTCCACCAGCAGTCCAACAACGAGCTCCTCATCAATGAAAGTAAGGCAGGCATGACCAAACTCGGCCCTCCAGCTGTTTTGGGACTACAGTTCCCATCATCCCTGACCACTGGTCCTGTTAGCTAGGGATGATGGGAGTTGTAGTCCCAAAACAGCTGGAGGGCAAAGTTTGGCCATGCCTGATAAGGGGTGTGGTGATCAATGGTACCAAGCAAAATGTCACAGCACATGTTAAAAACAATATAAAATGCTCACGCAATGTGCTTCAACATGTCTGCTGTTGGGTAATATTTTATGTTGGAGCTTTTCCCTTATCACATTATCCACATTTGTGTGGGTGGGGGTAATCAAGCTGCAGACCTTTTCTATACACACACACTACAAATTACACATTATTCGTAAGCATTTTCTCACATCCCGTTGGGAAATGTGTTAAGCCCAGAAAAATAAGCACAACAGAAGCATTCTGTTAGAAGTTTGACAAGCTTTCTAAGTGCAATCAATGGTGAAGCTATGTATTCAAGAATAATAGCATTATCGTAAACATCTGTTTCAACACAGCAGTATGAGCATGATCATACAATATATGTGGATATGACTGATATGGGAAAATTTGATTATAAACTCTGCTGTGAAATTATACAGTGACTACTCTAATATGATCAGCTGCAGATGTAAACAGTACATACAATGTTCCTTTGCATATTCCTTCAATTTAGCAGCAATTTACAGAATTAGCCATTTTCATGTAATCATTTTAAAATTATATTTAACAAAGCTCTTTCATTTCTTTTCTTACTCATACAGCTTGAACCTCTCTGCTTGAATCAATTACAGAGAGAGCTTAACTCAAGTTGTCATTGAAGCTTGGGAGAGAGAAGGCCTATCTTGTTTTCAATAATCTCTCCCCACCTTTCCAATACAGTTGTTAAAGAATCTGGCAGAAAATTAGTGTCAGGCAGTGCATGATTTTATTTTATTTATCCAAAAAGTTGGAGCTGTCCACCCTCTTTGATTTGCTCATTCCAGATTGTGATTTGATTTCTTTGAGAGTCACAGAATGGCCTGGTTTGTGAAAGTGCTAATTAGGGATGTTCACCTTTAAATGCAAAGTGAATCGAATTTCTGCTCCATCCCTAGACTGTCAAGTAAGGGAAAGGGGGTCAAGGAATGGATGACTAGAAAAAGCTAGGGCCAGAGTGAAGCAGAGAGGGAAACAAAGCTAACGGGGGTTACAAAAGCAAAGCTGGAGGCAGCGTTTACCCACCAACATGGTTACAGCCCAACTGTATCTTCAAAGGCCTTTACTGAGCATCTCTCCATTGGCAATCAAACAATATATTAGGATATGAAACTTTATTTTACACACACACACACACACACACACACACAGTGTGTCTGTGTCTGTGTGTAATTCCAGGTACAGTAAATCTGCCCTCTTGACCAAACACTCTCACACTACAGTGGAACCTTGCGTTACGTACCGTCCTCCTTACGAACATTCGGGTAACAAGCTCCACTAACCTGGAAGTAGATGCTCCTGGTTGTGAACTTTGCTCCGGAATGCGAGTGGAAGTCGCGCGGCGACAGTAGCAGTAGGCCCCATTAGCAAAAGCGCGCCTCATGTTAAGAACGGTTTCGGGTTAAGAATGGACCTCCGGAACAAATTACATTCGTAACGGAAGTACCACTGTACTTTCCTTGGTGGTATTCTGTGAGTTTTCTTTCTTTCCTTCCTTCCTTCCAACTTAATATAATTACTAGGGACCTATTAGGCTAGCAGGGCAAACCTTAAGTCAGCCTGACAACATTATGCACGTGACATATCAGTTTTAGCACAGAAATAACCTGCAGTGCTGACAGCTGAAGCAAAATATGTCAGTCAGAGAACAGGCACCTTTTACTTTCAGACTGCTGCAGCAGCTCTTGTTATGATGAACCATGGAAGTTAGCATTTGACTGGGGAGGAATTCCCCCCTAACATTTTATCATCCATAGATGAACTGCTTCAAAATAGGCCTGTTTTGGTGATCTTGTAGGCAAAGGCATAGCTGCCCAAACTCTTTGCCTAAATAAAACATCAAGTCATCATCAGTTCAGGATCTTCACTTATCTGATCAGTGGGAGTTTCTTGGAAAGTATTACAGACCCTCCAAGTGTGTCCCTATTTTTCAGGGGCATCCCTGATTTAGAGAAGCTGTCCCAGTTTCTGATTTGATTCTGGAATGTCCCACTTTTCCATAGAATGTCCCTGTTTTCATTGGAGAAATGTTGGAGGGTATGGTGTTATAGAATCAGGTCCCTTTTGAGAAATCAAGTTCTCCTCCTAGAGAGCATGTGTTGCGGTGAGGTCACCACAACCGAAGGGGTGGAGGGAAGTCGGATGCTCGGCAGAGCTAAAGATAAGTATGTGATTTATTTGTATAATGAATGTATGTTTAATGAAAAAATAATAAAAATTTATTGGCAAAAAAAAACAGAACCCCCCAAAAACAACTCAGAAAACCGAGACGGCTTCTCTAAATCAGAGACAACCCTGAAAAATAGGGACACTTGGAGAGTCTGGACTATGAGCTGGGAGACTAGGGTTCGAATCCCCCCTCAGCTATGAAGCTCACTGGGTGAGCATCTCTTAGCCTAACCTACCTCACAGGATTGTTTGTGAGGATGAAATGGGGAGGAAGAGAACCATGTACACCACCTCAAGATCCTTGGAATATAAAGGGGGTATATAAATATAATAAATAAAACAAATAAGGAAAACTCCCTACTAGCAGAGGTTCAGGAGGAATTGTCGTCTTCTGGAAATTGTATTATTTAAACAACACTTTGCAGTATATATTATTTTTAAATGACCACTATTTACTGATGTTTTATACTGATTTTTATTATATTCTTGTATGTTATATGCCACCTTGCTTTACTTTGTAAAAATGCAGATTGTAACTACTTCAGTGACTAAATAAACAAACATCACCTTATGCTATAAATGGGGAATGCTTAGAAATTCCAATATATAGAGTGCCAGCCAGGTTAGTCTCCCTTGAATATTAATTCACCACCCTGCTTTTCTTTGGGATGGTTAATGCTTATAAAAATTACAGTAATTAATACAATATAATTACAGTATAACCAGCCTGATACTTGGGAAGTAGATAAGGAAAGAGCTCTCTTGTTGAGCACGCCAACTATGTGAGAGAGAAATTAATTCTAAGTTTGCTTAATCATTTTTGTGACAGAGAAGCACAAGTTATTTAAAACATTTCTCGCAAAAAGAAAAATACAGCTGGAGCTGGGCCCAATGTAACATGTCAATATTACAGTGTAAGGTCCTAAATGACCTAGGCCTCCTCCCATACCAACTTGCCTCTTTTAACAACTGCAGGAGAAGCTCTGCTGATGGTCCTCATGCCTAATGAGATTTCTTGGGTGAGAGTCCATGACTGGGCTCTCTCTTCAGTGGCCCCTTTGCCTTCCGAATGAACCTTCGGAAGTGCATCCAACCATGATATTGATGCCATTTTGGTCACAGCGAAGACATACCAGGCTTTTAAGGAGGAGTGAGGTGTTTTGGATATTTGAATTTCTATTTCTGCCACTTGCTTGCTTGTAAACGAGGTCTGTGTTTTGTTGTTGTGTAAATATAAATATCAAACTAATATATTTATTGAAATGGAAACCTAATATTTTGGGAGGTGGCAGGTGGCACCTTGATTCCCAGAGGAAGGAACTTCATGCAGATTTAAAAACCAGTCTCACAAATGGGGTATGGTTGGTCTGTATTGTTTCCTCTTGAACCTACATGGAACTTGATTTTTTTTCTTTAAAAAAAATACAGTGGTGCCCCGCAAGACGAATGCCTCGCAAGACGAAAAACTTGCTAGACGAAAGAGTTTTCCGTTTTTTGAGTCGTTCCGCAAGACGAATTTCCCTATGGGCTTGCTTCGCAAGACGAAACATCTTGCGAGTTCTTGCGAGTTTGTTTCCTTTTTCTTAAAGCCGCTAAGCCATTAATAGCCGCTAAGCCGTTAATAGCCGCTAAGCCGCTAATAGCCGCTAAGCCGCTAAGCCGCTAATAGCCGTGCTTCGCAAGATGAAAAAACCACAAGACGAAGAGACTCGCGGAACGGATTAATTTCGTCTTGCGAGGCACCACTGTAAAAGGAAGAGGAGAAGCAACAAAACCTTCCTAACACCAAGTAGAAGTGTTAAGGCAACAACAAGTTGTGGATCACTAGATTATATGTCAGAATATAAGGCTCTCAGTTTTTCTCTAATCACTCCCCCTTTGATAACACACACAAATTCACCATGTCACCACAATGTTCATGGTTTCGCTTTCCAGCTGCTGTGAGCTTCTAAACAGCAGGGAGAAAACAATGGTCAATGAATTATGAATATGCCTTGGCAGATTGGGTTTAACCCCAGAAAGATTATTACAGGGATGATGGCTTCTTGTGCGTTTTAATTGGTGGCGAATGAGTTGCTTTCCTAGATTTCTCTGCCATCTTCCAGCTACATTGGCTTTCCCTTGGTTTACCATTATAGCTGATTGCTTATACAGAGGCTACCCTGCTGTTACAGTGGAAATCTCCAAATAATTAATATTTCCCTCCCCACTACCCTGCCAACCTTCTTAGTTATGAAGCTCAGGAAATCAAATGAAGCCAGCAGTGCTGTTATGGCATCTTAGGCAGGAGTAATGCTAAACAGCCAGATCCCACAGAAAAGGAAGTTAGGTTCAAAGACTGGTGTGATTGCCTTTTTTTTTTTTTAAGTTCCTACAAAAGTGAATTACCTACTTTACCAACTCAATTATCTAAAGCAACTCTCTTACTTCAAGGGATGGTTGAAGAGCCTCTTCACATATGCAGTTTCTTCAGTCTTCACCTAAGCTGCCCATCTGGTGAAATTCTACTCATGGCACCCTACTCATGGCACACCTTATAGGGCAGTGACCCAGAGGACATAAATTGACATAGGTCAATTTATAGTGTTTAAAATGTGTTATAAACATGTGACACCAGATGGCGCTATAGAGCAGAATCTAAAGTCAATGGCAGATTGCCTTGGGAGCTTTTTTTTTCCTATAGATTTTTTTTCCTGTAGCGTCCCCCCCGCCCCCCCGTATGGATCCAGCCAAAACATACATTTTCCACTGTTGCCCCTGTACTGGGGAATGCCCTTCTGCCGTATGTGAAGCAACAACCATAAGTTGCTTCAGACACCCTGTAAAGGCTTCTCTCTTTGCCCAGGTTTTTCAGACCACGTTTTAAGCGTATGAATCCATGGAATCATTTTTTAAATTTGTTTTTATATGTTTTTACATTGTTTTATTGGTTTTCGGTTCTATTTTTGGTTTAATGCATGTCACTTTTATATTGTACATACCGTACACTGCGAAGACATTTTCAAACTATTCATTGCGAACCGATCTGTGTGGCAAGCCTCAAATGATTCACTGATTGTAGCAGTTGTTGTGCAGCAGCCATTTTGAGCAGTCTGCATGAGGCAGCTTTTTTTGTGAAGCCACCATACCTTTCTCACTGGCGATCTAACCTCCCTACCCCTTTGAAAACTCATCCTTTCTCCTCTTTCCCCCTTTTCTTTTCTAGTTTTATTGAGATTCCCTAAACAATGCCAATGGAAATTAAGGAAAGCCTTGCAGGAGCTGAGCTTGCACGTTCAAAGTGCATTGTAAAACCTCAGCTGATCTTCAAGTTAATTAAAATAAAGATGCCAAAGTTGCTGGGCAGACTGATTTCCCTGACTTTATCTCCTTTGGTAGCAGAATGAGCAAAACATGCCTACTTCGGAAGTTATAAATAGAGCAGAATAGCAATGACTTACAGCCTGCTCTGCAGTGTTAAAGCATGGTGGTGTGATGCATCTTCATGTTTTTGCTTTTAGTATACATTTAGGAATATGATCCAAATGACTGCCAACATTTAAAAATCTACTCTGTAGTTTTGTTTATTGTAGTCGGATAATGGAAACAGCAGATTTGAGGATCATAAAGATGAAACTTAGGCTGCTGAAATAACAAAAGCAACAACAAAATTCTCTCTCGCACGTGGTGCCTTTGGTGATGCATAGTGCCACTTAATACACAGTTCTTCCAGATGCCATAGAGAGAGCTTTATACGTGGCTGCCAGAGTTTCCTGGCACGGAGGCCTATCATGGAGGCTCTCCACCCATTCTCAGGTTTTCAAAAATTATGACAATTTCAGAGTTTCAGACATTATGTAAATTATTCTAATCACAGATATCTATTGTTAAACCGTGCAGATATAATTCCTGTTCCTGTAAATATTTCCTTGCTTAGCTCACATTTGTTGGATGTTATTCATTACAATAAAAACATAAGTACTCCCCCCTCCTAACAGCTCAGCTGCTAAGCAAATAGATTTTGTTTTGGCCTTCCATGAAAGGCTCCAACTAATTCCACTTGGGTTTTGGTCATTTTCCAAATCTGCTTCTGAATTCATACTGGGTATTCAGCTCCTGGAAGGACATTGGAAGAGGCAAGGGAGTGCACTGTGTTTCTGATGTGAGATTGCTGCAAAACGCCTATTCCCTCACACCCTCCTCCAATCCCCATTTATGCCTGACCAGTGATGGCAAGTGACCATCCGGACTGGCAGTGCAGAAGGCAGGAAGGCCAAAAGCAGGTACAACCAATGAGGAGTGGACCTAGATCCAGTGACAAGCAGAGACAACTAATTCTAGTTTTGTCCCCATCCACCTGCTGAGTTCTACTAGGGCAACACAAAGGCCACATCCACACCATACTGTTAGGAAATTGGGTTTGTGTGGGGGCCCAATTCCCCTAAATTCCAGGATGTAGTAAAAGTTAGAATCAACTTTGCCAAACATGGAAACCCCCTGGATTTAGTTATGCTTATGAGCCAAGCCAGTTCGTCCATTAGCATGGACCATCGAGGAAACCATCAGTACGCAAGCCAGTCAATGGGGGTGAGGCTCCTTCTTTCCTGGGTGCTAGTGGGCAGAGGCAAAGGCCAGGTTAAGGGTTTCAACACTGAATGATGTAGGCTGTGGGGAGGTCCCTGGAGTTGTTTAGCAGTGCGAAGCAGAAGGAAGGGCAGAACTCGATGGGAGCTGGGAATGGCAGGCTGGAACTAAGAGACACAGAAGATGGTTTTTTGCTATCCTTTGAATCTAATGCTGCCCTTAAGGAGAAAGCCAGACCTGCATAGGATGTGAATGCACTACTATCCCTCCTTCTAAGTGCAGGTTGTATATATGTGTAAATATAACTCTATATCATAAAGATACCAAAGTCTCTGTGGTGCTTTGTTGTTCCAAAAGGAACAATAGACTTTGGCAGGTGAGCCTGCAACCCCTCACATCACTTGGAAATTGGGATTGTATGTAACAATACATATAAAGCACTATGATACCAATTTAATCTGTCAAGGTCCGTCCGTCCGTCCCCCCCCCCCCCGTCCCCCGCCTGAATCCTGGGAAGCATAGTTTATGAGTGCTGATAATTGCTAGGAGATCCCTATTCCCCTCATGGAGCCACAGTTCCCAGAGTGGTTTAACAGTCAAACCCTCTGCCCTGAGAACTCTGGAAATGGTTGTTTTGCAAACTACAAAGAATTCATTGGGGGAGGCCATGCCTGTTTAAATTGGCATCATAGTGCTTTAAATGTATGGTGCGAACGTGGCCTTGGAATAAGGAGAAAGACGCTGACAGCAAGGGCTAAAGGCAGACAGGTGGTAGCTGGCTGAGGACAGAATAACATGGGTGGAGTAAGGCTCCGCTCATCCTAATGGACCAGACTCCACTGTGCCTCACTATGTTGTTGCTTGTAGCATTCTCTCTCTTTTGTCAGATGTGGAAAACAATGGCACTCTTGATAACGTTAAACAAAAGGAGAACAAAAGAAAAGAGGAAATGAAGGAGGGGAAATTGAGAATTGCACAGAAATGCCATTTTGTTTTCTTTGTGGGATCAGCACTCCTGCGTCTCAACTAATTGCACTGCCCATGAAAGCTCATTTGTAATAATTACTCAGTGATAAGGTTAGCTGAGCTACAAGGTCAGTACTCTACAAGTCTCTCCTTGTAACACAGGCAGACATTAAGGGGAAGGCAATAATTCCTTACAGCTATAAAAATAGAGTAAGGTCAAGTCACTCTCCTTGCAGTTCAGTATGGGCTGTTTGAGCCAACACTGTGTGCTCCTCCCTGCAAGATTTGCTTTATTTTCTTGTCAACATCATTCAAAAACTTTCACAGCAGTTTAGTATCAACAGTTGTGGCAGTACTTTCCCCAGAGAATCTGGGGGAAAAGAGAAAAAACACACACACAAACACACAGTTGGGATTGTGAGACAGAAAAGGGTTTTTCAGAGAATTGAAGATGGTATGGTGAATTTCCGGTAAAATATTGGGGAAAATAGATTTTTTTTAAAAAGTGTCAGAAGATAGCTGACAACAGCACCAACCAAATCTCAGGAGACAAAGAGTTCATAGTTGGGGTGTCACCATGGAAAAGGCCCTATTCTATCCTTCACCACCATTCCATGTGCCCCACCCATAGGTGAGACCATGAAGCCACCCTGCTAGTATTAATACATGGGCATCTTAATACAGTGGTACCTCGGGATGCGAACGGGATCTGTTCCGGAGCCCCGTTCACATCCTGAATAGAACATAAGATGCGACTGCACATCTGCGCATGCGCAGGTCGCGTTCTGCTGCTTCCGTGCATGCATGTGATGTCATTTTGAGCGCATGCGCGAGCGGCGAAACTTGGAAGTAACATGCTCTGTTACTTCCGGGTTGCCTTGGAGAGTAACTTGAAAACACTCAACCTGAAGCACATTCAACCCGAGGTGTGACTGTACAGTGAAAGAAGTTCCTTTAGGTGTCTGGGTCAGACGTTGTTTAAAACTTGTCTTCTAGTACAAACACTGTTTTCCCTGTCATATCTGAGCAAACAAAATATGCAAGGTTTTGAATCCCTACAAAAACCTGAAGAACCTTTGTACCATATTATCACTGCACCATTTTGCAAATTTTAAAAAGGGGCAGGGCATAACATAAATCATTATTCGTTTCTGACTTCTGGTTGAAGATGGCGACAACGAAGACTACTTGTCCTTTAGCTCCACAGTCTGATTTAATTTGTTTTTGTTGTTTTTTGAATAGTTTTAAAGTCAGTTGACTCAGCTGTTAATGATAATTGCAACAACAGGCAGGAGTGCATTTCTTTTACATGGACTTAAAAGCCATATATTTTAACTGGAGGACAGGCACTGGGAGAGCAGCTGTTTTGACTCGGTGTTCAGCATTTAGCTGATAAGGAAAGAATAGAAGTTCATCTCGACTGAAGGAGACACTGCAGTTATATCAGTCTTGATATGGTTACCACACAAGCACAGACCTGCAGTGCTTCAAATAAATCGTCCAGAACTCCATTAACAAATTTAGTCCAGAAATATATACTGGACTGTTGTGAATCAGTAACTGGAGCAGCTGGAGCAAGGTAAATGGAGCTAACTGAAAAGCATTTGCAGCAAGATACAATTAATTTATCATATATGAATTGCCCTAGTTCCTTACATGGCGACTGTGCAAGAAATGTAACATATGTAATATGTTCCTGTAATGAAAGCTTAGCCTAAATAGTTAGTTTATCTGAACTTGTTAGGAGTTGATACATAGGCTTCCAGGCAACTGCAGCTTCCTCCATATAACAAAACCTCAACAATGTGCAATAACAATTGTAGCATAATAGACTTGGCCACAACAAAATGAAACTCTCACCATGGGAACTTTTATGTGACCAATTCTCTTGACACAACAAACAGCAGAGGGAATCCTTAGCAGAATCAATGCTTTGGAAAAGGAAGTTTATGGTTTGAATGCCATAATTGGTGCACTACTTGGGTTAGTAGAGACAGGAATTCTGTGTAGCCCTCCAGATGGGACCTGCCAGTGAAGAAACTGAAGTTGGTGGTGGTTTGGAGGGATATCAGGGAAACCTCTACAATGGCTTGAATTCCTGTTTGCAATTCAGATTCTGTTTTCATTATTCTGCCTGATTTCTTCACTGACCAGTTATGAACAACATCTGTACAACACCTCTTTCTAGAAGAATCATCATTAGAATTTGGACTTTCCCCCTCACTCACTACTTTTCCAAGTGTGTTTATGAATCCATCATTTATTGCCTTTTTCTCCCACTTGTACTGTGGGGCGGGAAATGTGGAGTGTCTGCCTGTAACCTCCTGAGTTCCATCAAAAGATGCTACATTGGGGCTTGAACAAATTAGGTGTCGGACTGAAATCATTTCCTTGGAAGGTAGCAACTGGGTTATCAGCATACTCATCCACTATCAGTAGCCTTGGATCTGAAGGGGTTTATTCAAGAATGGAAAACTCAAGTCTATCTCCTGATCATTCATATTGGTGTAAAAGCAGGTCTCCAAGTTCCAATCTCGATGTCTTTTAATTCTTTAGCTACTGAATCTGTTACTTAGTGAGCTCAGAGCTATCGCTGTCTTGATATGCCCACCTTGTTTCTGCATTACACATTTTTGCATTTATGTTTTTGAATGAGCAACTTGGAAATGTTTTCACTAAAAATGCAGAATTTCAATATTTTTTTGAGCCAAGAACTGTGCTGCAACATACAAAGAAGTGAAAAAGGTGGATATCCAGCCTGTGTGTTAGTCCAGGATGTATGACTCAGGTCAGTTGAAAACATAAGACATAATAATGTAAAATGTACCTGTTGCATCAGGCCAATGACGTCCCTTTCTTACAGGTGGCCAACCAGATGCCTGCAAGATGGACATGTGATCATCATCACTCTGCCCATCTGCGATTCCCAGCACTGCTATTCAAAGGTAGAAAGCCTCTGAAAGTGGAAGTACAACATAGCCTCATGGTTAGTAGACAATGATTGCCTTTGCCTCCAGATCATATTGGAGGTAATAAAGATCCAATTCCTCAAGCATCCCTAGTTGACTAACGTTCTTATTTTCTAATGAATGCAAAAGCTGATATTTGCATGACCTTTAGCGATGTTAATGTTTAGTGGCACTTTCTCATGAAGATGTTCAATAGGAGCAGTGCAGAAATCAATAAATGTGATTATGATCATGGCTTTGGAAACAAAGGGTCACCGATTAAAATAATGTTTGTTCAGGAACATTCTGACTTCTCAGAGAAAGCTCAGCTTCAAAAAGCACTGTATGTTTTTGTTTATATTTAAATATTTAGAAACTGCACTTTCATAAAAAATTGTAGCAAGGCGGTATACAACATAAAAGCATAATGTTACAACAACATCAGTAAAAAACATGGTTGGTTTTTGTTTTGTTTCTTTCATTTTAAATCGCATTCCAATGTTCTGTCTAAGCAGTAGAGTTTTCAAAAGTTGTGGAAAAGAAAGCTGGGTGACTGCTGCCCAACTTTTATAGGGGAGGACTTGCACAGGGCAGAATCTACCATACTAAAGACTCTAGTAAAGGCCACCTGAACAAAGGGGTATATGAGACCATCCAAAGTGCCCCTTCAGAAGATCTCAGTGATCAAGATTGAGCTATAGGAACAGGGTATACAGGGAATACAGTGAGCTGCAAAGAGAAGAGAGGAAATAGGATGCATGGTTTGAAGCACAATGATAGGAACGTCACAAGTTCTTGATCACAGGAGCCTGAACCTGAAATATACTGGGCTGGTGTAAAATAAAATTATGGAGCAGTTGTAAGCTCCCAGGAAGTGTGTTTATTGGTTATTGGATCATTTTCTCTGCAAGCAGAGAGGGAGCTGTTAGGTAGAATGTTTAATTGTACAATAAAATGGAAAATGATTCTGAGACTTCAGATAACCAAAATGATTCTAATACTTCAGATAGCCACTACTCCACTGTCCAACAGTGGTAGGGAATGAAAAGGGACACGTCAGAAGTGGGTTGGGAAATGTCTTTGATCCATGTGATTCAAGGCCCTCTCCTTCCCCATACAAGCCCCCCAGAGAGAAAAATGATGGCAGCCTCCAGAGCTGGCATAGTTCCTTTACCTTCCATTGAAACCAAAAGGGGGGAGAATGTGAAAAGGACAACCAAGTACAAATAGTGTCGGGATGGGGGTGGGGGAGAGTTGCTCCACCAGTTTCTGCTCTTGCAAGCAGCAAGTCCAATGTGGTTTAGGAAATGGCATTTCCTTTGCAACTGACTCTCCCCCTGCCCTCCATAGGCTCTGTAAAACTGGACGCAAGTCAAAATCAAAGCTGAGCAATCTGCTATTTATCTTATTCACAATACAATAGGGCTCAGAGGATGTTAAAAGAATAAAGCAGAGAGAAAAGAAACTGACAATACTTTACTGAGGAAAACTGATTAAGAACAGCATATAACTCTAGAAGAAATAGCCAGAGGTTTTTCCTTCTTTACAGGGTTCAGGTCTACACTGGGTGTGGGGTATGGACTCCTTCAGAACAACTTTACACACACACCCAGCTCCTCGATCTCAACTGTCTTTTTCACTGACAGCTAACTCACATCTGACTAGAATCTCCATACGATCAGAGCATGCTGTCACCCAGACTAAAACCAAAATAGCCCTTTAAGTCATACACTGAATGGTCTCTGTTGTACTTCCAACCCTAGGAACACCACATTTGGTGGCTTTATTGTAGCTGAGCAGGTGAACAGGAAGTAAGGCATTGGAGGGCAAAGTATATAGCCAAGAGCTAAAGAGAATTATGGGAGGCAGGAGAGAGAGGAAGGAGGGAGGCATAATTCCCATCAGGAGACAATCTGACTGAAGGAACAATAACCAGAAATCCCTTCTAGAACAGCAAAGGTGCAAAATGATGCTTGAAATTATTGGCCATCCTGATGCACAGCCCAGAATATTTTTTAAGGGGGGAAAGAATTTCTTATTTGGTGGAAAGAGGATTACAATTCTTTAACACAGCAGTTTTAAAAAATAGTTCCTGTTGGAAGCTGCTCGGTGAACTGGATTAATGGAGAGAGTGCAAGGAAGGCTGTCAAGAGACCTTGAAAAATACAGCATATCACATCTGGATCTGTAATCTATCACATAGATGTCACCAGTCACAGCACACACTCACAGTGAGATTTTCAACGCAGTTTAAGATAGATGCTATAGGCAATCAATCCCTTTTTCATTTGATTTCCTGTGAAAAAGCTACACGGAATTTAAAACAGATGAAAGCTAATGGGTCTTTTATGCATTACACCCAAGTCCTATTTAATTTAACTGAAAATGAGATTCCACTTCTGCAAATGTTTGAAAGTCATAGAATTGGAGAGGTAGGTGTGATCCCCATCAAAAGATATATTGCAAGTATGGCACACTAGCAGGCCAAGTGTCCTTATTTACTCCAGAATTTGGAAGTGGGGCATTGGCGTAACATTTGCATGAGCGGCATGTGAGCAATCTGGGTTTGTGGCTTTGCTTCAGTGTTTGGTTGCCCTTTCTAAAAACAACAGCCATCCCTTTAATGCACATTTCTCATAATATGCATATATTTTTATTCGGTTTTGCTTAATATAATGCATTTTAGTGCTTTTCTCCCACGAATACATTTATTCTTATGCACATGTTTCCCTAACATACACCTTTGTGTGGCCATTTTGTTTTCACTGGAGAGCAGCTTTGCAAAATGTAGAGAAGGGCAACATTCAAAAGACAGCTGTGCATTTCTTTCAGGGGGTGCAAATTCTCCCCCATGCCAAACATGTGGCCCTCCATATGTTGGACTATAATAATAATAATAATAATAATAATAATAATAATTTATACCCCGCCCATCTGGCTGAGTTTCCCCAGCCACTCTGGGCGGCTCCCAATCAAGTGTTAGAAACACTACAGCATTAAATATTAAAAACTTCCCTGAACAGGGCTGCCTTCAGATGTCTTTTAAAGATAGGATAGCTGCTTATTTCCTTCACATCTGAAGGGAGGGTGTTCCACAGGATGGGCGCCACTACCGAGAAGGCCCTCTGTCTGGTTCCCTGTAACCTCACTTCTCGCATTGAGGAAACTGCCAAAAGGCCCTCGGCGCTGGATCTCAGTGTCTGGGCTGAACGATGGGGGGTGGAGACGCTCCTTCAGGTATACAAGACTACAGCTCCCATCATCCCTCATCAGTGCCTATGCTTGCTGGAGATTATTCCTGCATTGCAGGGGGTTGGACTAGATGTCCCTCGAGGTCCCTTCCAACTCTATAATTCTATGATGGGAGTTCAGCAGCTGAAAAGTCACATATACCCTCCGCCACAGAGCCTCACGGCTCATCCTTCTCATTGCTTGTTCAGTATTGCTGTTGCTCTGCTCTTAAATGTGGCATGCACTTACCCCGATGATGCCAGACTTCTCAAGGTGCTGTGCAAGTGCTCTTCTCATAGTCCTTTATAACAATCGCGTATGACAGAGCAACTGCTGAAATCAATGGAGTTACAGCTGAGAAGATTTTTACCCAATTCACTTTGCTGCTACCCTTTGATTATTACAAATGCAGCCTAAACAAACATTAAACATTGATGAGCGAACTGAAATGTGTCTGCATTGTTTGCTACAGCTGCTCTGGAGAGGGAAAGAAATCATTGGTTCAAAATGCCTTAGTTATGTCAATTATTGTCACGAAGGAGCTACTTGCTGCACTCATCGTTTCAGTAGCATATCCGAGATCTGTCCCACAGATCAGAGGAGATCATTTCCCCCTGAAACACTGATTTAATTCAAAACCCGACCGTTATAAACTTTGAATGATCTGTTCTACTGAGCATGACATCCCAGGACTCGTGATACATTATTTTCTGATCCAGTGCTTTGAATAAGAATAAGAACAAAAAAGACTATTTGCCATGAAATGCCTGCTAATATTATGTGAGTTTGCAAAAAGAAATTCTGACTCAGATGTTTGGCCTAATCATCCTTCAAGTCAAGTGAAAGGGGCAGAAGCAGCCACTGTGTGTATGAAAATCTAATAATTGCAGTAGCCCTTTTCAGGTGAAGTGCTCACACAATCTGTCAATGCATTATTAGGAAGTGGAGCTATGCCAATTAGGCCCCTCCCCTGACATTCAGTGGTTCCCTCCATTGAAAAAAATAAATGTGTCTCTGCACAATAGAAGCTGTTGGGTCTATTTGGTTTCTTAATATTTTCCCAGGACATTTGCATCTTTTAGGACAAGGCTTACTGTTCCCCTTTCAGGGTATCAATGTTACTGACAGGGCAGGTTTTTATGCAATGCCACATTGTTTAATAAATCATGGATATGTTAGCATGTAAAATAGAGCAACACGGGCCGACTTATAAATAATTAAATATTCATTTGCATAAAGATGAAGAGCATATTAAATACAGGGGAAACGGAACGAGATAGGACTGTATGTCCTGATGAAAGCAGGGAAAGAGGGAGGTCATCACATACACAGACAGCTGCAGAGAGGCACACAATCTCAGGTTGGGGTGGTGGTAAAATTCACTGCAAGTTTCAAAGGCCTGCTCCTGCACACATTTACAATTTCATTTTTTAATAGAACAGCGTATTTTAAGAGAGTCTGTTGTTGTTGCTTTCCTAACCAGGGATGAAGGCATTCTCGAGAAATAATTGTAATGCAGTAGTGACAAAAGAAGACACAACTGGAAGAATTCCTTTCTTAAGGCCTAAGAAAAAGGATGGGGAACCTGTAGCTCTCCAGATGTTGGACTGTCATCCCTGACCGTTAGGCACAATGGCTGGGGCTACTGGAGCTTGGAGTCCAATAGTATCTGGAGGGCTACAGACTTCTGTCCCTGCTGCAGACATAGTGGCCACTTCCTTTGATCACACTGTGCCTTGACCAGTTTCCCTAGCATTGTTGTTTCCCACCGTCACTCTCCACACATACTGTTCCTCTTGAATTTAAGCAACGGATGAAGATAACCTTCTCTTGGATTGGTCTCTTCTTGCCTAAACCCCTTTCTCCACTGCCCTTTTAATCAGGTCACATTTCTTTTAGCTTTTTTTAAACCCCAGTCCACTTCTGATTAGTCTGTACCTTTTGTTTTGCTCTGTGACCTCTTCCTAATCCCCAATTTACATTTAGCTTGATGTATTTATAATCCCAACCAAACTGCCAATTTATCCTTCCCTTACATAAGTTGGACTGCCTGTTGTTTATAAGTTTGTTTTTTGAGCAGCCGGCTTGGCAAAGCTGAGGACCTAAGGTCAAGGATGAACCAGGATTCTCAGACAAGGCTTCTGGGAGGTCATCAGCACAGCAGGAGCATTCAGCCTCTGAAGCAAAATCTGAGGTTGAATGGGACCTGAGCCTACATGAGCAACAGCACCTTAAACAGCAGGTGGAATCCTACTCCATAAGAAAAAATTACAGGAGTCAATAAAAGACTCCTCGGGAGTCAATGTCTCCTCACAAGTAAGGTCCTTCTCATGAGGAGAGCTCTCATTGACAACAGCTGGTGGATTCAGCTTGAACCTGGGTGTGGCTTCAGCAGCTGCAGGTCAGTGCCAGGCTGGAAGAGCTACTGGAATAATGTTTTTCTACTAGCATTATGCCTTGCACCTGACCTTTGTTGCCTAGAAGCAGAACTCAGGCTTCCCCTTGACTTGCCTGAGCCCTTCCTTGAATCTCTGCTTACCTGGACTGCTCATCAATTTGCTTCTTGCTTGAACCACTGTTTGCCTGAGAATGGACTTCATTCAGACTGGCCTTGGATATTGCTGCTGTCCGTGGTAGCTCTGCTGTCTGGAAGTTCCCCAGCAACTTGGGACCCAACTAGAACAGGACACGAGTTTGTGTAAAATGTCTTCCTCTAAACACAGCACAATTTTCCACCAAGGTCTGAAACCCCCACAGTTTGAAAAGAAAAAGAAAAAAAGACTCCAGTTAAGCCTGTGCAGTTACCAAGCACACTTGAGCTCCAGGATTTAGAAATTTAGGACAGGTGAGGAAATTGGTTGTTTTTCAGTCATTGTGAAGTCATCCCATGGGAACAGCACACTGTGCCACTAATGGGAGATAACCTGTGTTAATGAGAGGCTTAATGAGGCAGTTTGCTGAGAGGTCAGCAGATTTGTCCATGACAACAGTGGAAAGAAATGAGGAAATGTACAATCACCCCAGAGATGCTGGTAATATCACCAGAGAGGCTTGAGTCTGAGGCTGCAAGTTTGAAGAGTAGCCAAAAGCCAAATCTCTTAACAAAGAGATACCTTGTGGGTTTACAAGGCCACCTCTGAGTGCTTGCCTCTTAATCCTTGCCTCTTAATGAGCCTTCTGTTAGTCAGAAGGATTTACTATTGATAATTCATGTACACTTTTGACATTGTTTCTCATAACAGGTTTTCTGCATGCCACATTCCCTGCCTGAGTGGGACCATAATCCTGTTAGTGATATCACTGTCTGTTGCTATGGAAATGTACCTGGTGATACAAATTCAGCACAATAATGCCTTCTCTGCTTGATCAACAGTCAAGAAGACATATGCATGTGTATTTGTGAGTGACTGTAACTGTTATATTATGTCTTTCACCAGAGTCAAAAAAGGCGCTATCTTTAAGTACTTGGAGTCCTGGGCATGCATTAGGGACTAAGTAACTGTAAACCTAAAGGGTATTGAGAAACCTTTGCATGATAAATACATTTATTTGTCTAGAGTCCATGTAAGTGGAAATAGAACATTGACTAAACAACATAAATGGTAGGGCTGTGCATGGGTCCCAAGATTCATCATGTATCTATATTTCTGTTTTGGTCAGTTTTGGGGTTTGTTTGTTTTTTACAACTTTCTGCGATCTCTTCAGTCTGTGTTTCTTTGAGTGGCAAACCATCAGGGAATATATGCAGTGAAGTTGATGTGGACCATGAAGTCACGTCTAGTTCTTAGATTCAGATGGCCCTATTCAGTAGGGCCTATTGTGGACAGTGTAGTGCTCTGGAATCCCAGGGTTCATGGTCCAAGGCTGTGGTACTGTATAGCTGGACCAAGAAATGATCTGAAATGAAATTACATGCTTATATACACCAATATACCTCTTGAGAGTCCCATGGACTGCAAGAAGATCAAACCTATCCGTTCTTAAGGAAATCAGCCCTGAGTGCTCACTGGAAGGACAGATCATGAAGCTGGGGCTCCAATACTTTGGCCACCTCATGAGAAGAGAAGACTCCCTGGAAAAGACCCTGATGTTGGGAAAGATGGAGGGCACAAGGAGAAGGGGACAACAGAGGACGAGATGGTTGGATAGTGTTCTCGAAGCTACCAGCATGAGTTTGACCAAACTGCGGGAGGCAGTGGAAGACAGAAGTGCCTGGCGTGCTCTGGTCCATGGGGTCACGAAGAGTTGGACACGACTAAACGACTAAACAACAACATATACCAATAGCACATAGGCCGAAACCATTGAACTAGTCTGGAGAAGGTGACAGATAGCACCTGTCTCAGATGATCTGCATGTAGTCTCCATATGTTTGATTACCTAGTCAGGCATTAGAGTGAGCAGAAGGACATTCTGTTATAGTTGAAAACACATCAATATGCAAGTCTGCTTTCAGTCACAGAAATAAAGACAGACAAGACTGAATGCAGCAGCTCTACTGTCTTGCCTAGGCTACAAGCAGGCATACATTCTCTGTGATCAGATGATGGTAGAAGTTCGACTCCCTTATGTTACAACTTCACTGGAGCCTGATTGCTGGAATGCGGGTCACTAACCGATTTCTGAGTGGTAACATGTTTTCTTCCCCTGAATATACTGACTTTTTCATTTCCTAAAGTAAAAAAAGTTGCATTTTGAAGGAGCAGAACAATAATTCTGGTTACACTTCTTATTACAGCTTGTTGACTGAAGCTACGAAAGGGGGGGAGGGGAATGAAATTGGTACATGACAGGCAGCTATTCCCTTCCATAATGCATTTAGGTTCAGACTGCATTTTGAACTTTGATGTGAAGGCTTTGGAATTAAAAAGCCGCCCCTGGAGAAATGCAGAATGGTCTGCAAATATGACATATTCCTGTCATCCTCCCCTCTCCCCAAACTAAGCATTGCTAAGTTTAGCTGCAACACTCCCAACAGGAATTGCTCAGCAAAATCCCAGGGCACTACTTTGAACATTTCAGGGGATGTGCTGTCTTGCACTATCAAAGGCTCATCCTTGCTGAATATACCTTTGATCATAGCTGGGAGAAAGATTTGCAACCATGTGAAACTTGACTCATTTGGGGTTTCATTATACACTTTGACCATTTTCACTAAAGCCTTTGCTAAAGTTCGCAAACTATTTCAGTTGCACCTTTGATGGGTTTCTGGCACAGAGTTTTGCGAGAAATTCACAGATTTGCCAGGAAGCTAATGGGAAATGTTTCAGAGTTCTAGGCCCATCTGATTGCGCAAAACTCACCATATGCTATAGAGAAATTTAAGAATGCAGAAGTTATTTTGAAAGATCTCCCAAAAGAGAATAAGCCAATGGTCCATCCAGTCCAATTTTGTCAGCTGCAGTTCTTGGGCCTATACCTGCTTTTGCTTCAAGGGAATGGAAGATGTAAATATTTTAATGCCTTAGAAGCAAGAAGCTGGTTAGGGATGTATAATGAGTATGGGTTGCTCGTGCATAAGTTGCCGCCTCTCCAGGCTTTGTATCCTTAGTAAACCTTTCAGTCTGGGCAGCCCTTCACTTCGTGGCTGCCTCAGTCGCTAGCAGAATCCGTCAGTGGGCGTTTCTTAAATCTTTTCCAACATAAAAGTTGTTTGACACCCAGTCTCCTCCTACTCTCTCTGCGCGGAAGTCTTCTGCGCAGGGTGGGCGTGGGTAGCGGGGGACCAGTGCTCTCCCCGCTGGTGTCCGGTGAAGAGTCCTGGAGCCCTCTCGCCGATTCCCCCATCAGCCCCTCCTTATCCCTGGTGTAGCGCTGATTTGCTTCCCCATCTGCGGAGCTGCCTCTCTCCCTGCTGGGCTCTTCTCCAGCATCATTTGAGAGCCTTCCCTCCGCCTCTAGCTCCGATGTCAGTTCCCTGACAGGATGCAGCAGGACCTTTGGACTGCAAGCAAGGAAGATGTGCTAAAGAAGGAAAAGGAGGTTTAGAGATGCTGAATGTACTCTTCATGGTTGTTTTTGTTGTGGAGGTTGGGGTGATAAAAAAAATCAGTCCTCTTTTCAGATGGGGAACATCCCCTCACTCACCCACTTAAGGATATTCTACCATTCTCAGGGGAGTTTATTTTCTTTCAACAAAGTAAGCTGCTCACGTAGATGTCAAACAAAGCTTTAAAAATAAAGAAAACTGTAGCACAGTAACGTACTGTGTGAGAGAAACTAAAACAACATCATGAGGCAAGAATGACAGTTGGCCTCTCTAACTGAACTTAACTGAACTCCCGAAGGGAGGGGCTGATTCCAGAGCACAGCACAAACGCCCTGCCCACCAGATTCTACTAACAAAAATAATTAAAAAAAAATTGTCCAGTAGCACCTTATAGACCAACTAAGTTTGTTCTGGTATAAGCTTTCTTAAGAAATGTGCATGCACACGCAAACTTATACCAGAACAAACTTAGCTAGTCTATAAGGTGCTACTGGACTATTTTTTATTTATTTTTTATTTCAACTGTGTCAGACCAACACAGCTACCTACCTGAATCTACTAGTCAAATTAGGCCCCAGTGTTTTTCTTACAGTTTTCACAGCAGATGACACAGAGAAAATAATTGTGCCTGAAAACTGTAGAGCCAAGGCAAATGATGGTTGCAAGAGATGATGTTCTAGGCCTTATTGATAAATGAATTTATTTATTTTTTAATCCCTGGGCCAAGATGATAACCACCTGAGAGTTTTTAAAGAACACACGTATGAAATTACTGATCTTCTAATGAAGCTATGTAACTTATCCCACAGCAATTAAAGTTGCCAGCAGGGGTGCAGGAACTCACTGCATGGTGGTCCCAACATGTGGCCTGTTCCACTTCACAGTGGAGGTGAGAGGTGGGAAACAAGCTGTCCTAGGAATAATAGGATTGCAGCCGCAAATACCAGGTATACAAGCTCTGAGGAAATTGCTTTAATGCTGCTGATTTATTTCTCTTTTGATTGCTGTTTCTTTTACTCTGTTTTACAATCTTGTTGTAAGTGAGTTTGGAAATGTTTTATGTTGAATGGTCAAGATACAATTTAATAATAATATTTATGAATTAGCCTTAGAATTGGCCCAAAACTAATGATGTGTCATTAGCAAGCATGTGGATGAAACCCTAAAAAGCTGACGTACAGCATTATTACTGATGGGCTAAAGAACATATTCAGGAAGATACTACGGCATAAACTGGAAAGGTTATTGCTGAGTTACCTCACAAACGGTGTTGTCTGCCAAGCTTCCGTTGTCTGGAATTGGGCAACTGTTTGTCAACACCTCTTCCACTGAGTAAATTAAAAAGAAACTGATTGAACATTTCTCTTTGTACCTAGTTCTATCATGAAAGAATTGTTTTGTTTCTTCCTCATCCCCAGAACATGTTGTTCAGTATAAAAAAGAATCACTTCTCAAAAGCATATCCTTCTTAATCAATGTTCACCTAGTCTTACAAAGAAAGATGAGTAAATCTGACTGACCTCTTCCTTATGCTATTCATGTTATAAGAAAAGATGGAGTCAGAGTTTGCATTCCAACTGCTTTTATATGAGAAATATGAATAATTAAATTACTCATGTATAAACAAAGCAAACCCTCAGGCACTCCCTCAGACATCAGTGCTTCAAGCATTTCCCACACTTCTCAGTTTAAGTATTTAAACCTAAGCTAGAGGAATTTATTGAAGATGTTTTCAGATGCTATTGTGGCACCATTGAGGTCCATGGTTTTTTTATTATCCCCATCCACTTTAGTGGGCACAAAATTGCACTTCTTGCTGCTTCCTGGTTGAGCAACTGTTCACTAGGGAAGGACTTGACCATACATACCCTCAGTGAAGCACTCTGCTCTTTGTGAGAGCTAAATGAAGCTATAATTTCAGACTGACAATATGGCTTTGGAAAGCCCAGCATGAAGTAGGTATCTTTCATTAAACCAAGAAAGCATTTCCTAGGTGTGTGGGGAAAATATTGCGCCTGGGAAAGGGAAGTGGGAGTCAACAGACACTCAAGGAATAGTTTCGGAGAAAAGGCTTTTTATTTCTACCATCCATGAACTGGTAGAAGGAGCAAGTGTGGTAGTTCACGAAAAGCATGCACGAGTTCACAATCATGTGCACAAGCATATATACCCCTTCCAGATCCCTCCCCTTTTCTCCTCCCTCAGGAGTCCTGCCCCATGTTGAGGTTCCTGAGCATGTACAGAAAGCTGTCTTGGGACTATTGGACTCTTGGCACATTTCCCAGGAAAGGGGAGTGAGAGCCAAGGGGTCGAGGAGCCCTGGTGGTTCAGCATGTCCAGAGATGTTGCAATCTGGTTAACAAAGCCAACTAGCCTGAGAAACAATGGACTGTGTTCTTTTTAGTTACACAAGCGGAATGTTTCTGATGCTTAGCTGCTGAGAAAATGATTTTGAAAAGCTTTGAGAAGCTTTGAGCCTGCTTTGGGGGGGTGTGACTTCGGGCCTAGGTGGGGTCACCTGTCTTCACCTTCCTTCAATCCCTCATGGAAATAAAGACAGTGAAGACAGAATTTAGTTTAAATGTTAATGAGCTAATTTTGGCCACAACTTTATTGAATACACAAATGTGACTGGTATTGACTTAGGCAATGGTATCAAAACTATAACTGGCTCCTGCCCCACCCTGCAGGAAGCCTGTAAGTGTAAACAACCAGCAGGGGGATCTCCGTCAGTGTATATTGACTGGTGCTCACCCCTGGGGTTCCCAGGGGTCCTGGCATGGACCTAGCCCCTCTCTGGGCTACGGATGAAATCCAGACCCCCGGATTCCTTTAACGGAATACCCTTGTCATTGGAGGGGCAGGTGATGGCTGCACCTCCCCTCCCCACATTCCCCTAAACCAATGCCTAACCGCCAAACCTTACAAAGTTGTGACGATTGCTAAGAGGTAGGCAAAAACCAAGTGGCCACAGCCAATCTGCCACATTGGGGAAAATTCCTACCCGGCCCCTGTTCCAAAACAGGCGACCAACCGAAGTCCAAAGCAAGGCCAAACACCACCTAATTAATGGGTGGGTGGGTGTTCGGCAGCGCGAAGCAAAAGGAGGTCCTTACATCGCGCTGCCAACCCCCAACCCCCAACCTTTGCCATGATGCTGGTTGGCTAAAGGCCAGTGGCATAACTGTGGCACCACCGGCTTGGAGCAAGGCAAGCCCCACCCACAAGCCGGTTGGGGAAGAGTTTCAGGGGCCGAGCACAACATGGACCCTCTGTTAGGAGGATCCAACTTATGAAACATGGCAAAAACTTTTTTATACCATGGGGAAGTGCTTCTTTGTAGGCTACAACTTGGTACAAGATCTAGGAAATGTTTGGGCTCTGTACCAGTTGGCTCTGTACATGGAACCAGTGACTAACTTGGAGCCTCCTGGCTTTCAGCTTCCTACCCTACAACCTAAATTTCACTTCTAGAACTTCACAACTATATTTCCCCATGTCTTTGGTGCCAGCATGGACCACAACCACCAACTCCTCCCTGGCACCATCTACCAGGCTGTCTAGGTGATGGGCAGCATCTGCAGCCTTTATACCAGACTGGCAAATCACCCTGTGGTCTGTACACCCATCACACACCCAACTCCCTATGTTCCTTATGATCAAATAACAAACTACCAGTATTTTAACACACCCCAGAGAAGTATACTCAACATGGGAGGGGTGTTATCATCTCCCAAGGAATAGGTCCTTCTAAAAGACCATTTCCCTCTTCCTCAAAGTGATGCCTTCTTTCCCCAAGATCCTCATTCTCTATGACAGTGGTGGAGCTATGAACCTGGGAGTGGGACACAGCTCTAACGTCCCTGAAGGCTTTGTCCACCAACTTATCAGCTTTTCCAGGTTAGCCACCTTGGCTTCAAGGAAAGAAACTTGTGTCTAGACAGCCAGGAATTCACTGGCCAAGCACATCTGGCCAAGCACACTGGCCAAGCACATTCTATCCAACAGGCAGGCAGTGCATCCCCACCCACCCTACTGAGTTGCATTATTATTAGGTTTTGTTTACGTCAAGGAATGCAAGGGTAACTAACATGCTTCCTAACTTGCTTGGCTGTTCAGCTTCAAACAATCTATAGTTTGGGGAAAGCGTTGTAGCTCAGAGGTAGAACACTGCATGCAAATGATGGCAGATTCAACCCCGAGGTAGGACTGGAGACCCATATCTGATATGCTGAGAGTACTGGAAGTGGCTGGCCAAGAGGACCCTAGTTCCCATAGTGAGTCCAGCTCAGGAGATGCTATTTATGAGATTTCAGGGGCTCTGGATTCTAGTGGCTCCCAGCTGTCAGGTTCAGGCTTGCCATGAGGACTTGAGTCCAGTGCCTTCATCAGAAGGCATCCTCCCTCAACTGTCCAAGTCCTGGCTATTTTTCAAGGTCAAAGTCTTGAAAGCCTGTTTGTAGATGCAACTCAGCAGAAGCCCAGGTGGATATAGTTATGTGGCCCTCTGGCTAATGGGAAGAATATTGTCTAGAGACATGAATAATGTACATGGCCATGGTGAGGGTAAGCTACTTGTGTACTATTGAAAGCTGGCATAGCAAGAACAAAAAAAATATATCATTGGGTGGTGATGATGGAGAAAGAGGTACATAGCATTATGGCTTACTTAGTTTAGCATTTAACTGTAAAGTATTGATAGAATTCTGCATTTTGTTTTTTATTGTGACCTTGGCTCATCTCTCTACTAGCTTTCACACAAAATGAGGGAGCAACTCATATTTCATTCCCTTGTGTAGTAAAAGGAGCATGGCCTTGTTAAAAAATGTAAGATGGATGAGGTGTGCAAAAACAGAAAACAACTGCCAGTGCAAGTAATATTCAAATGCAAAGCTGCCTTTTTCTCTAAGTTTGGGAATGTTTCTCAGAGCAATCTACTATGGCAGTGAAAGAATTTCTCTTGCGACATTTATCTTCATTGCTCCACCCATTTTTGCCTCTGGCTCCATCCACCACTGGTATGTGACCCTTGAAAGAGAATGCAGCTCTTGGGCTGAAAAAAAACGGTTCCCACCCCTGACACACATGAAACCCTTTTGCCTTAGTCTTAGCCTCCAACCCCAGTGAATGGAAGCTAATGTAATCTAGGCAAGTTGTTTCTGAGAGGCAGGCAGAGGGCAGGAAGAAAGGGAGAGCAGAGTGCAAAGGCTCTTGATTTCTTTTCTTTCTTTTTTTAAAGTGCTTTGGCATCAAGACAAGCTTTCCTCTTGAGGCTAACAGCAGCTTTTGGGGTGAGGGAAGGGAATTTTAATTTGGACCATGTCTTGTGTAGGCCACCTCCTTCCTGCAACCCCAATTCTCAGGTTGTTGTTTTTTAAGAATAAAAAAAAACTTAAGTAATATATTTGATATCATGTGTAATTTGGCTGACAGTCTCTGGTCAATAGTTGAATCAGTGGTGGTTCCAAGTTTCAGGAAGCCCAGAGCCGAGCATCCTTGTGGAGTTCCATGACAATGGCAGGCTTATCAGTTGGCAGGAGTGCTCACCCTGTATTTCTGGGCCTACAACATTTACTCACCAGTGCAACCACTACTAATTTCCCCACTAATTTCAGCGTCTCTAAGACATACCGTGGGTGCTGTGTTGTGGGAAGATTGACATGGCACCAGCAAGTCTGCCTGCAAAGACCAGGAGCTCCAGGATCAGCGTTTCTGCCCAGTTTCCACCTGCCACTGCCATGAAAGAGCTCAGGCTTCAGCGGCATGGTGGCCTTGACAGGGGAGCAGTTAGACCTGTTAGTTCTATGTTAATTGTCCCACAGTGAAGTTCCTATGGTGTATGCATTGCATATAGTAAATTGAGCTGCCCAGGCCTGATGCTTCTGTCAGCACCAGGCCCAAGAAAATTTGAAAATAAGAAAAGTAAAGTAGTCTCCAGAGGCTCAGTATCAGCCGCATGGAGCCCTGGAGCTCTCCGAGCCATGCCATGTGCTAGTGCCAGGCCTGAGTTGAAATGAAGATGTGATTTGTAAGGTAAGCCAGAGTTCAATTAAAAACGGAGATTGCATTAATTTCATATAATGGGACAATTGTCATTCCTGTGGAGAAAGTTCTGGGGGGATCTGAATTACCCCATTACACTTTTGTTCAAATTACTCATTCAAGTTCAAGATTTTTAATATATATATATATCTGGGAATGGATGTAAATTAAGCAGAAGCATTTTTTTAAAATAATAAAAAAGCAGCCAAACTACAGAAAAGAATTGAAATATTGAGGCACAGTCAACAATGACACAAACCATGTTTTAAACAAAGGAAGATGCTTAAAAGCTATCACTCACAAATCATTATCGGGGAGGAATGGAGAATCATTGCCTACAATGAAAAAAAATGTGAAAAACAGAAAAACAAATGCAAGATACTCAAAGCGATAATCTAGTGATGCATTGTACTAAGGACATTATTTGACTTGAAAATCAACTACATACACATTATCCAAATGAATTAATTGCCTTAACTCATCTGGGGAGCATTTTTTAACATCTGAGCCTTTGTCAGAATTGCTGGTAAATAATGCCATAATAGCACACTTAACTAGATTTTGTGTGTTACTGCAAGCTTGCATGTCATTCCCATATAATTAGACTTAGAAAGTAGGAGAAAGAAATAATAATCAAAAAATTATCCATAATAACAGGAAACAAACTCTGTGTGAGTTCCCAGTTGCTCTCATTCTCCTATAATTGGTATTGATGGAGGTGGGTAACTGCTTCAAGGCTTGCAAAAAAAATAATACTTACATGGTAGCCAGTACAAATCTGTCTGAATAATTTCCTCAATATTTCCCATCTGTTTTCTCTCAAAGGAATTTAAGCAAAAGATGTGGCTGGCTTTTCCACATAATCTGGCCAGATATAAAGTATGCCATAACTTAATTTCTAAAAACTGAAATAAAATGCTGGTTTCTGTGCAGACCCAAAGGTTTTGCAATCTAAATGAGACAAGCCAAGCAGGGATGGGATGGAGATAGAAGTAGTACTTAGGGATTGGCTGGTGAATAGGGATCCAGAATGATGTAGTGGTTAGAGTGTTGGACCAGGACTTGGGAGAACAGGTTCAAAGCCCTGCTCAGCCATGAAACTCAATGGGGGACCTTGGGCCAGTCACAGTCTCTTAGCTTAGCCTATCTCAGAGTTGTTGTGAGACTACAATGGGAGGAGCAGCTCCGACTGCTCGTTTGCTTGCTTCCCTCAGTGAAAAAGAAAAGTTTTAGACAGTGCCAGCATAGCAGGGATGCAATTTCCCTTTGTTTGCTAAGTGCCAAATGAAACAACGGATGAGGCAAGAGGGATGGAAGAGATGAGAGGCAGCCAGGAAACTGAGGTTTTGTCGGCAGAGCAAAATGATGTTCTGTATTAAGGAAGTCTCAGAGGTCACTAAGGTCTGAGAAGTGCAATTGAAAATTCTACACAAGTTGTATATCAACCCAGGCCCAAGGAAGACATTTGTCCAAAAGATGAGACCTCTGAGTGCTAAGCCAATAGTTGAAAAAGGCAACTTGGGTCCTTTGGTGATGGTGAACCCATCAGCTGATTAATTTCTTTGGGGATGTGTTCTCATCTTTACGGTCAGATTGCCTCAAACCATTGTTCCTTTTGGCCCTGTGCAGCTTCCAGTAGAGGCCCCTCTAATTTATCTTCTGTTGCAAGGAAACGCTTCGGAAACATTTATATCTAGCTGGTATGTTTATTTTTATTGACTGGATCAACGGCAATGCTGCCAACCTTTGCTTTCACATCCTTTTCGCATCCTCTACTTCTGAGATGGTTGGCAATCTTCTCTTCCCCCTCCCTAAATATCTCTTGAAGCTTTGAACTAAAATGAAGCATTGGATTGTATAGTGCAGCCATGCTAAAAAGGCCATTTTTGAGCATATTGGTTGTTAAAACAAAGACAACCTCTTTGTCTCACTTTGGTGGGATTTCATTGAATACATTAAAATTTACATTTCTCTCTTCCACAAGTCTCAAGAAGATTGGGATAAGTAGCATCTAACTGATTCTGGAAGGGAGAATGCTTGATGTTAAGAGAGCCTTTTATTCTTAGTATTCATTGTTTCAGTGATGGGTTTATGCTAGTAATGTGTACCACACCTAGCATTCTCTCATTTCTTATGAAGGTACTCTCCATTTACCTGTCTGTATCTTATTGCAAATATCTGGATAAGTAGCTTTATCATTTATCCTTGTGAATGCAGCATCCAATGCCAGCCTTGGGTTGTGTTGGATTCTCTTGTAAGTGTTTCCTTCGTGAAGTTTTGTTTTGTTATTGGGGCTATATGGATAAAATTCAATAAAAAATACTTTCTCCCCCCAAATTGTAAAGAGTAGGATTCTGGTTTGTTGTTTCTTTTGTTTTTGTAAAGTGCATTACAGTTTATTGTTGCTGTTGTAAAAGATGTTAGATATTGCAATGGATTATGCTATTATGCTATTTTTTATCATACTTTGAGGAGTGTTCCTTTCTCTTTCACGCTATTATATGATTGGTGAAGACCTTTGGCTAACCGGGTAAGCTTTGTGAATTGTGATCAATCTTATCCAGTTGTTTTGTGGTGCAGAATTAAAAGGAAGCTCTAATATGGATGCCTGGATGTTGCCCTTCTTGGCTTAATATTACCAATGGGGTGGGGTGGCAGACAGTACATAGAACAACCCTTAAGAATCAGGATAAGCCTCTTAGCATTGATTGAAAGCCTTGTGATTAGGCATAAAAGCAGCCTCTGCAATCTCCTAGAGATGAATTTGAAGAGATTATTATGAAATAATGAGGAGGAAGAAGGGAACTCAGATGCTTTTTTGTACTGTGTGGGAGCTGCTTATTCATTAGCTAGTCCCATGTAGTTGGGAGAACATTAAATGACCCAGTGACGTGGTGTGAGCAAATTGTATGTGCTTTCCCACAGAATCCACCCCATGTTATGAAGCTGGTCCTTTTAAATGTTCTTTTGGAGCTTTTTAATTGATACTCCACTCACATATGGTTGGAAGGATCTTCAAATAACACCTTGGGTCTGGAGCTGAATCCAGATGTCTTAGGTTGAAGTTCCAATACAAATTATATTCCCAGTTAGAGATGCACAAGGATCTTTTGTTCAGCCCCCAAAAGGGTTGAGCTTTTGTAAATGCCCCTATTCAAACCCTTGTGATGTCCCTAGTCTCCTTCACTCTAATCCTCTAAGCACTTGCAGACCCTCCAAGTGTCCCTATTTAGAGAAGCTATCCCATTTCCTGATTTGATCCTGGAATGTCCCACTTTTCCTTAGGACATCCCTATTTTCATTGAAGAAATGTTGGATGGTATAGAGTTATCTGAGCTGCAAGCTGTCTGAAGGCAGTCCTGTATAGGGAAGGGTTTTTTTGGTTTGTTTACTGTTTACTGTTTTATTATGTTTTTATATATGTTGGTAGCTGTCCAGAGTGGCTGGGGCAACCCAGTAAGATGTGTGAGCTATAATAGTAACATTATCGTTATGGAATGGGATGTCACTATTTTCATCGGAGAAATGTTGGCCATTATTAATGCATCCTTTGGATTCAGCTCCTGACTGAGGTTCCCTCAGATAATCCTGTTAAAAGATACAGGATTACCTGGTATTCTGAGGCCTCTTTGCACAATTCTACCATTATATTGTTAATGTACAAGGATTTGTGCATGCAGAGAAAAAAGGACAAGAAAGAGTTACGTAAGTTAGGTGTGCTGGTTAATTTTGGGGTGTGTTTGTCCTGCACCTGCATGTGAGAGTGAGTCAAAACAATCTAAAGTATAAATATACTTGTGTTTGAAGCAAGTTTTCTCTTGGCTCGTGCCCTTGGCCAGAGCCTAGTCTGTGTTGGGACACTGCTGGTAATACTGTTTATTACAACTGTATGTAACGTGGGTGGTACTGTGGGTTAAACCACAGAGCCTAGGGCTTGCTGATCAGAAGGTTGGCAGTTTGAAACCCCATGACGGGGTGAGCTCCCGTTGCTTGGTCCCTGCTCCTGCCAACCTAGCAGTTCAAAAGCACGTCAAAGTGCAAGTAGATCAACAGATACCTCTCCGGCGGGAAGGTAAACGGCGTTTCCATGCCCTGCTCTAGTTCTCCAGAAGCGGCTTAGTCATCCTGCCACATGACCCAGAAGCTGTACGCCGGCTCCCTCGACTAATAAAGCAAGATGAGCGCCGCAACCCCAGAGTCATCGGCAACTGGACCTAATGGTCAGGGGTTCCTTTACCTTTACCTTTTATGTAACCCATAACCTGTGGAACTGCATTATACTGTCAGTAAAGGGACTGACCCCATCTTGAACTGTCTGGTGTTTTTCTGTACCATTGGCACACTCCACTGGCATGTTGAATGGGCACTCTGCACACACCCCAACAGATATTACACACACACACACACACACACTGCAGGACTAGGCCTGAGAAGTACCTTAGCATGAGGCATACTCACTATTTGTGTATGCATACTCCTCAGAGTCCTCTTCAGGTCAACAAAGCAAGAAGAGGTGCAGTTTCCATGTAGCAAGGCCAGTCATTCAGGCAGCAAATGCTGGAGCGTATAACCTCTCCCACCCCACCCCATCTGACCCACCATTTCTCCTGAGAACTTCTAACGACTGCTGCCGCCAGGTGTGGTGGATTATGTGATTCCATCACCAGCATTGAGTAGCCCTCCAGGAGAGCTATTCTAGGTGGTGATAGGTGACATCTGACTGGAAGGAGCATTTTTTTGGTAACATCCGTAGCCTGTTGTGACAATATTGCAAGCCACTTCATGGATAAAATTGTTCAGATTTGCACAGCATTAGATGCCACTGGTAGGGATCAGTGTGGAGGAGGTGTTGAGAGCGCTGTCTTTTCCTGTTGTCTTTGATGACTGTCAGTGGTTTTGGCCTGCTAATGTGGAAAAGCTGCTTGAAAGGTCAATCACTTGTCCTCTTGACTCTTGCCCATTACGGCTCATAAGAGCAATCCAAAGGGGATTGTCTGAGTGGCTCCAAGAAGTGGTGAATGCCTCATTGCCGGAGGAGGGGGTACCATCAACCCTTGTAAGAGATACAGTGGTACCTCAGGTTAAGTACTTAATTCATTCTGTAGGTCCGTTCTTAACCTGAAACTGTTCTTAACCTGAAGCACCACTTTAGCTAATGGGGCCTCCTGCTGCCGCTGCACCAGCACAATTTCTGTTCTAATCCTGAAGTAAAGTTTTTAACCTGAAGCGCTATTTCTGGGTTAGCGGAGTCTGTAACCTGAAGCGTATGTAACCTGAGGTACCACTGTAATGATGATGCACCCTTTCCTCAAGAGAACCTCCCTGGACCTGGATGGGTTTAATAACTATCTCCCAGTTGCTAATAGTGGAGGAACTCTAGAGGATAAGTTAACCTCTTCAGATCATATGGTTCTGCCAGCCAGGTCAGCTAGAATACATATTGGCCAAAGCAGTTTTCTGGAAGAATACCTTGTCTTTACTGTAGAACTGGGAGCTTTGGAAGTGTACCGAAAAGATTTGCTTTTGCGGGCTGCCAATCTGCCATGAACCTCTTGTCAGTGGCTTGTGTTTTAAAATGAAAATGTCATCTTGACAGATTAATTGAGCTGTATTCTCTATGTGTAAGGAAATTTAAGAAGAAAACAGTTACTCTTAGCCTTGAAGAGATCTTCCAATAGGTATTTCCCCCTGCATCTCAAATTCAGACGGATTACATTTCTTTGTGCATGAAATGTAACGTTTTAATGTAGAGGAATGCCTCCAAGGCTGAGAGGAGTCATATCTAGGACTCTTTTGGAGAGAAAGGGACATGTATATTTGTCAGTTTTAGTAACAATACATAGAACTAGAGCTCACAAAATATCTTCCAACCAACACAAGAAAAATTGAGATCTGGTGTAATTTAGTTTCAATTAGTGCACTGAAGCTTCTTCAAGAATGGATGATATATACTTTTGACGTTACTCTCAGACTATTAAGCACAGTACTGGGAAATTATTATGTAAATGAGAATTATCTTATTGGCTTTAGTGTCATTCTTTCTCCTTTTTCCTTCCAGGTAATTGGTGGGGTTGATGTGGGAACCAAACAAATGAAGGCAGGGTGAGTAATGTAATGTCGGTGGTACGCGCTTCCTTTAGACTGAGCTGGCAAAAATATTTGTGCATGTCACTTTAATTGAATCCCCTCTTAATTGGTTTAAAATTGTATTCTGGGTGTTGTTCTATTTTTACTGCAGAGCCTCAAGCTCTGATAAAGCACGTGCTTGCAAAATATATCATAAATGCATATTTAGAAAGTAGGTCTTGACCACACACATAGTCTTTTTCTCCTTAATTCTCTCTCACACACACACATGCATACGCATACACCGTCCCCTGATGCAAAATATATGAGAGGAGCATTTCCCAGAATTGGAAATGGATAATGAAATACAAGCCATCTTCAAAGCAATACAATTAGGTTAAAGTAAGCATGTGAGAAGGGGACAATGGGAACGAATGTGCCAGCTCTGCCCCCCTCCATCCCCATTCCAGACACCTTCAGACTTGTGAAAGGTGACTGCCTGTAGCAGAGAGCCTTTTGTATCTATGGCGGTTCCCCATGCATTTTTGAATAGTCGTGGGCTGTAACTCAATGGCAGAGTATCTGCTTTGAAAGCAATGTGTACCAGGTTCAACCCTAGGCCTCTCCAGTAGGGATAGAAAGATCTGTCAATTTTGGTTCTCTCGGGTTCTAATTTTTCTAAGCTTTAATTCAGTTCACCGCATTTCTACAGCAAATTCGCATTAAAAAGAAATCCTAATGAAAATTCAGCAGCATTCTAGTGTGAATTTCTCCTAATAAAACAGCAGATAGCAGAGAAGCATATTCAGGTGTTACACACTGTATCCTTAAATATTAATACAAAACAATGGTATAAATAGAAACAAGCACACTTGTGACTCTAATAAGCAAGAAGGAATAATTCATAACCAGCTGGAGCAAGAAGTGTTTCCCAAACTGAAGGAAATGCTAAATGAAACAGTTATAGTTAAAAAGCCAAATATGTGTGTGGAACCAGCATGCACATGTGTTTTGATTAGCTCCCAAATGGGCACGTAACAATTTTTAAATGGCTCCTGTTTGAAAAAGCTGTAGTGCAGGCAACTCCCCACTTACACAGAGGCTACTTTCTGGGAGCTTGTGCGCATAAATAAAATTGCATAACGTGGGGAGCACCCTCTTTGTGTGGAATAAGCTTTGTGTGGAATAACACCCTTTAAACACCCTGCCACTCTCTCTTCAATCCATCCCAAAAATACTGTATCCACAACAAGAATTGAAGCTCTGTGGCCAGCAGGGGGCTGGAGGACACATGGGGAAATGGCTGCTGCCACTGTGGCATCCCACATGTCAGCTGTTAGGTGGGGAGGCTGAGCAGCCTAAACAAAGCCCTGCTGTGCCTCCAGTCTCTTCAGGGCTTCCTCCACCCTCATTTACATGCTTTTGGGGTCCAGCGAAGGGTCTGATCACTCTCCAACTCTCTCCCACCATTTCCAGGTTTGAACTGAATTGTTTAATTATTTCCTGGTGCTGTGCATACACACAGTTGCATGTGAGTAGAACACACATAAGTGGGGGGCACCTGTTTCTTCACAACACGTTTAATGGCTCCTATTTTTAAAATGTTGTAAAAAAAAATATGTGTGCCTTGCCTTTATTCATAAAAGGAGGGCAGCTCCTGGCTTCGGGATGGTTTGGATAAGCTGCTGTCACTGTGTCCTGCAACCAGTGCCTGCCCCTGCCAGGGGTAGCTTGTGCCCATTGGGACTGGTTTGGCACTTGAGCTGAGACAATTTATTATTGTTTTTTTTAAAAAAATAATAGGATGCTTTTCAAATTGAATGTTTGCCAAAGTGGCTTATAAGTTAGGTTGTATCAGTAATGGGAAGGTGTGTACATACGTAGTTAGTTCCTGGGTCAATGGGAAGTATTTGAAAAGGTAGTTTCCTTTAGAGGTGAGTTGGAGGATAAAGGCATTCTGAGCCAATGTGGAAGCCAAGGAGTATGCAGTTTGTGTTTGAGTTTACCTGAAGTGCTTGGAGTCTGTTTCTAAGGAAGGCAGCCCTGTTGGGCAGCTACACAAAAGGTTAGCATCACCAGAACCATTTGGGCAGACACTTCCCTGACAAAGCAAGGCTTTGTGTGGAAAAATCCACAGACAGCATAATGGGTGTTTTAATTTTAACAACTCGTATGTAAAAAAAAAGGAACAAATGGTGATCAAAAGTGAATTTTCTTCCATCTCTATAAATAGTGTCGCGCGCGCACACACACACACAAACAAACACAGAGGCCTGTTCTGAAAGTTACTTTTTCATAGTCCACCTGTTCCCTAGGACCTTCCATAATGGTGGTTTTAAAGAAAAAGAGGCTATTAGTATGGCCATGTGGCCTACTTTAGGAAAACAGTTCTCTATTTGAAGTACTATCCAGTTTCTAGATAAGGGAAAAAAGGAGAGGCTGTGAAATTGTCCATCAAGAGTTAGCACTTGGACAACAGATTGGATGGTCATCTCCAAATACACCACTTTCAGGCAGTCTAAGGCTTCCAGTTCTCCTAATTCACGTGGTCCATTTGACGCCCCTTATGTTTGCAAATTTCTTCCGAATGTGATCCTGCCCTCTCTTCTTTCAAATCCTCCCTCCAAATCCACCATCTGTGAAGGTTTTAGCCTAATGGTTACTGCAAAATGAAACCTAGGTAATTCAGGTACCATATACTGCTGCCTTCCAAAGCTTGCAAGGAAGAGTACACTATAAGTTCTTTACTCAGTTTCTAGAAATTGAAACTCCAAATCCTCTAATACTGAGAAATTCTCAGTTTTCCGAAGCCAAGTACTAAGTGCATTTGAAAAAGGCTTGCCGGTTCTAGAGATATCTCAAGTAATTATAAAATCATCAGAAGCGTAGAATAAAGTCTTATACGCTTAGGTGCTGCTGAGCGGAGCGATTCCAGGTCTCATTTAATATGCAACACCCTGCCTCCTCCGTCAAGCCCAATTTCAGGTGTAACAGGTCTATTTGCTCACTCTTCCAGAGCAAGTTGACTTCATACACTGGATACAGAAGGAATACTCTTTCCCCTTGAGCAGTTTTATGCACTTTGTGGCTATTTGAAAGGACTTAGCTATATGCTTGCTACATGTTATTTTGAAGCTGCTGGAAGATCAAGGATGTTATGTGAATCCAGAGAGAAAATTAGATTCTGAGTTCTAGGCATCTGCTTTATACAATAATTCAGAGCAGCCTCGTGTGCTTTGCATTTTCTTAAAAAATAAACCATTAATGTCTCATTCTGAAAGAAAGAAAGAAAGAAAGAAAGAAAGAAAGAAAGAAAGAAAGAAAGAAAGAAAGAAATCCACAGACTATTATGCAATTAAGTATTCATAAACATTATTGATTTCACTGGGACATAAGTGTGCATAATAGTGTTCTCAAGAGCAGCAAATGTCTTTGGCAGTCAACTTTCCAAAAGAATAAGAGGAAAGGGTGGGTTCATTATTTCACTCTTGGTGATTGAGCCACCATGGGGCCCAAAAGGCAACAAGAAAAGGGGAACCAGATCTTCAGTAGAGGCACTGCAGCCGTTCCTACCCGGAACAAATTGACAATGAAGAAGGACTGGATCCTCTCACTAAACTTCCCAAATCATGCCACCTTAATCTTTGGAAGCCCCCTGTGACTTTCTCTGCCTTCTGAAGTTAGGCAGGTGGTGACAAGAGAGAGGACCTGTTTGTGGTCCTGTCTGGATAGGACTTGGGTCCAGTATACCTGAAGGAGCATCTCCACCCCCATCGTTCTGCCCGGACACTGAGGTCCAGTGCCGAGGGCCTTCTGGCAGTTCCCTTGCTGTGAGAAGCCAAGTTACAGGGAACCAGGCAGAGGGCCTTCTCAGTAGTGGCACCCACCCTGTGGAACGCCCTCCCACCAGATGTCAAAGAGAAGAACAACTACCAGACTCTTAGAAGACATCTGAAGGCAGCCCTGCTTTTGATACCATTGTATTTTAATATTTTGTTGGAAGCCACCCAGAGTGGCTGGGGAAACCCAACCAGATGGGTGGGGTATAAATATATTATTATTATTATTATTATTATTTCAGAATATGACTTTCAGGGTCCCATTCAACAAAATGAGCAGAAGGGGCCAGGGCTGGTGCCATCCTCCAAACGTACACTCAAGCCCAGCCCTGCTTGTGGTGGTCCCTATATGTTTCTCTGCTGCTGCTGCTGCTGCTGCTGCTGCTGCTGCTGCTGCTGCTGCTGCTTTGGCTGTGGTGGCAATGCCACCACTTAATACCCTCTACCAGGCCCCCAGACATACTTTAGTGGTGGGCAAGGAGTTTTTTAATACAGTGGTACCTTGGGTTAAGTACTTAATTCATTCCGGAGGTCTGTTCTTAACCTGAAACTGTTCTTAACCTGAAGCACCACTTTAGCTAATGGGGCCTCCTGCTCCCGCCGCACCGCCGGAGCACGATTTCTGTTCTCATCCTGAAGCAAAGTTCTTAACCCGAGGTACTATTTCTGGGTTAGCGGAGTCTGTAACCTGAAGCGTATGTAACCCGAGGTACTACTGTATTTTGAATGAGAACTAAGCTCGGTTCGCATCACTGGTGACACTTTCTGCAGCTGCGCTCTTCTTTCACACATGCAAGTCACCACTTCATGACTGACGTGCATGAAATTATTAACTTGCTCTCATCTTTATTGAAGTGCTAACACTGAGAACTTCTTTTCCTCTCCATCTGAAACCGCAATAGCTAGTGATTGAGATAACAGACAACTGTTTTATTAATTTTCTCTCCAAGGCTTTATGAAGACTAGAAAAGTGTGTATCATTCATATACACACAGAGAGAGACGCGCATACATGTGTGTGTGTGTTGAGCAAAGTAGAAAGTCCTGCAGGGTCATGGATAATTAGGGTTTTCATTATACTGGCAAGAAGCTGGCAATTTTTATATCTTACTCTTTTATGGTATAATATAAGCTAATATACTCTTAATAAAAGAGAGCTCAGAGGAAGGCCATGTCCTATCCGTTTGAACTGCAAGTAATAATATTCATTTCCAGTGCAGACAAAAATGAGGAGCCAAACAATTTATCTTTTCCTTCCTTTTCTTTCCCTCCTCCTCTCGACAGTGATTTGTTGAATCGCGAAGATGCCATTATTCCGCGCATTGCTCTTTCTATTGTTGTTGCTACCGCTTTTATTTTACACTTTATTATCATGGTGCTTTTTGGGGATGAAAATATTCCAACTTCAATAAATTACCCGAGGTGTTTCTTATTTTCTCACCGTTCCCTTGTAGATTGGCTACTTGCGTTTCTGCAAAATTTCAAAGCTCCGTCGCAATATGTCTTTCATTAGGAAGAGGTTGTGTGGGTGTCTGTTGTTCTAATAGTCGTACAACTTTGTCGCACCTCTGCGGCGGAGGACGTTGTGCATTTGGTGTGCTGGGGGCAGGGAGCCAGAAGACGTTGCTGTCAGTATCTCCGGGGGGAGCCAGTCAGCAAATCTAGCAGGCTCTGGGGAGCAAGGGGTACACCCAACTCCAGCAGCCCCCTTCTGCCCCGCACTGCTGCAAAATGACCCACCCATATTCCCATAGTTAACAGCATTTTGCAGAGGACTAGTGCTGTTCACTGTTCCTCACGGCCAGAAAAGGAGTTTTACCCACCATCAAATTGGCCTGGGTTTTCTTGCAGGGGGAGGTTGTCATCCTCACATCAAGCTATTGCTTCCCAATCCATCATTGTCAGGTGCTGTTGCGGTTGCTCGAGGGTAACCAGGCAGGACTCCGACCTGATTTTACAGGCTTTATTTTGGTGCAAATTATTTAGAGTGAAGAGTGTCATAAGTTCATGTCTGGCTCAATCACTAGCAGAATCCGGGAGTGGTCTGTTTTTGTACCTCCCCCAACATAAAAGTTTTGTCACCCCCAGCCTATTCCACCCCTCCCTGCGCCTCAAACTACTGCACATGATGGGCGTTGGCAGGGACATGCTTCCCTCCTCTCCAGCTTGCTCAGGCGTGGTGTTAAGGCTCTTTCTAGCATCCTCTGGTCCTTGCACCTCTTCTCCACTGGAGGTGAAGCTTTCCTCCTCACCATAAGAGGAACTGCTTCGCAAGATTTTTGGAGGCTCCCTGTAACACAACTGCCCCTCTTCCTCTTGCCTCTGAGCCAATGGCAGTTCCCTGACAGTCATGCTCTCAGTTGTCACAACTTGGCAGGGGAGGGCATTGAGTAGAATCCATAGATTGTGATAATCTATGGGCTGATGTGGAAAACCTTGGCCCTAGATAAGGGGTGGAGGTGGGGAAGGCCAGATCGCATGCTCCCAAGTTGCCAAGTGCCTCACCACTCCAGTTCAAACTGAGGTACAAATATGTCCTCCCATGCTGCTATGCGTACAGGCAGGCAGCAAATAGCATCTAATCAGCAGACAGTCTAGTGGACAGAAGCTTGCTCTGGGTCACACCAAACCCCAGCATAATCAATAAAGTTGCTGCCATTTTTCACCCGCTTGCTGTGTCTTGTTGTTCATGGCTCCCCTGTGCCTGTCATGCAATCCCCATTGTAGCACGCTGCCTCTGACCCCCTTGCTCACCAGGGCAAAAACTGAGAGGACAGCAGTTTTGGACATTTCTTCCCAAGCATGCTCACGAGCCCCATTTGACAACACAGGCTGGCGTGTGGGAAAGGGGAAACTGTTTTGCTTTGGCAGCTTGAGATCTTAATTGCCACACACATGGTTAGAGGAAGTTACTTCCATTTACCTGGGAGGAAAGGGGAGGCAGGATTAGAAACTGCTTACTCATTAGAAAAAATGTCACTGTTCTAACCCCCTCCCCCACGGTTTTTCCGTCTAATGTTCTTCTGGTTGAGCAAGCAAGTTCGTAAAGTCAGTTTTAATTAAAGTGCATAAATCTGGCTGCAGCTGTGCACCTAATGAGGGGGCTAAAGGGTCACTGACAAATGTTTGCATAAGCTCTCGCCCTTCTTTCCCCGAGAAAGTGGTGCTCATCTCGAATCCTTCCCACGGTTAATGGATGTTGCTCTTTTCAGCACCTAGCCGCCTTTTGTTGTTGATTTGCTTGTTTGTATGAAAGCTCATTAAGAAACAAAAATTAAAGTATGGGCAGGGAGGGTTATTCTCAATTTGCAATGAACACAAGCACTAAAACACCCCTTACAAGTGGTGCAGATGGAAAGTGTTAAGACTCAGCCACACTTAGCTTCCCCTCGCCCCATGCTTTCTAGGTGCAGGTCATAGAATTCTAGAGTTAGAAGGGACCCATAGGGTCATCTAGCCCTATATCTATATCTATATCTATATCTATATCTATATCTATATCATCTATATCTATATCTATATCTATATCTCTGCAATGCAGGAATATGCAGTTGTCCCTTACAGGGATCAAACTGACAACCTTGGTATTATCAGCACCACGCTCTAACCCATGGGTAGGCAAACTAAGGTCCGGGGCCAGATCCGGCCCAATCACCTTCTAAATCTGGCCCGCAGATGGTCTGGGAATCAGCATGTTTTTATATGAGTAGAATGTGTGCTTTTATTTAAAATGCATCTCTGGGTTATTTGTGGGGCATAGGAATTCGTTCATTTCCTCCCCCAAAAAATATAGTCCAGCCCCCCCACAAGGTCTGAGGGACAGTGGACCGGCCCCCTGCTGAAAAAGTTTGCTGGTCCCTGCTCTAACCTACTGAGCTATCCAGGTCCTTTCTAAAGCTCCATGTCCGAACTCTTTCCCCCCACCAACTGCTTTCCCTAGGAAAACCTTCTCTTTAATGCTGAATTGGAACTCAAGTCCCATCAATTCAAGTTTTCCATGAATCACCTTTTGCTCCAATTCAGTTGTAGAGAGTGGAGAAAGCGCCAGGGGGAAGAAAGTTCTTGAACACAGAGCCCTAAAGCATAGACCTGTGCCTAGAGTCATGGCACAAAAGGAAGTATGACTCAGGCTTTGCTTTGCACACCATCTGTGAGTGCTTATATCACACCATCCTTCCTTAAACTTCACCATTTTCCTGTAGATCCACATATATTGCTCCCTCCAAACCAAAGGCTCAGCTAATGCTATCCAGGAGGCCAGGCCTATGCTATGTTTAACTGGCATGGCTTCCTTCAAGGAATCCTGAGACTCATGGTTTGGTTAAAGGTACTAGTAATGTTCCAGAGAGCTCTAGTCCCCTCCTTTCATAGAATTGTAAAGTGGGAAGGGACCCCAAGAGTCATCTAGCCTGACTCCCTGCAATGTTAGGGAAGTGAGAGAATCTCAGTTCAACCTGCTTGATTGACTGGGCAGATGGGAGTTGCAAACTGATTAGCTGGAATCTACAAGGTTGGAGTGGGCTGCTGTAGTATGTATGGTCAATACATGATATGGATGCACAGATTGTGGTATCTCTGGGTAAACCTCCATTACATGGGTGATTTATAGTTGGTCAGTTTCATGTAGATAACAGAAAAATCAGAAATCATGGAAAGATAGGCACCTATCAATTTGAACTGTTGCCTTTATATATATTGATTGATAGGACCACCTTCCTCATACACTATCTGTGTTTATGTGCTTCTTTCCCTATCTCTAGCTTTTTGGGGGAAAGGGAAGTAGAATGTGTGTGTATGGAGTTTCCCTAGTGCTTTCTCTAAGCTGTTACAGCATATTCCAGTATTGTACTTTCTCTAAGATGTTACAGCATATTCCAGTATTGTACCCCAATGTAAAAGTTCAATAAACTTTTAATAATGACAAGAAGAAGATTTAGGATTGGTTGACAAGTGTGGGGTCCTGTTTGTTTGCAATACAGACAACTACGTACACCACTGGGTATAGATTTGTTGTGCAGACTTAGCAATAGCACCTGCAGTTGATTGAAAGTGTGTACGTCTTCTGGGAGATCCCAGCCAACCACTGGGAAATGGGAATCAGTCCTAAATGATGGCTTTGTAAATCACCCCCTTATGCCATAAGCCAAGGTCATCGTCTTCTTCGCTGTGTCCCGTGACATTTTTCTGTTCCCTTTTTATTAGAAAAGCCACTTCTGTTGGGCAATCATTTTTAGTCACTCCCTGGAGTGATTTTGCTGTTCAGGAAGTACGAATAACGGTAATGTGTACTTGAGTTGGGGGGAAAAAGAAAATTTTCCCTTTGAGTTTGTTTTATTTTTATTTTTGTGGCAGATTTGCTGCTGTGTAATGTTTGGGAATGAATTCCTTGGCTTTGACATTGTTTTCTTCATTGTTATTCTTTCTGTACCTATAGAGAAGAAAATAAAAAATTCATTAAAAAGGAAGGAAGGAGAAAGGATTGTGCGGCCATCGTGCCTCTGTTATGTGGCAGAAGAATATAGACAAAGGAAGGAGAGACTGAAGTCACAAATAGTTTTTGGCTTAAAAAAACAACACTTTTAAAAATGTTGTGTTTTGATTTACTTCTCAGTACTTGCATGAAGAAAAGGAAGTGTAACAGGTAAGGACAAGAAATGAAGCTGCAATTCAAAGATCTTCTCTGAGAATGACTTACACAACCTTGAATGTTACTTGCTGTGATAACCTGTTCACATTAATATGTGAAACTGTATACAGAAAGGTATATCTTGTGAACCGCCCTGAGACCTGTGAGTATAGGACAGTATATAAATTGTAGTAGTAGTAGCAGCAGCAACAACAACAACAACAACAACAACAACTCTTACAGGTTCCCAAAGCTAAGCCCCTAGCCCAGAGGATTGGGAAGCTGGGTGATCTATGCATCAGCAATGGTGGGTCCTGGCAGAGTGCTGGGACCTGGACAGCTGTCCAACTCCGCTGATACTGCCTCTGAGCAGGAGTGAGCAAGAGGAGGCAGGGAGCAGTAGCAGGACTGTTGCCAGCTAGTTGGTAGTGCCATCTTAGCTTTCCCTGCCCTTTTCTGCAGCACCTGGGGAACAGCACTTGGAATAGTCAGACGGTTTGCCTCACTAGCTGCACCCAAAACCAGCTGTTGGTTTCCAGAAGGGGAAAAACTTATTTATATGGATCTGCAGTTGATGCTGGGCTGCTGCCAGTGGACAGCCCCCAGTGGGGGCAGCTTTGAAGGGTGGACGCTAAAGGGAATATAGCCCTTTTTTATTATCTTTTGGGGTGGGGGTGATGAGCATTCCCTGTGGGTGATTGAGAGAGATTGGAGCAACCAAGGGAGGGGACATGTGATAATATAAAACAACAACAACAACAACTTATTATTTATACCCTGTCCATCTGGCTGGGTTTCCCCAGCCGATCTGGGCAGCTCCCAACAGAATATTAAAAGCACAATAAAACATCAAATCTGGCTTCCAAGAGACAGGCAGAACGCTGAGGAGCTGTGTCTGTGATGTAAGCATGAACACAAGTCACAAATGTATATCCAGTGTGATTGGTGGGTATTTGGTGACTGATGTTTTATATTATTTTGATTTATTGAATTTATTGCATTGAGTTTATTATACATTTCTTTGGTGTTAATATGCAGTTCATTGCTTTGGGGGCACAGCATAGCATCCAAAGTCTGGAGCACAGCAGGCACAAAATCTGCTTTGTTGACCAGATAAAGAAACAAAGACAACTAGACTTAAACAGTTTGCTTTACTGCATCAGGAGTCGAATTCTGGCATTTGGACACAGACACTTTTGGACACACTCAACTGGGCTGCCTGGGCTAAACCACATTCTTTTAATGCCCTGCATCCCTTGAGTGTATTGGGTTGGATTGAAGGCATGTTGATTGTATAATTTATCCCATTTGGTGAGTCCTGTTTGCATTCCAAAAGCTAAAAGCTGCAAGTCATAGAAGGCTGACTTTTTTATGTTGCCCTGGAATCAGGCTGAGTGTAGAATCATATACAGCACCCTTCAGTGCAATCACCCTCTTATACTTCTTAGTCAGAAGTCTTAAGATACCAGACTGACTCAAGCCCTGTCCTTATTAAATGTATCCCTTATTCTTCTTCTGAGGAGTTCAGAGCAGCTTACATCTGGCTCCCAGGAGATCACCTATTACCCAGGCAACTCAAAGGGCCAGAACTGCTCAGCTTCAGCAGTGGATCTGAATCACATGCCTCAGACTACTCTTGACTCTGCCTGGAAACAAAGAGTTCTGACTCAGGAGGGGAGCGGGAAGCTTGGGTAGAAGATGCTACACACGATCATAGGTATAAAACTAGTGTTGAGGAAGAATCAAGGAATCCTGGCATGCTGTGAGGGTTTCAAGGCTTCTCTGGCTTTACCTGACCCCCAAAAGCAATAAGGGGAAATGGCTCTAAGAGAAAAAGAGCAGTGATTCTTGTTGGGATACTGCCAGGGAGACAAAGTCCATCATGGCCCCACAAGTCGCCTCCGGACGATCCATCGATCTCCCGTAGATACAGTATCAGCAATTAGCGACATGAGCTCCAGAAATAGCCTGCCACATTCCAGAGCCGATGCACGCTCTATCAGCAGATAATGCACAGCAAAAGATGCACGCAGGAGAGCATTATTTACAAGTTTTATTCAGCGTTGATCAGAACAAAGAAAACATGACTGCCAGCTTCAGTGTCTCGGACACAGAGAGCGAAAACAAAGACACAACAGAAACATCCTGTGAAACAGGAAATACGCAGGCTGTGTGACTCACAAAGCCTGCTCCCTTTTAAGGTGGAACGGAAATATCCTAACAATTCATTCACCCTGCCCTGTTCAGGGCTCGCAACTACAACTTACTGAACCTCTCCGCAAAACGCTCATTCTTCCCCAGCCAGTTTAATAAACTACAGTGGTACCTCAGGTTAAGTACTTAATTTGTTCAGGAGGTCTGTTCTTAACCTGAAACTGTTCTTAACCTGAAGCACCACTTTAGCTAATGGGGTCTCCTGCTGCTGCTGTCGCACCGCCGGAGCACGATTTCTGTTCTCATACTGAAGCAAAGTTCTTAACCCGAGGTACTATTTCTGGGTTAGCAGAGTCTGTAACCTGAAGCGTATGTAACCTGAAGCGTATGTAACCCGAGGTACCACTGTACATTTATATCCTATGCCAGAATCCCCTGTTGTAAGAAAACACACTGCAGGATTTGTCGAAAAGCCCATCTAGTTCAGCATTTTGTTCTCACAGTGGCCAGTCAGAAGCTTACAAAAAGCCCACTATCAGGGCACAAGCATAAGATCACTCCTAACGCAAGGACAGAGGATCTATCTAACTCTAGTAGTTGTTGGGCTCCAACTCCCACCATCCCTGAACATTGGCTGTGCTGGCAGAAGCTGATGGGAGTTGGAATCCAACAATACCTAGCTGGCCGCATATTCCCAATCCCTGTAGAAGCAGGAAGCCAGAAGATATCTCAGGCGTCCCTGGGTCCTTGCTGTTCCTTACTGCCAACTCCCATGGAATGGATACTGGCTCCACCAAAGGAATGTCTACATGGAGAACAGAAGCCTGTTGGAGGAAGCAGAAGTTCTGGCCTGCTAAGCGCCACACTTGCAGAGGAAGAACTTTGTGATAACTATAGCTTGTTTCCAGGCAGAGGGAGCCTATTTATTTGGAGACTGCTGCTGATGGTTGGTGGTTGATAGCTCTGTGGGGGAAAGGACCATCCAATTGAAATAATAAGGACTTGGGCACTTCATGTTCATGTTTTACAGCTGCTCTGTGTTGCACAGGTTCAAAGTGGTCTGTGTTGATAGGAATTTGAAGATTGTTGCCCAGTTCCCTCTCCAAGTTCACCCCCTCCTTTTCTGCACCCAGCTAAATTCACTAATAATGTGAAGTTGTAAGTTAACAGACACAGCTATGCTACTTTCAGCTTCTGCCTTTGTGTGACAGTCTTAGTGTTCTGGTGCACCAGCTCAATATCATGAGTCACAATAAGAAGATAAGACTAAGCCCTTGTAGATCAGGCCAATGGACCATCTAGTCCAGCATCCTGTTCTCACAGTGGCCAACCAGGTGCCCATGGGAAGCCCATAAGAAGGGCCTGATTGTGACAGCACTCTCTACCCTCCTGAACTAGCATTCAGAAACATACTGCCTCCAACAGTGGAGGTAGAACATAGCTATCAGTTGTTATTAATACCCTCCATGAATTTGTCCAGTCCTCTTTTAAAGCCATCCAATTGGTGGCCATCACTGCCTCCTGTGGGAGCAAATTCCATTGTTTAATGATGTACCTTCTTTTATTTGTCTTGAATCTTCCAACGTTCAGCTTCTTCGGATGTCTACAAGTTCTAGTGTTATGAGAGAGTGAGATGCTTCATTACTAGCAAAATGCTTCATTACTAGCCAGAGAGCAGTTGTGCAAGTTCCTATCCACGTCTGTATAGCAAATCAGCAAATGAGACCCTCCTGGTGGCATGGTGTTGGGGACCAGGAAACAGATTTTTCAATGGCAGCTCCTCTCTTGTCAAACCCCACCTCCTGAAAGAGGTGTGTCTGGCCCCATCTCCCTTTAGTTTTTGGCATCCTTCTTTTCTGGCAGGCCTTTGAAGGAAGAGAGAGACCTGATTGCTGCTGCTATTAGTAATTTCCATTCAGTGATTTGTTGTGTTGCGTGTTTTTAAAGGATAGGGTTACTTTTATGTGTTGTATGTGTTTTGTCTGCATATTTTTGTTGTAAGCCACCACCACCCCTAATTTTAACTAATTAGATTTAAATAAGTAAATAGATTAAGCATTAGACATGCTTAAAAAACCTTGATTTCATATGGGCTTGGGCTTGTCGAAGCCACGACTCCCTGTTGGTTTATACTAAACTGACTTTACGAGCCTTTCTTTGGATGAGACTTTAACTTCTGTCATGGGATTATTACCACCATGGTTTAGCCCATAACTGCCAATTTGCGATGCTCTGAGAACTCTCCTGCCTATCTCTCTCTCACTCACCAGTTAACTTCCTCATCAAGGTTTTTAGCAAACCTGAACTTTGCTTAGAATATTTATGGGTGCATCAGAGACACTGCAGGCTTCACCACACCACTTTGCAGGTGGGGAACCTGCGGCCTTCCAGATACTGTTGGAGTCCAACTCCTATCTTCCCCAGCCAGCATGGTCAATGGTTAGAGAAAATGGGCGTTGTAGTCCAACCACCATCTGGCGGGCCACAGGCTCCCCACCGCTGCTATAGAAGAAGATACCCAAGAAGCACTTGAAGGTTACAGCATCAAAGCATCTTTTGCAGTCTCATTCGGGCCACAATTCTATAACTACTTACCTAGAGCAAGCCCCACTGAATGCAGTAGAACTTCCTTTTGCACAGACAGAATCTTAATACACCAGGATAGGCAGGATCCTCGTGGTCCCTTCCAACTCTATGATTCTGATAGGGAACAAGTAGCCAGCCAGATGTGTTGCACTCCCAACTCCAGCGGCGACTGGAGTTGTGGTTCCACAACATCTGGAGGGCCACAGGTTGCCCGTCTCTGCATCAGCTCCCTTTATTTGCTGCGTTCAGCTGTCTACTGCACAGAATCAATCTCATCCATCCTGCTTGTCAGGCACCCGGCCCCGCCTGCCACCACCACCAAGCCCCACGTCTGGCGAAGATCCACCCACCCCCAGCAAAGGAGGACCCAGCCAGGATCGTCGGAACTATGCCTGCACCGCTTCGTTAAGGGGATCACATCCTTGAGAACAGTCAAGCGCCGATTAGAAGCGATTCTCCACCTCTCGCTTCCCTCCTCCCAGCCCGCTACCTCCAGGAGCGGACTTTTCCAAAAACACCGGAGTGAGTGGGGGGAAACCGGAGCCTCAGCCTTTCCCCCCAGCTCTGCTCGGCGGCACTCGGCTTTTCCAGCAAAATCCCCCTTCCCTCTCTTCGAGAGCCTTTAAGGGGTGGCTGCTTGGCGCGCTCTCGGGCGCATAAGCCGGGAGACCGTCGAGTTGTGATCGCTTCCTTCCCCCCCTTCGCTCGTCGCAATGGTGCGTTCTGGTGGAAGGACTCTTAGCGCTCGGACTCTAAGCTCTGCCAGTTTGCTCGCAGCTCGGTAGAGTTGGCGTTAGGCGCTGGCTCGGGAACCCGGCGGTAGCTCGGGCTGCTGCTTCTGGGCTATTACTCTGTCTGTGCTGGTGGCTCTCTCACTCTTTCCTCCTTCCCTGTCTCTCACTCACTCCTTCTTTGACATTTTTACTTCTGAGTATTTTCTTGCTTGGTGAGTATTTCCCCCGCTTCTTCTTCTCTTCCTCCTCCAACTGCTTTCCCCCCTTTTGTTCTTTTCAAATTGACAACATAAGATGAATAATGAATTACTTTTTGGTTGTGGTTTTCTTTTTTTCTTTTTTTAAAAAGAGACACTACCTGTTTTGTTCTTGGTTGTTGTTATTCGTTTGTTTTCCTTGCAGTGTGAGGTCTAGCAGCTGTTTTTACCCTTTTTTTGGCTCTCTTTCCTATACCCCCACCCCTAAACTATTTTTTTGCTTTTGCTTAACCCCCCTTCTGTTTTTTCCTTTACAACAATTAGTTCTGGTTTTTGCAACCTTGTCTTATGCACTCCTCTGCTCAAATTAAAAAAACACACACCCATTTTCCTTTTTTCTCCCTTCTTCAAATGTTTGCCTAATGTGCGTGTTTTTCTTTCTTTGGTCTTTGAACTTTTAAGTGTTTTCTCCCCCTTTCTTCGTTATTACAAAAAAGGGTATAGTTCTTGTGTCTGCCGAATGATATACCACTTTCTTGGACTTTTTTTTTGTTTTGTTTTATAAAGGAATTGGACATGCCTGTCAGAAATGAAATCTTTTTTCCTTTTTCTTTTAAAAATGGTTCCTTCCCAATTGGATTTCAAATACGTTTTGTACTACGTCAATACCCTCCACCTGTTTTAAGTCCCACGGAGCGTCTGGAAGGGGCAAAGAGACCAGAGGTGCTACTGTGCCAACAGATAGCCAGGTGCTCAGAAAGGAAAAAAGTTTTCTGAATCTCTGAGAACCCAAAGTATAGGTCAAATCCCTTTCTCTATTGGAGAAGCACCAAAATTCATAATAATGGTAATAATAAATAAAAACAGTCCAAATATATGTTGTCAACCCCTCCCCAGTGAAGTGTATTTGATGTCCGTGTGTTGGCTTCTTTATGACATAAATTATATGACCAGTGTTCTGTCCATGATATCTGACAGGTTTGTTGATGGTTGCATTGCAAATGTTATTTGTAGATCACTGTTGTGCAGGGGGCAGCTGGGGCGGGGGGAATCTCCTTACTCAATTTTTAAAATGCATTCGATTAAGTTTTCTTCATCGGGGGAGATTTCCAGATTTGTGCTAGAGCATGTCCTGCATGCAGAAGGTCCCAGGTTTAGTTGCTGGTATCTCCAGGCAGGAATGGGAGAGACCTCTGCTTGTAGTCTGTGGATCTGCTGCCAGCCAGTGTAAACAATACTGAGCTAGGTGGATGGATAATTTCCTAAGCTTGGTCTTGTGCCAGTGTGGCCGGAATAGTCTCTGAATGATCTGATCTCTGGGTCACTGTCAGATATGTATATATAAGGGATAGCAGTCAAGAGCTAACGTAGCAAGATAAGTTTAACACATGTTTTATCATAAGAACATCAGAAGCCACCTTATACTAGGTCAGATTACTTGTCCATCTGGCCCAGTATGATCTATTCTGAGGCTGCCCTCCTCCATCACTTGTGACCTGGTCTTTTAAACTGGCAGTACATGTGACTTTCTGCATGCCACACACGTGTTCTTTCACTGAGCTGTTGCCCCTCCACACATCCTGCTATGTTGCTTAGGTTTCTTTCAGCAGGAAACATTTGTGCATGCTTAGTACTATTTTAAAAGTGCATTTCAGTACACAAGTGCACTGCAGTTCCCTTTATCCTCAGTCCTCTTTAGAAACCTTCACTGGGTTTCGAGATGGTGCAGCTGAGAGTTAGTGACTTGCCCAAGGCTGTGCAATGAACTGAGCTGGGATTTGAACCTTGCCCTCTCACATCTAAATCAAACGTCGTCGTAGTTACTGCACTGGCCTATCAATGTGGGAATGTCATATTGCTTCCTAGAAACACGCTTCTTACTGATTTCAGCAGTTCAGGGACATGCATTATATAGGATGGCGAGCAGTCAGATCTGAGCTCTTAAAAAATACAAAACGACTCCATGCTTGTTTTTCCCCCAAAGCAAAATGCCTCCATTCAGTGCTTAGAAACTTTGGCTCCACTGGAAGGTTTGCTGTTGTGAGTAATCTGACATATCTAGAACATTTATTACACCCTTCCGTAAAGGAGCTCAAAAGAATTATTTTAGTCTTGCAACAGCCTTGTGAAGTAGTGAATTTGCCCGGAGCCTTGCACTGAATTTTGCAGGATGTTTGGATCTAGATTTCGCAGTCAAACCCAGCACCCCAGCAGTAGCACACTTGATCCACTTCAGAATGGAGTACTGTTTAGACATGTAAAGATTACATGAGCTCTGTTTAATACGTCTCTCAACCAGCTGAGCTAGTGCAGCACTGCTGCCCCTTAGAGAGGTGAACAATTCAAGGTTGCTATTGAGCTCCCAAACCTTAGTTATTTATTTACTTACTAAAAACTTTACACAAAATGCCTCAAGGTGACTTAGAAACACACACAAAAGAAACACGTAGAATTTAAAAGCACAATACTTGGAATGCACTACAAGTGATCATACAAATACTTCTCAGTACATTAATCAACACCTCTGCTCCTTCTAGCAACATGATCACCTTTTAATTGACCTTAAATGCTGTCCCATCTTGGCAAAGGCTCCTGTTTCTGCAAGTACTTTTCCTGAATAGGTTGTGATGAAGCATCCTTGGATGTGCATTTGAAAATGTATAGTTATCAAACATGCTGTTTCCTAAAGCGACTTTCCTTTTAATGTATGTGCCATTTGAAGTCCCATGAATATGGGGTAATATTGCAGGGGTTGGGGGCTGGAGATGAGAAGCAAATTCAGGGCATTGTTGGCATGATCTCTTGAACCAAATAAGCTGTGAAAGGCAGGTGGTGAGCTTATGCATCCATTTCTAAATATGTCAGATTCATCAAGTGTGGCATTGCAATCAGTGTAGAATAAACAGCTCCAGGGGCCAGGCTTACGTGCTAAAAACCAATTCATTGGAGCTAAATCCCTAAACTTCAGCTTAACTGGTTTGCAGGTTGGGCTGCGTAGAGGATGTTTCGGAATGGTGGCTTTCTGTTTTTAAAGTATTGATTTCACTGTTCTGTTGCATTTACCTTTCTAAGATGAGTTGTGCCTGCTTTTTTGTGGGGACAGTTTCTAAAAACAGGGGTTGGGGTTCCCTCCCCCTTTAAAAGAGCATCATGTACAGGACTTTTGTAATAAGACAATGAAATGCAGCACCCATCGGGCTCAATCCAATCAAAAGTTTAGCAGTTTTGAGATCTGTTGATTCCAGTGTGGGGAGTGGTAAATACATACAGCAATCAGTAGGATTTCAATCTTCATAACTGGCTGGAACATGCCCATTGTGGCTGTAGAGAAGCAGGATACACAGAACTAAAATCTTACATGGCAGGGTTTTCTTGCTACTGCTTCATTTTTATTTTTATTTTTAAAGAACTGTGAAGAAAATAACTTCCCTGGCAATGGAGTTCAGGCTGTGTGAGAAAAATCTAGACAACATCACAGTAATGGAGCAAGAGTAGAGCTCTTTAGAGTCTCTTAAAAGCTACCCGCTCTCAATAGTGGCTTGTCAGTGGTATTATTCATATTTATAGATGTTTTTGTTGAAGAGAAAAATCGGGCTTAGTTAGAATGTAAGGCATTGAGGCACATACCTTAGACTAATATTCCTCTGCTGCCCAACTGAAACCCATTGGAGGATATATGTGGGCTCTGACCGTCAAGATAAAAGTTGTAGATGGATTTCAAGGGAACGGCAAAACAAGGAAGGGGGAGCCTTATGAGGACTGTTGCCTTAGAAAAGGCAGATAACAAGGCAGGGGTTGGGGAGGAGTGTTTTATGTTGCATTGTTCTCATGATCGGGAAGACTTGCCACCAATAGCAAATGCGTCAGAGAGGGGGATGTGCAGGGATGAAAGGGGAAAAAGATGGTAAGATGGAGAGGGAAACACTTGGGTTGGAAGGTGAGGGTTAGGAAGAGGAACTAGAGAATGAGAGCTTAGTCACACATTTAACACTGAGCACGGATACAAACCGTCTCTACACGTACACAGGCGTTTCTGTGTACACGTTTATACAGCTCAACTGTTAAGCGCACAAGTACAGAGGTCACACTTGTTGAATGTAATGTGTGGGCATCCCTAGACACAACAGAGGATGAGGACATACTCCCATAGTGGAGTGTGGGTGGGTGTATTCATCAGCCAAAACCTTAGCTACAGGCCCTCTGCTTTGCAGAACATGAAGGGAAGATCAGTGTTGTTGATGGAGATCATTTATTTGAAAGGAAAACTGGACAGTTTTAGCTGTTCAGAGAAAGGAGACACAAGCATTGCCAGCAAGGGTGTTTTTTACTGACCAGTTTGCAAGCAATTCAATAATGGAACCAGAACATTTTGATCTGTATCCCATGATGATTATTTGTGTTTGGAAATTCCAGACCAGCAACTAAATTGAGACTGTAAGAGGAAATGGCTTCTGGGTGTAAAATCACAGTAGCTTCCCTGATAGGCAGAATTTCATTCATCTACAACATGAGAGGGTGGGATGGAGAGAGTGGCTTATCTGAGATTAAACCTAAACAACTTATCCCTTAGCCATAGTTAATGGTGATTTTTAAATCCTGATCAAGATGGTCTTGATGATCTTGATTAGCATCAATCATGGTTAAGAGACGTGTCAACATATAATCATTAATTTTGCATATATGGGGAGACAGGGAGGAGCGAAGTTTGTAATTCTATGCCATTTCTTTTTTGCTATTCGTTGGTAGAACTTATTTCATTGGTTCCATCCTTAGTTAAATAGTAAACGCAAGTTCTATAGGGTTCTTTCAGTAAACACTGTTGGTCACTAAAGTCAAAGGTCCTCATTTCCAAGCTCAAGAAATAAGCTGACATGTGCAGGAGCTTATTCCACAACTTGGAAAGAAACTCAAGAGATGTTTTATTTCAGGCTTAAAGACAGGTTGCATGTCCACAGGATGCAGTTTTGTTGGACATGCATTAGAAAATAGTGTGTGGATAGGCTGGGGAGAATATAGTTATGGAAAGAGTGCAATATAAGCAAGCCCAGGAGGGGAGGGGAGAGCAAAGTCTGAAATAATGAGCTGAATAGATGTAACATTCACATATATTGCCACAGCAAATGCTTTCTAAATTCATAAAAATTCGCTAGGCAAAAGTGTCTTGGGTTAATAACGAGCGATTTTCTTCCAACCCATAAAGCTGTAATGAGGTAGTTAAAATGTAATCCTAAACCTACACTTTTCATACCTATATTTATAGGAGTAGGTTAATCTGTAGAATTCATGCTGATCTGGATAATCTGAATCTAGCTAAATTGTAGAGAGAAGCTTTTAGAGGGATGCTGAAAGGCAACAGGAACAGACTTTTTCCCCCAGACCTGAGATATGTCACTTTTTTATTTTTGCAAAGATGCCTGAGGCTATTGCATTTTAAGAAGACAAAGCTTTTGTTTTCAAGCTGGCCTAGAAAAATGCCAGGGATGAATTCAAAGCAAAGGTTTTCAGAAGTTGTCATCTATGATTAAGTTGATCTCTCTGTTGCATAAGAATACACTGCTGTTGAGTGGGATAGTTTGCTCTAGCTGTTTTCTTCCTTCTATGCATTTAATGCTCTTATGCTTTCAGGTGAATTGTGATATCTAAGGTTTCAAGTCTGAATTATATATTTTAATTAGAAGGTCAGGTTTGTACTTGGTGAAGGCAGCGTTCCCCAGCCTCTGACTCTCTAGATATTTTGGACTACAATTGACAGCAAAACCATGGAGGCTGATGGGAGCTGGAGTCTAAAACATCTGGAAGGCACCAGGCTGCAGAAGGCTATCTTACAGAAACTGCATTCTGGGTGCTTTACAAAAGACTAGATTACAGATGATTGTGGTGAAAGAGATAATGAGTAACTTCTAAGTATTCAGTAGCCTTAATAAATTGAGGAATGTGGATTTACTTTTACACTTGACTGCTTCATGAGCAGGCATGGGTGATACACACTAATTCACATAAGCCAAAACATAAATGGGTTTGTAGAAGGTTTCCCCCCCCCCCATTTATGCAATCTTAAAACTGCTACTTGCTGTAGTCCATTTGTAGTCTACTAAATGATTTGAGTGCCCCAGACTGTCTTGAAATCACTGTCTTAATCAGCCATGGTAGCATGTAGTGTCATTCATTTTAAAACTGAATCGGAGAATAGCTGATTCATACCTGCAGAGGCATCATATGATAGCTCATCATCATGTGGCTTCTTATCATCCAGGGACTCTCACTTCAATGCATCAATCGCCTCCATACAGTGTTTGAGATTCAACAACGTGCAATCTCTACTCTGTGATGTTTGTGCTGGGATGGCTGTCTCGTACAAGCAACCTGTCACTTGATGTTGTAGCTGTCAAGTCATGAGCATGTAAGAAGCCACACTTAAAGGTATGGCTTACTAGATTTAAATCTAGTATCTCTGCCTTCTAGAGGAAGGAACTGCCTTTTCCCCTATATAGGAATCATAGTTGATAAGGCTTTTCAAAAACACTAAAACTCCTGCTTAGGTTGACATTAAGCAGCTATGGTTTTGCAGATGGTTACATTTTTGCAGGGCATGTGCATGTTGCAGGGCATCTTTAGCTGTTGACCTCGCCTAGCCCTTGGAAACCCTTGAGAAGAGAGAGGCATTGAACTAAATAAGAAGCAGGCCTTCTTGCCCTTTGGGATGCCACAGGGCCACAAGTGAAGGCATAATGCCAGCTATGATGTCAGGTGTAGGGCAGGCCATACATGTCCTCATGGGCCAAATGGGCAGGTCTTGGGAGCCTGATTAGGCCTGTGGGGTCTGGAGGTTCCACACCTCTAACCTAGGGCATATCATACGGGGCTAAGAAGTTTCTTTTTGTGGCAGAAGTGGAAGATTTGGCCCATTGCTTTTGCTTATTCACACACGGGTTCACACGCACGTTAGTACAATAATACACAATAATAATAAATGCATTGGAGAAGATCTTTCAAAATAGTCGGTTTGCATAGGTTAAAATGCCAGGATAAACAAAGAAGAATGTGCCTGATGCCTAAGACTAATCCTATCCCTACCTGGGAATAATTCTCATTGCAATCAGTGGGGCAGACCTCTGAGCAGTCATGTTAGAACTGTTCTGTGTGTGCCGTGCCGTGCACAAACCAAGCTATAAATTATTGACTTTAAATACATTCTACCAAGTTTGATAGCACAATAGGTTGTCAAGTCTCCCCCTGTGTCATGAGACAGAATGCTTTATATTGAGGATAGGAAACCAGATGTTTCCCAGTGTTCAGGGGTGAGGAGAGTCTAGAAATAGTTGGAGGAGTACAGGTTCCCCATGGCTCATCTATGCCAGAAGCACTTATGCTAGATACCTGTTCTACCCTTTATTGGAAATATGTTGACTCTTCTCTTTGTTTTTAGTAATGACAATTAAAAAGTGCTTAAAATGGAATCTGCATCATACAATGAGCAGCTCGTCCATTGCAATACTGCTCTAGTAGGATTGCTGTTGCTGTTGTTTTGCCTTTGGGAAGGGGGACAAGGTGCATCCTTTGAGCATGAAGTTGAATGGCCAGGTGGTCCCCTCAAGATGTTTCAAGTGTTCACCTGGCGTGCTTTGTCACAGATAGTTTTTCTGGGGGGAAACACAAGGTTTATTGCCCATCTCTGCTAGGTGAAGTCATGGCTACCTGCTGAAAGCGGGTTTTTCAGGCCCTGCTGATCATCAGCTTCTGGAAAGCCCTGTGTCTTTACCCTCAAACAGTTTGCTTTCACCTGGTGTCATGATTCACAGATAGGCAGCCCTACCCACACATGAAAGTAGCTTGTGGGGCTTGAGGGAGGTCAGAATCTGGCCTTCCAGTTCCCCACCTCTGTCTTACAGATTGAGACTAGGGGCAGAAGGATTCAGTACAATTCTTGAGCCACGGTGTCCAAACTAACAAGGGGTCCAAATGAGGTCTTGTGGTGTGTGGGTTGTTCCCTCGTCCTCCCCTCTGCTAGTTGAGTTTGAATAATTATGATTTTTCTTCAGAACAGGATGTTAGTGAATGATTGTCAGAATCTTTCTGAGACATAAATTGCTATGGTTCTGTGAAGTTTTGTTCACTGACAGATGACAGCAGTGATGTCTTAGGTTGTATTCAGACAGTACTTTATTCTATTTCCCCAGCTTTTCTTTATCTGACAATTATCATGCTTTATGTTACCTTTTACATGACGTAAAAAACCTGGTGTTATGGAAACCTGGCAGAATCTTTTATTATTTATTTTTTATTTATATATCACCCTTCTTTCGAGGATCTCAGTGTGGTTTACAGTATAAAAACAAAAATACATGATGTAAAAATAAACGAAACAATAGCTCACTGTCATGTTAATTGATTTTAGGGGGGGAATCTGTTTGCAACCCCATTAACCTGGAAAACTGCAGTTATGTGCTATAATTTCCCCACTTTCATGGATCATCTCACCACTTGTTCATTTGACAAAAACTGGGGTGGTATTCCAGCATACAGTTCTTTCCCGCCATTTTCATGGATGAGTCATTGGGGAAAAGAAGCACACATGTGCATAAATGGTGAAAGCATGCCATGCCCAATGATGTATGTTGTTCTATCATGCCATGCCCACTGGTGTAAATGAAATTAAGCATGATATAGAATCAAGGTGGTAAACGGATCAAAAAGCCGCTGTTCCATAACTCAACAAGTAAGGCAGTGTAAAAGGAATGTTAGAAACTGGGACAGAAGCACTAGCATTATAGCCAGGAAATCTTAACACAATAATCCCCATGTCTGACTGCACCCTTGCTGTGGCCTAAATTTTTAACACAGTCATTATACAGGGTCTGCTTTTATTACTTTTGAGAGGCCTGATAACAAGGTTGTTTGAACACAAGGAAAGTCATCATGATCACTTCAGGGGTCTTGGGCTTCAGGACTAACTCTTACTTGCTTTATTTGCTTTTATAGTATATGCTACCATCTCATAAAATATCAGGGCAGTGTGCCGCAAGAAAAAACACATCAAAAACCATTAAAAGCAGTTTAGAACAAAGGTGAGGTATAGTTTAGGGTTTTTTTATTGGGGGTGTTGCTGTTGCTTCTATTTTTATATATCTAGATATAGATCTGTCTATAGATATAAATAGGATCTTAGGATTTATGTGTAAATTGTTCTGTTTGGATGTGTACTTTTTGATGTTTTGTTTGTTGCTTATGATTACTTTTGCTATGTTTGCAGTTGTGTGATTTTTTCATATGTTGTAAGCTGCCTTGAGCATGGTTTGACTTTGGAAAGGTGGCATACAAATAAAATGACTGACTGATTTAAATCACTGGCTGCACAAGAAAATTTTAAACAACGGCATAGGCTTTCTGGCATAAAAAGGTCTTTAAGAGATGCCTAAAAGTCAAAATGGGGGATGCCTGCTGAATCTTTGCTGGAAGAGTATTCCATAGCATTAGACTGGCAACACCAGACATCACTCTGTAACACAGAGAGCAACTAACAATGATTCAGTCAGAGGAAGAAAAGCAAATTCTCTGAGATTTACTTAAAATACGATTGCTGAACACCCAGATCTTGTGGATCTGTGTAACCAGTGAGCTGCCTTGAACTTGCAAGTTTAAAAACTCTGCTACAATTTGCTTCCATTGATTCAGCTGTTCTGGCATCCTGGCTAGACCTACGTTGCTGTACAACAGGTGGAGTTCAACTAAAGCGAGATCATGTTAATTTTGCACATAGCAAGTAGAACCAACCTAGCTCTGTCTTTGATAATCAGCAAAGGCCCAATGAGAGGCACATAAACAAGGCATTCTGAGTCCTGCCCTTGGTTTGCCCACATTCAGCTTTTGACATCAGCTTATGCAAAAATCCTGTGCTGCATGTGGCAGATGGGTCATTTGCTGCACTCGTAACATTGCTGGCATGAAATCCAGTAGTGCTGGTACAATTCCAACCCAATACTTATGATGGCACAGCAGTTGTTGCATTTGATCCTACATACATCTTTATGTGGTCATTATTACTCATTTATCACCATTATGGGCAGAAATCTCAACTTCTTGTACCTTACCAGCCATAGCCTTTTATCCCCTGTCCTTATCTCCATCCAACTTTGCATGTCTCTTTCTGACTGGCTCCCAAACGCCCCATTAGTCTCTTGGCAAAGCGCTTTCACCTAGTTCTTTGCTATCTGTCCCAGACAAGAACATTACTTCATCCTTCCTTGAAATACACAAGTATCTGGCCTTGTTCCGCTGGTCTATCTGAGACATCCATCAAGCTATGCTTCCTTAGCTAAGCATTTTATTGCTGAAATCCATAATGTAAGCATATTAGCTATTGAAACCTGGTGCTCATCCATTTTTATATTTGAAGTGTTAGCAAAGCATTTCATATGCACCTTGGTATGCTGCTGCTTATGTCGTGAGTTCTTATCTCCTGTTAGCTATGATATGCTGTTGGTCATGTCCTCATAATCTTGAACCCTCCTGATTTTTCCTTAATAAACCAACCACATACCTATATGTATATGCACGTGTTATGTTAGTCCTAAACCTTAAAGGATTCCCAGGAGGAATTTGGTCATCAGACTGGGCGGGGGTGGGGGGAACTTGCTCACCATTGGCTGCCTATGCATAGTGCTGTGTTGGCCAAATGATGGCTGTTCCTTGTTAAGAACACAATTAGAGCCTACTGGATCAGACCATTGACCCATCTAGGTCAGTATTGTGTTCTCACAGTGGCCTACCAGATTCCTGTAAGAAGCCCACAAGCAGGACTCAAATGCAAGACACACTCTCCTCTTATGTGGTTTCCAGCAACTGGTATTCAGAAGCATACAGCCTCTGACCACAGAGGCAGGCCATTGCCATCATGGCTAGTAGCCAATGGCAGCCTTTATTTTCATGTTCTCTTGCTCTTTTCATCCACATAGAATATTATGTGACTTCCACATTTTAGAATCCTGATAATCCACCCACTAGGCATTATAGGCCTGCAGGGCCCATTTTTTGGGAACTGTTGATCTGTCAACTCTGTTCTCTAGCCTGAGTGAGGCGACCTGGGAGCCTTTTCATGCAAGGCATGTACTCTTCCACTGAGCCATAGCCCTTCCCATGGACATGAAAGGGAAGAAGCACCATCTTGTCCTTTGCCTCAGGCCACACAATGTCTTGGGCCAGCCCCCTGTGTAGTGGATTTTCATCTATTATCTACCAGCTTTTTGAAAGTTCTGCTGGTTGTGTTGTCCTTTTGTCTGAACACTGACTGACCTGTTAGTGAAGCAACGGGGGTGGGTAGGTGTAAAGCCATTTGATTGGTAGGATGGGGAAAGAAAGGGAAGCTGAAAGACAAGAGAGCAGGTTTCAAGTTCCATGGCTCATATAAAATTCAGGGCTAGAAACTTAATTGGCATGTGCTGGTGCTGTGGGAGAGTCAAAACTAGCTAGGTCGTGGGACTGCTGCAGCATTCAAATGTTATATCAGGTGGCAATTATGGTTGGTGAGAGACTGACAGGCTCCCCGTAGCCAAGGAGGATATTCAAGCTTTTGCTCATTCTCTCCAAAGGAATACATGGCAGGCCTACACAACATGTGCACAAAAAGGCAGATCTCATTGTTAATAAGCATTTGCTTTCCCTTCTCCCATAGGAGGCCGTGGGGGAGGGGTTCGGCCCCCCACAATAAAATATTTGAGGGGGGCTGGGCCCTAACAAAGTTGATGGGCATTCCCATTCAAATGGTGTGTGTGCACAGCATCACGTGATTGATTATGTGGAGCAGGGCTTACTTGGGCCCCCACAATATTTTATTCAAGTTGGCACCCCTGCCTTCTCCAAATGGTGGGATGTTTGAAGCAAACTTTGCACACTAAGCACTAGAAATATGGAGCATTTTTGTCAGCATGTTTGTTTATTACAGGATGAAGAAAACAACAGGGAATTTGGCAACATCGCTCATCAGAAGTGGTGTATACCCTCCCTGCCCCTGCAAATGTAGGCTCCAAAAATCCAATAATTTCATAGCAAGCTACCTTATACCGAGGCCACTACAAATCCCTGAGTGGTTTATCAATGAATCTCTCTTCACAGGAAATCTGGGAATTGTAGCTCTGGTAGGGAAATAGAGGTCTCTAAATGAATGGTGTGCCTATGGCCTGGGTCAAAACTACTGAATGATCTTGCTAAGGATTATGTACACTAATGGCAGTGGCCCTCCAAGGTTTCAGATCAGGGTTTCTTCCAGCCCTACCTAGAGATTGAATTTGGGATTTTTTGCATGCACAGCGCGTGCTCTACTATTCAACTATTGTTTGTTCATTGTTTGCATATTTCACATTTATAAACCACCCTTCGTCCCCAAAGGAAGCCCAGGATGGTTCACAATAATAAATTTACGTAAAAACCATTTGGAACAACATGATAATAGAATGCAGACAGACAGTGAAATAGATGCAGTATGGTTCCCTGTCTCCACCGCAAAGGAAAGAAATCCAAAAGTTAGTACATTCTAGCCACAAGGTTTATCTGCTATCTGAGACCATGACCTTATGCAAAGTTTTCTAATTTTGCAGAGCTTCGCTTATAACATTTCTGCTGGCACAGTTAAGGCTACCTCTTGCAAGATGGATTTCATATAGCACAGTGTTCATTGTACTTTAGAGATTGATGCTGTACTTTCTAGTGACAGTAGAGAATGGTGATGGTGCCTATATCCCTATCCCTATCATTTTCTGAACAATGCTCTAGCAATGTAAATGGCTCCTTGTTTCTTTGCTTATGTCACTGAAGGATGATAATTTTTCTTGAGGATTCATTGTCACACACATTCCATTATGAGGTATGAGGCTGTAAGGAGCAGCCTGAAACCCTTCAAATGTGTTCTTAAAAAAAAGAAAAACCTTTCTGAAATCTATACATCTATTTTTCTCTTAGCTCCCTATAATAAAGTATCATTATGCTACATTCCATTTGATCAGTTGCTTGAGGAGTTTGGGGTCCAGTTTTACAGACTGGATATCTATGCTTAGAGAAGAGGGAGGATGAGCTTCCTTGTGATCTTGTGAAGGTAGGCATTGCTTGTTCAGATAACAAATACAGAAAACTTAGATCAGAAGTACAAGAGCTGCAAGGGACACGGGTGGCGCTGTGGGTTAAACCACAGAGCCTAGGACTTGCCGATCAGAAGGTCGGTGGTTCGAATCCCCGTGACGGGATGAGCTCCCGTTGTTCGGTCCCTGCTCCTGCCGACCTAGCAGTTCGAAAGCACGTCAAAGTGCAAGTAGATAAATAGGTACCACTCCAGCGGGAAGGTAAACGGCATTTCCGTGTGCTGCTTTGGTTCGCCAGAAGCTGCTTCGTCATGCTGGCCACATGACCCGGAAGCTGTACACCGGCTCCCTCGGCCTATAGAGCGAGATGAGCGCACAACCCCAGAGTCGGTCACAACTGGACCTAATGGTCAGGGGCCCCTTTACCTTTACCTTACAAGAGCTGCAAGGCAAAGCAATTCATCTCCCTCTCCACAGTGTTGGAGGGGGTTGGGTTTATATGGAGGTGTCCATTCTCTAGCTGCCAAAATTGGTGGGGGAGTCCCTCCAGTGAGGAACACCCCAATGTACCTGCCCAAATGGCAGGCAGACAGAAGCTACCACTGGCAACATTCCCACTAGTGATAGCTAGTGGAAATGTCCCCAAAAGGGCATTCCAGGGGCAGGGAGGGGTTGGGCAGGACTGGGCAAGCATAGGATCTGCTGGATCTTGTACTGACCATGCTGAGGCCCACTCCATGCCTCATTACACTGCCGCCTTGGAAGCTGGTAAAATAAGCAGTTATTCTCCCTGTCAAATCACCTTCCACCCAGGCCAGTATAAGTGGGAGGCTGCCCTACTCAGTCAAGCCAAGATGCACCATCTGCTGCCTGCCAGGAGTCTGGATTTACCCCTTAAATTGTTCTAGGCTGCATGAGTTGCTTTTTATGTTTGCATGTGTACTCATATGCGTAGTGCTCTATTCAGGCTGCTATGTGCCCAACAGGCAAGTCTGATATTAACCATCCCAGTGCTAACTGCAGGGTTTTGGTGGATTCCCCCCTCCCCACCCAATCAAAGTTAAGATTCAAAATGTCTCAGCTTGTTGACCTAAGCTCTGCCTGAGAAGGTGGATATAAGGAGAAACCAGTGTAATCTGCATGCTACCTTTTGCAAGAGAGTAAGAGGTAAAACTGCCTAATAATGGTTTGCTTAGTGCAGCCACAGCACTGTAAGCATGAACCATGGTTTGCAAATCCACTTCAGACTGGCATTGAAAACTGATCTGCAGGCTGCCCTTGACCATAGTTTAGGTACTCACCTGTAAAACTTAACCATGGTTAAGAAAAACAAAGTATAGTAAAGGATTATGTCTACATAGAACTCTCCCTCCCCTTAACCAGAACATAGCCTGCATTGTGGAGAAAATGATATCTCAAAGTTTTCTTTTTCAAAATGATCAGAGGGCATTTCTAATTGATCTGTGTATAGAGTGTGTACTTTACACTTCTCAGCTGTTATTTTCTGTATCAACTGAAAGCAAAGACCTGGGAAGGAACAAGTTGAATGGTAAAATTCCACTGAAAGGGCTTCTGCATGAATCTAATATTCTACTGCACAACATCAAATGCACAATCATTGCCACTGCAGTGACATCAAAAGTGATTTTTCTTGTTTAATCTTCAGTGGGAATGAAGGCTTTCTCGCATCCAAGAAAAAGCCGTCCAGTCTTTTTAATGTGGTGTAAATAATATCGGCAAGCTGTACAGTGTACTAATAAGCCACAACCAGTGAAGTCTCTAGTGTGAGATGCACCAGCAGAATGGTTATGACTTCGAAATTGAAGAACTTGAGCAGAAGTTAAGCTGAAATCAGGTGTCATATGGGGGTGCAGAGGCACAGGAAGCTCTGACAACCATCCCCCCACCCTGGAAGGCATCCAAAGAAACCAATGTGGCTACATAAGGAGCTTATAGATGAGCTTAAATTTAAGAAGGGCATGTGTAAGAAGTGGGAAAGGGGAAATCACAAACGAAGAGTGCACTAGGAGCCAACAGTTGCAGGGAGAAAGTCAGGTGGGCCACCACTGAGAATGATCTCAGGCTTGTGAGAGAGGTTAGAAGTAATAAAAATTAATAAAAAGTTTCTTCTGCTATGTTCAAAACAAGAGGAAGAACAAGCAGGTGGTAGGTCCTCTGTGCAGAAGATGGAGAAATGCTACTGGGTGACAGAGAGAAGGCAGAATTGCTCAACACCTACTTTGCCTTTGTCTTCACCAAAAGGAAAGCAGTGTTCTGGTGATAATCGGGTAAACAATGCAAGGAAGGAGGTTCAGCCCAAGATAGGAAGAAAGGTGGTAAGCTAACACCTAGCTACTTAAAATGAATTCAGATCTTCAGGGCCTGATGAGCTGTACCCAAGAGTACTAAAGGAGCCTGTGAAGCCTCTATCTATAACCTTTGAGAATTCTTGGAGAATAGATGAGGTCCCCATAGAATGGAGGCAGGCAAATGTTGTCCCTAGTGCTTTATTTCTATAAAAATGGTTGCTGGTACTCACCATGAAGTTGTTACAGTAAGTGCCATACTTTTTAACAAACAAAAAAAGTGCTGGTACTGCATACCCTTGAGTGCCTCCTGGAAAAAAAACCACTGGTTGTCCCCACCTTCAAAAAGAAGGAAAAATGAACTTGATGTCAATACCAGAAAAGATCCTAGAACGGATAATTAAACGGTATGTCTGTGAGCACTTAGAAAAGGATGCCGTGATTACTAAGCCGCAGCATGGGTTTGTCAAAAACAAATCATGCCAGACATATCCCATTTCTTTTTTTGATAGAGTTACAAGCTTGGTGGATCAGGGAGATGCTGTGGACTTAGTATAACTTGATTTAGTAAGGCTTTTAAGTACTTAAAAGAGACGCGGGTGGCGCTGTGGGTTAAACCACGGAGCCTAGGGCTTGCTTGCCAATCAGAAGGTCGGTGGTTCAAATCCCCATGACGGGGTGAGCTCCCGTTGCTTGGTCCCTGCTCCTGCCAACCTAGCAGTTCGAAAGCACATCAAAGTGCAAGTAGATAATTAGCTATCCCCGGGGGGGGGGGGGAGGTAAACAGCCTTTCCATGTGCTGCTCTGGTTCACCAGAAGCGGCTTAGTCATGCTGGCCACATGACCCGGAAGCTGTACCTCGGCCAATAAAACGAGATGAGCGCCGCAACCCCAGAGTCGGTCATGACTGAACCTAATGATCAGGGGTCCCTTTACCTTTAATTACTTAGATGAGGGGGAAGGAAGGAAGGAAATCCTCAAAGCTATCAGACAGTATTCATAATTTTGATTCTTGCTCAGACATTTTCTCAGGTTAAGCTCCAAGCACAAACATTGAGTGACAGTAAAGTGCAGCTGAGTTCAATGCCATGGCAGCTTTTCTTTAAGAAAAAGCAAAGAAAGGCTGCTCAGCTGATCTACATCCTACATTTCTCCTGTTTCTTTGTAGGCTGACCTTTGTGAAATGATATGCTTGTTGCTCTTATTTGGTCTAGGAAAGCCAGGTCTACACTCAAATTATCATTTTAACCAAAGTGATTGCATTTTGAAGCTTCAAACTAGCCACCCTCAATTGCTAAAACATGTGGCTTTAATTCCTAGAAATGCATACACATTTCAAGTGTTATCACCAGTTTTTAATTGAGAACATACTTTATAGAGTGTGGAGGTGGGTCTTTCTCTTTTCATGAATGACAGACTGAAAAAAACAAACCCAAACCCTGCATCCTAGCTCAGTTGCCTTGGCAATGCTTGGATGAAGCATTAAAACCCAAGAGCTCTGCTGGTCTCTTTAGTACAGCATCCTGTTCCCCACAGTAGTTAACTAGATGTCTGTGGGAAGTCCACAGAAAGGTTGTGAGTGCAACAGCCCTCTCTTGTACCAGCTGTTGGGAGCATAAGAACACAAGAAGAGCCTTCTAGATCAGGCCAATGGCCCTTCAAGCCCAACATCCTTTCCACACAAAGGCCAACACAAGTGAGGAAAGTGCTTCTGCATTCATGGTCTGCTTGTGGACTTCCCTTAAGCATCTGGCTGGCTACTGTGAGAGCAGAATGCTGGAGTAGACAGGCCTTTTGCCTGATCCCCTTGCATTATTGAAATATACTCAGAGTCGCGTAGTGATTTCATGCTCTTTATTGCATCTCTTAACAGTGAATTGACTCCCCCCCCCCCCCCAGAACCTCAGGCTTTATATACATTATTTACACCATGGGTCCCGTGTGATTGGCTGATTCTGCTTCCCTCCTGCAGTCTGATTGGGCTGCTACTGCAGGTCAATCAGTTGTTGCATTCTAGGATCCTCTGGACCTAATAGGCTGATTAACTTCCTCTTGGGGCCTGATTGGGCTGCTCCTGCAAGCCAACCTGGTTATTGCATTCTAGGATCCTACCTGCCTATTATTCTAGGATCCTAGCTCAGTACCTAACAATTATGTGTTTGGGGGTAGAACAAGGAATTCTAGCATGGGATATAAAGGTAATTTATGGAAGTGGTGGAGGAGGAACAAAAGTTCCAGGGAGAGGTTCTGTAAGTAGTAGTTGCGAGCCCTGAACAGGGCAGGGTGAATGAATCACTGCTTTCTTTCCCCTTAGAGCCATTTCCCCTTGCTGCCTTTGAGGGTCTTGGAAAGCCAGAGAGGCATTGAAATCCTCACAGCATCGGAGGCAGTGTTCCTTGACTCTTACTCAACACTGGTTTTATACCTATGATCATGTGTAGCATCTTCTACCCAAGCTCCCTGCTACCCTTCTGAGTCAGAACTCTTTGTTTCCAGGCAGAGTCAAGAATAGTCTAAGGCATGTGATTCAGATCCACTGCTGAAGCTGAGCAGTTCTGGCCCTGTGAGTTGCCTGGGTAAGAGGTGTCCACCTGGGAGCCAGATGTAAGCTGCTCTGAACTCCTGAGAAGAAGAATAAGGCATGCATTTGGACGGGGCTCGAGTCAGTCTGGTATCTTAAGACTTCTGACTAGTATAGGATGGTGCCTGCAATGACAAATGCTTTATGTGACCAAAGGTTCTATACTATAGTTCCCCATTTATCAGGTGTTATTCCTATAACATTGCCATTCCTGATGGCTCACCATAAAATGATTCCAGATGAAGTGCTGCATGTGTGCATTGTATACAGAAGCTGTAGGCCTCTCCAAACTTAGCCAGTTACTCTAGTATTTGCTGAGAAGAGGGAAATGCTTTCTTTTTTTCCTTTGGTCGTCCTTTACTCATTCTTCTTGGTTGCTTGTTTATTTTCTGTGTCTTGCCACATCACTTTGAAACGTTGATAATAACTTATAAACCTTCTTCTTTGTTCTGTCAGCAAATGTTGTAAAATGTACCTGAAATTACCTTTTTCTTTCCCTGAGTGAACAGGCTCTGTGTACTCACAGATAGGGCTGTTTTCATCATTAAGTCTAAATTACAGTGCTCTTTCACTCCTGCTGGTTTGCTTCAAACCTGTCTCCGGAAAGACCCTTCAAGGCTTCCTGAGCACAGGAAAGGAATGTTTCCTCCCTTCCTGCCACTAGCTGCCCCCAAATTCCTGCAAAGTGGTCTGACGAGAGAGAGAGAGAGAGAGAGAGAGAGAGAGAGAGAGAGAGAGAGAGAGAGAGACCATGAAAAAAGACAGCAAAGCAAATCAGTTAAACTAAGTCTCATGATGCACAGTTCAGTATGCAGAACCCAATGAATGAATGCTTTGCTCCACCACCCCCCAAGTGTATTGTAACCACTCCCCACAAAACGCCACTTCTCTCAGCTTTGACTGAAGCATGGGTACCTGGGAAGGCTGCAGAGTGCAGACCATTGGTAAGATGATTTGTAGAATGAAAGAATGGACACACATAGCCATCTCAGAAGTAAGGAAGGACCCCACCCAGAGTGGATTTCACCAAAGTTTTCTCTCTGCTTCAATAATTTCCAAATGAAATTTCCTTTTTCATTCATTTTACTTACTTGTTTATTTCATAAATTCTATATGCACTGCTTGATTGTTTAAAAACAAAACTCAAAGTGATTTACAAAAAGATAATAAAATCAAGAAAATTCCACAACCATACTGTAAAACATACAAAAGTTACAATACTAAAACAGATTAAAATTCCCTAAACTTTCTAAGCCTCTGGGTAGGTTTGTTGATGCAGAATGGTTGATAAAAAATATGGGGTAGAATTTTGGCCCGGACACAGGTGCAGCTCTGAGGGTCTTCCAGCAGTTCCTTCATTGTGAGAAATGAGGTTACAGGGAACTAGGCGGAGGGCCTTCTCAGTGGTGGTGCCTTCCCTGTGGAATGCCCTCCCACCAGATGTCAAAGAGATAAACAACAACACAACCTCCTAAAGACATCTGAAGGCAGCCCTGTTTAGGGAAGTTTTTAATGTTTGATGTTTGCTGTGCTTTTATTATGTTGAAAGCTGCCCAGAGTGGCTGGGGCAACACAGTCAGATGGGCAGGTATAAATAACATCATTATTATTATTATTATTATTATTATTATTATTATTATTATTACAGTACTAGTTTCAGCACTGGTGAGATGCAACTCCAGTGCCCAGTCATCAGCCAAACAGTTGTATTTTGAGTTATCTGCACATTTCTAAACCATCTTCAAAGGCAGATTGCAAATTAACCTCAACTCAACCCACACTGTTGGAAATGCACCACTTTCAAACTGGGATGTTTGGATACTTGGAGGGGTTCTGTATTGTTTTGACATAAATGCTTGTGTGGCAGAGTAAAAATAATAAACTAATGAAGTATGTCTTTGCAAATGATGCTAATGATGCTGTCCTCCCAATGGTCTATTTGCATAGGGTTGCAAAGTGATTTTCTTTGCCTTATGTGAGTTAACTGGAGACCAGGTAGAGGAGTTTGGCTCAAAAGGGGTGTTTTGCCTAGGGTGTGTGTGTGTGTGGAAATACTGATATAGTGTCAGTACAGCTTTGGTAGTAATATTTGTTGCACACAAATCATCGGGTTTTCCTTAACTCTACCTGAAGAAGCCAGGGATTGAACCCAGGGCAACCGTCCTTCCCTATATAGCTATAGTACAATATTGATAGGGAGGAAGCAACAGCTCTATCAGGTGATAACACAACTGAACAGAGTCTTGTACCGGAATTGGAATAACAAATGTTTATAAATGCTGCCATTTCCTTCCCCCCCAAAAAATGATTATTCACTTTCCAGGAACAATAGAGGGAGCAGATACGATAAAGCTTAATACATTATTGCATAAATATATGTGTTGCTGTGAAGGGCCACTCACATCCATGCTCTCCTATATAGGTCAGATGTGTGTTAGTTTCCTTATGAAGACTCATGTTGACAGCCTTTGCACTGTGCGACAAAAGAAAGCAAAAACCCACCAAATTATCATGCTATCTCCATAAGGAGCGTAGTAAAGGAAGGCGCCCTAAGGGGGAAGTGCACACAGGTGAAATGCATTAGTATTGCCATGCGCTTCAGGTGGTGACAATGAGCTTTATTGATGAAAGACTCATTGGAGCTGGGTAGCTGTGGTTTAAAGCAATGTCGGATTGCATTAGCTTTACCATGCAAAAATATTAAATGTTTCTGTGTCTTGCTGCCAGCACAAACCTTTCCCTTTTCCGTCGTGTTTTTCTTTTCTATTCTTCAAGGTCTCCTGCCTAGTTCTCAGTGCTTTGTGATGTTTTCAGGCAGTAAATGTTAAGCATATACACCTCGCTTTATGTGCTCACTAATCCCTGCAGAGCAAGTGTTATCCTACCACAGCTTTGCAGAACGCAGGGGGCCCAGAATGCTCGGCTAGAATCTCCAGTTCAACATAAGTCAAGTCAGCACCCAATGAAATAAGTTGAAAGTGAAGCTGGTCAGAAGCCAGATTTTCTTCTTGGCTGACACCTCCTCCTAATACTTTCCTGTTGCATGGTTATTAAAGAGATGCCTACAGCCACTTCGGTGTTTGCAAAAGGGCTTCCAAACAGCCTTGCACTGCACTGCACTTTGGTTGTGTGCACATATTCCCAGCAGAGGAACACATGCATGGAGCCAGACTGGGCAGGTTGAACTCTCCACTTACCAGCTAGTAAGTGGTGGGTTCAGTCCTGCTGACTCTAGTGCATTACCAGCAGGACTGCACTCTCTGCTTACCAACTGGTGAGTGGATGGTTCTGACCTGCTAAATGCAGGAGTCTGCTTTGCCAGCTTATTCCTTATAGAAAACCCACAGGCAAAGCAGCAGGCATCAGGATTGCACTCTCAGGGATTCAACCCTGCTGGCTGCTCTGCAGTTGGGAAGGGGGAAGGAGGTACAGTGGCTCCTATTGTCTTGTACCCCAAATTGATTTGGAGCCCGGATCTGGGTCAGGGCAGATCTAAAGTCCCAGATCAGACCTCAAATTGGATGTGTGTGTGTGTTTGTCTGTGCAGAGCCCTACTGTAAACAGTTACATTAGGTCTTTGATTCCTTGTTCTCTAAAAGTGATCTCATGATTTTGCCACAATTATCCACTGATATCCACAGTTCTCCCTTCCTGCTGGGTCATAAAGAGAATAATCTACCATAAAATCTCATCAGTTCTATGTGATTCTGAGGGAATGCATTTTCTAGCATTCTCAAAAAGAATCAACTTCAGTCAGTATCAAATCTCCACACAATGAAAATTGCCACAATTAAATGTGTGATATGGCTGCGAATTTGTAATGCGTTTGTTCAGTGTGATACTGAGAGGTAACCAAGGATTTTAGAATCATTACATAACATATGTGATGTTTCACCAAAAATCATTTGAGTTGCAAAGGAAATGGAAAAACTAAATATGGTGGTACTAAACAGAGTGCATAAAACACTTATTTTTTTAAGATTAAAAAAAGAGAATACTGTGGTTTCTGCTTAACATTCTGATGTGGAACTGAAATAAATGTCTGCATTGATCAACACAAGTAAACCTGACTAATTCTCTAGCAATAAATGCCCTTCTTCAGAAACCTCTCCACCTTACTTCATTGTATGGCAGCCTCTGCTCACATTACAGTCAGGGAAATTTCAGTTTTAAGTACACCAAGCCCTGCTCATTTCCTTAATGATGTTCTTCGGCTTGTGATTCTTAGTAGCTCTGTCGGCACACTTCAGTACTGTTTCTGATTACAATGACTAGGGGACACAGATCAGGACATTATACTTGGCACCAGAGATTCTTGAATTGCTCGCCATCACAGAGATGGTCCATAATACAGAACAGTTATCCATGGAGTAACATGAAATGACGACTTCGAAGTGACTGCCAAAGACTTAAGCCAGGCCATGATTCTTGGTGCATATACACAGTCAATGACAGTCCTCTGCCCTTACATTGCATTTCCTTTACTTTATTGCTTAATTCATTCTCTTTATTGTCTTGGATGCTCACAAACCAGGCTAATCTGTCACTCCAAGGTCTTATCCAAACACCCTAAAGCCAATGGAAAACGTCTCACTGATAATAATGGGCTTTCACATGGATACCCTGCTTGTTTCCAATTGCACAGCAACACCCTTGATCGACAGCCATGACAGATAATAGTACGCATCACTATTAGATAGAATGGGAAGCTTGCACAGAGCAAGATGAAATGATAGGCCCAGGGTCACACAGCAAGCTTTTTGCAGTACTATGAATCAAACTTGTATCTCCTAAATCAAAGCTTCTGGTAGAAAGTGGTGAGTGAGACTGCATAGCGATGTTGTAAAGCCTTCTGTTTTGGGTTTCATTTTTAGCATTCCTCCTAGAGCTGCCATTTCCCACTGTCATCTTGTGTGTACACGAAAAGGACCAGGCAGCAACATTATCAGGCATATGCCAAGGTCCATACCCCAACGGGATCCCACTGTCAATTCCTGCAGGCCCCAATTCTGCTGCTGCTCCTTTTTTTTTTTTTTTTTTTAGTAGTTGTGCTTACTCGGAGAGAGCAGCTCAATAATCAATGACAGGAGCAAGGAAAAGGAGCGGCAGATGCCTCTCTACTAACCCTCTGCTTCTGGGCTGGGCCCAGAGAGAGGGGAAGTGAATGGGTAGCAATTACTACAGCAAAGTCAGGTCTACTTAGCGAGGAGATTCGGGGAGTGGGGGGCCCTGTGTCATAGTCCCATTGCTGAGCAACAGCATGCAGAGCTCGGTGGAGTGTGAGGCCAAACAAGCAGAAGATACAAATCTCTGAGATATTCTTGGCAGACTCTGCATACAAAGCCAAGTCTGTTCTGTGGGTCGGGAAAACAACAATCTATGTAGTCAGCCAATCCAGTGATCAGGGAGTCCGATGATCATGAAGCCAAGGGTCTGAGCAGGAAACAGCAGGTTAGGACTGGGAGCCACAGGTGTTGTTTCCAACATCTGACTGCTTCTGAGAGCTCTGTTTAGGCTGAAGCCAGCTGGTTATCATCAGTGGCAGCTGGCTATCAACAGTGCCTTCTTCTCAGTGTCCTTGATCAGCTGCAAATGGAGTCACTCACCCTTCTTTCCCTTCAGGCTGCTGTTCAGCAGGTGAAGCTGACTCCTGGCCCATTATAGGCTGACTGAGGACTTCTTACCCAAGGATAACAACCCCCAAACAAACAAACAACTGGCACTGGCACTGAACATCCTATAGATACACAGTGGTACCTCAGGTTACAGACACTTCATGTTATAGAAGCATCAGGTTACAGACACTGCTAACCCAGAAATAGTACCTCGGGTTAAGAACTTTGCTTCAGGATGAGAACAGAAATCGCGCGGCGGCAGCAGGAGGCCCCATTAGCTAAAGTGGTACCTCAGGTTAAGAACAGTTTCAAGTTAAGAACAAACCTCTGGAACAAATTAAGTTCTTAACCCAAGGTACCACTGTATGGGAAATGAGTGGGCTGCAAAACTTCAGAATAAAAGAGTTAGAGTATGTATTGATTTTCGGGTTTCAACAGTTGTATTTTCTAGCTCATCCTGTCTCAGGCTCAATGCAGAAAACACCCTGGTTAAAGGAATCAGTAGCATTTCTGCAATAAAGCAGTTAGGCAACACAACACAAGGCACGGATTGTCCTTTTCAGTACTTTCTTATGACATTAAAAAACAACCCTGTGAGAAATATGAAGTAAAATAAGTGAAAAAGAAGAGAACAAAGTACAAAACCAGCAAACAAAACCAAAGTTCACAGCTGTTACCTCATAAAATAAAATACATCCTCAAGAGACTATATAGTGACTTAGATGTTGCAACAAAAATGACCTGATACAGAAAGAATACAAAACAAATGTTAGGAATAAAGTCATATTTCATTAGGACTTGCCATCCCTATGATTGGCCTATCATATAAGTAACAGATGGCCACCAAACGGAGGCAAAATCCACAAGTTTAGCTGCACCCTGAGATACTCTTAATTTATCAGTAAATTTCTCACAAATGAGAATACAGTAACCTTACTTCATTGAACCCAACAGTTATTATCTTTAAATTTAAACAGCAGCATCACTTTTCAGGTAGGTAAGAATGGCAAATGCACTGGTCGCAATCAAACCCAGAGTTAAGTATGATGCAGGCATAGGCAAACTCGGCCCTTCAGATGTTTTGGGACTACAACTCCCATCATCTCTAGCTAACAGGATCAGTGGTCAGGGATGGTGGGAGTTGTAGTCCCAAAACATCTGGAGGGCCTAGTTTGCCTATGCCTGGTGTGATGAAACCCCTATATATAAATTATTGAATTAAAATTCAAACAGAACTGAATTAAAAATTGCCACAAGTTCCAGTAAATTCACGTTCATTTCAACCAGAAATTGTAGGAATTATTCTTGTGTAATTTTTAAATGAGATTTTTAAATAGATACTTCAATGAATTGGTTGGTATGAATTAGTTCATTCCAAGCACTAGCTGTAGAGCATCTCCTTTGAACGCTCAAGATCCCAGGTTCCATCCCTAGCATGGTGAGGCTGGGAAATGCCCATCCCTGAAACCCTAGGCAGCTGCTGCAAGTCAGTGTAGACAATAAAGGGCTAGATGTGCCCATGGTCTGACTCAGTGCAAGGCAGGTGCCTATGCTCCTGTGTGTCTTTCTGGAGTGGAAGGCTGACCTAGGGCCCAAGGAAACAGCAATGAAACCAAGTAGTTTTAAGAGTGTGTGGCAGGGATAGGGATTGGATGATTAATAGATTGTGTTGCCTTATGCAGAATAATTGTCAAGAAAGCTTGGGACAAGTATGATGTCCTGCAGATCATGGACTGGAGGCCTGCATTTGCAACCCGGTCCCACCAACAGCTCATTTCTGCCTCCAGTGTATCTTGACTTGTGGGATTTCTTCTGCTTCATTCATTTTTACTCAGGGAATGTTCCTGCCAACACCCTCGGCACAGCAGAGAACATGCCTGCTGCTGGCAATGGTATAAATCAATGCAGCTCTTATCCCCCGTGGCATCTTGGATTCCTTCCATAGCAAAGAGGATTTTTTAAAGCAGAGCTGCAGCCTGATAAACAGGATCCTTGGCATGCAGGACGGAGGAATTGACTCCATCCACATTCCTATGAGTTCGTCTGTTTGTTCGGCTTTCGTCCTAATTATGTCAGTTGCGTCCACAACCTAATACATAATGCAGGGAATCCTGAGCCTTTCAGCAGAGATGAGTAAGGCTGGTTGCTTTTGTTTGGGTTTCCTTTTTAATTATCAGCCATTTTTCAGGGTGAAGAAATAGGTTGTCACAGCTGCATATATTCCTTGCATGTTTTGGTTCTGTTGTTGCCAGTGATCATTTTTTAAAGATACTCCAAGATGTTGCAGGGTGTGCATGCGGTTGTTGTTGTTGTTGTTGTTGTGTTTTTCTATAAACTTGTCAAAATGTCAATTCTAATTATACCTAAGTGGTTTAAGGCTAGAGGCTAAAGGAGGCTGTTGATAACATTTTGCATGAGTCATAAAGGCTCATGTATCTTTTCCCGTTTTATTTCCTGAATATTTTCATCAAAATGGCAGCTACTTAGGCTTAAATGAAATCAAGTCTGCTGTGACTGTTTTCTTTGATAACCACAGAGAGCTTCTCAGAATTCAGAATCCTACGCTGCAGCCACATTAGTCAAAGTAAGAAAATGGGGGCATGAAATGTCCAAAAATGGAACACTAAGAGGAGGCTAAATTAATGCATAATTAGGAAGTTCTAATTCTCTCCACAAACAAAGAATGATCCTGATATGAGCTCTGTGAACAGTACACTATCTGCATGGCTCCATCCATTCATTTCCAGCCCACAGATCATTAAAGCAATTATAATTTCACAGAGGTTTGATCAGCAATTGATTTCTTTGTGATAATTCAATTTAGAGGCTTGCTTCTTCCCGGGTAGAAAATGACAGGCGATGAAGTGTATAAATCTTTAGCACTGTCCACGGATGCACTTGAAAGGCTGGCATGGGGCCAGGAAGGATTCACTCTGCAAGAGGTCTTCTGCTGACCTTACGGTTGAAGCGCCAGGCATTTTAGTGCTTAATTAGAAATTGATCAATATGGGCCTACCACCAAGATCTCCTGGAGCAAGGCATGAGCAGAGCGCAGAGCTACTTAATAGCAACTTCTTTTTCCCCTCATTGGGAGGAAGAGGGAGAAATGCTGAGCGTACCAGAATTCCATTAGTATGAAAAGTACATGGGGATGTCTGTTGATAATCACCAGTTATGTTCTGCCCTCTATTCAGATTAAGCAAAGAAACAGTATTCCTACCACAGCAACAACAGCACAAGAGTGTTGTATTGCCTGGTGGAACATTTAAAAAACTTCCCTATACAGGGCTCCAGATGTCTTCTAAAGATTGTATAGTTACTTATTTCCTTGGCATAACTCCATACCCACCAACATTTCTCCAATGAAAATATGGTCCATACCCTCCAATATTTCTCCAATGAAAATAGGCACATCCTAAGAAAAAGCAGGACATTCCAGGATGAAATCAGGAACCACAATGGCTTCTGTAAATCCAGGACTGTCATGGAAAATAGGGACACTTGGAGGTCTGTGGCTCTGAGACCTAAACTCCATGGCGCCCTTGAAGCCCAGAGGTCAGTCTCTCTGTCTTGCTGATAAAACAGGAAGCAATATGCTAGAAGCCTTGGTTCAGTCATTTCCCCTTCTTGCCTTTGATTTGGGAGACTTGGAAGGCAGAAGAGATCTGAAAATTCGGCCGCTTTTTTGTTATTTGTTAGTCAGAAGCATGCAAACCACAACCTGGCTGGACATGTCCTTGCAGGCAGTTTCAGCTGAGCATCTCCATGACTGAAATGCATTCAGCAGTTACAAATGCCGTCCCCTGGCAATACTTCAGCTAATGGACAGTGAAATAAAACCCAGCAGATTCCTGCCATGACAACAGAGTTCAGCATCCCATGATGCCAGTAGTGTAAAGCTTGTTTCTGTACTCAGGGCAAGACTGTTGGCTGTTTACTGGCCTACAGAAATATGCCACTGAAGCCTCCAAAGGCATTTTGGCACCAGATTCAGTAAGCCATAATAAGATACAAGTGGCAGAGAAAGAAAAGGAGGGAAATAGCCCCATGGAACACACTATGTTCTTTTTTTAAAAAAATCTTTTATTCATTTTAAAACGTCCCCCCAAAAAAGAGGGAAGGGGAAAGAATTCTCACCCCTTAGCAAAAAAAACAACAACAAAAAAATCCATCAAATGCAATATTTCACCTACTGTCTGAATTACAAAAAGTTTTTAAAATCCATGAACAAAGATCATAGAAAGAAGTTGTTAAAAATTATATCCAAAAACATTTTTAAAAAGTTTGTTTTCATATTAATACATTGGAAGATAATGAGACTCAAAAGAGAAATGGGTATTTTGAGGTCTACTAATACAACTGGGACAAGTAAGGGAAGTCAAGAAGCACCACTAAGTATCATCAAAGTCTGCTTTGTTGGATCACAATGTTTAAAACAAAGCACAACGTGTAATAAAAACAACAACACAAAAAAATGGGTGACCCCAATTCAGCAAAGACAACTGGCAGACATTGAAAAAGCCAGCTTTCTGAGTTTGCCACACTCCCCTGTTCCTAATTAAACAGCATGAACAGTGTGATAATGGTAGTTCACTGAAACCAGCATGCAGGGCCAGAATGTGTTCATTCTTCCCATTATCTCTTAATAGGTGGCTATACAAAGGACCTGCTTTTTCTCTGCAGGTCTAACAACTTCTGCATTTGAATCCTTTTTATCTTTTTTCTGCACTGGTTGAAGATTAGAAACTTCATATCTTCTTTCGTTCCACCTTCTTTCATGTCCTAATATAAAAAGGACCATTCAGAAATGGGCAATAGAGGTTCAGTGACATCATCATTTGTTAAACTTCATAACCAAATTAGTTTCTCAAAGGTGCATTTAGGTCCTACTTGTGCAGTCCTTACTTCACTGAGTAAAATTCAACAATGAGAAAGGAAAGTGGACTTATTTGTGCCTATCGGCTTACTTGAGTGTTTTATTAGCCAGTTGAATGGCTTTCCGCCAACTTCAATGGGACCTTTCTTTGGAGATCACTGCTGAAGTGAATTGGCCACTTTGAATACACTTACTGAATTGAAGTAGCCATGTGCATCAGTGTTTAGCCAAACAGATGGTCCTTTCAGGTTGTCAACTTGCTGCTTCAATATTCGGTAGAGAGCAAACTTAATAGGACTTCAGAAGCACTGCCAAATAGTAGTGAGGATGATAAAATGCAAGTGAAATCTTAACAATGAACTTTCTGAAACTGGAAAAAGCAATTCATTTTCAGTTTGAATATGGTGATTGCAAAAGCCACAATACAAAACCCATAATGGAATTTTATTGTGGTGCTGTGCCTCCAGTCCTTTCTGAAAGCACTCATGCTACAAGCAGTCCCACAGCCCATTATCTCACTAGTGCATTCTCTCTTGGTGTCAGATGCTCCATGCTAATTTCCCCAGCTTCTCTCCTTCTGAGAACTCCAAGGGGTTGAGGAACCTTTGGCCTGCCCAATGTTGCTGAACTACAACTCCCATCAGCCCCAGCAGGCATGGCCAATGGCCAGGAATGATGGGAACTGCAGTTTGGCAACACCTGGAGTGCCAAAGGATCCCCACACCTATTCTACTCCAAAACTAGGTAAAGGTAAAGGGACCCCTGACCATTAGGTCCAGTAGTAACCGACTCTGGGGTTGCAGCGCTCATCTCGCTTTATTGGCCAAGGGAGCCGGTGTACAGCTTCTGGGTCATGTGGACAGCATGACTAAACCACTTCTGGTGAATCAGAGCAGCACACGGAAACGCCATTTACCTTCCCGCCAGAGTGGTACCTATTTATCTACTTGCACTTTGACGGGCTTTCGAACTGCTAGGTTGGCAGGAACTCCAAAACTACCTCCCCATAATTTTACAATCAGCCTCTGCTTCAAGCTCTATCTTATTCAGAGGCCAACTTGGCCTCTGTGGAAAGGGAAAGTAGGACCTTCACACAAGCAGCTCTGGAGTTTGGGGAACACCCTTCCATGGACTGCACTTTCTCCATTTCTACTGGTACGGTAGAAGCAAATGTTTTCATTTATGTTTGGTTTGTTGTTACAAAAGCAGCAGCTTTTTGATGAGCAGTGGAAGCTTTTTGTCGCTGTTTTTCTGATTTAGTTTTGTGTGTTTTCTTTTTGGATTTGTTGTTGTTGTTTTGAATTTACGGTATTGTAAATTGATTTGGAATATTTTCTGGTTATAAAGTGGTGTAGAGGTTTAGTATATACATGCAGTGAGTGACATCCAGCTAAGTCATGCTCAATGTAGACCCACTGAAATCCCCTTTGCCCTATCACTACTTCATGAAGAAACAATCTGAGCTGTGTGGCATGATTCCTCTTTCTACATAAGAAAGGTGCTGGAATACAAAATCTAGGTGCATTGAGAGTTTTGCTGCCTGGAGTCAGTTCTTCATACTTGCCACCAGCAGCCCACACATGAGTGCATTAGGAATGCACAGAGCTACTGCTAAGCTTACAGCCAGAATGTGCACATGGAGAGGCACTATTCGTTTGAACCAGCAGCATCTAGCTGTGAGGGCAGCAATGGCCCTGGGCAGTCTGAGGCACTCATGTGGAGACCACTACGACTGAAGCAGCCAGCTGTGTGAGCATCTTCCTATTCCTTTCTGCAGACGAATACTTGGTTACTAAGGGTCTGTTGGAATGACTGACAGGTGCAGGAGGGATCTGTTTTAAATTGATTTATATCTTGATTTTGTGGGTTCTGACCTGTTTGAATTTTGTCCACAGAGAACTGCCTCTTGCATTGACTGCCTGCATTGTTGCTTTTTTGGTTGTTTTTTTAAAAAATAAATAAAAAGCCCAACTAATTATATGCAAAATTCACGTATGTTGTACATATTGTTGTTTAGTCATTTAGTTGTGTCTGACTCTTCGTGACCCCATGGACCAGAGCACGGCAGACACTCCTGTCTTCCACTGCCTCCTGCGGTTTGGTCAAACTCATGCTAGTTTGACCAACACTGGCCAACCATCTCGTCCAACCAACATAGTATATGTTGTACATATACTATGTATTAAAAAAATCAAGCCCCATGTTTCTACAGGATACTTTCATTAAAATTGAGTATTTTCACAGTTTTTCACACAGTTACATGCATTCTTGTAGCCATCTGTTCACTTGCTGGTTACTTTAGGAAATCTGGGGTGCATAGACACATAATATGTATACTATAAAAATGCATACAATATGTAAAGATTTCTCTTACTTTTAGTGGAGGCAATAAAAAAGGAAAAGAAAAAGGCTTGCTTCTTGATATGGAGACTTTGACATAGAGATTTTCAGAAAAGTTAATCCCTAACTAGAACAATGCAACAAGAGACTGAACTTACTTTGTTATGTAACATCCTCTCATATGCACATAATTCTAAAATGTTTTTCACCCATCTAATCTCCGTTAGCGCTGCCAACAAAACTGCCTAAACTGCCTTCATTGGTTTGCTGCGTAGAAGAAAGAGATCAGGACCACAGAGTCTTGTGCTGGATATGCAGTGCTGCCCTTGCTATCACTTTGCTGGAATAAGGAATTGGGTTATAATTAATGAAATAGTTTACAGTAATTTAGGGAAAGAAGACATTATAAGCACTGGAATATGTATTATACCTTCACTGGAATTAGAACCCCATCACACGTGCACTGTGAATAGAGCTTCTGAGAAAATCAGTTCTTTTGCAGGCGGGAAGTATCCTATTCTTTGCAGCTTAATAGAAACAGCTCATTAAAAACAAACAAACCCCTTGGGTTCAACTGTTAGAGCTGCTTAGGATCTTCTGAGCCTTGTTGCCTTACATTCACCAGGCATGAAGTCACCTGACAGAACTTTGCACGTGTCTATACACACAGGAAACTGAGCAGACCTGAAAGGGCTTGATTCTAGGAGGCTGACTGCTAGTTATGCTTTTAGGAAGCCTCTACAGAAGTGTGGGTGTAAGAATGGGTTTCTTACAAGAGTGGAATAAAGTGAGGGCACATGTAAGAAGTTACAGTAGGAATTACACTCCCCCCGAGCTGCAGATATGTGGGGTTGTTACATGTCACATGTCTGTTTACATTCCAGCACAGATTGCTGGAGTCCTGTGAGCGGAACATCTGCTCTGTATTGCTTTTGTTTTCCCTCTCTCCGAGAAGAACGACAAGGAGAGAGGCCATGTTTTTCTTTGTCCTGATTTATGTATAATAAATGCGTAGTTTAGTATAGTATCCACGCCTCGAGCTTGATCTGTTGTGTGTTTACTCTGCTTAGTAATGTGTGCTTGTGCACAGCTGCACGAGTCGCAGACGCACGTTGGAGGAGGATGACTGATGGATCTCCGCAGCGGCAAAGTTGAGAAGGGTCATTCCACGGTTCCGACAGGGATGGTGGGTAGTGAGGGAGCTGGCATCAGAAGTCTCCATTGTTGGGCATCTGCTGAGGCTCATTTCCAGATAAAAGGGCCTGCTGCCAGTATTTAGCCTTGCTGTTCCTTTTTCTTATTGCTTCTCCTGCCGCTATCTATTCAGCTGCCCTTCCTGAATGAGGAAGTAGTGAGAGGACCAAGGGAAAAGAGCAGCTCTTGGCTTTTCTTTCCAGGAGAGGCCAGTGAATGGATAGATCAGGGAGAGATGCTCAGCAGAAGTAATGCATCTGAATACCAGTTCCTGGAAGCCACAAGAAGCGAGAGTGCTCTTGTGCTCAGTTTCTGCTTGCTGGTTTCCACAGGCATTTGACTGGCCATTATGAGAACATGATGCTGGTCTAGATGGGTTATTGGCCTGATCCATCAGGCTCCTCTTATGTTCTTATGGATGCACTCTTGGAAGAGGAACCACTAGAAACACCATGGCCAGGTGCTCCTCAAAAACCTGGCACTTGCAGCAGGGGCAATGTTGGAGTAGCCTCCCTGAAAACTACTGTAAACCTTTCTCCCATTCCACTTTCTTGACTCTCCCTTGAATTTCCCCTTTTCCTAAAGAGTTTCCTCTCCCCTCCCTCAGCTGGGGAGGGAAAGGGAATTTGGTTCAGTTTGTAGTCAAAGGTAAAAAGGTAAAGGGACCCCTGACCGTTAGGTCCAGTCGCGGACGACTCTGAGGTTGTGGCGCTCATCTCGCTTTACTGGCCGAGGGAGCCGGCATACAGCTTCTGGGTCACGTGGCCAGCATGACTAAGCTGCTTCTGGCGAACCAGAGCTGTGCATGGAAACGCCATTTACCTTCCCGCCGGAGCAGTACCTAATGATCTATTTGCACTTTGACGTGCTTTCAAATTGCTAGGTTGGCAGGAGCAGGGACCAAGCAACGGGAGCTCACGCCGTCGCGGGGATTCGAACTGCTGACCTTCTGATCAGCAAGCCCAAGAGGCTCAGTGGTTTAGACCACAATGCCACCCGCATCCCTCTGTACCTAATTCACGCTTCCTGAAACAATTCATAGGTCATCCTTTGAATTTCAAACTTTTCTGAATATTACAATGTAGCTCTCCAACCAAGTAAGGTGAAGAAAAATGGATAGGCTAAAGTGTGCATAAAGATGTGTTCTATGAGGGGGGTTAGCTTGCAAAAAATGTTTGCATTGGGCAAAATTTAATACAAAAGTATATGAGAAATTGGTACAAAGATACTGATAAATTTTCATGAGGACTTTCTGAATAATAATCACAAACTGATGTGGAAATGTAGAGAACCGAACTGGAAAAATGAGAAACAGATTTCCCCATCCCTGCTCATAACTAAACCTTTTCCTGCCTCCCCTAAGCTGTTCCTCATTTTGTTCCTCTTCACAGAAAACACTGTCATTTTTGAATGGAAAATGTTATACTGTGATGTATTATAAATAGGGTTATTATATTTAAATTGCCTGTCTTGTGAACCACTTCAAGCACAATATACATGTGGGAAATATGATATACAAATAAGTTAATTGACTATGACACTCATACTATGGGCCGTATTCAGCTAAATAGTTCTGCAAACATAATGATTGGTTCTAGGGCACCAGGGCTTCCCCTGCTCTCCTACCCTCACGCCCTTCCCAAATCTGCTCTGTGGTTGGGGAAACCCCAGAACAGATTTGGGGGGGGGGGACACACACAGGGGGAGAATATGCCATTGCCCAAAGAGAAATCCTTGAGCTGATGGAACCAGTGACTTAGCGCTATTTTGAAGTCATCCCAATGACTTGACTAGGGATCCTTTTGGGGGAGGGGTTTGATGCCATCAGAAAACAGTGTCTGTCAGCCTCATTATGCACTCTGAATCCACCCCATTGTGGGGCTTGGTGTATCAAAACCAACACAGTTTACATTTATGCTGGCATTGGAAAGGCTTCAGTGTGTCTGTTCATGTATGTAAGAGAAAAAGAGGGGAGATAGATCTAGATCTAGATATTGCCTATGTGGTGTCCCCAATTGAAGGCCTGCATGAAATTGAACTACAGGAAACCGTACACAGGTTTTTATTTCTAAAGCAGCGGGCAGGGAGAAAAGTTAGCTAGGAAGAGGAACAGTAAGTTCAAACAAAAAGCACATCTTCCTAGATAATTGCATATGGATGCAAAACCTTTCAAACAGAATGCAGAGCATAGCATCTCAGACCTCCTAGACTAATTTCTAATTCAAACAAATGAGGTTTTGACTTTTCCTCGCTTTTCTTTACCCTGAAAGCTCATGTTGATTTAAAACATAAAACTAACAGCTGAGGACATAAGAAGGCACTTTCTTTTCCACCATGTATTTGTCACATGCAGCACTCTTTCCATTCTGCTGCAGTTCATCTTCCACTCCAAACTACATTATTCAGCTCACTGCCCACTGTGGCAAAATTATGTATCTTATTAACTTGCATAGATGAGGTTGACATTATTCCATCCTGTTCATTTCAGTTGAAAGGAAACACAATGCAAGCGGTGGCCTAATCAACTCTGCAGACTGACTGCAACAACACCTGCAAATACAAGTTGTAATCAGTGGATTGACTTCCATTGCAAAGATGGGACATCTAAAAAAAACTTCAACCGTTTCCATTCCTGTTTCCCTTTTCATCAGAATTCTCCAACAATCCTACTCACAGTCCAGTCCTAGGCATGGTCATCTAGCTGACCCATTTCTTAGGCATTCCTCTTAAGGGGAAATGCTGTAGCTCAGCAGTAGAACATCTGCTTTGCATGCAGAAGGTCCAAAGTTCAATTCAAGCTTCTCCAGGTAGGGCTGGGAGAAATTCCGGTCTCAAACCTTGGACAGCTGCTGCCAGTGAATGTAGGCAATACTGAGCTCAGGGGACCAATGGTCTGAGTCGGTATAAGGCTGCTTCCTTTGTTCCTGTGATTTGTTTGCACAGAGTTTGCAGGGAGGTTATAAATCATTCCTGCTTATGGACCATTCATTCTTACTTGTTTTTGCAGTTAAATGCAATTGCATCAAGCAATCTCACCCTTTCCAGTGCATCCCTTCATCATTTTAATTGTGCAACCTGAATTTGCTGGTATGTAATTGAATCCCAACTGCAATCTAAGGACAGTCTGGAAGCTGCCTATGTCAACTCACAAGTAAGCCCATTTAAGTTCTTAGGGATTTATATCCCTAGTAAGCATGTTTAAATACTAAGCCCAAATGTTTGCCTGCAAATCACTTATTGCTTGGTTGGCATCCATCTGTCTTGGGAGACTATGGAAGAGTGCATCTTTGAGGGTGAAGTCAAACGGTTGGAGAGTTACAGTGCCTGCTGTGGCTGGAGATACCAATATGGGGGAGACATGTTTTGTTGCAGTTGGGGCAAATGAAGTCATTTGATTTTGCTGGTGCAAGTGTACTATGATGTTTCCTCTTTCTGTGCTCCTCCCAGTGGTCATTCTTCCTCTGGTCACTGCTGTGGATACACAACCTGACTGATTGTCTCCAGGTGCTGCAGACTCCCACGTGGCACAATTAATGTTGCCAGCCATCATTTGCAGACATTATTGTAATGAAGAGATGATTACAATATCATTTGCAGACATCATTGTAATGCAGAGGTGGTCTGCCCCTGGACCTGGTGCCTGAAGCCTGCTACCTGTAGAGCAAGTCCTTGGGGATCCTGCCATCTTCCATTCTGTGGACCTGACCAAGCCAGCAGAGATGTGGCTGAGACAGGAGTGTGAACATGCTGGGAATGTGGGCTTGGGAGAGCACATCTTTGCTTGAGACTTTGTCCTGCCATATGATGCCCCAATCCTTCCTGACATAGTGCATATGGAAGGCACTGAGGCATCATTCCTGGCAGGTGTAAGTTGCTCACATTTCACCACCATGAAGCTGTGTGCTCATCACACAAGCCTGGTAGACCTGCATCCTGTCTTGGTCGTAGACATCACCTTCTCCCATGGCCTCTTGAAGAGGCAAGCCATTGCCATAGCTTACCTTGTCAATGTGCTTGTTCAGCTCAATATTAATGGAAAGGTTGCTGGTTTTGGTAGAACCAAGGTAGGCAAAATCGTCTACCACCTCAAGTATGTGGTCACCAATGCTGATGTGTGGATTGCTGGCAAAGTCCTGACCTCAATCTTCATCAGGCTGATGGTAAAGCCGAACCCCAGGTAGGCTTGGGAGCCTGCAAATCACTACATCTTGAGTATAGAAACCCACCATCCACTGACTGTGGAACATCTGTGATTTTATCCTCTAACATCTCAAGCAACAGCAAAAGAATCCCCGTTCCATCTTGGTAGGGAAGCTTTTATCTTCACACTCTGAAATTGTTGCCCCCTGCCAGGTGTTTTGCTAGCCTGCTCTTTTATGCCTTGTTCTGTAGAATAACATGCTCATTTGCAACTGTGCTCCTGGACCAGGTGAGGTCAGTTACAACACTGACAGCATTCAGTTAAAAGCCACATGCCTGCACATCCTTGCAAATTTCAAGTGTATACTATGAAGCATCAATCACAATTTTTTCATATACCTTGGCAATGGAATTCCAAGGCTATCTTTTATTTAAAAAATTGATATGTTTCACTCTGGCTTTATTTTAATAAACAGAGCCCTGTGAAATATAATTTTATTTTACAGATGGAGAACCTATTTTATGCAAACCATGGTCCTAAAATAGAAGCATGCCTCAGCAGACGTCTGTTTTCTCTATGTCTGTAGCTAGTATGTCTTTACCAAGGGACCAAGAGCCCTCCAGCTCTGCACCACATGTGCCATATATATAATGCATTGGGAACCATTTTGCATTAGGTATTCAGGACTTAAGTAGTCTGAACAGCTGTTTTTGGATTGGAGGGCTTTTGGTTCAAGCCCCAGCAGGGACGTGTTCCTTCTTGTTGTGGAAAATAGAGCTGTGACTTTGCTGTCAAATTCTATATAGGACCTTGAGTGACATATTTGGCAGCTGCTTGCTGTGTTTTAAAACTGTTGCCTTTGAAGGAAGTGGTGTTGCTTTAAGACTGGCATTGTATGTTCCCCTGTGCTTTTATATTTGTAAATAATTCAATAAATTAATACTGATTATAGCTCTGACCTGAGAAGAGTTCATGCCACTCTGAAGAGCAGTCATTCTTGTTAAAACTATTTTGTTTCCAAACGCTTGACTGGCTTTTAATCCAGGCCAATGTTCTCCTTCTGCACCAGCTAATCATTCATTTCCAAGGATCTGGGACACAGTCTCTCAGCAATGGTGCAGCAACATCCTTTTAATAGCCTAAATGGTGTGTGAAGGGCACATGAAAGGTTCCACAATCTCTTGACCATCTTAGTTAGCATCAGACCATTGCCTTCCAAAGACCGTCTGGTCCAAATTTGATGGCAATTTACAGTGAAGTGCTACCGCTCTGTTGGAAGGTCATAATGAGTTTAATCCAGCACAGTGCTGCTGAGTGTCTTGTCCAAAGGCCTTGGAGTTCCAGAAAAGACAGGATTAGTCCGGAACATCTAGTGTCTTATTATTCCAGGATGGAGCTCAGCACCCAGTCTAATCAAGCTGCAAAGCAGTATTTTAATAGCTGGTGAAGAATCAATGAGAATATAATGCTTTAGTACTCAGGACTGCGTGTGGTGAAGGAAAGAGGATTAATAGTTCCACCACCTAATGTAACAATGGAGAGTTTCCCAGCATGATAAAATGAGCAGCAGTTGTATAAGTGATGCTCTCACGTTTTAAGAACTCAAGAAGAGCCTGCCGGATCAAGCCAATGGCTGATGAAACCATTCTTTGAAACTATGTGTTAGTGAGAAGTGGAAGAACCATTTGCATTTGGGGCCAGCTGCTCATAAAATTACCTTGTGGACAACAGGAAGACAGTTTTGGCATTGCAACTTGGGTACAAAGATAGAACGTCTGATTTGGGTGATACTGAGTTAGGAAATCTTCTATTGTGTATGGCTTAATAGCTAATGCTTTAGAGCATTTTTCATGGAAGGAAAGCTACCTCCAAGGTCAGAGGCAGCATGCCTCTGAATACCAGTTACAGGGAATCACAATTGGGGAGTGTGCTTTGATGCTCAGGTCCTGCTTGTGAGCTTCCCAGAGGCATTTGGTTGTCCACGGTGAGAACAGGGTGCTGGAATAGATGGAAATTTGGTTTAAGCCAGCAGGGTCTTCTTACTTTCCTTTGCTTGCTTGCTTGGGTCAGGAATGGAAATGAATAGTTTTTGTTTAGATAAGTAAGGTTTTTTTTAAAGCCATCAAGGGCAAGCTGTTGCTTTTGGAGGAAGTGGAGTTCTTTAAGACGGGCATTGTATGCTCCCCTATGCTTGTATATTTGTAAATAAACAGATACAGTGGAACCTCGGAAGCCAAATGTCTTTGAACTCAACTGTTTCGGCTCCCAAATGATCTAAACCCGGAAGTGATTGTTCTGGTTTTCGAACAATTCTCGGAAGCTGAACATCCAGCACAGCTTCCACGGCTTCTGATTGGCTGCAGCATGCTCCTGCAGCCAATCAGAAGCGCACCTTGGTTTTTGAACTGTTCTGGAAGTCGAACGCACTCCCGGAACAGAGTAAACTCAAAAACCAAGGTACGACTGTATTAGAAAAAGATATCCAGTTTTCTCCCACCTTACAAGTAAACTGACCTTTTGCAAAAGGGCATCCCCAAACTCTCTGCCAGCTGAGGAGTGACCTAAGCACGGAATTGTGAGCAAATATAATTAAGGAAGGTAAAATATCTGGCACATTTGCACTGAGCTCTGTATGTTCTTGTGGTTCTGTAAGACCCAGAGTTACTCATGAGTAACTCAAGGAATCTTTTTCCTCCTTTCCTGACGGTTCATTTCTCAACCGTGATGCCAAGACAGCTGTTGCAGGAATCCACATGGCATCATCTGACTCCTAGCTACTCTTTTTACAAAACAAAACTCAAAGCACTCAACTCCCGCTACATTGTATCCTTCAAGATCTAGAAGCAGAACAAAGAGCTTAAGAACTCGACCAGTAATTTTCATTGGTAAGATCCTGTTGCTCTAATCACAGGAACAGAGAAAATTGGCTTATACATTATACTGGTCCATCTAGCTCAGTATTGTCTGCACTGGCTGCCAGTGGCTTTCTAGGGTTTATAGTGGCCTGTGATCAGCAGAACCAACTAGCTCCTGGTGCTTGGTTGTGTAGTTTTTCAGAAAGTACGCAGTTGAAAATAATGTTACTTAAGGAAAAGTTATGTGTCTTTATGCATTTGAAAGATGACACACACAGAGACACAGACACATACACTGCAGGAACAGTGGAAGCAAGAGCTCAAAGTGGAGCTCATCTTCCCCCTTTCTCCTTCTCTTTTGCTGGTGGAAATGGCTGTAGATCCATGGGTTTGCCATACCACTTGGAGAAGAAAAGGAAATGGAGGTTATCAGCTCATTTACTTTAAAGCATTTCCCTCTCTTTCTTCCATTCACACAGTGTCAAGCATGCTTTATGCTGACCAGTGTTATTACTCCCTTTGGCGGGCGGGGGGGGGGGTAACATGAAATTAACATATTCATTTCCATCCAAAGAATGCATTACTAGGGGCTCCCATTGCATAAACAAATGATATTACTCTCGGCTAGAGAAGAGACAGAATTAGTTGTTTCAGAAAGGCCGGATGAAGGTTAATAAGATTACCGTATTCTGTTTGCTGCTCATGGGAGAACTGGATATGTACAGATGTAAAAGCTTGACTCTAATTGCCATTGTTAGCAGTGGACTTGATTTCCTCTGCTCATAGATGCTTTGCTGCAGCACTGATAGCAAGAGCTGAGACTCCAAGAAACTATCTGCAGTCATGGGGTACCAGAAATAAAACCCAATCCATGCATCACAAATCAATACTAAATTGATCTTCTCCCCTCACTTTACGAACCAAAGTGCAGTGGAGGCTGAGATGATGGCCAAGGAAGTATAGTCATGTTATGGATAGGAGGAGTACATACAGTTCATTCTCATTCCATACAAAAAAAAAGCAGGTAGAACTCATGTGTGTCATAGTGTGCCTCTGCTTGGGGTCATCAAGGAGGAAGAGGTTCAGGTTCAACATGTGGAATTAGATAAACATTTGCCTGAGACCCTGGAGAGCCTCTGCCAGTCTAAGTTGGAAGAGGTTCAGAAAAGGGCAACCAAAGAGGTTGGACTGACTCCCCTATGAGAAAAGGGCTTTATAGTTTAGAGCTTTATAATTTAGAGAAAAGGTGAGTAATGGCAGGTTATGCATGGTGTAGAGAAAGTTTTTAGAGAATTTGTTTTTCTCTCATTTTGATAGTACTGAGTGTTTAAAGATTAAGGAAAGCAAAAAAAAAAAAGTACTTTTTCACACAGCCCATAATTAAACTATTGAATTTGCTCCCATGAGTTGTAGTGATAGTCACCAACTTGGATGGCTTTAAAAGAGGATTAGACAACTCTTGGTGGGTGAGGCTATCAATCATTAGTCACAATGGCTATGTTCTGCCTCCAGCGATGAGGCAGTATGCCTTTGAATTGCAGTTGCTGGGAATGGCAAGTTGGGAGTGTGCTCTTGTGAAAACAGGAAGCTGGACCTTTGGTGTGATCCAGCAGAGCTTTTGCTCTTACGTAGACAATTCTGGAGTAGTTGGACAAGTAGTATCTGGCCTGGAATCAGGCAGCTTCTGATGTTTCCTATCTCCTGCCATTCCTCACCTTCAGGCTGTCTACTCCCAAAGCTCCTCCAGCCTAATAGAAGTGGCTGTTGGCATTTTGTTACACACATTTGTGTGCAGCACCCAGATTGGGTGAATTAATAGTCTAAGAATTAGGCAAGAGAGCATCACAGAGCAGTGTGCTACACACCTGAGGATGACTGTACACTACAGAGAGGAAAGTCACACACTAGAGTGTATGTCCAGGGAGGCATCTAACTGGGCATTCCCCTCCAATGCCACCATGCACACCAGACTATTAGACTAAAAAGTTTGAGAAACATTGTCTTAAAGGAATAAGAGGAAACCTTTTTTATTGCTGCAGATCTCAAGTGCATCAAAATTTGCAGGTATTCTGACTTCCCTGTTATGGAAATTCTAGTCTCAATATAGTCTCTCTTTAAAAAATAAAATAAAAGCAAGGCTTCAGTGTGTGAATATTCCATAGTGTGCTTGAAGAGCCTGGCCTTCTTGGCCAAAAGGTCATTCCAATTTGCAAAGCTGAGCTCTATCATACTTTCACTTCTCCTTCTCCCATTGCCAGTCGCTTGGGGAGCTTGATCAGTATTTTCTCTCTGAAGATTATGAATGGGAAAACGGTGAATAGTGTAACTTTGATTTTAGTTCTGCTTGAAGTTCAGAATTTGTTCTCAAAGCCACATGCCATTATATTTTCATCCAAGCCAAGGCTCTTTTCTTTCACACCACGTTCTGCTCAGTGATCTACGCTAAAGATTAAAGTGCATCATGTAAAACTTCTTTGGGTCAATTTTTGGAGATTTGTCTGACATCAATAAAGCAAAATCAGGAAACAGCCAACTTTAGGATCACCAGGCAGTTGAAGGCAAGCTAATACCAGCTGCGGCATCCTACTGCCAGATAGCTTGTCAGTCCTTTCCTAACCGAGAAATGGTCTATTGATTCCTTCTATCAGTGGTGATACGGTACCCATTTTTATAAGCACTCTAGTCTCAGTCCTATCAGAAGGAAACTGTTATAGCAAGACACAAACTCCATGAACCAGATTCTGCAAACAGGGATGGGAATTGATACGCTACCATGTCTGAGTGACATTTTCTATTAATAGGTGTGGAGGATTTTTTTGGCATTGCTGTTTACTTTAAAGTTGCTCCTGTGGAAATTGAATGACTCCCCCCACCCCACACTCTCCCTAGCTGAACTCATATAGAACTTAGTCTTATGACATACAGAGAGTAGTTTTTTTGCTTTTCTTCTCTTCAGAGTTCTGCTTCTGCCAGAGTCTAAATATGGAACTCTGAAATACTGTGAACTTAAGGGTGGGGAAAAGCACAAAAGGATTGATTTTGGAAAGTTCTGTTTACACTACTGATTTATGTTGGTTCATGTCACTCTTAACGGTCATAGTGTCACCTAAAGAATCTTGGAAACTGTAGATTGGTATGTTGCTGAAAGCTTTACAGTTCCAAGAATGACTGAGGAACAGAGAATGTCTATTAATTCAGTTTAAGTCTTAATGGTGATTAGGGGATTGATTGAGTCTACACTTAAAAGCAAACCTGCCTAAGGGCTTACTCACACTTACTTTTTGCCTCACACTTCCTAGGCTAAGGTCCATGCTTCCCCAGTCCATGTCCAAGCACTTTTTGCTGGTTTCCCCAGGAAAACCTGATCTTTATCGCTCAATCGGAGCAAACAGCTTTTTGTGTTTTCCGTGGATTGATGTTTCCTCTGATTCAGCAGCAAAGAGCAGGTTTTCATGGGGAAAGCATCATGGCAGAGGAAAAATCTGTTGTACACAGACCTGAAAAGCCCAGACCTGTGCCTAGAAATGTGGAGTAAAGGTAAGTGGGGATCAGCCCTAGTTCACAGTTTCTAAAATAAGATGCAAACCAAAACACAGCCATCCTTCATAATTCTCACTCTTCCAGATTTTGCAACACAGCAGAAAAATCCATCAGTGTAAAATGTGCACAAAAATGCATATTTTGGGGGGAAATAACATACAAAATGCATTGTATTATGGATATGGCTTTGCAAAAATGTGTATTTTGGTGTTGGGGAGAAATGATACTAAAATGCAGATACATTTTCATGAGGACTTAAAATAAAATGCAAACTGATGTTGAAATGTGAAGAGCTGAATTTAAGATCAGAAAAATAAGAAATGGAGAGAAACCCATACTGGCAGATTTGCCCATCCCTAGTGAGGATACACCCTAACACTAAACTGCAGCAACCACATTAATGTTTAGAATGGGTGTTGATGATAGCTGCACCAATGCAGTGCTACAGGTCATAGTGTTATGCCTGCATTCCTGGGATGCTGCTCAGGCAGATGGTGCAAGAGTTGCATGAATAATGCCAAGATTGAAATTCTTACTATGCCCATTGTTATGTACTGAAGTTCTCACCCTGGGCCAGCAGGGGGATACTGTAGATAGTTATGCAAATAAGGGATCGAAAGTGACGTTCAGTGATTGGATAGTTTTAGAAAATTGTTACAGTTACGTTGTACTGGAGCTCTATATAAGCAGGCTGACTGAACCCTTCAGTTCAGTTCTGTTCTGGCCTCTGAATAAACAAGAGCTGTTTGAAGAATCGCTGTGTCGTCTGATATGTTCACCCACAAATTAACTCCCATGTCTTTCTTTTAGATAGCATGACTTTTTCAAACAAATACTATTAGTAAGAAAACAGCATTGTAAAAACCTCTTGCCATACAACCTGGATGCAAACAGATGCCCATAGTCACTTACGCATGCGAGTGAGCAGCTGTAAAGTCTACAGCACTTTTTTTCAAGCTGCACACTCACAGAAATCATAATGGGTGTACATGTGCATTGCCTCACTTACACTTAAGCAGTTGTCAAAGGTTACATTATATACCTGAAGGGAAGCATGATTGGACGAAACAGCTCTGCTCTCAACCTCCATGTGTTTAACTTAATGTATGCAAATAGCGACCCTTTCATACAGACATAGGGTCCTTTTCAGGCAATTGAGAACTGAAATGCCATGCATACAGTTGTATGTTGTGTTGGATCTATGCACATTAAGTGAATGTGTGGTCAGGAACAAGGATCATATGTGTGATCCTTCTCTCCCTCCTCAGTGTGTGTGTGTTTACTGTTTTATTATATATTTACTGTTTTAACCCACCCAAGATGGGCTGGGGTATAAGTTTAATACAATTAAAGTGCTTCTCCATATGACTGCAGACCTGATCGCCGCAGGTTTGGATTACATACATGGGTAAAGAGTGATTCATAGACTTTATGTGAATTAGAACCTGAACTCCATTATGTAAGGCTTGAATCTGACACAGATTCACAAAGGAGCAGAAGACATAAAAATATAACGCTGTACAAACTGCCCCTCCAGGGTAACGTGGCTGTTAATGTTTACTCTGTTGTGCTATGATTGTAGGCAATCAAATACTGGGGAAAATCTGATGTTTCGCACTTTGTTACACAAAGCTTTTGGATTAGCAGGCAGTTGACACTGTACCTGTCATGAAAACGCATTTCCAAAATTACAGTAAAGCTTTTAGTGTCCTTTCTCCTCAGCTTGGATGTTCTGTCCTCTGGCAGGGTTATTACAGGTCGATATTATATATAAATCAGACTAGATTATCAGTCAGTATTAGAAGATCCTGTGTCCTATAGTGTTGGGCTTTGCTTGTGACAGGTGAGACTTAAGATCATTTTCACAAATGATGGCAAGGGTGTTTTTTTAGTATGGAAAACATTACCTGTGGTCTGACGTGGTATAGATAGTGGAAGGAGTTTGTTTTCAAAGTGAATCATTGTCACAATCAAATGTTTGAGGTGGGTTACCATTGCATGGATCTCATTCCTAAACTATATACAGTGGTACCTTGGTTTAAGAACAGCTTAGTTTGTGAACAACTTGGAGTAAGAACGCTGCAAACCCAGAAGTAGGTGTTTTGGTTTGTGAACTTTGCCTTGGAATAAGAACGTGTTTTGCTGCCTGTTGAGTGTGTTCCATTTGTAAATTGAGTCCCCTGCTGCTATGGGAAAGTACGCCTTGGTTTAAGAATGCTCTGGTTTAAGAACAGACTTTCGGAATGGATTAAGTTCGTAAACCAAGGTACCACTGTATTCTTTACAAATTGATCAATTTTTGAGAGTGCAAAGTAGGGGAGTGCTGCTATGAATTAAGTGAACGACTTTCAGTAGAATACTTAACACCACTTCTCATGCCACTTTTTCCATCAAAGGAAACAGTAATATAAACAGTAGCCCTTGTTCTGCAGCTCCTTGTCCAATAGGGTTTTCATCTATCCAAAATACACTGGACAGTACACGGAGGATTTTCATCAGAGGACATCTTCTATGTCCCCACCTCTATGTGCTTTTCAAGGCTCAGGTTAATTTTCCAAAAGTGTCCAGGGCGGATGGTACCAACAGCTCAGAACCGTAATACATGAAAGGACCGCCTCTCCCCATATAAACTGTCCTGAACTCTGCATTCATCCTCTGAGGCTCTTCTTTGTGTGCCTCCTCCGCCAGAGGTCTAGAGAGTGGCAACATGAGAATGGGCCTTTTCTGTAGTTGCTCCCCATTTGTGGAATGCTCTCCCCAGGAAGGTTCGCCTGGTGCCTTCATTACATGTTTTTAGGTGCCAGGCAAAAAACGCTCCTCTCCAACCAGGCCTTGGGCTGATTAATATTCTACAGCCTTTTAAATGTGTCTTTGGGAAGGGTGGGTTATTGTTTTGCTATTTTGTTTTACTTTATTTGTTTTTATCCTGTATTTTATTCTGTGAACCATCCTGAGATCTTATGATGAAGGGTGGTTTATAAATCAGATAAATAAACAGATAAATAAGCAGCACTCACTGAAAAATCCAAATGTGTTCACAGACCTGACAGGGTTGGAGAACTCTGACTATACTGAGCTAGGCAGACTGTTGCTCTGACTGCTTTGTGGCTATGAATGCTGTACCCATAGAAGCTTGCCTGAAAAGGCACTCTGGTGTCTTTTTTCGTGCCAGGCAAATACTTTGTTATTTGCTCAAGGGCTGCAGCATGTTGAATGGCTTGTTTTAATTGTAGTTTTAAGGCTTATTTGTTTCTGTGTTTCATATCGTTTTACTGTTTGAATGTTATTATATTGCATTATTCTTGTAACTGCATGCTACCCTAGGAGCTTCAGAGGGAGTGATTCATAAATTCCCTGGATAAATTAACAAAAATCACTATATATGGAATGAGGAAAATGAAAACTGTGGGTCATTTCATGTAACTATGCTTATTGTAGTAATATCAGATGTGAAATGAATTTTCATTTATTAAATTAAACTTTAGATTAAATTTATTTTGTTTTAATTAAATTTATAGCATACTCTTCCTTCCAAAGGAGACTAGTGAGGCAAACATGCAAGCAATGAAACAATTAATATATCTAAAAACTTTTTTAAAAAAACAATTCTAATACAGAAACAGACTGGGAAAGATCTCTACTTAAAAGTTGTGTTGAAAGAGGAAAGTATTCAGTAAGCACCGAAATTACAGCAGATGTGATACCTGTTCAATATTTAGCCTTTTGGGGAATATGTACTACTGAAATTACTGGTGCATATTTGCCCAGGCAAGCACATTATGTGACCCATGAGAACAGCAAAATAACCAGACTGTACAATGGCAATGGGATAAAATCAGGCCCAATCTTTATTGACAGTAGAAGGCAAGGTAAGGGTTGGCATGGCATTGGGCCCCAGGACCTTAACTATTTTTTAAAGGCCTACAGAAATGTAAGCATGACAGTTTTGCCATAAACTCACACTAGGAGTGGAGAGAGGAGGAAGGAAAGTATAGCTGTCCTTATGGCAGTGAACTCAGGATATGCCTGAGTGCCTTTCAGAAGGCTGGAAGTTCCAGCGTCACCAAAGTTCATCATGGAGGGTGTCTGGTCATATTACAGTTATGCTGATCCTTATCCTCATGCTATGATCTACGGAGATAAACCATATCATAAGTTCAAATTCACATACACCTCTTCACAATAAATTTTACTTATGTGCAGTGGACTAGTTTCTGCACACATTCTTCTGTATCCTCCATCCAGAAAAGAAGCATTGTCAGAATTCAAGGACATATTCCAGTCAGGCAAAAACATGTGTGTGAAGCAGGGCATGTGAGGGGTGTGGCCTGGGAAAAGTGGGTGTGGCCTGGAGAGAATTCTTAGAACCAAATAAACCTCGAGGGTCACATTTGGCCCTGGGCCTCAGGTTTTCATCCTCTGGCCTAGACAGTCTTCATGTTTCTGGCTAGTGGTGGTGTGACAATGTGTCCCATGAGGCAGCAAAACAACACAGTGGCAAACCATCATTTGTGTGGAATGGAGGTGGGAGTAAGATGACCTCTTGAGCATACTGGAGTCCCTTGCATACATAGAACCAGCAAAATGCAAAGAGAAACAAAATAGTTTGTACCTTGCCAGGCCTAGTCAACCAAGATTCAAACTGTCAGCTCATATGGGTAGGAAAGAAGAAATATCTGTTTGCTTGCTTTGCCAGATTTAGATCCTGGCTTGTGGCCAATGGCCTTCAGGGCAGCGAGGTAACTGGGAAGAGGAGAGGAGGCTGGTCTTGAAATACAAGACTCCCGCTTTAGATGGGTTGCTGAAGAGCTTTGCATTGCTTTGCATCGTCCCCTTAACCCTGAGGACAACGTCAGTTCCTTGGCTCAGCGGCTCTTTTCCTGACACCTGCTGGCAAAGGGCCTGTGACATTCAACCTGGTTTAATAAAACATAGCAGGTGCTACTTGGAAAAGGTACCGGGCCAGATTCCATTTCAAATGCCCTGGGCCCCATCCGAAAAGCCTTGCAGAAGTTTCATTTGCTTTATGCCCTTGATTTGGAATCAGTGGTGTGCAAACTGGAAAGGGACTGCTGACTGGAATCCAAATTCTGAGTGCATGTTTTAGGGTATGTCTAGTTGCCCACCCAGGATATTTTTGAGTTGTTTGTCCTTCAACAGAAGTTTTCTTATATGTGTCTATGTTGCAGCTGAAAGGCCAGGATAGTCCTGCACACATTTAAACTGCAAATGGGGACAATGTGAAGTGCCAGTGGAGTCTGTAACCTGGGAAGAGGGATGCCAGCTCTGGATTCTCTATAACATCAGCCTCCCACTCCCCTCGTACTGGTGTAATTCTACATGATTCTGCTTTTAGCAATTATTGCCAATCTAGGAGCAGAGAAAGCAACACAACATACGAATGCTTGGTTTGGTTTTGCACTTGGCAGGCCAGAATGCTTTCTAGGAATACAAGTAAAATGAAAAATTGTCTTGTACTTTTGGAGGCTTTCGCCTCCACCCACGAAATCACTGAAGAACTCCTTATCTGGCACTTTAAAAAAAAGAAACGGCAAGCACTAGCAAAGCTATTCTCTCCTCTTGCAGGAATACCGTATCATTTCATGAGCATTCTGTTGGTTTTCTCTCTATCTCCCCCCACCCCCATAAATAAATAAGCCATTAATTTAGATCTTTGAATCTCCAGTGCTAGGGTGCAAATTTGGCCTGGTGCCCTTTTTGGAAATGGAGAGAGCAAGATTTCTCCCCATAATTTGGGGATAGAATATCAAACTGTTGTCCTAGATCAGGACATGCTAAGGTGGCCAATAACTCATTGCCAAAAGAGGAATTGCATCGCAAAGGACACACGTTGCTGTAAAATTTGCACATGCTAGTTGATAGGTATACATTTTAAAATGATTATGATTTAAGTAGGCATACAGTTCTTCTCATTCTAGTGGGAAAGGCTGTGAACCTGTGCGTCTTCTCAGCCTGCTGTCTGGCTCTTAACTTTTGATGAGCAACCTCAAGGTGTTGCAAATTAACAGGCTGAAAGGAAAATACCACGCTGTTGCATGAAAAGAAGAAAGGAACATTTATCGTCTTTGCTGGCCAGACAGACAGGCTCAGTAGATTAACATCCAAAAGGACTGAGCACCCTCCCGAAGAAGGGGGCTTCCTAATATAGGTACTTTTCCCTTATCTGCTAAGACTATATATATGCATGGAGTACCTTCCAATCATTTGGGATAACGCCCTACTAAGATTCCATATAAGGACTCTGGTTAATTGCAAGCAAACAAAGGACTCTCTGAGCACCTTCATGCAGCACGTGGGCCTCTTCTGTATTATGCGTACCACTTTGGTATGTGGTAACAAGATAAGGAGTAAGGCTGTTCTTGGTACCTTATGGACAGAATGTCTCCTGATACAATGGGGCAACTCTTTGGTGCAAGATTAGCTGCAGGTCTCTAATTGCCACAAAGGTGATGAGCAAGCCCTGCTCTCCATCCTTAGGGCTCTTTAAACCAGACTTGGACTGCACAGTCCTTCAAACAGAGGACTCCTTTTAACAAGGGACAGGAATTTCCACAAATAGTGCGATTCTCTGTTGTGATATTGCAGGCTCTGGGTCACTTTGGACAACCGGTGTGTTTGTGTGGGTGCATTTTGCAACATGTCAATGACACAGTAACAGCGCATTAATGGTGGCTTTATGCTGGACCATCCACACACCATTCTACCTCATTAGCTGCTCTGCAATGCTTCCCCAGTGTCATTGCATTGCTGTATTGCCATCTGGAGGAGCACTCATGCACTATAGTACAACAGATGTGGGGCAAAACCAATACATTGGAATGTGTGTGGAATAAAAAGTTGCAGGATTTCAGCAGGAAGTTACAGAACATGCACTGATTGGAAACAAAGAAATATGTCCATGGTGAAACCTTTGCAGGCATATACAGAAGTAAAAGGAGTATCATGTGCAACCACCCTGGTACCATCATGATTACAAATAATCACGAACACATAAGAAAGAGGGCCGGGACTCTTAAACAATCAGTCTGTGCTTACCTGTACACCACCTTCAGCATTCTTAAGTTGCAACCGGAGTTAGCTTTGCTTTTAGAGGCCAAGCTGGCTGGTTAAATCCAATGGATTCAAACATCTGTGTGTGTGTGTGTGTCCTCCATATTTCAAGAAAACTGCTATAATATAGTTGTAAAATTCCTTATTTAAAGAGACTGTTTGGATTGGATTGGATTTGTTATTAACTGGGATGTTTTTAATTGAAAATTAATAAAAATTATTTACCAAAAAATAAATAAAGAGACTGCAAAGTATTCTAGCATTTAGTAACTACTACAAATTACCAAACATGGGGGGCGGGGGAGCTTTGATGTCGTAGAGATCACTCAGAAGCTAGAAAGTATAAAGGTAGCACACTAGCTATCCTTCCAGTTGCAAGGCAGAAGTGCAATACAGATATCCTAAGCGACTAAGCTAATAGCAGCTAGTGGTACCTAGGCTGCATAAGCATTATCATACATATTGGCTTTGAGGAGCTTTCCTATTAAGCAGAGTTGGCATTCCCTGTTAATCCTGCACAGTCCCGGAAGGATGGTATTAGTGTGCCTGAGAATGTACAAATGGATTTATCTTAGGCGGAAGGTGGGCTGCTTTTTTATATTGCTGATTGAGTGTTTCTGCCGTCTCCCATCAGCCGCTGGTGAAACTTCTCAACTCTATTAAAACAAACCAAATTCTGCAATTAGCATAAATGACACCAGGCAGCCAAATTTGCAGAAAGTTACATAATTTGCACAGTTTCTTCCTGTTGGGTCAGACGTTGCAGAGTTTTGCCTGGAATGGTGGGGAAGGAAGGAGAAAAGTACAGCACAGTGTACAGTGTAAGGATGGGAGTCAGGTGCTGGGGCCCATGGGAAACTACAGAGATTGAACAAATTCATGGGGAACAGGGTTTATCAGTGGCTGGCTACAAGGGCCATCAACTGCTGGATATATTATACCTCCACTGTTAGAAGCAGTATGCTTCTGTATGTCAATTGCTAGGGATCACATGAGATTTTCATGTAGGGTGCTTTAAAATATGCAACTCCCAACCTAGAATCAGATGTGGTGTGTTATCATGAGAAGACAGCAGCACTTCAAAAAGCGAATATTTGCATCAGCCCAAAGAGATCCATTGCTAAGTAACTAGACTATCAACCAAGAGAGGAAGAGTTTGGATTTGATATTTTTCCACTACCCGAAGGAGTCTCAAGAGCTACCTACAAGGACAGCACTGGTCTCCCTAAATTAGGAATAGCCAGATGATGCCCTCTGGAAGTCAGCACCAGCCATCAAAGACATTGATATGGGAAGATGGAAATTTCAGACCATCTTGAGGACGCCACATTGGCTACAGCCTGCCCTAAATCTTTCACCCAGAATCTTCTACCCACTATCATTCCTGGCTTCCATGCTGGAGTGGCTTTTTATCCTGCAGCTAAAAATAATTGAAAGGCATGAGTCAAAGCAAGGAGGAAGTCCTTCTGCACTGAAAGGGGGAATCCAATTCCCTCCAGTGCAGCTGGCAAGGGTCTGTCAGTCAAAAAGGCAGCAATTGTGAGAAGCTTTCACTCTCACTCCCTGGAATGTCTGTGGCTAAATTAATAAATTGGCACAGTCTTTATCTTCTAATTGTCCATTATTGTGTCCAGTTTGAAGAGTGCACATTCTTCCTGGCTTGTGGGTGTGTTGCTCGGGGCTATAGTGTAGTATAGTGGTTGGACAAGAGCTGGGGGGACCTGGGTTCAAATCTATAATCAGACATGAAGGTCACTGGGTGACCTTGGGCCAGTCGCAGTCTCTCAGATTGACCTACCGTGACTCTGTTGTTGTGATAATAAATATGGAGGGGGGGGGACCACAAGCTCCTTGGAGTAAAGTGGGTGGATATAAATTTAATAATAATTTTTTAATAATAAATAAATCCAGCATGGCAGCTCTTAATCGTAGAATATAGGTCCAGGATCCAGTGGTGTATCTTGGCGTCTTACATTTCAGCAGTGCCCTTTACGACACCAGAATTGGGTACTCCCTGCCTCTCGCCTTCCATTCTATATCATAGTTGTGGTGCCCCTGAGGCTTTGCGTCCAGTGCAATTTAAGCGGTTGCACGCCCCTAAATTTTCCTCTGTAGAATCTGAAGAACCAGGCATCTGAGCCCGGCTTCGGCTGGGGAGGGCGGGATATAAATAAAAATTTTTATTATTATTATGTGCTCAAAGGGACTTTGGGCTTACATTTCTCAAATCACAGCTCCCATGTTACATGTCCAATTCAAGTTCTTGGGCTGAGTTAAATGAGCTCTTTGGACCCCGGACTAATCTCTCAAATGCCAAGGTGCTACTTGTGTAGCCAGTCCCATGTGCATTTGTTGTTGTCGTTAAGATCTATGAATATATGATAAATGTACTGTCTCTTAATAAACAACACATATCTCCTTTCAGATACATAAATATAAACGTGTTACTGGGTTGCTGGAGGAGAAACAATGAGCACGCATGAGATGTGACCTTTGTTGAAGCAGTCCCAGTGGAGACGGCAGTCATACAATCCCGCACAGACGCACATCAGCTTAATACAAGCAATATAATGCAGGCTCGTTGGTTTAAAATAGAAAAGTACATTGACCACTTGAATCCTTGGGTCATTTTACACCCCGCAAGCATTTATTCCCAACCTGGCTCACTACAGGGCCAAAATATTGCCAAGCCAAATTAGCTGCTTAATAGAATACATACAGTGTTTAAATGCTAAATAAATGCTGCCAGCAGCGGCTGTCTTCTACATCTCTGTGCCAGCAGATTACTTAAGAATGTTGCTTAACTCTCAGGAGCTGAATATTCCTTTATTTATTGAAACAAAATTGTATACCACTTTTCACTTACTGATTTATAAATCTCAAAGCAGCTCACAATCTAGCTAAATCTCTTAAAAGTAAGAATTGACAACAGTTAAAACATGCAAGTGGTGATATAATTTCACTAGTGGAGCTAGTATTTGTGTATTTGTGTCTACTCTGGGGCTTACTATTTTCTCCACGATTCATGGTCTTCTTAGCTTTTGTGATGGTGCCTTAGCTACTATTTATTATGGCTGGTGAGTGAGGCATGATTTGGCTAAAACTGGCAGAAGTAAGGGGACAGGCCTAGTGGATTTAATTAAGCCCCAAACTCCTTCAGTTCAACCCCCCATGTGCTTGAGTAATCTTGCATAATTCTTAGCAGTCGGGGGTTTAATTGAAGGCAAGGTTTCTCCGAGGTTTCAGGTGCATCCAAACTGGTGCTTTTTTACACATTCTTCTCTTGACACACTCCTGATGGATTGATTCAGTCCTCATCAGCAAGCCTATGTACACTTACAGCTTACTCCCAAATAATTCTGTGAAGGATTGCAGGCAGTGCAAAGCTTCTGAGTTGATAAAGCAAAATACTAAGTATCAGAGCAATCAGATAGCTGAACAATCCTTTTTCTCTTTGCTGCACCTTTGGGTTTCTGGTCCAGAAATGACCACAGGGACTGGTGACTGATGACCTCAGGGATCCTAAGCTTCAAAGCATATCCTACAGGTCTAGGGACAGGTAACACCATCCCTGGCCTGGTGTTGACAAGTATTTCCCACACGAGTTGTTTCGGTTAGTGTGTGTTGTCTTCCCTCTCTTGTGTAGCTTCACTTTCAGTTTGCAATATATCACTAGCCTTAGTTGGCCATGGCATACAAAGCAACGTGACATTCAAACCATAACTGGAAACCAGCTACAGATTTCCCAGTTCTGAATTATAGAGCTGGAAGGGACCTGAGGGTCATCTAGCCCAATCCTCAGCAATCCAGGAATCACAACTAAAGCATCCATGACAGATGGCCATCCACCTTCTGCTTAAAAGCCACCAGTGAATGAGAGTCCACCACCCACAGCTCATTTCAGATCCTCAAAAACCATTGCCTGAACTGAGCTTGATAGGAGGAGCAGGAGATCTCACTTGTTTGCTTTCTTGGGTTATTAACCCTCTTCTTCTGATACGCTATGCAGTTTGACAGGGATGGTCTTACCTGATACAGTTCAGCTCCCAAATCCAGATCCAATGGACAGCAAACAAGACTACTTTCCTTCCCCTTGCTCGTGTCATTTCTATAGCATCACATTTATTGCGCCAGGAGGGAAGCAGCAGCAGAAGGTGGATTTCTGAAGTCTATGTCTATTTACAAGATGTGTGGTTGGCGTTACTGCAGTACCCTTGCTAGGACCTATGAGGGCTTCTTCCTCTGCTGGTGGGTTTCAAGAGCAGTTGTTATTATTTAATAATTTGCAGCAAGGTTTGTGGCAAGTGGAAAACAGGCCTGCCTAGTGTTACCCTAAACCCAGCAAACATAGGAAAAGAATTCATCTTCTGCAAACCTCAGTAAAAGATCTTACCCTTCACCTCTGCCAAAAATGCTGACTTTTTAAATAAAGGCGGATTTTCTTCCCATTGTGAAGCCATGTGGCCGCTTAATGAGGTGGTGGTGTAGTCACACAGGCAATATTAACTAGGCTTCCAGTGCTAGCTGAGCTAATAACTTCATATCCTAATACCCATCTGAGCAGCTGAAATGTTTTGCATTTTTTAAAGTCTATCTGCTGAGCCTGAATTAATGAGGGGTGTGCAGGGAGGGGGTTCTGAATGCATCCCGGGAGTGACTGATTAGTTCTACTGCACAGTGACAACAGACCCTGTCATGGACACAGCCGCTGACCTTTCTTGAAACAGAACTGTATGTAACAGATAAGAATATTTAACAACAATTAACGTCACATTGGTGGCGGGGGGGGGGGGTGAAAGGCTCCATCGAAAATTCCACAGCAAATTGCTCAAGGAGAAATGTCAAGCCTCCTCTTCATAACTTAACCCTACCTGTGATCCTGGAATTAAAAGGAAGGGGGTGGGAAAAGAAGGCTCTCTGAAAAGACTGGGTGAATGAAGAGCATAATACCTCACTACGTAGCAGACTTACTGTTGTTTAAAAACCAAGCCGTAAGAGAAGTTGACAGTTAACCCCAGGGATACCTGGAGGAAAATGTGAGACAGGTGGGCCCTGCCCCTCTTCTCTGTGTGGTTCTGGCATAACTAATGCTAGCAGATGGCATCTTGTGTTTAAGGCAGGGCTTTCTAGAGTTTGGCCAGTGTGTGTGTGTGTGTGTTTGTGTGTGTGTGTGTGTGTGTGTGTTGTGTGCTTTTGTGGGTTGAAAGGATCTGTGCCTGAGCTGAGTCTTTTTGATTTGCTGTTGCAAAAATGGGCAGAGTCTCCCCTTCCAGGTGTGCTGACTAGAAGCAGTTCCTCATTAACTTGCTCTCCTTTTGTGGGCAGTGGAAGTTCAGTCTTCTTTGGAGGAGTGAAAAGAATGGGGAGGTGATGCCTTTGTTTTAAAAACAGATGTGACAGTTTACAGAGGTACAGGTGGGGAAAAATATGTTTGGGAATAGCAGCAAGTATTGCTGGTATTAATCCATCATTGGTTTAGCTCTCCTGCCCTCTATTGCACCTAGTCCTGAGGTGGTTGTGGTGAACAGTTCCCCAAGTTCAGCTTGAACCTGAAGGCCTGTGAATTGGGAGCAGATTTCCCTGCACAACTTGGGATTCTACTAGAGAAACATATGAGGAACCATGTGATTCTAGAGAGCCAATCCAGTTTCACTGCCTTTCATATTGCTCTACTGCATAGCAACACTCTGTGCAACTGGTTGCTGAGGAAATCTAGCAGGCTAGTCTTCTTTGCTGTCAGAACTTCTTGTTTTGTCGACCTGTTTTTTTGCCAACTCTCCAAACATGGGACTTGATTGTGTTAACAATTGGACTGGGCACCTGATGTGACGAATCTTTAACGTAAGCTTAGTCATGAAGTAGTGATTCTGTAAGCAAGTATCGCTGGGTGGGGCCCCTCAGGCAGGTGGTAACAATTAGTCCCCAAAGTGGGAGCAAGTGATGGGGCTGGCTGGCTGCCAGCATCCCCCAACTCGTATAAATCTTTGAGTTAACCTGCCGGGGGGGCAGAGAACACACCATGGATGAGACTGCTGTTTGATGTTCTGTAGCTGGTGCCAGAGAAGACGTCAATAAAGCCTGCTAACCCATTCAGTGCCTGCGTGTGAGTGATTAGTAGCTAGAGGGAGGACACGGGGAAAGCGACCCCCTCCTTGACAAGCTTCAGCATCCTCGGGAAATTACAGTTCCTGGGATAGGTTTGGGAGGAGATAGCCATGACAATTTAGACTGGCATAAAACTGATGTTCAAAATGTAGGCTTCTCTTCTATTGGGACAATCTTAAGTTCAGTTCTCCACTTTCCACATCAGTTTACAAATTTTCTTTTAAAAAGTATTCATGAAGTTTGTCAGCATTTTCCTGTGTATTTTTCCTACTATAAATACTTTTCCATGCAATTTTGCCTAATATGCACATTTTCTGCAAGATATTTATCCTAATGAAATGCATTTTGTGTTATTTTCACCATAACCACCTTTTTATAAACACTCTCTTGTAATGGCACATTTTTCGGCACATCATTTGGTTGGAAAATTCTTACACAACATTCAGAGAAGTCTGAATTTCAAAGGATAGTTGCCTTTTGGTTTGAATATTGTTTCAGGTTCTGCAAATTAGGTAGGTTTGCATGAGAAGGTGAACTGAATTTCTGTCCTTTCCCTATTCTTCTGTCACTGACTCTAACAAGAGTATTTGAAAGGCTGGTCAGTAGGGTTGTTGTTTTTCAGTTAATGACCCTTACCTTGTCTTACAGAATGCCTTGGAAAGGTAGAAACCTGTGATGTGCTATGAGCTTTTATACTTTAGCTCATGTGGGGGGGAGAGAGAGAGACTGTGCACACAATTTTAGACAACATCAATCTCTAACTGATGTTATTTACAGTTGCCAAGTAACAGTCACATATCCACGATTCAAAACATCAATAGATGTGGTCATTACTGCTATTAGGCAAATTTGACAAGATGTTTGTGGGGGTTCAGTATGGGGAGTTTCTGAGGAGGAAATTGTTCTGATCTTCTGTCACATCTGTTCCAGATTACAATGCGACTGCATTTATGAATACTACTACTGTGGGATGGGGGAAAGGACCCTGACACAAATTATTCTCCCTTACCGCTATTTGGATGCACACACATGGAAGATAAAAAGAAATCTTTCTTTTGCCTTTTTAAAATTAAGGGTGAATGTTTAAAACAAGGTGGGGTAACCTGTGGCCTGCTAAATGTTATAGGGCACCAGCTTCCATCAACCCTAGCCAACATGGCTCATGGGAAGAGGTGATAGGAGCTGCAGACCAGCAACATCCACCCACCCCTCGTCGAAAATCTCTCCCCTCCAGTTCCAGAGGGATAGTTGAGTTTGCAGTTCAAATTATATGAGAGCCTGAAGCTACTAATTGGATTTGCAAAAAAACATAGATGTAATTATGGTCAGCAAAAATTATTTTGCGGCTCCCCTCAAGTCTCCTGACTTGAGCTCTTACCAACTGAGATGGAAAATGAGTTAATCATTTCAACACTAGGCACTCATGCCTTCGTTCCATTGTGCAGCTGCCAGCTATTAATACTCAACCAGAGTTAATGGAGGTAATGTCACTTCCAGAGCTTCTCCAATACTTTCAGTGGGTGGACTACAACATATCTAACCTGTCCTAGTTGGCTGATTATTCCAGCTAGTTCTGCTGTAATGTCCTTAAAACATTTGGCAGTGTTTATGTGGCTTTGGAGGAGTTACTGGAAAGGGCCATAGCTCAGTAGTATTGCTGATTATTCTTTTATGCCAAGGGTTTCAGCTCGGAACAAATCAGGACAGATCCACACCATAGATTTAAAGCACATCCAATGGACATCTAAAGCACATGACTTACCCCCAAGGGAATCCTGGGTTTCCCCACACTCAGCATCCTTATCATACTACAATTCCCAGGATTCTTTGGAGGAAGTCACATGCTTTCAATGCGTGTTGGATGTGCTTTAATTGTATGGTGTGCATTTGCCCTCAGTCTTGTTCCAGTCTGTGTCACTTTTGCATATACTTGCACATTGCAACATCATCACTACTTACAGTACTACTATTATTTACATTTGTATACTGTCCTTCATCTGAACTTCTCAGGGCAGTTCACAGCATAAAAATACAAGATAAAAACACAAAATGAAAAATAAAAACAAGAACAAGAACAAAGCAAAACAATATGCCGCCACTCCCCAAAACACATTTAACACATAGGATGTTCATCAGCCAAAGGCCTGACTGAAGAAGGATGTTCTCACCTGGTGCCTAAAGGTGTATAATGAAGCCAGCAGGTGACCCTCCCTGGGAAGAGCATTCTACAAACGGGGAGCCACTGCAGAAAAGGCCAGGTCTTGTGTTGCAACCCTCTGGACCTCTTGTTGAGGAACACACAAAGAAGGGCCTCAAAGGATGATCTCAGGGTCCAGGAAGGTTCAGATGGGGAGAGGTGGTCCTTGAGGTACTGCAATCCTGAGCTGTTTAAGGCTTTATAGGTCAAAACCAGCACTTTGAATTGGGCCAAGAAACTGTAATTGGCAGCCAGTGCAGTCCAGCCAGGATCAGTATAATATGCTCAAACCATCTTGCCCTACTGAGCAACCCAGTTGCCAAATTTGGCAGCAGCTGAAGTTTCCGAACCATCCTTTCCATCCCATTTCCCCATTAATGTGAGAACTGATATTGAAATCTATCCAAAACTTGTAGTTTAAAACATTACCCCCACTGAAAATATATATTTGTAAAAACTTTTTTCTCTCAAAATATGCACTTCAAATTTTATTTTCTCTCAAAGCATGCATTTCTAAGCATATTTTGTCACAGAACAGCAGAGAACAGTGTCAGGGCACTCAGGAAATGTAAAAATGAGTGGATAACTTAAGTTCCCATTAGCACAAGAGATGCAGATCAGATCAGTTCTTATTGTAATTTGCAAAGATTGAATTCTCAAGTATCCTTAGTTCTAGCTTCAGTACTTGTTATCTCAAAGAAGCAGGTAGGAGACACTGGGAAAGATGTGTGTCTGAGACCGTAGAGTGCTGTTGTTAGTCAGAAAAGATGTTAATTCTATACACCAATGGTCTGACTCAATAAGGCAGCTGCATATGAGTTAGTGAGATTATCTGGTGTTTTGAGTAGAAATAGCCTATTTGTCATTAGAATGCAAGGGCAAAATATGTCCCTTCATTCAGTTCAATAATATTGAGATGTTCAAATTCAACAGTCTTTGTAGTAATTGTGCCCAGAATCAGTTCAAGACATTTTGTTGCCAGAGACAGAGTGGTAAATAGTGCGCGCACGCACACACACACACATGTGTATTTTGACACCTGAGGCAAAAAATAAAATAAAATCCTGTAAGCTCATTTCCTCCTGCATGGCAGAAAAAAAATACAACCATAATAAATTAAAAAACACTCACTCTGCCTAGAGGCAGGGCCGGCTCTGATTGTGCAAATCCTCCTCTTTCTACAAAGATTAAGATAAAACCATGTATACAATTTAATGTTAGTTTCTTCAAAACCATAAGACGCAGGACCTAGTATCATGGAAACATCTAAAAACAGGCACCAATACCTTTAGCAACACCATCTTCCACATAGAAGTCAGCTGTTGCCTAAGCTTTGGTGGCCTGTGTTGGCCATAATGGCCTATTTTTTCTCCATAGTTGGGAACTGGGAGATTCTGCCTAGAGGCAGGATGTACCAATGAGCAGTATTTAGCTTCTTTAAAAGGAGAGGCTTACTCTGAAGCCTCCCTTGAAGTCCTACCTATGATCACCGTAGATTTTGCAGGGTCTGGCTTAAGGTAAGAAAAGATCACTCCACTCATTCTAAGAGGCATTTGCTTTTCCTTACATCCTGCATATAAGAGCAAAAATACTCTGTCTGTGACTGAATATGAGAGACTCAGATTTCAGGGTTTGGCATCAGTTTATGAATTAGATTCCAGATCTGAATCTTGGCACCAGTAATCACTGGCTGAAACTGAGCAAATACATTTGTTTACTGTTGATGGCACAGCATCCCTTCTGGAATTGGATTTCGTTGCAAATTACATACTTGCATGGGTTCCGTGAGAGCAATTCTGTTTACTCTCCAAAATGGGTGAAGGGAAAACATATTCAGGATTGAATATCAATTCTGCAGTGTAAGAAATGTGCCAATTTTTTGTTGTTGTCCCCCCCCCCCATTATATCCATGATGTGAGCTTCCTATAGAGTCTATGGCATAGATATTTACGTAGCATAAAAATAGGCTCTTAAAGTGACTTGCAGCTTTGCATTTGTGGAAAAAACATAAGATCTGGATATCTCAGCATAATAAAGCATTGCTGTTCATGATGTGCATCGGCCTTCATCAGTGTGGTGACCTCTAGATGTTTTGGACTACAACTCCCATCAGCCCCAGCTAATGCAGGTTGTCTGGAGGACACCAGGTTGATCCACAGCACTGCAGGGGGCCTAACATATGATAAGAGAGCAGTGAATGGCTTGTTCAGCTCTGTAGCTGAAGTCAGCATCAGAGAAAAGAGACAGCATTGCAAAAACAGAGGCAGGGCACCCAGCAAGCAGTGGCGGAGGAAGGGGGTGCAGGCTGCCCTGGGTGTCATCACTGAGAGGGGGGGTGACAAAATGACATAAATATGAGTTTTTTAAAAAATTGGGCTCACGAAACTTTTTAGTTTAGTCAACAAATGTAACGAAATGCAGCTGGCACTGGGCGCCACACCACGGGGGCTGGCACTAACCCCAGGGCCTGCAGCGTGCCTGAGCCACACATCTCTCCTGGGAGTGACCTGGTGGCTTAAGCACCTGCAGGTTCTGCGCTGCCTGAAACGGCAGCATGGAACTTGTGTCTGCCCTCCGCCTCTCCCTCAGCTGCCCGACAGCTGAGGGGGAGGCGGCGGAGAGGCTCCAAGCAGTGCACCGCTCCCCCATGGGCTGCTCACCACACCCCCGCATGCTGGACGCGCACGCCGCACCCGGCACCCGAGCGGCTAGCTCCGCCGCTGCCAGCAAGCACAGTTAACAAGCAAAATGCTTCTTTAAAATGTGAGAAGACACTCTGCAAAGTTCAGCACTGTCGATGATTCAATATGTGTCTGAACCTCACACCTACTAAATAAGCGTAGACGAAGGTTACAGGAGTAGATAGCTCCTAATTAGAACATTTGAATATTGATTTAGAGAGGGGGAGGAATGCTAAATAAAGTGATTGTTTGTAAAGTTGATCTGCAGTGAACTTTCTCCCCCAAAGCTGTATAAGCTCGGATTGCAAATCCGTAATTGACCCGGCGTTTTGGGAAAAGGCAAACACAATTGCAGGTTTATTAAATGACTAATCAAGTGTTCATTGGCAGCAGTGGGGAACCAGGGGATCCAAGTTGGCCCATGAAGCCATTTCCCCCATCCCATGCCCATGCTTCAGCTGACATCACTTGCGATGTTATCGGATGGGCAGGAGGGCATGGTTAAATCCTGCATTGGCTGGGCATGCTTGCTTCCAGCAGGGAATAGGGGCACATAGCCAAACTGAGTAGCATTTATCCACCATTCATCAGCTTGTGAGTCCTCGGTTCAGCAGGATTCCGTGGAAACCTTCCTGATTCAAGAAAGGATTTGCACAGAAACCCCTGCTCAGATGAAGGAGGGCACCCTCCATTTTAACAAGAGATTCCCAATGCAAACTCCTTCCTCTTGTGTGTGTTTGGTGCCATTTTTGGATACATCAGCAATGACACTTACACCCTGGACAGTGAAAATAGAGAAAATAATGTTACAGTTTTGAGCGCTGTGAAAATGTCGTTTCAGCAACAGAAACCTAATGTTCTTGTGCAGGAAATGTGCAGAATTCGGGTGACAGATGAGAAACAGATGTGCCTATATGTCCTTTTTGGGAAGATCCTAAGTGATGTTAATGATGCAAGAGCCAGGAAAGGAAGCCAGGTGTCCTGACGCACTCTTCTCCAGTAACACTAATCTCCTCCAAGTAATCTGTGTGAACAATGCAGCTGAAAGTGAATCACCGAAGTAGCCTCAGTGGTTCACATCATTACACCTGGGGGATGAGTCATCTCTCCAGCCCGTACTGTAAGGCATGCACAATAAAAAGGGGCAATTTACTGGCTTTTATCAATTCAATTAGAGAGTGTTTTCAGTAACTGAGAAGGAGCAAGCAGGGAGCTGAATAAATCTCAGCGTTCACTGCAGTTGTGCCCAACATCACCATTGCTCTGATGTTACCACATTAATAGATGTGAGGGAAATCTTCTGAACTGTAGAATGCACCAGAAATGTAACCCCTTAGCCAGCCAGGGCTGTTTGTACCTAAACAGTCAAGAAAACTCAGATGCTGAGTATCATAGAAGTCAATGGGTTCTTTGGAACTGATTGTGGAAGAGTATTATTTCATGCAAGAATGGGGGCTTCTTTCAATCCAAAGGCTGTGTTCCTTCATGGGCAGCCTTCCAAGAACCACATATCAGTGATGGTTGGGGACAGAAGCAAAAAGTGGGTGAGGTTACATATGTGGTGCTTAACTTTCCTGAGTAGGCTACGTTCCAGCCACCTGGACGTTGAAGGTTCCTACACAGCCACCCACTTCACACGTATTTCCATATTTCTCCAGGCAAGCAAGAAGCTTTCAAGGAGGCATCCCAGCCAGACAAAAGCAGCTGGAGAGAGTGCAGGGCATGGATGGTGAAAGGGGCTTTGCCAGGCAGAAAGCCCTGAGGGCCAGAGAGAGAGAGAGAGTCCACAAAACAAAGCAGTGAACAAGAATATTATGAAGAATGTGCATGCATTCCATTAGTGTATAATCTATGTACATAGCATGGGGAGTGGGATCATGCCTACTGGGTCCTCCCTCTTCCTGTGTTCCCGTGGCATTAATTGTGAAAGAGCAGCTATTCATACTAACTTCATCTGCAAATTCTGTTCATGTATTTGGGACTCATCTGTTGGAATAATTTCCACTCACCCTGACACAGCCTGTGGCTACAATCCTAATTATGTCTACTCAGAAGGAAGTCCCATGGAATTCAGTGGGCCTTGCTCCCATGTAACTGGGGTTAGGATTACATCCTAAATACTGTACATACAGTTTCTACAGCCAGTTTTTAATCTATGATCTGCTCACTACTGGAATTTTTAGTCTGATGCTTGCTGTCTTCTAATTATAATTGCTGATCATTTTATTACGCGAAGGGAAGTCTTGTTTCTAATTTAACTCATTACATTTTAGTGTATTTCTTAAATGTAAGTCGATTTAATTGTCTCATCCGAAAATCAAATTATAAATAATGAACTAAACTAAAACTAAACCCTTTTCACAGGTTGTGCTGAATGGGTTGGAAGCAGACTTAGTCAGTAGATCTGCTGAAACCGATAGGACTTAAATTAGTTGTATTTGCCTTGCCCCACTGATTTCAATAGATTTAGTCTAAGGATGAAAAATTCTGGATCCAAACCACTGTTTGCAGGAGAAAAAAGTGAGGTCAGGGGCTAACAGCTCCAACTATACATATATCTGTAGAAATGAGAGCAGCCAAATATTCACTCCATTTACCAAAGATACTTGCTTTGAAGGCTGGGAGTGTCTGTGTGTGAAAACCCTGGATGCGGGCAGCATAAATGTCAACAAGCCACATTTCTTAGAGTAAATTAAATGTTTGGATATAAGAACTGACCTTGACTGCATCTCTTATATGCAATTAGGGTCCCACTTGCTTCTCATCCTGTATCCACACATAACATGTAACCACTGCACTTGTAAACTAAGTGGGATTCCAGCAAGGCAGGTGATCTCTCAGTAAACATGTAATCTCTCACTGACACATTAAGCACAAGTGTCCTCTTTGCCAGAAGGTTTGCTCTTCATTCCTCTCATCACTCTTCAGTTCAAAACTTTAGCCCCAGTGAAATGTTGTGAAATAATCCAGAGAACCAAATATGGATTGAGTCCTTAATTATAGAAGGAGTAAGGAGAAGCTTCTGTCTGGTTTATCAGACCGATGAGCTGACCTTCCACTTTTAACATTTTATAATAAAGGACATGGGTTGGACTACTTCAAATTAGGCAGTTTGAGTGTTGATTTTTTCCTTAATTTAAAAAACATAAAAGTGTTGTTTCTAGATTCACAGAACACTGTATATTTTTGAAAGTTGTTTGTTCACCATGCATTTGGACACCCTGTAAGATATCATAACCAATTTTTGTAGGATGGTTCCTGAGATAAAGGAGCAGGTTTTCACCTGTGTTTGGCCAGTTTTATTCCATTTGAATTAATATGGCAGACTGAGCCCTATAAAAGTGTTTTGATTTTAATCACCGATTTCAAAACTTAGAATTTCCAAGCAGGTAAAAGGCTGCTAGAATAATATAAAAATGCACCATCAAGTTTGGAGAGTGGAAATGAGTACCCACATTCTTTCAACCTACCTTTCAGTCACCATTCGGGTCCATGTGAGAGCCAGCCACATACACACAGGTTCATTCATCATTCAGCTACTACAACATCACATGAACACTTGCTTGGCCATCAGGGATCAAACACTGCATGCAGAGCTTTCGTGTTTCCTAACACCACTTCAAACACTTTCAAAGGAAGCAATTAACATGTGTGATGGCATACTAAGTGATATGTGTGCATGCCTGATCCAGCTCTGAATCAGCTCTGGGAGAAAAAAGTTGTTGCATGCATTATACTTCAAAACCACCACTGTCTTGAAAAAACAGTTGGCTGTGAACAACACTGTGAGCTAGGACATTTTGACTTTCTACTGCTTTTTCTGTCTGTGTGCTATTGGGCTTGAGGGGCATATCCAGTTTCATTATGGGGCAAAGTGGTCTAGAACAATGTGAACTTCTCCAGCCAGGGCTTTTCACCACAATATATTCTTTCACATGTACACAAAGGGCACAGCTGTTTGTGCAAGAATCCAGGAAGAAGACATGGCTGACTTAATGGCTGTCTGAATAGGAGTGTACTGCATTGCTACGTTTTGTTGCAGGTCCCACCTGGAATTGCTGATATGAATCATGCTTCTGATCCATGGGGGACCACTAAGATGATCTCACTAAGATGCCTGGGACATATTGGGGAAGGCGATCTGGACCTTTCCTAATGAACCCTTTCTCTTGCTCAAAAAGGGATGGCCTGCACTGCTACATCAAAGAGGTCCTATGATCTAGCTCTGCAAATTCATTCCAACACACTTCAAGTACTATTGTGTGTATAATGTAGTAGATAGACGACAAAACATTGGATTGTATGTCATGCTTGGTAATGGTTTCCTATGTCCTGTTTATTGTAGGTAAAGCCAGGTCTATAAAGGGTTACCACGCCAGTTGAGCCCCCCTACCTGGTGGGCAAGGAGGAACTGCACTCTTGTACCCAAAGCACCATTCCTGGTGAGTGATTTGACACAATTCAGTTTAAGGTTAGCCAGTAAATTTGCATTCGCGACATAACTATTGTTGTGGAGAACTAAGAGTTTTATGAGACAAGATTATGTTATCTCTGAACAAAGGCTGTGGAAGGGAGGAGGTTTGTTCTGTGGTTAGCAAGGCTGATCTAAGACATTTGCTAGCTGAGGTGAATGGCAAGATGGTGCCCCCTCTACACACACATATTATGTGTATGAAACTGACTAGCAGTTGAATCTTCAACACTGTCAATGGGGCTACATCCTCCACAGCTCTTGAGGGTAGCAGAGCAGCTTAGTGGCACAGGGCAGGCATGCTCACTAGCAGTTCTGTCCTCCTGCTCCTCTACTGCCTGAGGCAGATGTATCACCATGCCTAATGGCAGGGCTGGGCATGATGGCTGGGCATATTCTAATGTAGAAAGCAAGCCTTGAATTTTTCACAGTTACTTGGCAGGGGGGTTGAATCTTGTCAATTCACAAACATGTATCAGATTCGTGAACATTCTGAAACAGCATGGAGCTTTATGAATTTTAATGCTGCACGACAAGCAGAAGCAACCAATTATTGTGTACACAGCAATTGGGAGGGGAACCACTTTATTAAGTTTTGAAGGATCACAAAGATTCTGTAGCATCTGGCCCATAACCTTTCTTGTGTCTAAGTTTTATGCTGGCAAAGCCAACAGTGATTTGTGTGTGTGATCTCTAGTGTCTGGAACAAAGATTCCTGCCCTGAGAGTGCCCTTTCAGGTACCTCTGGTGTCTATGAGCTCAGTAAGCTCAATCACAGTGTCTAATCACAAATTAATCCAGACTCTAATCACTTGTCCCAGTCATTTATCACATGTCGCAGTTCCTGTCTACCTTGGATTAATATTGCATTCTATACCCTTTTAAAGTGGTGGCCTGTCTGTGACCTCTGTAGCCCCCACTGAAGGAAAAGTGAACTGCATTCCAAAAAAAGACATGCAAGAGAAGAGTAAATAGGAAAGTGAACAGTTTTTAAAGCTGCCTTTGGTCAAATGCTGCCTGAAATTCATGCATCTGAGATAACTGATATCATATCTCTCACTGAAGCTGTCTATTGAACTGAAAAAGATGCCCATGTACTGAAACCAATAAAACGTTGGTCATATGGACAGTAACTGTTAATATTTCCCTTATATGGATCTGGATGTCTTTATCATGGGGAGAAAACTTTGAGAAGAAGAACATTATTTTAGGCAACCACAGAACTCTCACTCTTCAGGGCATCGGCTGATGTCATAAGCCAACTTTAGAAATACAACTTGAGAAAGGGACACATTAAGCAATGCAGTACAATGCTAATCCTTTTGACCCCCGGGTCAAGCACAACTATTAATAAACGCATGCTCTGTATCTTTGACTCCAGCAAAAGGGTGTTCTGTACATACACATAAACATGTACTTGGAATGGCTACTGGGTTCATTCAAGCTTCTGATGAACACATGCCACCTTTTTCTAAAAGGCTTTTTTCTACAAAGCTTTGTTTAGATCTTTGTCTTTCTATATACTGGCCTTTTAAAAATAACTCTAAATGTTGCTGCCTTAATTTTGATTATTTTAAATCACTGTAGTTGTTTGGCTTTATGGTTCTGAGGACTGCCTTAGGCAAGCAAGGCCCCCAAAGATGGCATATAAGACTTTTCCATAATATGTTTTGCCTCATGAAAATATTGGTGAATAAACACATCATGGCTTAGCTATATAATATTTGCACTCCGTCTCCCTGAATGTGATAATATTTTTTTTAAAAAAAATAATACGTAGCTTTCTTATTGTGCTTCTAGAGTGAGTTAATCAAGAGTGCTGTAAAATTATAGATGAGAAGGTGCCAGATCAAAATCTATATTGGGTAGTGATCTTTTGCCTCAGTTATGTTATCTTATATTGGTAATATTTATCAGCCAGATAATTATGGCAAAGTCTTAATTAGCCAAAATATTTGGTCCAGTGTTACCTAGGCACCAAAATGCCTCTCTGCTATCTCTCCCTGCTTATATCTCCACTGTGCCCTTGGCTTCTAGCACCTTAGGTACCCACTAGAGTATATCACAAAACCAATTGGAATGGGCAGGTCACCATTAGTTCTGAGTGAATCTCAAACCATACACATCCCTGCTTACTGAAGGGAAACAGTATATAGGAACCAGAAATTGTGGGGGTTACTTTAGAAGCTAGAAGGAACTGGTGCATAAAATAAAATGCACACTATTTTGAGAAACAGTAATTTAGGAAATAATGGCAGGTCTGTTTAGAGGACTGAGCACAGTGAACTGTGGACAATGGAGTGTTTTATTCTGCCAGTTCTCTGGTAAAATCCTGGATTCCTTTCTGAGAATCAATAAATGTAGAGACATAGCCACAATATTTTCCAGGTGGCCTCAGGCCAGGAATTGTCCACAGTTGAAAAGAATTGGCAAACAAAAAACTGCATTATTTTTAGGCGATGGAGTAAATGATGCTCTCAGCCTCTTCATTCATTTGGCAGTGAGTAAAGGCTTCCGCCTCACCTGTTTAAAATCTAAAAAAAGGATGACAATGAATTCCATTTGAAAAATGAAAAAATGGGGTGAAACAGTATAAACATTTTGAAACATAGTGATGTTAGTGTTATCAAGATTGGTGGAATTTAGTGATTTCAACCGTGAGAAAGGCCCCAGAAATGAAGGTTTGGGAAATTATGCTCTGCCTTCCATTCCACAGACACAAGCCATTATTATGCAGGTCTTAAGGGGCACCACAAACAGCAGACATATCTTCCCAAGAAAGTCCCCCATGTACAGGCCAGGAAAATGAAGCAGAGAATTGAATTTTGTTTGACGTCTTCTGATGTGCCCATAATTTTTTATTTGATGCACGTGGACATGAGAGTTCAAATTTGAATAGTATATTTCACATTTGTTTTGGCTTTGGTGCCAAGTTATTATACAACAACTTTAAGAATGCTTCAGAAATTCTCTTTTTTAATTTTTATAAGTTTTTCAACATATTATTTCCAACAATAATTTAACATAATTTCATATCTTGTACCATTTTTTTTTACTTCCATCAATCACATCTGAGAATTTTCCAATCTATTCACTTAATATACATTTCTTACTTTCACTATTACATTTAAATCTCATAACTAACATCTCTATAGAATGCTTCAGAAATTCTCATCTAATTTCTTCATGGGTTTTTGGAGTGCTGAATTCCCTGGTCTTGTTTCTGAAGTGGAAGGACCAGTGAGTTAGGTATTCCCCACTGCTGTATCTTACATTATTGTATTCCTTCCAAAGTCTACGCAGAGCAGAGCATTGTGTATGCATGAGTGCTGTGCTTAAACCTGACCTTAACTATTTTCTTCCTCATTGAAAGAGGCTTCCATTTTTCTCCCTTATTTACACAACACTTTATAATTTCTTTACAATCTTTGCCATTGACGAGTTGACTTTTTATCATTGTGAAATGGCTGAGGGTGGTGTGTATGTGTGTTTCTTTACACTAAAAATATACCCAGTGCTCTATAACATCCCATGATGGATGAGGAAAGCCTGAAAGGAGTTATCTCTACCCACATTAGGTTGGATGTGGGTAGAAACCTGCACATGATTGGGAACACTGATGAAGCAGGAGTCATTCCTTAATTACAAGGAGATTTCCACTCCCTTTCAAGTACTCACAGGTAATCACTAGAAATAGAGAAAAAAATTGATTCAATTTACATTTAAAGACAACAGGGACCTTGAGAGTGGGGGGCAATATGCAGCCCCTCTGTGCCTTTTTCAGAAGTGGAGATTTTGCCAATCCAGAATTCAGAAGGAGTGGAATGTTGGGCCAAGCAAACCAGAGAAATAATAAATAACTGCAAAGGGAGGAATCGCTCTTTTCCTTCATTTCAGGGCAGACATTCCTTGGTGCACTGTTTCATAGCTTTGTTTGGTAAGATGGTTCTCTTTTCACCTATCATGGAGTAAAAATACTTCTTCCTCATTTCAGTCTCTATATTTTGGCAAAATACCAATAGTAAATATTTTGTCTGTTGAGTTCCACTGTAGAAGCTGGTATGATATTTGGTCCAGTGGAGCACAGTTTGTTCTGATGGTTGCTGAATGACTATTTGACTCCTTGTCAGTCTGCTACAGATTAATCCAAAGTCCAACATGTGCTGTTCTAATAAAACAAGGAGTTGTTTTCAAAAGTTTTCACCTGAAGCCTCAGTGAGGCACAGGTAGGGTTTTTCCCCATCGTTCCTTCCTGTTGAAAGCCAAGACCCAGGTAGAGAGAGTTAAATACTGAAAGTAACCCAGATCTTGTTAATCTAATTTTTATCTGAAAATGGAAGTGTGAGTGAGTGAGGCCTAATTCACCTATGCACACTTCAGTGTAGTCACTGTTTGAAAATGCAGCTTTGTGGAGATAATGCCATGTAGCAAATCTGTTCATGCAAAGGGGCTCATCCACATGGCTCTGGCAATTTGGTCAGTGTGGTGTGGTGGTTAGAATATTGGATTAGAACTGAGAAGCTCTAGGTCCAAATCCTCAATCAGTCATTAAGCCCACTTGGTAACTTTTGGACAGCTACTGTGTCTCAGCTTTACCTAAATTACAGGGCTGTTGTTGGGAGAACCGTGTACAATGTATTGAGCTCCTTGGAGAAAACATAGGATTTGAATGCAATGCATGTTCACAATGCTAGCACAAGCCTTACACTGTTTCTACTGGCATTGTGAAAACCATCCAAACCACCGTGGGTGAATTAACTGAGCAAAGGGCCAACCACGTGCAGCTGTTCCAAGCAAATGGTTTTGACTCAGCTACCATGGCATGTAGGAACTGAAATGGTAGTATTCCTTGTGTGTTTATTCATTTGTCAGCCTCTTCAGCCCACCTTGCATACCAGCTGCATCTTTGGGGATAACTGTGCATTAAAAAATATACTTCAGAAAGCAAACAATAATTGCTTTTGGGAGAGCTTGCTCAACATCAGTTAGGAATATGTGCTGCATGTGGAGCTGCTCTTGGACGTGGTCTGGAAACTTCAGCTGGTGCAGAATGCTGATGGGGACAGATAGCTGACAACATGTGACAACTTTGCTAAAATATCTGCATTGGATGCTGATATGTTACTGGGATAGGTTCATGGTTCTTGTATTAGTATACAAAGCCCTGAACACCTTGGATCCATGAAACCTTAATGACCACCTGAGCCTGTTTATCCCACTGAGATCATCCAGAGATGATTGTCCCTTGTGTTACCAAGGCCTGCCTGGCTTCAACTACCGGTAGTAGCTGGACATTTAATGTTGCTGCTCCCATTCTGTGGGATACCCTTCTAATGTAGATTCAGCAGGCATCCTTGCAGTCTGAAAGGCCTATTGGTCTGTTTCATTTTCTCTTTTACCTGAGTGGCCATTATAGAAATACTTTTAAAAATATAATAAAGTAAATTTACAAGTAACATAATTATTATAATAATAGCCTTTTGTAATCTCACTGTACGAAGCTTTCACCGGACTTATCTGAAGGCTCATGATGAGAAGTGACTGACAGTAACTGCACTGATGTATCAGGTATGACATGTGGACCAGGAAATACAAAGAGAGAAATGAAGTTTCATAATGTGTTTTGAGAGGAGCAGGCAGACAGACAGAATGGACAGGTGCTTTCGGCAGCAAAATTTTAACTATGGCATTTTGCTTCTTGACAGACCAGCATTTCTTTTTAATGGAGTGCATTGCTAATTTCATGAGATTCCCAATGTCCATTCTTCCCATAATTTTCTTTAAATATATACCCCCCCCCCGACACTTAGCATATCAACAAGAATATATCATAGCAGGAATACGTCTCAAGTGGTGTGAAAATTTTCAATTTGCCATTTCTTTTGCTTGATGCATCACAACACCTATGGCATCTCTGCCTTTTCACACAGTCCTGGGCACATCAGAGACATGGGGTGTAGTGGACAGAGAGCTGGATTTCTTTCAGGGAAACCTGGATTTAAATTCCTGGCCAGACATCAAGTTCCCTGAATAGCTCTAGGCTAAAGTTGTGGGTGGTTTTCAAATTCCAGAGATGCTATTCTCCCCCTCCCGCTTTTGCATAAGCAAGTTAGCAAGGTCAGAGGCACATATGATAAAGATAACATGCCTCTTCTGAAAAGGAACTATATTTATATGTTTAAATTTACATTACAAGAACAATAGGAAAAAGAGAAAATATACCACTGACAGATAGTATCTCTGGAAAGGGAAAAGCACTCCGTAATGCTAGGTTCAAGACTGATTCTCATGAATATCTTGATATGGTAAAGTTCAGGTGCTTTTGTGGGGCAAGGTGGCGCATGTTGACTTGACTCCATCTCTTGGCATCATTTAAAATATGGGATAGTGATATTCATAATCCTATTATGTGAGAGTGTTCATAATATTTGATTACCCTGCCAAAATTTTACCATCACAACTTTACAAAATGGATATGTGACTCACAATTTGAGGCTGCAGTCTTAATACCGTAGAGAAAGCCCAGAAATACCTTTGGGACTGAAATTATTAGAGACGGGTTAATAACATCTTTATTTTTCCCCTTAAGTGCCTTTACATTTCTCTAGTGTTGCCCTCTTATGTGGATAAATATTTTTCCATACACATGAGACACTAGCTTTAAGGCACTATTTACTATTTAATTACACAGTAGTGTTCTTTAGGAAACCAAACTCCCATTCTACAGAAGATCCTCGTACCTCAGTCAGTATGCATTTTAATTTTTAATCAGTACAAAAAGTGGAAGCACAGCAAGCAACATCTTCTGAAGAACAACATTTTGGGTTCAAATTAAAATGGTAACATCTGAGGCTAGCTTCAGTTGCTTACTGGAGAATAAATACTTCCTGGTTTTGAGTATGTGGTATCATTAGTCCAACTATCACCAAAAGGCATCGACAAACAAGCATGAAGTATTAACAGGCTTGGAGAAACCCCATGGTTTGAGGTAGTATAAAACACATTAGGGGAAATAATGCTAAAAGGGAGGAGGTACTCAAGAACATCTCAGTGGGTACAGATTGCTGATTGCTGGGGTGGATGGGAAACATGGGTACATTGTGATTGGTTGGCTGGCTTTTACTCTGAGCAAGAACACTTTACACTGTTGCATTTTGTGGTTGGTCCGGCTTGTAACAATCCCAAAAGAAAGGAAGATACTAAAGCAGCCTGAGATTCTTCAATTCCTTCACACAGGTTCCTTTTCTATGGTTACCCTAAAAAAGCAAAAGCAAAAAAGCACACCTCTCTTCCTTGCAATTAAGTTTGAGTAGATCTGAATGTTCCCTAACAAAATGAATTTCAGTAGGGACAAATGTAATGTCTTGCACCTCGGCCAGAACAACCAGCTACACAAATATAAGATAGGGGCACCTGCCTTGCCATTAGTACATGTGGAAAGGATCTAGTGATCTAGGGACCACAAGCTTGTCATGAGTCAACAGTATGGTGCAGCAGCAAAAAAATCTAATGCTATTCTTACCTTCATCCCTAGAAGTATAGTGTCCTGATCAAGAGAAGTCATAGTTGCGCTCTATTCTGCCTTGGTCAGACCACACCTGGTGTACTGCATCCAGTTCTGAGCACCACAATTTAAGAAAAGCTGGACTGTGTGCTGAAGAGGGTGACCAAGATGATCAAGGGTCTGGAAACCAAGTCTTATGAGGAATGGTTGAGGGAACTGGGTATGTTTAGCCTGAGTAAGAGGAGACTGAGAGGAGATATGATAGTCACTTCAAATATCTAAAGGGCTGTCACATGGAATGTGAAGCAAGCTTGTTTTTTCCTGCTGTAGAGAGTAGGACCCAAAGCAATGTATTCAAGGTACAGGAACGGACATTTTGACTAAACGTCAGGAATAGCTTTCTGTAAGAGCTGTTTGACAGTGGAATGGGCTCCCTTGGAAGTTGGTGGACTCTCCTTCCTTTGAGGTTTTTAAGCAGAAGTTGGATGGTCATCTGTCATGGATACTTTAGTTGAGATTCCTGCATTGCAGGTGGTGGGGCTAGCTGACCCTTGAGGTCCCTTCCAACCCTATAATTCTATGACTCTATAGGGCTTCCAGAACAAATCTGCTTGCAAATAACATGTAAATGAGTTCTAAAACTGTGCTATATGCTATATTTCTGGAAGCTGCTGTTGTGTGAAAGCACTTTTAGATAGGACCATTTTGCAGAGACATCACCTTGCCAACAAAGGCTCGTATAGTTAAAGCTATGGTTTTCCCAGTAGTGATGTATGGAAGTGAGAGCTGGACCATAAAGAAGGCTGATCAATGAAAAATTGATGCTTTTGAATTATGGTGCTGGAGGAGACTCTTGAGAGTCCCATTGACTGCAAGAAGATCAAACCTATCCATTCCTAAGGAAATCAGCCCTGAGTGCTCACTGGAAGGACAGATCGTGAAGCTGAGGCTCCAATACTTTGGCCACCTCATGAGAAGAGAAGACTCCCTGGAAAAGACCCTGATGTTGGGAAAGATTGAGGGCACAAGAAGAAGGGGACGACAGAAGACGAGCTAGCAGGACAGTGTTCTCGAAGCTACCAGCATGAGTTTGACCAAACTGCGGGAGGCAGTGGAAGACAGAAGTGCCTGGCGTGCTCTGGTCCATGGGGTCATGAAGAGTCGGACACGACTAAACGACTAAACAACAACAGCAACAATTTTGTATTATGTTACACACCCCACAGCAGCCATTTTGTGACTAGAGGCCATTTCACTCTCCCAAAATTCCAGCGTGAACACTGGATCCTGAATTGATAGACCCTGAATAAGCACATGAATAGAACAGAGAACTGAGGTGCATTTGCCTAACATTCACATGCTCCTTATAAGTCTAAATGAATCCCCTTATGTTCAACTATAGATGTAAAGGGTGCCACCACACTGTTGGGAGCCCTGGAAAGCTTTCCTTCCTCATTGTATATGAAACTACTTAAGTTGGCAAGAACCTGTTTTGTAAACCTGATCCCTGTTTACTGTATTGCTCTGGCTCTCTCTTAAGCTGCGGGAAAGACTAGGCACCAACCCCCATCAGCCTTACTTCTTGGTAAACGTGCATAGGATTGGATGGTGTTTTACTCAATTGAGTGAGGCAGAAGTAATGGCTGTTCTGCTTTGCTTATACTGTTGCTGCATCTCTGCACACAGATTCTTCATGGTTTAAAGAAATTCTGCTTAATTTAATTTCATCATGTGGAAGACAGTCTAATTACTTGATCACCTGTTTCTGACTTGGTGTTGAATTCTTTTTGCATTTCTGATTTCCCCCTCTGGGACATGTATCTTCTTGCTAGCATCTGTTTCCCATACTCTTCTGTGAACACGGAAACTGATGATTAATTTAAGAGGAGTTCTGCCACGGTTGGTGGGCTTTAAATATGTCCAGTCCTCCCTCTCCACTTTTAGGGTAGATTTGCAAATACTGCAATTTTTGCAAGGACAATTATCCTCTTGAAAATTAGTTTACCTTCCTTTTAAAAAATAAATAAATACAAGATTTGGGCCAGTAGGCAGTTTCACATTTGTAACAGACCACAGTGTTTCATCCAATTGTGTATGCTTAAAACACAATTGCAGGCTACAAATAAATTTGTGCAATTAAAGCCCGATGGAAGTGAACTTAGAGGGAAAAGCAACTTTGAGAGGGGGCGGTAGAGAAGCAGCTATGGGGCCTTAGCCTCTGCCCCCCCCCACACACTTTTCCTGTAACTTCTTTCCCACAGCTCCCCTGTTTTCCTCATCTGGGCCTTGCCAGCTGATAGTCACCTCCCCACCCACCTTGCCTGAAATTCTGTGTTCTAAATAACAAGCTCATTGGAGCTCTCAATGTTTGATTCAAATTTGCATACATGTATACTCTCTCGCGGGTGGCTCTGTGGTCTAAACCACTGAGCCTAGGGCTTGCCGATCGGAAGGTCCCAGCTCCTGCCAACCTAGCAGTTTGAAAGCACGTCAAAGTGCAAGTAGATAAATAGGTACTGCTCCGGCAGGATGGTAAACGCCATTTCCGTGAGCTGCTCTGGTTTCGCCAGAAGCAGCTTAGTCATGGTGGCCACATGACCCGGAAAAACTGTCTGTGGACAAACGTTGGCTCCATTGGCCAGTAAAGCAAGATGAGTGCCGCAACTGCAGAGTCGTTCGTGACTGGACTTAACTGTCAGGAGTCCTTTACCTTTACCTTTTTTTATACTTTCTCCAGTGAATTGAAGCCAGAACAGTGCCAGTTATTTGCCATAGGGAAAACCTATGGCGTTTGTGGATAAGGATTTAAAGACCCTCTTGCAGTGGGCTTAAATGTATACAGTAAGTCCAGACCCAAGTCTTATGTGACCCTTGCTAAGTGCCTTAATGTCAGGGCCACTCAAAATGGAGCATTTTTGCTATTAGTGTATAGTTGCATCAGCCCAGTTTCTACCACTGTGATGTATGTGATGCAATTAATCTTATTTCCAATTTCTGCAACACCAAAAGAAACAACTGATTTATTTATTTAAATCTACATGCACACATGTCCACACACCTAGGTATTAATGATATCGCTACCAATGGTAGAGTGGTTCTAGAGCAGTAAGAGCTGCTCAACAGTAGAAGAGTCTCCCTCGGGAGGTTGTGGTCTCTCCTTTCTTGGAGGTTTTTAAGCAGAGGTTGGATGGCCATCAGTCATGGATGCTTTGGCTGAGATTCCTGCATTGCAGAGGGTTGGACAAGATGGCCCTTGGGTCCCTTCCAACTCTACGATTCTATGGTTTAAAGCCACCAAGATTTTCTTCATTGCATGGTTATTTTACGCCGGGCTGTACATTGTTTTAATTTGCAGTTATTGCTCCTTGGCTGTGAAATTTGTTTTGTTTCGATTTTGTGTGCAAAATTGTGTTTTGCTTTTGTAAACTGCCTAGAGAGAACATTGTACCACAGTGTGTCCTAAAAATCTTTAAAAATGCATAGATGAAATAGAGCAAGGTGAATGATGATGAATCTCCCCCTCAAACAAAAAAAAGCCCAACCCCAGAGGAACAAATTATGTACAAATTATCTACAATTATGTAATTTGAGTGAAGGAATTACTCTGGATATTTTTTGTCTTCTAATTGCCCTGATTACCATAATTAATATGAGCTATCAGACAATTCTGGAAGCAACACAACTTGCATATTTGGCATGGAGATCTAGTACAAAATGTACCCTGCTTTACTAATCAGTTAATCTCATGGGAGGCTGGCCCACTAGGGTGAACAGGGCACACTGCCTTCCCAACCTCAACCTACTGGCTTACTTACAACTAGCCCAGTGTTTGGCACATTTAGAAGTCAGCAGGGAGGAGGTTAGGGACAAAACTAGAGTTAGTTGGCTCTGCTTATCATTGGCTCCGACTTTGCCTGTTATTGTCATCACTGTTTTCTTCCCTATCAGCACCAATGAACACCAGCCACCACGGATAAATCCAGAGTCAGTGTGGTGTAGTTGTCAGAGTGGCATACTAGGACCTGGGAGACCACAGTTCATTTTCCACACAGCCAGGAAGCTCACTGGGCGGTCTTGGGCCAGTCACTGCCTCTCAGTCTAACCTACCCCACTGGCTTGTTGAGGGAAACGGTTAAACAAGGGAGAAGGAGAACCATGAATACCACCTTGAGCTTCTTGGAGAAAAAGATGGGATATAACTGCAGTAAAAAGGAAAGACTTCATAAAAGCAGAGGGCCCACATATCTGAAAGACCACCTCCTCCCATATCAGGCTGACTGTGTATTAAGATTGTCAGAGGATGGTCATATTCCATCTTTGGGATAAGTGCATTACGTATGCACTAAAGAGAGGGCCTTCTCTGTGGTGGTGCCTTGACTGTGGAATGCCCTCCAGGGGGAGGTGTGCTTGGCATTCTTCTCAGCTCCAGGTTAAAATACTTCTTATTTGCCCAGGCATTTTAAACTATGGTATTTTTCAGCTATTCTGTTGTATGGTTGGTTATTACCTATATTGCATTTGTAGATTTTAAATTCATATGCATACCTCCCAGGGTGAAGAACTATAGCTCAGTGGTAGAACATCTGCTTTGCACGCAGAAGATATCAAGTTCAATTCCAGGCATCTATGGTGGGGCTGATAATGTCTTCTGTCTGAATCCTTGGAAAGCTGCCATCCGTTTTTATAGATGTGGATGATATTGAGCTGCATTGAACAAGAGTTTGACTTGATATATATATATAGCAGCTACTTATTTTCCTATGAAATCTGTTTTTGGGTGAAGATAGAGCTTTACAGTGGTACCTCTAGTTATGAACTTAATTCGTTCCAGAGGTCCGTTCTTAACCTGAAACTGTTCTTAACTAGAGGCATGCTTTCGCTAATGGGGCCTCTTGCTGCCGCTGTGCTGCCGGCACACGATTTCTGTTCTCATCCTGAAGCAAAGTTCTTAACTCGAGGTACTATTTCTGGGTTAGCGGAGTTTGTAACCTGAAGTGTTTGTAACCTGAGGCGTTTGTAACTCACTGTATAAGTGAGTAACCACTGTATAAGTTTTGAAAATAAACAAACCATATGGAGGGCTGACAAACTGCTGGGCAGAACGTTCTGATTGCCCTGGTTCTGCCCACCCAGACTGAACATTGGCTTCTTCCCAAGGAAAAGGAGTGTAGGGTAGAGGCATCAGCTTCTCAACACCGCTGAGGGGGCCCAGCACAATGTCATGTGTATGGCATGGATGCAAAGAGCCAGGGGGTGGAGCCAAACGCCCTCTGAGCTGGTGCCTATGATGTAAGGAGACTTCCTGTTTCACTGGTTCCTTGTCTGAGCTCTGGTTTTCCTCTGTGTTTCTAGTCATAATAATGTAAGAAGAGCCTGGTTCAGGCCAGTGGCTCATCTACTCCAGCAGCCTGGTCTCATGGTGGCCAAACAGATGCCTGCACGGCAAATAGGACCCGAGTGCAACAGTACTCTCCCCTCCTGTGCTTTCCAGCAACTGGTAGTCACGAAGCATACCTCCTACAATGATGGAGCTAGAACCTAGCCATGAATAGCCTTATCTTCCACAACCTCTGTGAGAACAACCTAACTGAAGATGTTGGGGACTGAGTCTGACCCCTCCTGTGTGCAAAGTAAATGCTCTGCCATGGGCCCTTCTGCAGGTAAATGTGTGTGGCTGAAAATGCAATAGGCTCAGCTCTGCTTGTAATATATGCAATTATAAATCCAAGATGAAAGTCCCAAGATGAAAGCAGAAGTGTTAATTCTCTTCACATAAAACTAAAAGAGTTAAGACCTGGGCAGGTATCAGAAGTTACATGGAAGTACAAAGCAAATGGGGACAGACTCGCAAGCCTGGGAGGCTCTACATCACATACCTTCAACAGTAGCTTTGCCCTCCCAATCCAATATTCCTGTCTTATTACAAGAGTGCCCCCAACCTCTGCTACCAATAAGTTCTCCTGCCTCCTCTGCTATAACCTCCTGGCTCTTTCAATCTTCTCTTGCTCCCCATGTACCTGAAAACATGTCTTTATTATTTATCTGAGCCTTGTGTGAAGTCAAAGCCTTTCCCTTCTCAACCTTGGCTCTTCTTGTCATTCTCACACCTCTCTTTTCATTACACTCTGTAATTTTTCTGCCAAGCCTCTTCTCTTCCTGCATGTTTTACACCATGTGGCTCTGCCTTCCTTACTTTTAATTAGTTTTTTTCCTGATGGTCCCCCTTGCTCTGTTTTTTAATGCATTGCTTGCTGGCTATCAGAACCTCTGGGCAACCCTCTAATTTATCTCTCTGTGCTTCCCATTATCCAGCTGTGTCATTTGCCCTTTATTGATCCCCACCACCGCCACCCTTGAATCTATTCCGTGCTTCCCTGGTTTTTCTTCACCTTGTACTTCTTGGATTTAATTTTCCCAAGTTTGCTGCCTCACTGTTCAACATCCCAACTGGACTGGGCTTGTGCTTTGTAGCCTCTTACATTGCCTGCCATAGTTTTCCATCACATGCTTCACATCATTCAAGATTTAATTGGGGGGTTGCTTTCTTGTTTGCCAGTGACAGCTGTTTGGGTGTTAGGAGGACTACTGCTGCTAGGACTAATCTGTCTTTTGGCCACACCTCTACTGTTCACTTCAGATGGCAGCAGCAGAAAAACACTCTCTTCTTCAGTAGTTGCAATGGCATTTAAGATGAGTAAGATACATGTTTAAGAAGAATGGAGCTGCTAGGTTAAATCAGCAACACTGGCATAGACCAGAATTCTGCACTAGAGAAGCTCTACAAGTTATTTGAGGCTGCTGTCTTATCTCCACTGGGGATGGAGGAGAAATTCAGTTTTGTTTGCATTTTAATTAGAAACTTCCTAACTAACACATCTCGAACCAATATTCAAACTGAAATGCAACTAGCCTTTGAAATTTGCACTGTGCGGAATTTTGCAATGCAGTTGTCCAACCAAATAATTTGTACACAAATGCATATGTTAGTGGGCAATGTGCATAAAACAAATACACCTATTTTGCACAGAATTTTCACATATAGGTAAAGGTAAAGGTACCCCTGCCCTTATAGGCCAGTCGTGTCCGACTCTAGGGTTGTGCGCCCATCTCACTTAAGAGGCCGGGGGCCAGCGCTGTCCGGAGACACTTCCAGGTCATGTGGCCAGCGTGACAAGCTGCATCTGGCGAGCCAGCACAGCACACGGAAACGCCGTTTACCTTCCCGCTAGTAAGCGGTCCCTATTTATCTACTTGCACTTAGGGGTGCTTTCGAACTGCTAGGTTGGCAGGCGCTGGGACCGAGCAGCGGGAGTGCACCCCGCCGTGGGGATTCAAACCACCGACCTGACAATCAGCAAGTCCTAGGCACTGAGGTTTTACCCACAGCGCCACCCGCGCCCCCGAATTTTCACATATATTTGTCTAAATGTGGTTATTGGGAGAAATTCGCACTAAAATGCTAGTGGATATTCATGAGGGTTTTTTTATTTAAAAAATCTTAAATTGCTGAGAAAATGTGGAGAACTGAAGACTGAAAAAATGAGAGATACAGAGAATCAAAATAAGCAGATTCATATTCCTAACTTCCACTTACGAACCTGTCATTGCCCTTATTCAAATTCCATTTTCCCATGCATAGCTTAGCACAAAACTCTATTTTTTTTGTTTCGACATCTGAATTCCTGAACACATTTTATTTATATCATTTTTGTCAACTAAAGAACTCAGAATAAGATAGAGGGAGGTTATTCCATTTATTATTGCAGCCACCCTGTGCAGTAGGTTAGACCAGCATTTCCCAACCTTGGGCCTCCAGCTGTTTTTGGACTACAACTCCCATAATCCTCAGCTAGCAAGACCAGTGGTCAGGGATGATGGGAATTGTAGTTTGAAAACAGCTGGAGGCCCAAGGTTGGGAAACACTGGGTTAGACTGAGAGTGACTGGCCCAAGGTCACTCAGTGACTTTATGGCAGAACTGAGATTTGTGCAAAAGCATCCTCTGTTTAAGTCTAACACTCTGTTGGAAGACAGAAATTGTAGTCTACACAAGCAACCGTACTGCAAATTAGTTTGGGGTGCATAGATCATTCAAAGGGATAGTGACAGCCTGCTGCTAAGAAGGTCTTGCATCAGACTGACTTTATACATAGGCTTCTCTGCCTATAAGGACTGTACAACCAGACTAACATTTAATTGAGGCTGGCAGATGCTTTTCATGTGCTTCGCTCACACGCAGGAAAGCCTCAAGTCGTGTAAAGTCAGCTTCAAAAGAAATATCATGCAATCAAGTGGCAAATTTTACCTGGCTTCTACTGAACCTCACAACGCCAGAGGAGGCTAGATTTCTAAATTGTGAAGATAATGGAATCTAATGAATTTATTTGAACATTATAACCTCCCCCCCCCCCTTACTATATAGTTGAAAGAAAACCCTGTTGAATCTGTGCAGACTTTACACTTGGGGGAAATTACAAAATGGAGAAGAGATATTTGGGTCCTCCTTTTAGAGCATATTACGCTTAAAGGGTTTTTACCCACCTATATGTACATACTTCCTGCAGCATCATTTCATTTGTTTTTGTGACAGCAACATGCTGGAGAAGTTGTTAACAGATTTGGATCATTTATCTGCTATTGTAGCACTGAATATTTTTAATGAAATGAATTTCTTTCCTTCCTCATTGCATTTTGTGAGTTGTGTAACATACTTGCCATGACTCCTTGCATCTCAGGTTTATAAGCCCAAATAAGCTCAGAGAGAGGTGGAAAGAGATAGGGAGAGGGAGAAGAGCTTTTTTAAAAAAAAAAATCCATATTCCAAGAAGGGAGGAAAAAGCAGAGCAATTTTTAAAGCTCACTGAAAACAAAATATGCAGTTTGGTACGAGAGCTGTCACTCTCTGATGTGGGGTAATTTAGAAAGCCTAAATGTGCTGGTGTTTAATGGCAAGAAAAAGACCGCCCATATCATTCGGGAAAAGTGTGAATTTTGAGAACAGGGAAAGATGCTTGATGACACCCAGTCACTGAACTAAAAATAAGACTTGGATTTTTTACGTATAGATTTTCTTCTTTGCTTGCAGCATAAATAACAAGCTATAAAGAGGGGCCATTTCCTTGTGAACCCAGAATATCCACTCCAGGGATATCCTAGGGATGGGGAACTTGTGGTTTTCCAGGTGATGTCTGACTTCAGTTCCCATCAGATCCAACCTGCATAGGAATGATGGACTATGTAGTCTGGCAACATTCTAAGGGCCACAGGTTCCCCGTTCCTGCATTAGAGGAAAATTTCATGTTGAATATGAGGCCCTGATAGTCCTTTCTCCATTGTGCAGTATCTCAATAAGGAATAATTTGTGTTGGATAAATGACGAAAGGGAAGGGAGCGCTCTACAATTCCTCTTTGTTACTTATTCCTGTTTGTTACTTGTCCAAACATTTTCTCCAACTCTGTATTTTCACATACACGTTACAATCCCTTCCCCCACAGTTTAGGCTGTTGCCCACATGTCCCAAAGGAAGACTCAAGAACTAATCTTATGTTCAATAAATATAACACGGAGATCTGTAACTAACTTAACTAAGTGGTAGGTGAAACCTATGTAGATAAGGAGGGGGAACATGGGTGAGTCCCTCACCAAGACACACACACATCTGTGGCCTGGAACAGTCCAGTCAAGGAAGACTTTGCACTTGATTTGCCTGAATGTACAAAAAGGAAAATGCTTTATGCAAATAGTGCTTGAACCTCGCAATGTAACTTTTTAACAGCCTGTATTACCATTACTAATGACAACTTAGAACTATTTCACACTTTGTTCACTAGTCCTGTTTCCTCACAGTAAGCATACCAAGTGCCCAAGGCAGGGGTGTTCATTCCTAGACATGCAACAGACACAGAGCAGGGAGCCATAGGCTACCAAGGCTCCCCAGTGAAGGCCACCAAATATTTAGGAACACACACCTGTGCTTCACAATTTAACTAATCACAGTAGCAAATTCCAGCATAAGCCGCAGCAAACATTCTCACTCCATAGAGCCCATCTTATTTCAAAGGCATTGCTTATTTTAAAAAGAATCTCATTTAGTTATTACATTTTTTTATCTCCCATTTATTTAAACTGAAAAGTCCCAGCTCACCTGCTTGCCATTTTCAAAGGCCCCTGGCTGTATATCATGGACTATTCACAAACATTCTGATTTCTGAGAGGGAAAGGTCAGTTGTGGAATTTGGCTCAGGGCAGTTACTATGAAAGAAATAGAAGGTATTTGGATTAGAAGGGGGAAATTGCATAGTGCCTAGGGTTAGGGAGTTAGACAGAAAAGGTGGCTGATCATCTGAGAGATGAGAAAGCATAAAGCTTAGGAGAAACTCACATGTTTCATTCTAAACAACCTTTTTCTTGCACTGCTTTGTTTCCTTGGTAAACTGAAGAAATCCATAGATCAGATACTACATTCAGTGTACAGATTTGCAGCTGGAAATCCTTCACTGTTCTTTATCAGCACCTAATGAAATTGCTACAGAGAATAGAGCTTCAATCAGCCATCAGATCACGGCTGTCTTGTCTACACTTTATTTGCCCTTTCATTGCTGTTGCTAATCATGGCTTTCAGGAGGAAGAAAGAAGATGTTGGAGTGGGAAAAGATGGTTGCTGATAGGACAATGTGTCTTTTGGCCGGGCTGCACTTTCCATTGGAGTTTTGGTACACTGTTGTTTATGCCTTTTAAACCATGTGACGTAACACTTAACTCTCAGCAAAGGGGATGTTTGTCAGTAACAGAAAGCTGATAATCAACGCAGTTAGTAAGAGGGAAATGTAAGAAATCCCGGCACTGATGCAATGCTAGCTCTGCTCTAAGAGCACCCATGCAACGTGACCTGTCACAGTTATCAGCCTGGTATTTAGATGCTTCAGTGTAGGTCCAGCTTAGAGATGTGTGATTCGTTGCAAATCAGCCGAAGCAATCATGCAGCAACCTAAGATGGTGCACAAATTGCTGCTAGAATAAAGATGCTTCTCCATAAATTTGGAGTTTAATTTTTAATTTCTGTACAATGTCTAGCCACTAGACTCCAGTGTTTGCGAGCACTTAATAATAATTAATTGGGTAACGTCCTTATAGTGAGGTCACTTCTTTCTCCCTTCCCTGCTGTGTTTAACTTACACTGCCTTCCAAAGTGTCTAGGTTAACACCAATGTATTCAGTCTGGTGTTGTTTTCTCTCTGTGTATAATGAGAAAGCAGGTTGTCAGATGCTGAAGGCGACAGTTTGCCAAGCCATATAATCATGCTGAAGTGCATTAACAACACTCAGGTATCCAAAAAATATCCCTGTGGATGAAATCATTAGGATGCTGTATATGCAGCATTTTTCCTCCCTGTGTCTGCTGGTGAGCTATTGCTGGACTTTGCCTTCGTGTCTGGAAAGAATCTGTCACAACAATAATGCCCCTTAAGAATTTTTGTTTTGGTATAAATGAGAATAACAATAACATTCTAGAAATGCTGGGTTGTGGTGGGACTTCATTGAGGTAAAGGAGGAGGGAGGCACCCATATTATACTCACAAATAAGTGGAACATGTAAATAGGGAGAGTAGGGATGAGTGCTCTACCTCTGCCACGCATTGCCCTCCATGAGTCAGAGATGTGGTGGAGAGTCTCCTGTCCTCATGGAGGCTTCTGGTGCAATCAGTGGTGGTTAGTGGCCATCAAGACTATAGAAGCAGAATTATTATTATTACTATTGTTATTATTATTATTATTATTATTACGCACCCATCTGGCAGGGTATCCCAAGCACTAAGTGGAGTCTGAGCCAATGACAGGCAGAGTCCACTAATTATAGTTCCGCCCTCCTCCTTTGATCTGCAGAGTTCCATAAAGGGCATTGCCAAGACTAAGGAAGAGGAGGCTGACAGATTGTTCCACCATCCCTGGAGCGGTTTTAAGAGAGAAGGCCGGCAGGTAGGGATTGGGTGAGGGCAGACTAAGGTTAATGGAGCAACCTGCCTTTGCCCTAATGGACCCACCTCCACTGGGTGCAATGCAGACCCCTGATTTTCCATGGCTGCACATTGTTTGGAGAGTCTTCATAGATAGAACAGTCTTCTCACTGCAGACCATCACCCTTTAACTTGTGGGGCAGTGATGGGGGGCTAGGGAAGGAGGTAGCACGTTGATCCCCATAATCTCTTCTCATGTCATATTCTACTAACTAGTAAATATATTGCCTGAATATGGCTTTTATATCTGAAGGACCCTGCTGATTGGAAGACAGTCCTCAGAAATGTAAACCACAGCATGCAATTTAACGAATGTAAGTGGCACTCAATTAACCACTTCAGCTGTCTTCCTTTTATCGACTGCCCAAATTACCATGTTGGGCTGTAGACAATATGGGAAAATAAAAGCAAAGGCCCTCTATTGATATTTTGGAATTAAAATTATGTTTACTGTGAAAGAGAGAGAGAGAGAAAGTGTATGTTTAATTGGTTGTAGGCTGCAATTTGTGTGCACTTAGGCAGGAAAAATACATCTATCTGGGGGACTGTTAAAGATCACTTTCCTTTGAGTCAGCAAAGTTCATGGCTGTGTGGGAAACAGATCTATACTCCATAAAACCTCAAAACTAACAAGTAGTTCAGTCTGAGGCAACACTTGCCACAAAAACTAATTTATTGAATCAAGCCGAGTAGTGGTGAAATTGTCATAGAGGGGCTCAATGAGAAGACCTGTATTTGCATCAGAAGGAAGGGATGGAAAATATCCCTTCCATGACATGAGAGGAGCTTCATGGCTGGTTAAGTTGATCGGAACTGGGGGCCTTTCTGAAAATCTGCCGTGAGATGGAAAGCTGCAGCATATTCACTCTATTTTAGCGGGGTAGCCAACATGTCCTTTCTAGATGTTGCTGAATTCCAGCTCCCATCAGCCATAGCAAGCATGGACAAGCACCAGGGATGTTGGGAGTTGTAGTTCAACAACATCTGAAGGGCTCCACATTGACTTTTCCTGTTTTAGATTCATACAATTAAGATACAAACCAGGAGCCAAAGAGTGACTTAGGCTGACATGTGCACACCCAGAACAAGCGTATATGATTATTTCTTTATAGTCCACAAAAATTATATACTACTTGACTGTAAAACAGCAGCCTGCAAAGCAGTTTATAAAAAGGATTAAAAAAAATTATTAGTGGAAAACAGTGGGAAACAACTATTTAAAAGACTTTAAAAATAATTAAGATCAACGATCAGCTTAAAACCAGATTAAAACACAGGTCAACATTCTACATGTCTGGATAGGCTTGCCTGAACAAAAATGCTTTTATCAAGTTCCAAAAAGAGTATGGTGAAGGTTCCTGCCTGATCCCATATTTTAGGATTTAAAGCTAAAAGCCAAAATGATAAAAACTATTCTTTTTCTTTAAAAAGGACACACAGAAACAGAATTAAGTCAAGACAATTGTACCATGTCAGGGAGAAGGACTGTAGCTCAGTGATAAGAGTATCTGTTTTTCATGCAGAAGGTCCTAACTTCATTCCCTGGTTTCTCCAGTTAGGGCTGGGTGGGAGCGACCCTGGTCTGCAACCCTGCAGAGATGCTGCCGGTTAATGTAGACAAATGTTGAGTGGGATGAAACATTCGTCTGACTCTGTATAAAGTGGCTTCCTATGTTTCTAATCTGTTGCCCAAAGCTGTATTTGACTTAATAGTAGGTCTGGCCCTTTTTGTGAAGATATTTTCTTTAAACCATATGTCTGGAAGGGGATTAGTCTTAGAAATAAAAGGACACAAAGTGGGGAAGGAGGACATAACAGTGTTTCTGAGTAGCATTGCAACAGTATTGGCACAGGCTTTGGAAGTATAATTGCTGGCATTCAAGTCATTTCCCCGAAGGTGGCAAATTCCAGGTTGCAAAAGTGCTCAGCATTGTTTTGATAGGGGTACAGATTCATTCATTTTCTACAGAGCTTTCTAAACAAAATGATAGGATGCAACTGTGCCAAATGGCTATGTGGGAGATATACCCTGCTTGGTCCTGTAAGATGGTGTCCACAGAAAGTGGAGTTTCCACTTCAGTTTTCCAGTCTGTATACTGAAAACACAAGAAACAGACATGTAAACTTTTATTTTTCTTCCGCCATGATTATCTCTTTCTGGCTCAAATGTAATATACGAAGCAGTCCTGACTCTGAACAACTTGTTATGTCTTAGCAGCGAGTTCACATGAGTCGCTTGCTTTCCTGTAGGCTTTCCCACCCCCCACTCACACTCTTTTATCACCAGTGCGGAGAAACCCACTTTCAAACACAGCAAGAGCTGTGCTAGCTCTGTAAGATAACAGTGATGAATCGGCAAGCTGGGAATAGACTTTGGTGCTTGAACTTTTCCCTCCACTGTTCACAGATCAAACATACACACGCAGGTGCCAGAGATTCGCAGATCTCAGCTTGTTAAATGTTTGGTACTGTCTTTCTCGAAGACATTTGCCTTGTTTCCACGGCAATGCAGCAATACAATTCATCCAAATGACCAAAAGTCTGCCCACATCAGCTTCCTTTGTTCAGCTAGTTTCAAGGTGCTGACCCATTTGCTCTTGTCCTCTAGACTCCTTTCTTTACATTTGCTCTTGATTATAACAGCTTCATTTCAGTCGCCCACAAGGAGACGGAACTCATTGACTTCCTAATATTAAAAGATGTCAAGAATCCTGTGTAGCTACTTTTCATTCCATAATATACTTTTGCAGGAGGAATGGCTTGAACTGAAATGAAGTTTTGGAAGGAATATCATTGCTTCCTGAGGCTTTCAGTTTCCACCCACATTTGAAAAGCCACTCCTTTGAAATACAGAATTTATCATTATATATTTAAATTTTAAATTCTGTGTTTAAAAGGTTGAGCTAGATATTGCTGTCTCTGGTGCTCAGAGTTAGATGAATATAGTTTTAAGCACACAGATGTCGTGTTTCTGTGTTCTTCAATATAAAAAGGCTCAAAAGAGGAACAGAGGGAAGTTAAAATTTGGTACAACTTGCTGAGAGTTTGCCATGAACCCCATAGTGCTGTTGGGATTGGGATTGGTTTGGTTGGTTCTGATGGAGAGAGAAATAAATGAGGGAAGGACTGAATTGTAAGAAACTGAGTTGGAGGAGGGGGAATCACTCTTTTCAACTCCAACTTCAGACACATTGGAAGGGGAATATGGGAGAATCTTAGTGGAGGCTGCACAGGTATTTGATCAACAAAGTGGCATCACCTTTGCATTTTTGTATGTTTGTTTTTCACTACTGCATGTATTATATATGCACATTACCCTAGTATATCCCTTTCTGGGCTTTGTCCATAAAAAAAAAATCAGAGAAGTGTGAATTTCAAAGGATGGCTGTGTTTGCACATTGTTTGGGGAGGTGAAAATTAGGAAGGTTTGCCTTTAGATGAGAACTAAACCAATCTCTCCCCCACCCCCATCCCTGTTCCCTATATCTTCATTGTGAAAATTCACTAGTTGTTCTGATGGTCAACTTATCTCTAGTATTCCAGCCTGAACAGTGTTTCACCCAATGGTTGATGTTTGATCACCAGCATTGATGAAGTTTCACCAAAACAAGAACATTCAATTCTAGGCTGCAAAAGGACAGACCTGGGACTGCCACTGACAACAGTAATTCCATGCTTACTTCCCCCAACCTTATCTGTCACATGTAATACCTTGTGTCTTAGTGTGTGCAGTGACTATGCAAGGGAAGAGTAAGATCACCCTAGTAGGCTCACTCCCTCCTGCAACCACACCATGTTGGTCCAAAAGGGACTGTGCATGCAATTTGTACATGCATAGTACAACCCTTTCAGACTAATGCTATCTGTGTGGCCACTTGGAGGGACATGGCCAGTCAGAGCACTGGGATAGGACTGGTGCAGGAATGGGGAACCATTTTCAACCCAAAGACCACATTCACTCATAAGCAACCTCCAATGTGGGGGGGGGGGAGAACACACACATACCCGTGGTGGGCGAGGCCAGAGTTAAAAGTGAGTGGAGCAATGGGTGTGACTCCTGCCTTTATACAACAGGCAACATGCAGACATACAAAAAAAACCTAGATTTTCTACAACCATGCAAACACATCTCTCCATATGAAGAGATTATCAGTCTTATCAGTTCAAGGGCTCATTCCAGCCAGACAGGGGCACTCAAGATGGACCTAGAGTATTTGTGGTAAGAGGTGTGGCCTAGGGAGGGCCATGGCATAGGGATAGTCCATAGGGCCAGATAAAGAAGTCTGGGGGTCACATTTCGCTCCTGTTCTGGGGTTCCTCACCCCTGTGCTAGCGAGTGAAATGCCTAATGTGTGAGGGGAGTTCTTCTAAACAGCCCTTCTTTGTTTCCCCACCTCAGATCCCGATCATTGACTACCACAGGCAGGGACAGGGAAATACCCAGCATAATGATGTCAAGAGGATTATTATTGGGTAATTTTTTCTACATGTGATGGAGGAAGAAGAGGGAGAGTTTTCCCAGAGCTGCTGTTTTCTGCCTATGTTGTTTTTCAACATGTAGTACCTTCCTAATCATCAGTGCTAAGCCACATTACTGAAACCAGAATCATTAAAGTGATGGGGAAAGAAACATAAAGATATCCCCTTCAGAGCAGACCCACCTCATAAAAGAAATCTTGATTGGGATTCTTCCTCCAAGCTGTGTTGGTTTAGGATGCACTGCTGGGACTCCAGTGTTAAAGCCGAGTATTGATTCTTCCTCAGATAATGCTGTTCATGGTTAGTGAGACTGTCAGCAATATTGTGTGTAAATATTTGCCCTGTCAAATACCATTCAGCAGACAGTGCATAAATATTATTAGAGCTATAAATGCCACTGGCTTCATGAATATGTACTGCCTTGCCCTTTAGCTGTGCAAATGCTGAGCAAGACCCTCACCTGAACAAGGGAAATGAATTTGAAGAAGCTGGTCCCTTTGGCAAGTCAGAAAAAAGGGCAGTTATCTACGGGGAAATTGCTATTAGGTTCGTCATTGCACTCTTTTTGCCTGAGTATTTATGGTATGTCTGCTGTTCCCCAAGAGTGTTAACTGAAGAGCTGCAGGAGGCGGGAAATGAGAGGATTGTAAGGAAGGTTTTAATTAAATCATTGTCTGCCACCACTTCATTCTGAGAACAAATCTTGGTTAGCTGTCTTAAGGATGCTGTCCCAGTGCTCTCATTAAGTATATAGCTGGTGGACACAATTAGACAAGCATGAAAGAGTAATGTGATCCCATCCCATGATAGCTACGTGCAATGCTACATACCAGCTTTTGCAAATCTATTGCCCTCCAGATGTTTTGGACAACATGTCCTGCCAGGCAACAGATTGGCAAAGGATTCTACATACAACCTCCAGATTCAGAGGCAATACACATATGAGTAGGAGCTGCTGGGAAGCATCTACTGGAAAGGGTTATTGTCTTCATGTCCTGCTTGTGGACTTCTCATAGGCATCTGGTTGGTCACTGATGAAGACAGGATGCTGGACTGGATAAATATTTGGCCTGATCTAGTAGGGCTCTTCTTATATGATGCTTGAAATATTTTTATTTGTTCTGGGCAAAGCGTAACATATTGACATCGTGCAGGCAGCAAAAAGAGAGAAGGAAGCTTTTCTCCTCCACTCATAACACTAGAATCCAGGTTCACCCAATAAAGCTGAATTATGGGTCATTTAAGACAGACAAAGGGAAGTACATCTTCATATATTATAGTGCATATTACATGATGGAACACACTACCATAAGGAGTGGTGATGACAACCGACATAAGTAGTTGTAGAAGGAAATTAGACAAACTCACAAAGGATTAGGCTAGCAATGGCTACTGGGATCAGAGGCAGCATGCCTCCAAATACTATTTCCTGGGGAATGACAAAGAGAGGGGGTTCTTGCCATTCTGACCTGTTTGTAGGCTTCCTGAAGATGTCATTGGTCACTCCGAGAAACAGAGAGTTTAATTAGACTGACCTTTGGACAAGGGTGGCCATATACCCTACTTTACAGAGGATGCATTTTATTTGAGGGCTTCTAGCTCTCTCTTTCTTGATCAGGGACAGTAAGGAAGGACTATAGCTCCATATTAGAAGATCTCTTTTGTATTTGCCGGGCCCCAGGTTCAATTCCTAGTATCTCCAGGCAGAACTAGGAGAAACCTCTGTCTGAAATCCTTTAGAGCCAGTGTGGACAATACCTAGATAGACAGACCAATAATCTGAATTGATCTAAGGCATCTTCCCATATTCCCATATTCCTATATTCCTGACCCAAACCATATCAAACAGCCTGTTTGAGGGTGAGAAGCTGGGACGTCACAAAATATTTCAAATACATAAATAAATCTATCAGCACAACCAAAGCTACTTCCCTAACCAAACTAGCTCAAAGCTAGACTCATATGGTTCCAGAGAATCAGTTTCTTCAAAGAATTCCAGTATCCACATTGCTGGATATAAGATTTCAGTCATGGAGAGGTGATGAGACAAAAGACATATGTATTGCTGTGTCAAAATGTGCAGAATTGCTGAGAAATGTCACTAGTCATCAGAACTCTTTAAGTTTCCCTCTGAATTCCTCACAACTCTTGCCTGAGCAGAAATCTCTCTATTCATCTCAGATTTTGCTTTCGGCAGAATTCAGTAGCTACCTAAGGAAGTGCCAAAGGAACATTGCTACTCTCATCAAAACTCTTTTCATTGTCCTCGAAATCCTACAGATGTCTTACCTAAGTGGAAGTCTCAAAATCAGCTCAGTTGTTGCTTTAGGCCAAATTCTGTGGCAATTATGTTGCTGTGCTAGAATAATGGTGCCCCATCCCACTAACTCCATGTCGGCAGGTACTTTAGTCTCACCATGGAGGAAGGGAAGTAGAACCGTCACTTCACACATTACTGAAGAGCATCAGAAGAGGGAACATGAGTGACTCATTCTACTGCCTCTGCTTCTGGGGAAACATGTTGTGGAAGAAATTGTATTTTTCCCCCCTGAAGGAGAGGAGGGAAATCATGCACCAGGAACACATTTCCTCTGAAAATATAACTGCATACTGAGATTGCAACCTTTGTATATTTTTCTCACCACTAATCCTTACGATAACAATGAATTATTATAGTCACTTTTTAACTGCAAACATTAAAGCAAATATAAACAGTTCCATTCTAGGCATGTTTACTCATAAGTAAGTCCCTGTATTCAATGGAGTTGATTCTCGGGTAAGTGCGTTTATGATTGCAGCCTTAAAAAAATAGCAAAAATCCATAATATCAAACCAAAATATGCAATATTTATTTTGCAAATTTTCGTTTTATTTTAGAGTTCAATCTTTCCTTGTTCCTTACATTCACAGAAACAGTTAACAGGCAACTATTTAAAAATACAAAATGCAAAACTTTAATACCTAACTTTCAAAGTACAACTATCACTGAATGAATTAAAGTATGCACATTTGCAATGAAAGAGGGATTTCCCCACCCCCCACCCCCACCCACATACTTTCAAGTTTGGAAATGCAAACCACATGAACTCCACCAAGTAATGACATGATTTGTTGTTGAGAATCTCAGGTGGAAGAGTGCTATTGCACTCCAGTCCCACTTGCACAGGGTTGCATAGGGTTCCCAGACATTTCGCCAATTTCCACCCAGACACTGCTTGAGGCTGCAGTATTCCTGATATGTCCGGGAAATTCCGGACATATGGCAACCCTTCACTTGCAGGCTTCCCACAGGCATCTGGTTGGCTGCTGTGAGAACAGGAGACTGACTATGTGGGCCATTGGCCTGATTCAGCAGACTCTACTTACGTGATTACGATAAAAAGGATAACGGTACTAAGGGTTTTTTTTGTACTACGATATCACCAAGTTGCTCCAAAAATGAACGCTTGTTCACTTTGTGTCCATTTTCTGCCCTGCCTAAATTACCATATATAATGAAATAGGCATTCCGATCCAAATTCTGATCTTCAATTCTAATACCACAATGATTTTAACAGAGCTCGTTTTATTTCTATAGCGAGTATTATACCTATATTGATTTCTAATATATGAAGGGAAGGATGGATTCAAGTACTGCAATTCTACCGAGGCCCCTGAAGGCTAAACAAATTGACAGGTGTTAACAATTTTCTCCCTAGACAAAACACCTACAAAATGAAACAAATACACCAATTTTCAGTGTAGCTTCAATACAGGTGCGCCTAGTTTCTGTTTAACAGCTGCTGGAATGAGCCCCAAAATAACAGATGTATTTGCATATCCCCCCCTCCATCGTCTTTCTTTGATTTCAAAAGCTTATCCAGAGCTCCAGTGTGTTAAGACAAATGCCTCATTAAATTTCTGAACTCAGTTCTCTAAAGCTCTGGTAATGTTATTTAATTCAAAGTCTAAGTCTAAAGGTTCAACCATTGCAAACCAAGGTGATGGTTTTAGCATAGATGCACCTTCTCTAGAAATATGTATTTTAAAGCATCTTCACCATATATTACTGAAGTGGTACCACAGGCCTCTCTGCAAATCTTTAATGTGTACTCTGAGATAATAGAGAAGAGGGAATCATGCATTTTAAAATAAAAACCGATAGACACTGGACCAGTAATCTGTTATGCAGATTAAACATTAATCCCCAATGGTGGCAGCAGAACAGAGTTTTGGGGGTACTAAGTAGAATGAGCAGGAGAGCCCCCAAATACTGCAGAGGAATTAAAGAAATGAACACAACTAATTAAACATGGGGGCTGTTAAGTCCATTTGAATTAAGTGCTACATATTACTATCTAATGAATACCTCCCCCCCCCGGCCGAAACCAGTACATTCAGAGTCTAAAATGACTTGTAAATACTCCTAAATGACTCCTGTTTTTGCACCCATTAGTTTCTGAATTAAGGCAGATTCATAAATGAATTACTTGCTGTCCAACAGAGAGTCTCTCTCCCCTCCCAGTTCGTGTGTGATGGTAAACTTGTGCCACTGTCATAAGCACCTCAGTTATGCACCTCAGTTAATTTCTTGGTAATCCTTTGGAATTCTGCGATGTACAATGCAATCCTATACAGAAGGTAAAGGTAAAAGACCCCTGACTGTTAAGTCCAGTCGCAATGACCGCTCCCCGCTTAAAACGGGGGGCGCCCTTTGTGTGGACGCGCGCAGCCCCTAGATCTGGAGCGGCTCCATCAGCATAGGCTTGGCTTTGCCTTCCCTCAGGTGGGATACCTGGAGGTCTCTGCCTACCTCAGTCAGTTGTCCAATCCCACCTGGGGGAAGCGTTGCCAAGGAGACCAGGTCAGGCAATGGCGGATTTCCTCCGATCGGGAGGAATCCGCTCCGTGGAAAACAGGGTCTGAACCGCCACGGCGAGGCAGAGACCCATTAAAAACCACAGGCAGGCGAAGCCTGTGGACGTGGGATTCGGCTGGCACCTTTGCGCCCCCCCCCCCCCCACTTGCGGGGACTGACAAAACCCGAGACCAGGAAGAAGAGATGATGGATGAAGATTGGAAGAAAGTTTTAAAAATTCATTTAGAAAAGTATTGTAAAATTAATGAGTATTAGAAAAATGTTGGAATGAAATTATTTGGCTTTAGCACAAATGTTAAAAAGAATTATGTAAGAATATGTTATGGTTAAGAGAATTTGGTATAAATAAGAGTTAAGTTTTAAGTTTTAGGGTTTTTATGGCAAGATAAGGTTAAAATAGATTAAGGTAATTTAATGACAGAATATTGTGAAAGATGGAAAGGGTTTGCTGAGATAATTAACAACTAGAATACAAAAAAAGGGAGGTGTGAGGAGGTCGATGAAATAAGGTAATGACAGTTAAGGATTTGGGAATATTGGATCTGTTTTTAAATTTTTTGTCTATTTTTGCTTTTTGATTTTGATGTATTGTGTGTTTTGTTTTTTGTTTTTGACCTTGGTTTTTACTGATTTGTATTGTTTAATTGTTATTTTTATCTACTTTTTTCTTTCTTTTTTTCTTTCTCTTGTTTTCTTCTTCTTTTTTCTTTGTAACCTTAAAATTCTCAATAAATATAATTTAAAAAAAAAAAAGGAGACCAGGCCAGGTAGGGGAGGGATTACCTGCCCACACAATAGAGGGAGGATCTTACCTGGGAATCCTCACTTGGCTCCAGAGCTTCTCCCACCCTACCAACCCTCAGTTAATGTCTTATTTTGCAGGTTAACTTTTCTTCACAGGTATGCGGGCGCTGCTACATTAAGGTCGCTGTTAAAGGGCCAGAAAGGAATTTCCCTGCATTGGCAGGTTTCGCCTTTCCCGTAGCAAAACGTCACAACTTTGGTGGTATCAGGCCTTGGGCAGAATCCTTTAGTCCATTTTCCTCTTTGAGGCGGCGATACCAGGGTTCCCCATTAAAGGGGTTTCTGAAGGGAGGCTTTGACCGTACGCCGAAAGGTCGTCATTGCTCTCCCCTGCGGCGGCGTAATGGGGGCGGCTATCTCTGCTTGAACATATGTTCTCCAGAGCCGGCCCATCCCCCCCCCCACACACACTGAATAACCCTGATGCTCCCTAGGTCCCAGGCTGGGGACTGGGGAGGGAGAACGCCCAATGCCTGAGCCAAGGTCTACCCACATTTGAAATTTAATAAAGTTGTGGCCAATTTAATCCCATAGCACATTGTCTTGAGTCGTTATTCCACATGACGGGGGGGACCACTCGGGATCTGGGGACTCCGCCTGTCCACGCAAATGACTGCCTCTGGGGTTGTGGCGCTCATCTCACTTTACTGGCCGAGGGAGCCAGTGTTTGTCCGCAGACAGCTTCCGGGTCATGTGGCCAGCATGACTGAGCCACTTCTGGCGAACCAGTGCAGCGCACAGAAACGCAGTTTACCATCCTGCCGGAGCAGTACCTATTTATCTACTTGCACTTTGAGGTGCTTTCATACTGCTAGGTTGACAGGATCAGGGACCGAGCAACGGGAGCTCACCCCGTCGCAGGGATTCAAACCGCCAACCTTCTGATCAGCAAACCCTAGACTCTGTGGTTTAGACCACAGCGCCACCTGCGTCCCATACAGAAGGTAGTCGTATTGAATTCAGTGGGGCTTCCTCCCAAGTAAGTGAATATAAGGCTGCAGCTGAAAAGCAGTGTGCCTGTATATTATATGCCTCTGCATTTTACCTTACTGAAGTTTTCAACACAGCTACTGAATTTTGCATGGCATTGAGTGGGCCTTTTCAAAGATCAGGCATTTGGTAAAATAGTTTTGTAAGGTGTTTTTTTTTTGGGGGGGGGGTCCAGAAAAACAAGATGCCTACCACATTGAAAATCTCTTCTTCCATCACCCAAGTTTGGATGATTATGGCTTATTTTTTGGACCATATGTACCCATTGAACTAAGCATACTTCAAGATCACAAGTGGGTAGTGTGCAGATGCAGGCTAAAGTTCTGCTTGAATGTGACAGTCTGTTGGTCAACTGCAGCAGGTTGGATAAAGAGGAAGTAAAAGGGATGAAAATTCTCACAGGCCCAAAGGTGTTTTCACAAGTGAAGCTTTGCAAAACATGTTAACAACATTCACAAGTAATGCAGACAATTCTCCCCAGGAGATGCATAAATATTACAACATAATAGATGGTGGGAAATATCTGTTTTATAATGTAAAATATCTACTTCTCTCACGATAAAAGGTTGTTATATATGCGGCTGAAAGGATGTAGAATATTTTTTTCACTATCTGACATATTGTAATATTCATGTATCTCCAAGGGGGGGGCGGACTGTCTGGCTAATCTGTTGTTTGGGCTTTGATTTTTTACAAAAGGTTAGCCTCCTTCTGAGTAATCAAGATAAATTAGTGACCCAGGGAGTAGCAAAATTTCCTCTATTAATATTTCATTTTAAAAATTTATATCCCGTCCGCATAAAACAATTTCAGGGTGCATGGCAATATACAAAATACATCAAGCAAAATAATAGACAACAGTCCCCTACTATATATAAATTCACACCATATCAATTCAGAATACATCACTCTCTGCTATATAGGCCCAAGGAAGCCTAGCGGAAAAGAGAAGTGTTAAATGCAGGTCTCTTACCCACAATGACATGCTGTGGAGTGACCTGGTGTTCAGCGTCCATGCCGCCAAAGTGTGTTTGTGTTGGGGGCGGTAGGGCAACCCAGCTCCCTAAGACAGGAGGCCAGTTCGGAAGGGACAACAGCATACCTTTAGGAGCAGAGGATGCTGCCTCATACCAAATCAGACCCTTGGTCTTTCTGAGCATTGCCTACCTGACTGGCAGATGCTCTGCAGGATTTCAGATGGGGACATTCCCAGCCCGACCTGGAGATGCTAAGGACTGAATGTGAGACTTTCTGCATGCAGAACAGATGCTCTACCACTGAGCTAAGGCTGTAATTCTGCTGCTTCTTTTCCTTACTTAGCAAAAGCAGGTGCCTTCACCAAACCTCTACCTATCCCTGAACTGAAAAATGCCTTTATAAAATTTAATCTCATTAACTGCCTGGTTTTAATGTAACATCTAACCTAATTAATGAGTTGTTTCTTTTTTCTTTCGTTGCCAACTAATGGGCTGCATTTTATCAGATATTACGATAACAAGCAATAGCTAAGCAACAAGCTGTAAGCATGTTAAGTATGGATAGAAAACAAAATGAAAATCAAATGTATTTGTTAGAAAATATGACACATTATCTGAAAGTGAAAGATGCTCTCTTGGTCACTTGTGAAGCTTCCAAGATCATGTATTTACCTCTATACCTTTGTGCTCTTAAATGATTTCATTTTGTCGTGGTGAAGCCAGCAAGTGGAATGGCACTTGAGTTTCTAATTCCTGCTCCCTGACATGAATTATGATGGAGCCTGTGCTGATTTCCTGTTCAGGGAATTTGCGGTCTTTAGCTGACAACATGGGTGTCTAGAAAGACTATTGTAGGTGTGACTAGAACATTCCATGGGATGCTTATCTTTTCTGCAGCGATCGCTACAAAATATTTATTATGAGCCGGAAAGAGCAATGCACTCCCTAGAGCATTTTACTGGAGCATTCAGCATCTTATCTGAGTAAGCAGAATCATGGCTAACCAAACAGATGCAAGGTCAGGTAGTAAGTGTGCTTACCAGCTTGGGAGTGTTGGAACAAAAGGCTCTTCTTTGCACTCCCTATAAATTGGTCCCTCCAGAGTTCTCCTTTGAAATTCTAATTAACACAGGAAAGAAAAAAGATTCATTAGGCTTTGGGCTCATTAAAATACTCTGTCATTCACCTGGAGTTTATTCCTGGCACTTAATCAAAAGAAATTAAATTATCTTTTCTAACTAACTTAATTTAGCGCTGGCTGTGATGTATGGATTGGAAGATATCAAGCACCAAGTGTGGAAATAGTGGATATTGGTTACCTAATATTCCTGTCCGTCTTATCTAGTTAACAAAATACCTTTCATGAATTTAGAAGCACTCCACGCTCTAGAGTAATTATGCTAATTCTATCTTTTGTTTGCTTTTATTTTGTTAACAATTTGTTTACTTATTGTTTGGTGTTTAAAGGGAATTTTGTGCAACAAAATGCGAATGGAGACGGGACAGAACGACCTCCAACAGTGGAGGGGGATGGAATCAGGAACAAAACTTTTACCTGACTTTAAGGAAAGGATGGAGAAACTGTAGCCCTCAGATTATTCTGGACTCCCAATCCTATTGGTCCACCCAGCATGGTAGTGGGTGGAATGATGGGTATTGTAGACCAACAACATTTGGAGGACCACAGGTTCCCAATCCCTCCTTTAAGATGAAAGATCCTTGATTATATAACAAGTAGTTTTTAAAGCATCAAAAATCCCTGTGTGCTTGCAATTATGGCTGGAGAACTAGACCACCCAGTTCAGAAAAATGTTAAGGGGGGTATCTGACAGAGTCAGAGTAGATCCACAGAATTCAAATTGTTTACATTAGCCTTGACAACTACTCTTAGCATGAATTAATCAGATACCAGTCATTTTATTTGGTGTTAATGGAATATGTAGCCAATGTGAATTAATATGTTAAGAGTTTATAAACGTCTTATTCTTGGTCAGGGCCTATATTCTATCGGTCTCAGCGCACTTTTTATTCACATACCAATCTACTAGAAAGTTCTGCTGCATCAAAGCATAGAATCAAAGAGTTTTAAAGTCGGAAGGGTCTCTGGGGAGCATCTCTTCCAAGCCTGCCCTCAATGCAGGAGCCTTGCAATGCAACTGCAATAGCTACATACTTTCAGCAAAAGAGAGCAACAGCATGCTGAGGCAGTTAGTTCAACTATCAGCATCTCTTAGGATGCCCAGTTTGTTCTTTTATTGATTTATTACATACAGAAGGGACATGGGTGGCGCTGTGGGTTAAACCACTGAGCCTAGGGCTTGCCGATCAGAAGGTCGGCGGTTCGAATCCCCGCGACAGGGTGAGCTCCCGTTGCTCGGTCCCTGCTCCTGCCAACCTAGCAGTTCGAAAGCACATCAAAGTGCAAGTAGATAAATAGGTACCGCTCCAGCGGGAAGGTAAACGGCGTTTCGTGAGCTGCTCTGGTTCTCCAGAAGCGGCTTAGTCATGCTGGCCACGTGACCTGGAAGCTGTACTCTGGCTTCCTCAGCCAATAAAGCGAGATGAGCGCCACAACCCCAGAGGCAGTCACGACTGGACCTAATGGTCAGGGGTCCCTTTACCTTTACCTTTATATACAGATACCACATTTTCTTCTCAGAATCTCAAGATGCTGTACGTGGCTCTCCCATTCCTATTTGATCCTCACAACAACCCTGTGAAGTAGGTTGCACTGAGAGACAGTGACTGGCCCAAGGTCAGCTTCATGGCTGAGTGGTCTCCCAGGTCACAGTCCAACTGTCTAACCATCACCACCTTTACTGAGAGCCATACCTTATATACTGTATGATGGCCTCAATGAGCTATCATGGAATTTGACCTGAGATTTTGTGTTGTTTTACGATAAAAACTGAAATTAAAACGATTGCTTCCTTTGGTTTTCACAGCTTGTTCTGTAAACTTGAAATATGAGGTGCAAATAGGAACTAGCCAGAGACCTTGACGTGCATGCAACTCCTAGCCAAATAGAAAACTGCTGTCATGAAAGGAGTCCACAGTCTGTATTGCTCTTGGCTAAACCTTTTAAATCTGACATTTTTCCCCCACACTGTCTGCTCTGCTTTTTAATCCCTCCTCTCAACAGGTTTTGATCTATGCTTTTCACCCATCATGAGAATCCAAAGCTCAGTAAATATGAATAACATATGAGTCTAGACAAAGAAGTGGTTAAGCAACAGCCCCTCAACTTCCAGTTCAGTCCATATTATTTCCTCAGCCTGTTCCTTTTGTGATTTTTAACTTTATTTATTTATTTATTTATTTATTTATTTATTTTATATACCACACTTTATCAAAAGATCACAGGGTGGTGTACAACATTAAAAACACATTACAGAACACCGATAATAAAAAGCATACTGACAGACAAATGATAAAACAGTTTATAACAGTCCTCTCCTTTGCACAGTGAATGATGAAACTCAGCACACGGGAGTGCTACCCATTCCAGGCAAATTTTGTTAATTAAAAAAATTAATTGAGATGACTCAGGTGCACTGGTGAATGCTGACATTCACCCACCCCACCCCACCCCCCAAAAAATATTCATCTAGAGTGGATTTGTGATCACATATTTGAAGAACATTCAAAATCTCTAAGCACCCCAAGTTAAGTATTCCACATAATTTATCACCTGAGATTTGGCCGTGACTTAAGCCAATGCCCTGCATTAAGAAATCAGTCACTAGTGGAACAAACTAGGGTCACATCCACATTCAACATGTAAAGGCCACTTAACACACATGGAGAATCATAGTTCTGCAGAGGATAAATGTAGTGTGGCTCTCTGCCCTCAGCTCACAAAAAGAACCACACACTTCCAGGACATAAAAAATAAAATTAGTCTACTTAATATAGTCTGGAGGCAGCTCGCACAATTAAATTGCATAATAACCTTGGCAGTGGGTAAGTCACATTCTTCACTGAAGAAAGGTTACAGATCATGGGATATATGCTTAGTATCCTTGCATAATTATACACAAACAGCGTAGAAGAAGAAAATCCCATTTTTTTTGTGATGAAATAGAGTCCAGGATGAGCCAAGACATTTAACTGCCTTGGGGTTGGACTAGATGATCCTTGTGATCCCTTCCAACTCTACAATTCTATAATTCTATTCCACAAAGCAGGTCATCTGGAAGTGACCGTCCTTCAACACTGCCTTTCATTTCAAAGAAATGCCACATAGTAATTCTCACATGCGTAAGAGAGGTATCCTATGGCAGAAGAGGGACATCAGAGGCCTTCCTGCTGTTGCTGAGCTTTTCCATTTGCTTTTCCATTTAAGATAAAGAAGCACCAGTCCACACAAGCTATCTTGAGCTTTACAAACTGGTCTTGCCTGATGGTCTTAACACAATATAGCAACTTTGGATTGTTCCAAATGAGTTGTTTTGATGTCACTGCTTGTGATTGGCTTCCCATTACCACAACTGTTTAACAGGGATTCTGGCCAACTTTAAAAGTCATATCATTATCAATACAGATTGAGAAAACAAATTATATGGATATGTGATATTTACATATGTCGATAAGGGAAGGATGACATTTAAGCAATACTTGGTTTTAAAAAAAAAACTTTGAGAAAATATGACAACCCTTTATGAGTTATGGGAAGAACAAATCTTCTGGAAACAGCAATCAAATGTTTGATCTGTTGTGGATATAATTTAATGTTTTGTTTTTCAAACATCATTACATCTGCAGTTGCAGAACTGCAGGGCTCTTGTGTACACAATAGAGGAGGATTAGACAAATTCATGGAGGGTGAAGCTATCAGTCACTATGTTCTTCCTTCACTGTCCGAAGCAGTGCAGTGTTGAATACCAGTCACAAGGAATCAGAGGTAGAGAGAGGGTTGTTGCACTCTGGCTCTTCCAATGAGCATCTGGTTGGCAGGAGCTCCCATTGCTCTGTCCCAGCTCCTGCCAATCTAGCAGTTCAAAAGCATGCCAGTGCAAGTAGATGAATGGGTACTGCTGTGGTGAGAAGGTAAAAGGCGTTTCCGTGCGTTCTGGCACTCATCACGGTGTCCCGTTGCACCAGAAGCGGTTTAGTCATGCTGGCCACATGACCCAGAAAGCTGTCTGTGGACAAATGCTGGCTCCATCGGCCTGAAAGCGAGATGAACGCTGCAACCCCATAGTCGCCTTTGACTGGACTTAATTCTCCAGGGTTCTTTCCCTTTACCTTACTATGGCAATCACCATTGCCTCCGGTTTATGAGCATTTGACTGGCTGTGGTTGGTAATGATTAAAATTATGGGCTCCCTGTACCTAATGCTTAGTTGCCTTAGTGTGCTCCAAAACAGGATATCCTTCATGTGTATGTGCAAGAGAATGCCTGTGCGTTCCTTCAAAGTCTGCTGCCATATGCAGCAAGAGGCTGCAAATTGTTGCACCTGGACTGATCATGCCAAGGGAATCATGCTCAAGGGGTCCCATGCAAAAGACTGGCAAACACACTCTTTTACTTCCTGGCAACTCCTAAAGAAAATATACCTCCCATCAGCTGCTTTAAGTTAATCCCTAGAGCTGTGTGTGAGACTGGAAATTGGGTCAATAAATAGAAAGTGACACTTTGAAATGAAAATATATAAATCTTGTATAATAGACCATTCTCTCCCCCAAATCTTGTCTGTGCCACAAAGCAGTAGGTCTTCACTCAGCTCCATCTAAGTAAAATGGAAATCTTGAAATTACCAGAGGTAATGTGACCTGATAATCACATGGCATCATTCTGTTTGAATGTGGGTGGGTGCAGAAGAACGCTGTATATGTTTATACCAGCAAACCTGGGGTGAAATGGGATAGATGAGCTTAATTGCTACTGAGTATTTCCAAACTAAGAGGGACCCAAAGGTCAAATAATTAGCCAGGTTCTAATAGTCTAGCAGCTAGTAAATTGTCAGAATTCTAATAACATCTGTACCCCCAGCAAAGGTTTAGTGGCTGTTAAATGGATGAAATAAAGGAGCAAAATTAAACCTGTCAGGCCCTTTCCTCGGTAGAAGTACTGATAGTGAAAGCAGTCAAGTGACTAAAGAGTGTTTAGTTCATTAACTTTCCTACTCCTGACTGATTAATTGATTAATTTCCTGATTATAATAAATATTGTTGTATCAAGCGGGATATGGATGATATATATTAATGAAAGCTACAGATTCAAAGGAGCAACACACAGGCAAATCATTTACAGCTTGTATGAATTCAAGTTACTGTAACAGCAGGAAAAGCTTTGTCAGATCCCCCCCCTCCCCCAAAACCCCAGCATCTGCCAGCCATACAAAAGACATAGAGTTAGAATAAAGCCACAGGGTGCCCCTGGGCACATTCTAGGCCTAGGAATTTGAATTCAGTGCCAGAACTAAACTGAGCTTACAGTTCTTTCATGCAAAATAAAACTAGATAATGTTCTTTATTTCAGGGGACTAATAAAAACCTGTTTTATTGCTTCTGGTATCATTAATCTGTTTATTTGTATGATGCTTTTCCCTAAAAAAATGTGCCCAAAGTGGCTCATAATGTCAAATAAACAACAATAAATATAACAATTTGTTTTTGTTTTTCTATTATTGTTCTGTTCCTTTGTTTTGTTTTACTTATATGTGCCATAACAAATACAATTTAAATAAATGTAACAATTAAAAAACTATTATTAGAAATAATAATATCAGTAAGTCAATACAGAACAATCAATCCAATTGAGAGTTGTTTGTTTTGTTTTGTTGTTTTGTTTAAAGCCTGGTTATTTACTACAAATCATCCAGTCAGCCCCAATCTACCATCTACCCCTCCCCTCCCCGGCACACAGCATGTGTACAAATGTGTACAGTATGTGTTGTAAATATTATCTTCACACATAAGTACATGTGTGCGCTATTTGACCATTCTTTAGATGGGAAAAGTGTGGTGAATTCTGATCTGACTATGAGCATGTATTCATTTTCCTTTCTGGATAGCAGCTTCAGAGATGTTTCCCTGAAGGTCATCATTGATCTGGATTGGATCCCTCCCTTGAGCTTTCCTGCTCTATGTCCCTTCCCAATTCTGCAGTGTGCTTCACAAGCACCACGGACAAGTGTGATCTGCCTGGGGCTCGTAATCATTGTGCCTTCGCTGTCTGCTGTGATGCCATTTCCATGAAGCACCCTTTTGGTCACACTGTAATTAATGAAACAACTCATAAAGCAGTATCAGTTGGGCTCATCATTACTCACAGCTGCTTTAAACAAATATACAGAGGTTCATGTCCATGGCTGCTCGCCGACAAGTCCAAAAGCCATTTAAAACCCTAGATAATTAGTTTTTCTCTCACACTTTTGCCGCTCACTTCTATTTCATCTCAGGAAAGGTTTTTAATTGAGATAAGTCAAATTCAGGATCACAGCAAATGTGACCAATTCCCTAGAAAGAAAGCATTCCTCTGTAGAAAAGAGCATATATGGGTAAGTATTGCACTATTTTGCTATGTGTACTTGCAGCTGGTGATGGGCTGATATTAACAACCTGTGATGGGATGATGAGCTGCTTGTGCGTAAAATCGTATCCCCTCAGAGTTTGTTCAAGTCCACAAACCTCTGTCTGTGACGGAGCCCCTCAGACATGGCTCCTCTAGTCACTAGCAGATTCCGACAGTGGTTGCTTTCGGAATCGCTTCCAACATAAAAGCTCCTTAACGGAAACACGTCTTCTGGACTCTCTGCGTGACAGTTTCCGGCGAGGAGTGGGTGTCCCTACAGGAGGTCCTGAAACCTCCCCACTGTTTTCGCTGGAAGTGTCTCTGAGCCATCCCTCCAGCTTACTTTCCCTCAGCTCACCTCCTCTCCCCCTACTGGTTCCCTCTTCAGCTGCTGAGTCTCTCCCAACCTGTGTGAGCCCCTTCACCTCCCTTCCTTCCGATGGCAGTTCCCTGACATCCACCTCCCCTCCAGGGCCCCCTTCACCTCCTCTCGCCCCCTCCTCTACGGGCGGTGAGGAGGCAAAACCCCGGAATGAACTTCCTTCATCTTCCGATGTCTCGAACACTTCTCTCCACCTGTTGCGGTTCCTGGTCTCGAAGTACTCCTCCTCCTCAGAGTCCATCTCCCCTTCCCCTTCCGAGTCCGGGAATCCTTCCAACTCCTCCTCCTCATCGGTGGTCCCAAAGTATTCCCTCCGGAACCTCTCCACAGGCTGAGGTTTCCTTGGGAACCTTTGATGGAACGTTTCTATCAATACCTCATCATTGATATCTTCTGCCATTACCCAAGTGTTTTCTGACTCCGGTTCTCCTTCCCACGCTACCAAATACTCCACCTGATCCCCCTTCCACCTGGCGTCGAGGATTTCTGCCACGTGGCTGCTGCATTCTCTTTCTTCTATGACCGGTCCCCGAGTGGCCATCCCTTCTCGTCCCCCCTCATACGGTGACAGTAACGACCTGTGAAATACTGGGTGCAGTTTCATGTGGTTGGGTAACCGGAGCCTGAAAGCCACTGGGTTGACCTGTTGAATGACCTCAAAGGGACCCAATCTCCTGGGTCTTAATTTCTTACAACCTCCTTTGAACGGCAACCCTTGGGTTGACAGCCACACCCTATCTCCCACCCTTATGGTTTCACCTTCCCTTCGGTTCTTGTCTGCCTGCCTCTTGTATTCTTCTTTCGCCCTTTCTAAGTTGAGTTGGAGCTGACGATGGATTGCTTCCATTTCTTCTACAAAATGCTCGGCTGCCGGGACGCTCCATCTCTCCCCTTCTCCCCCTGGGAAAGCCCTGGGATGACACCCATAATTAGCCAAGAAGGGGCTCATCCCTGTGGACACATTCTCGGCATTGTTGTAGGCAAATTCCGCCAGCACCAACTTTTCTACCCAGTCATTCTCTCTGTCATTGACATAACACCTCAGGTATTGCTGGAGGACACCGTTTGCTCTTTCCGCCTGCCCGTTGGTTTCAGGGTGCCGGGCAGTCGAAAAGTTGACCTCCACCTGCAGTAAGCTCATGAGCTTCCTCCAGAACCTGGAAGTAAATTGTTTTCCTCGGTCTGAGACCACCCTCAATGGCACCCCGTGCAACCTAAAAATGTGTTCTACAAATAACTTCGCTGTCTCTTCCGCCGTGACTGCATGCGAGCAGGCTACAAAGTGGCACATCTTTGTTAGTAGGTCTACCACCACCATGATGGCTGTTTTCCCCTTGGACTTCGGCAGATCAGTCATAAAATCTATCGACACTGCCTCCCAAGGTCGTTCTGGGGTTGGTAAGGGTTCTAATAGCCCCGCCGGCGCCCGCCTCTCCCCTTTGGCTCGCTGGCATTGCTCGCACCCTCTTACATACTCCCGTACATCTTCCCTCACCTTAGGCCACCAAAATTCCCTGGTGACCAACCACATGGTTTTGTGTTGTCCAAAATGCCCCGCCGTGGGGCTGTCGTGCAACTGCTTGAGTACCCTCCCCCTTAAGTCTCCTTCAGGGATATACAGTGCCCCTTTGTAATACAAAGCTCCATTTCTTTCCTCGAAACCCCCTGGTTCCTCTCCCTCACCCCTAAGACCTCTGAGCTTATTCTGGGCGTATTCATCATTCTCTGTTTCCTCTACCAGTTCTCTTTGTCCCACCAATGCCGCCCCACACACCCAGCGGTCCTCTGGAATGACATGTCTCTCTTCGGGTGCTCCCTCCCCCTCCAAATATTCAGGTTTGCGTGAGAGAGCGTCCGCCCTAATGTTCTCTGGGCCTGGCACGTAACAAATCTCAAAGTTAAATTTGGAGAACTCCTGGGCCCATCTCACTTGCCGTTGGTTGAGCACTCGTGCCGTCCTCCAATACTCTAGGTTCTTGTGGTCAGTGCACACTTGCACCTTATGTTGTGCGCCAATTAGCAGGTGCCTCCATCTCCGGAACGCCTCATGAATGGCTAGTAGTTCTCGGTCATACACCGTGTAGTTCCTCTCGGATTTGTTCAGCTTTCGCGAAAAAAAGGCACACGGTCTCCACTCTGACTCCTCCTTCCCTGGCTGCAGAAGCACCGCCCCAATAGCTCTGTCTGATGCGTCAGTTTCCACTCTCATCGGTTTTTGTAAATCCACATGCAGGAGTTGTTGTTCCGAGGCGAAGGCCCTTTTTAGTTCCTCAAATGCTCGCTCCGCCTCCTCAGTCCAAACGAACTTCTTCTTACTGCTGAGACAGTCCGTAATGGGCGCCGTCAGGTGGGCAAAGTTTCGGATGAACTTACGATAGAAGTTCCCAAATCCTAGGAACCTCTGCACATCCTTCCTTGTTTTGGGTGTTTTCCATTCCAGCACCGCCTGGACCTTGCCGGGATCCATGGCCAATCCCTTGTCTGACAGGCGATACCCCAGGAATTCCACCTCCTTGGTATGAAACTGACACTTCTCCAGTTTCACCCACAGCTGGTTGGCTTGCAGCCTGCTCAACACTTCTCTGACGTCTCTCACATGCTGCTCCTCATTCTCAGAATACACCAACACGTCGTCTAAGAAGGCCACACAATTCTTGTAAAGCAAAGGCCCCAGGACGTGGTTCATAAACGATTGAAAGCATGCGGAGCCTGCTTGTAGGCCGAAGGGCATAACTAAATATTCAAATGCCCCTAAAGGGGTGAACATGGTGGTTTTCCATTCATCCCCCTTCCTTATTCGTATCAGGTTGTACGCCCCCCTCAGGTCCAGCTTTGTGAAAATCTTTCCCTTCCGCACCCTTGTCAAAATGTCGTCAATCCTGGGCATAGGGAAGGCCACTGGTTCTGACACTGCGTTCAAGGCCCTGAAGTCACACACAAGCCTCGGCTTGTTCGTGTTTTTTTTATCCACAAAAAACACTGGGCTGCCCCCCACCGCCCTGGACTCTCTGATGAACCCTCTCTTCAGGTTCTTGTCAATGAACTCTCTTAGCTCCTGCATCTCTCTGTCTGACATGGCGTACAGCTTGCCTACAGGGAGCTGTGCCCCAGGGAGTAAATTGATTTGACAGTCAAAGGGTCTATGCGGGGGTAGTTGGTCAGCTTCCCTTTCGCTGAAGACGTCGCGGAGATCTGCGTATTGTCGTGGTACCTTCACGTTCTCCGTTACTTCAGTCCCTGCTAGGGTGGCTTGGGCCCCTGCCAAACCCTTTCCCTCTTTGCAGTGTTCTAAGCAATGTGCTGAACCAAAAGAAACCACTCTCTGATGCCAGCCCACCAGCGGATCATGTAACGCTAGCCAGCTCATCCCCAATATAATGGGAGCTCCTCCCAAGGTGGCCACATTAAACGCTATCAGTTCGGTGTGCCTTGCCACCTTCATTATCATTGGGACGGTCTGCAAGCTGACTTCTCCTCCCAACAGCTCCCTGCCATCGATCGTGGTCACCTGCAGGGGGTTGCTTAAAGGGATCGTCTGTATCTGGTGTTCAGCTGCAAACTCTTTGCTCATGAAATTGCAGGAGCTGCCTGAGTCCAACAGCGCCTTTATCTTTAGAGGGTGTCCGTTTGGCAGCTCTAGCGCCACTTCTATCACTAGGGCGGGTTTAGGAGGTTCTGGCGTGGGCACTTTCACTGCTCTTTGGCCTGGCTGCTGTGCCCCGACGGTGGCAGCCAGGCGTTGGCTTTTACTTGCTCCGGTATTTCTTCCTCCCTTCCCTCCACAGCTCCCACCATCCCTTGCCATTCCTTCCTCTGGGGGCAGACTCTGGCAAAGTGACCTGGCTGTTGGCAGAGATAGCATTTCCGGGCGCCTTTTCCCTCCTTCTTTCCCCCCTCACTGGGCTTTGAAACTGCGCGCGCGCGCGCTGTTCCGATTTCCATCGGCTCTGCCGGCGGGAAAGTTGGCTCTGGAATGTCTGGAATGCGGAACTCCTTCCAACGTTCCCCCTTCCCTTCCCGCCTCTCCAATGCTCTCGCCTCCTGGCGCGCTCCTATGGTCAGCGCAGATTTGGTCAGCTGGTCCATAGAATCCGCCCTGGGGCCCCGGGAAAGTTCGTCTTTCACAGCCGAAGAAAGCCCTTCTTCAAATAGCATTTGAATGGGTTCCGCCGATAAGTCCCACCCCAATCTGTGAACCAGCATGGTGAACTCAGTCCAGTACTCACGGACAGATCGGCTCCCCTGTTTGCAAGCCATTAACTGTCTGCGCACCACTCCCTGTTCAATATCGCTGGAAAACATCAGATCCATGGCGCGAAAGAACTTCATCGTGTCCTTTAGGACGTCACTATTCTCTGCCATCAGGGGTCTAACCCAGTCTCTCGCCCCCTTTTCAAGATGCCCAATCACGAAAGCCACTCGTGATTCCTCGTCAGGGAATTCATCAAACTGCAGATTGAGGGCATATTGCATCTCTGTCCGAAAGCCATGATAGTCTTTGGGCTCCCCCCCAAACTTCTGCACCAATCCTGGTACCTTTCTGGCGAGCTGGGTGGCTTTCCCCTTTTTGTCTGCATCCTGAGCCCTCCTCTCCTCAAGCCTCGCCGTCTGCAGCGCTAGCTGGACCTCCAACACCCGGTACCTTTCTTCCAGGCTTGGACCCGCTCCAGCTCCTGCTTCTCCGGTTCCGGCTGGGTTGCTCATGATGCCTTCTCCTGCACAAGCTGCTTTCAAAGACTGTCGGAATGCTGTGATGGGATGATGAGCTGCTTGTGCGTAAAATCGTATCCCCTCAGAGTTTGTTCAAGTCCACAAACCTCTGTCTGTGACGGAGCCCCTCAGACATGGCTCCTCTAGTCACTAGCAGATTCCGACAGTGGTTGCTTTCGGAATCGCTTCCAACATAAAAGCTCCTTAACGGAAACACGTCTTCTGGACTCTCTGCGTGACAGTTTCCGGCGAGGAGTGGGTGTCCCTACAGGAGGTCCTGAAACCTCCCCACTGTTTTCGCTGGAAGTGTCTCTGAGCCATCCCTCCAGCTTACTTTCCCTCAGCTCACCTCCTCTCCCCCTACTGGTTCCCTCTTCAGCTGCTGAGTCTCTCCCAACCTGTGTGAGCCCCTTCACCTCCCTTCCTTCCGATGGCAGTTCCCTGACACAACCATATGTTGTTCTTAACATCTTCAGGGGAAATGAAAAGAGCAGAAAGCTAGCTTCAACCTTGGGCAAGCCAAGCCCCACCCCTTCCAAGGGGCATGACACAGCATAGCCCCAGAGAATGGGCCTCTCCTTATATTGAGTAGAGAGGCCTTCCTCCCCCACCCTCTTAATTTGGTTGACTAGTAAAGGTTAAGGTGAGATAAGGTGAGTATCCTTTTGCACTTTTGAAGAGCACTTTTGGAGGCCAACCAATTTAACTGCACTGAACTCCAAGCCCCCAGAATCCAATATAGGGAAGAAGAAAAAACTTGCTCAGGCAGGCAAAAAAATTCCAGCAGAGGGTGGTCTGGATGGGTGTGAGAATCTGCCAAAGAGGCTTTTGGGGTGCAGGCAAGGCCTATAAAGCTCTTGATGCCAATAGCCACACAGAAGACAGCCTCATCTCATCCCAGCTGCAACAACATTCCCAGATGCAGCATTGCATGGATGGTGGGAGCAGAGATATGTTGGACAACTAGGACTGACTGCAGTTCCTGAGCCTAGGTGCATTGTACGATGCAGGTAACAAAATAGACACTAGGGCAGGCAATCACCTGTTGTGATCGATGTTTGTATATCTGCTATTTTCTATACTGAAATGTGTTCCAAGTGGGGAAGCTGAGTGGAAGAGCATCTACCTTGCATGCAAAAGGTCCCAGGTTCAATCCTCAGCATCTCCAGGTAGGGCTAAGAAACACGAAAGAGATCCTGCCAGCTAGTGCAGTCAGTACCATAATAGGCTAATGGTCAAACGTGGTATGAGGCGGCATCTGGTGTTGTAAAAAATATGTTATATGTGAATTTTTTCAGTGTTTACTTAGATAAGTACTTATTAAACAATACTGCAGCCATTAGCTCACATATGGAGTAAGGGCAAGTGCTGTCCATCTCACAATGACAAAAGTGCATCAGAGTACATGGCTACATCAACTCATGTTGATGGAGTATGTGGTAACTTGGATAAGGGAAAGCGAATGTGGCTCCATTTTCCCCAGCACCAAATACAAGTTTCTTACATTCTTAATGATAAAGCCTTACAATATTTTATGCATAACTGTACATCATAGAGGAACATAACCCTCAATACTACTTGCAAACTCCGCAGTTGTCAGCTCTGAGATGAGCTGCTTGAGCCCTAAAGAGTAAATAAACAAGATGCTCTGCACAGTGGGAACACAGATCCAAGAACAATTAAATGAGTTTATAATGAGGTTAGCAGCAGAAAGCATTTTGGCGACCAAGCTGTGCTTTCCAGTCTGATGATGGTGATGGATGAAAAGCAGATTATTGTCTCCTCATCAGAGCGATTGGAAGAAGGTAGTTTTTCCCAGACTTAAATGTTCACATCAGGTTTGTGTGAAGAATGGCCTCTGAAGAGCCATTTATATCCAGGCAGTCTTAACTGGCACACTATTTAATTTTTATTTTATTTTTTTCTGGCTTTCTTTCACTATCTTTTCTCAGCAAAGAAGGAGCAACACAGAATGTGATTTGCTATATTTGCAGCTCAGGGATAGCAAAACTAGACAAAAAGCATGTGATCACACTTCCCATCTCCAGAAGGTTTATCATCGGCTCAGTTTGCACAAGCAAGCAGTGATGCCTTCGCCATTTAAATGCCCTACAAACAATGGCTTCTGCTTGCAGCAAGCCCTATGTATAGCTCATTACCTAGATTTCCCTCTGCTTCATCACCGACCATTTTATGTTAGTATAAGGAAAATAGATGGCTCTGCATAACTAGCCACAGCTTATGAACAGCTTGTTGCATGCAGGAACCCAAGTATGGTTGCATTTAATTTTTCTCCCATTCAGCTGCTTCCTTAAGGTTGAATCAAGTCTGTCCACCTGCTGTCTCTCAGAAACACGTGTGTGTAAGGGTGCACACACACACACACACACACACACACACGGCAGTGTGAAACCACTTGCCCCTAGGCAGTTTGTTCAAAATGCATTTGCTTTATTATTTATTTATTTATTTATTTAATAATAAATATTAATCATTCTCCTTCCTCTGGACCATGTACCTGTTGTCCTCTGCCAGGCCTAGATTCCAAAGCAATCTGTCTCAAGGTAGGCCCCAGGACTCCAAGTCTCTGCTACCCTTTGCCTGGCCTCCTCACCGCTGCACCACAGCTCTTGAGTGCAAAGCTTCCATTTCCCCCCTTTACAGATTATTATTCTATAAAGTTCCTCATACCCTGCTTTTACTCCCATTCTTACTGTGTACTCCTTTCCGTTGCCATGGTTTCAGCTCTAGATAATCAGAGTGCTGGAAGCACAGAAGTTTCTCCAAGGGGGGGGGGGACAAAAAGATTGACTTTGGAGAGCATTTTCTACAATTAATAATAGCAGTTGAGATTGCGGGGTAAATGTCCTGCAGATTTTGTTTGTAAATACAAGGGGAAAGCCTTGCTGTAACAGGCACAATGCCACCATTATCCTAGGCAATGGCATCCCTCATCTCTGCTGTCACAGAGCATTGGCCATTTCTCTGCAATATTCAGGCCCTTTGCCAAGTCCTTGAAACCTCAACAGTTCTAAAAAATTTAAGGCAGCCTTCAGACCTTTCTGCATGTCAGTGAGGAGCACATCCCTGGGCAGGAACAGATTGTGCCAATCCAACTCTGAGGATGCAATAGGAACCCTGATATTCTCTCTGTTCTGTGTATTGGTGCTGTCCTTGGTCCTGATTTAGGATAATGCATTCTTTTTATATGCAATCTCTTAGCATATGGACTCACTTTGTCCTGTGTTAAGATACGAACAGTACAAGTTGTAACTTTAGCAAATTTCATTGATGGAAAGCTGTTTCTGCTTATGAACCTTCCTAAGATACTGACCAGAAGTATTTAGTATATCGCTGAAGTTTTCTGTATCAGGGGCAGCATTCCTAATGGGGCACATATATCTGTTTTTGCCGTCTCTGAGCTCAGTCTACAAAGTACTATCTTCCCAAACATACACACACCCTTCAGTTACATTGTAAATCTAGTGCATTTTTTCTGCCATCTTTTTACAAGCCAGTAAAGCGGAGTGAGGGAAAGAAAGCTATTTATTTCCCTGAATATGTAGCCATGGGATAAAAATAAGCACTGAAGGGATCATTCACATCTGGGCAAGGGAAGGTGGCAGGCAGGGCAGTCCCTTACAAGACCATCTTGGTGTTTTTAGGAAGGAGAATGAAAGTTATAATGGGGAACCCATTGATTTCCCATAAAAGGGTTTTAATCAAACACCCAGGGGACCCCGAGGGAGACAGAACTCTGCTGCAACACCAAATTGCACTTCATACATCATCTATTTTTCAAACTGTGTATAAATGAGGCTGCCCACTGGATATATGAGCATTCCCGAGCACCATACATCACTAGAAATAAGAAAGCTGAGATATCTCTCAGGAAAAAGGAGCATATCAAGAGCCCAACAAGATGCACAGGGTGGAACTGTGTCCAGAAATTGAGGCTCAGATAGAAGTTGCAATCCTCAATACAGAGAGTCTCATGTATGGTTGGCTCTAGCATCAGCCTTCAAAGCTCCCAGTCCCAATTGGAGTTTCTGGGGTTTGAACCAGGGACAGTTTGCACACAGAGCAGGCGCTCTACCTGTGTGCTATGGCTTTTCTCATATGTTCCATGATTTCCCCCCATTTTTTCACTTTAAAAAATATTCCTGCTTCACACTCTTGCCCTTGTGACCATGAGGATTCGGAGCACAGAGGGGTGTTGCCCTAAACAAATGTGAAAACTAATTTTGCTTTGTAATGTAAAATCACAAGACTGGAAATCCACTTCTCTAACTGTTGCCCTCAATCTGAAAAGACCAGGTGTGTTAGGAGAGAGAAAAGGTTGGGAGAGTGGAACTAACCTATTAGGGAGGAGGGAGGACCAGAATCTCTGGCAGCAACTCAGAAGGCTATATATTTAGGGTAAGTTTGAAGGACCATTTCTCCTTATATGAACCTGCCCAGGTTTAGAGATCTTCAGAGGGAGACCTTTTTTTCCAGTCTCACCACCTTCTAACATTTGTTTGAAGAGGACAGAAGAGAGAGCCTTCTCCATACCCATAGCTGTCAACTTTTCCCTTTTCTTGCGAGGAATCCTATTCAGAATAAGGGAATTTCCCTTAAAAAAAGGGAAACATTGACAGCTATGTCCATAGCTGCTCCCAGATTGAGGAATGCCCTTCCATAGGAGGCTTGGCAGGCCCCTTCTCTACTTTTGCTGGCAGGCAAATACTTTTTTGTGTAGGCAGGCCTTTGGTCACTAACTGGCTGTTGTGGCAGCATCTTTTAATGGTGAGTGTTGTGCATTTTCTTCTCCGCATGTGCTTTTAGATGCTTTAAAGTTGTTTTGATTCAGTGCCATTTTTAATATTGGGAATTTATTTAATTTTGTTTAATATTTATAATCAATTGGTGTGTGCTTTAGCTGTATCTGTATTTAATTCATCTTGTGAGGCACCTTTGGTCTTGCACTGGGAGAATGGTGAGATTAAAATCACTGTCCCACCAGCATACCCCAATATGCACAGATGAACAGCACCCCTCATTTGCCTTTATTCTAGGCTTAGATTAGAATGACTCCCTTCACAACACTTAGCATATCTATGGCAGTTCTTGAACGTTCAGTGCATTTCACAAATAATATCTTAGCAATCTTTATAATGATCCTGTCAGCTAGATCATTAATATTATCCCCACACTGCAGGTGGGAAGAGTCTGAGGCTGGGAAGAGAATTGTGGCTTCCCTAAGGCCATGGATGCGCTGCTTGAACTGGGGAAATCCTGCTTCACATTCTTAGCCACCCAATTATACATTTGTTTATATTGTGCATACATTTAACTTTGTTTAAGTTCATAGAATCATAAAATTGTAGAGTTGTAGAGTTGGAAGGGACCCCAAGGGTCATCTAGTCCAATCCCCTGCAATTCAGGAAGTCATCCTGGTTGAAAATGCTAGACTTCGATTGTTACTTGGATTTGCTTGGAGAATTAACTGGCATTGTTCAGGGGATGGGAAAGTAATATACAGGACTGGATACAATATCTACATTATTGTAGATCTATCTACAGAGAGCCAGTGTGGTGTAGTGGTTAAGAGTGGTAGACTCGTAATCTGGGGAACCGGGTTCGCATCTCCGCTCCTCCACATGCAGCTGCTGTGTGACCTTGGGCTAGTCACACTTCTTTGAAGTTTCTCAGCCCCACTCACCTCACAGAGTGTTTGTTGTGGGGGAGGAAGGGAAAGGAGAATGTTAGCAGTTTTGAGACTCCTTCGGGTAGTGATAAAGCAGGATATCAAATCCAAACTCCTCTTCTTCTTCTACAGTATATGTAGGAGAAGAGGTGAGACTAGGAGATATGAAGAGGAGGAAATTGTGGGGGGAAACAGAACATTCCTTTGCATATCAGTCTTCTAACCACGTTGAAATTTATTATCATGGCCATTTTTTAAAAAGAATGGGTACAATTCATTATCATCTAGCTGTTCTCTTGAGTCTTCTTATAGCCTAATCCCCTAATCTAGAGTTGCTTTAGCTGTAGCAATCTTAAAGAGGTTTCTGCTGCTTTAATTAAAACCTTGTTAAAACCTCTGGGCCATTGTAAAGCACAGACAAAGGAATCTAGGCTGTTCTGAGGTCATATGGATCCATTCATTACATAAGGCCTGCATCCATCTATCACAGAAGTCCTGGGATTGAAACTGGGTCCCAGAGTTAATAAAATACAATGGTTGTCTGTGGGGAAAAGTGATAAGAACCTATGTGTCAGCATAGCAGCTCATGATACCACTACTAAATATACAGAACGCTGTTTACAACAGCCTAGATTCATATGACAATTTGCCACTGCTTGAGTAAAATTAATTTCATTTTAAGGTTTATGTATGAGGTTGAAGCCAAATTTTACCTTTAGAGTCTTGAGCAAATAAATATTAAAAAATGCATGTTTACCAGAGCCAGAACAAATAGTTTTTTATTAAAAAATGTGAATCAAATGTATTTATTTTCTTTAATGAACAACAGCCAACATCAAATTTGTACTCTTCAGAGTATTTGTGTAAAAAAAAAAAAAAAGTTCACTTGGTTTAATTTGGTTTCAAATATGCTTTGTGTGAGTAACATGTTTAAATGGAATAAATCAAAGTGGATGAAGTAAGTTAGATTTTCTTCCTTAAAATCAAAATAATTGGAGTATATAGAGCTTAAATTGTTTCAGTCTTGGTATCTATGGATAAAACTCTTAATCCCTTGAAGTCAGCTGGAGCTTTTCATTGATTCCAGACAATTGTTTGAATGCTTCATATGCATCTAATTGTCTGAAACCCTGTAAGTTAATGACAATTTACACTGATTTTACTAGAATCTCTAGTATGGGGTATGTGGATGAAAACCCAAGTAATTTAAATTTACTGTTGTAATAAGTCACTTGTTACTTAAAAGGTGCCCAAGCAACTGGCATTCAAAAACATAAACACAAATACCTTACACCATATCAATAAGGAACGAGGGGGTATAAGAAGATGGGATACAAAGGTTGGGTGAACTAAGGCCAAATTTACAGAGCTGATGAAACAGATTTGCAGTAGTATTGAGGTGCAGAAGACTGTCTATAACTCATCAGCTATGGGCAAACCAACCCTGCTAACCCCAAGGCCCCACAATTATGAGTGGTTGTTTCTACTTGGCCTCAGAGGTCTTCCCTACCTTGCCAGCAAGTCCCACAGCCCTAGAGGCAAGTTTTGGGACTACACTTTCACCCTCAAAGTGCTGAAGGGCAGGGCTTTTTTCAGGGGGAACATGCTGGAACTCAGTTCCAGCACCTCTCAAGTGGGTTCCAGAACCTCTTTGTTGAGTTCTGGCACCTCTCATGTGGATGCCATTCTAGCAGGAAAAAGGGAGGCATTCGTTGTGAGTTCTGGCACCTCTTTTTCTAGAAAAATAGCCCTGCTGAAGAGTACTCACCAAACTTCAACTGCCTTAAGCTTCCCACACCTACCTGACAAATATGAACATCCTGTTTAACTGCTGGCACTCACTATGTGATCCACATCCATGCATCAGGACAGAGTAAGTGAAAACAACAACAGTAAACAATCAGCCAGACCAATATGTTGATGAGTAAAACAAAAAAATCCTGCCTGGCCTCAAAAGGCAACCAGAAATATCTCTACTGAATATATGGTGGGAGGATAGACACTGAAAAATGAAGAGGCTGGAGAGGGGCAGAGCAGACTTAAATACCCAGCATTGCTGACCATTAACCCAAAATTAGCACTGCATGCAGCCCTCCCTATGCTGGCTTCATTGACCACACACCCCTTCCCTGAATGGCCACAAAGGGCTATCTGCCACCCCAGTCATTGCAGAGCATTCTTTGTACCTACCTCAGTGTCAGTCTATTGGACCCATTAGAGATACAGCCATTTCAGTTGCCTGTGAATTACTTCTGTTGCTGTCAAACCCATGAGTGAGGTGTGGCAAAGAAATGCAAAAGCTGCTTCTAAATTTGTAGGCAAGGGCCTTTATGGCAACCATCCAGGCAATTGGTGTATGATCATTCAACAACACATGCAAATAGGATAGGCAGATGGCCAACATGGGAATCCACCAGACTTTATTTCTTGTGAGAGGCAGAAGGCAAATCAGAACTTACAGTAATCGCAGGCCGCAAATGGTAAGAGAGAGAGAGAGAGAGAGAGAGAGAGAGAGTTAATTAAAAGGACTCCAGCAACTTAAGAACAGATGGCTGATCTTCCTTGTTATCCACACTAGAAACCCAAGTTTATTTAAAATCTGGTAAAATGTGAAATGTGTAGAAAAAGTAGAGGTTTTTCTTTTAATGGTGGGCGGGGAACAGAAAAAAATTAATATAACACTTTTCGTTTTAAGGGCCCAATTCTTCACTGGTTCAAATTATCTTGGCTTTCAATAGAGCTTCATGGCAGCAGCTGATTATCTTGTCCTAAACTACCAACTGATATTAAATCCTGCTCTGAAAACCAGCACACATGTGAGTTCTTACATGTGTGTAAACACTGTTTACCCACTCTGAGGAAATAGTGGAAATTTGATGCCTATTCTACTGATTCATATTCCACAGGGTCATCCAAGAGAATATCTTATTTTGTTAATGAGGGGTGGGGGGCATGTCACCCTCCAAATGTTATTGGACTCCGGCTTTCCTCACCCACCCCATGTGGCCAATGGTCAGGGAAGATGGGAGATCTGGAGATCACACATTCCCCATCCCTGATCAAATTCATAGGGCAGCATTGTCATTAAACCTAAGTATATGTGAAATCATGCATATTGTTCAAACACTTTTGGCTTTACTTTTCCCTTTTATGCTGAATTTCACTTTATGCCAATTCTAGTGACAATTTGGAGAAGGAGTGCATCCTTTTGTGATATGTTGCTTTAAAAACCAACAAACTTTAAGTTCTTACAATTCCTCAGATGTTTCACCTGGCAAACACACACACATACTTTTGCTTTAGGTCAAGTATCTTCAACCTTTTCAGACATAGGACCCACTTTTAATTCAAACATGCATTTGGGAACCCATTTCTTAATATTTTGCCATGACCTTGGGTCAGATACACCAGGCAACATTTTGCTCATGATTCAAATTCAGTTATGAACTCAAAATTCAGTACTTACATTTTGACACGTGTCATGGTGAGATAATAAGGATCTTTTCAAGTAGCCCATTTTTATCTAGCAGTAGTAAGTTGTTTGGTCCTCTAGAACTTCAGATTCCGAATATATAGTGGTCCGTATTAGGTTTTCATAGGAAAGGTACTGCCGACATCAAACATGCAAGCCAGCACCTGGTTATTTTTTTGTGGTTGAGTGACAACACGTATGCTTCAGCTTACTCTAATATGGTAAAAAAGAAAAAAGCCTTTGCAAGTCAGTGTATACAGATGATACAAGCTAGTAATCCACACTTTTTGCCTTTAGATTTTTGCTCCCTTGACATTTCTGTGCCTTATCGCAGTCCAATTAAAATGATAATAGCAGTGGGAGTGGGTAGATGCCATTTTTAAAATAGCTTGGTATCACAGAAATCATTACCATTTCTTGTACACGTTTTACTTATTTCACTAATAAAATTATCTCTTCCAAACAAAGGGGAATATGATGTTCCGAAAGCTTTTGTGTAACAGGATTTGCCATAACCCCTTGACAAACCCCAGTAGACGTATAAGGATGAGATTGCTTGTAATTGCTATTGTAGCAATGACTCATTGCTCCAGTACAACTGGAGGGGGCAAATGGCAGGCCCCCAATTTAGGCTCAGTTCCTGCTACTCTTATGTTTGGATACAATACCCTCCGGGTACAGAAAAACGCAATCTGAAGACAGCAAGGTGCATGTGCTTAAATGTGTGATTTAAGCTGAAGTCAGATACAGCACACACGCTCATTTCTTCTGTCCTGAACTCTTCTTGCATCAAACAGATGTTCCAAGCTGTGGTGGTTGGTGCCCGTTGGGACCAGTAGGGCAGAGGGAATGGAGACCAACACACATTGGCTCAGGCCAATGACAGACAGAGCCAACTAACTCTACTTTTGTCCTCATCCTACTTCCTTATGACTTCTACAAGCATAACACTGAAACTAAGGAGGGGGAATAATAACAATAATAATTTTATTATTTATACCCTGCCCATCTGGCTGGGTTTCCTCAGCCAATCTGGGTGGCTTACAGTGCCACCACCTGGACTGGTTATAAACAGGACAGCCGATTTGGGGAGCTGGCTGGAGGAAGTCTGAGGTGGGTGGGTCAGTGGGTCAGTTCACCCTAATGGACTAGCCTCCACTGGATCCAGGCATAATATTGGGGTGGTCCCATGTTTTAGCACCAACTCTGTAGAATGGGACACTAGCCTTCGGGATCCCATCCTAGTCCTTTCTCTCTACTGCCACCACTCACTTAGGTTTCTCCTAGGGCAAGGGCACGGGACTCTCACTGTCTTACATGGGTCTCCTCTAGAGCAGAACACCAACCAGCTAAAATCAATGTCTCCAGCTTGGCAGCTTCAGCTTCGGCTATCTCCCCTATCCTCAATCAGGTACTTTATACTTTAACAAAAGCATAACCCAAGCAACCTAACAGAAGCGTAACCCAGGTCACCTAAGTCATATGGAATGTTAGCCAGCGTTTGAGTGTGCACAAAAACTAGTACAGGCCAGAAATCCAATTAAGCAGTTAATTCAAAGGGAGGGGGAATAGCAAGTATACAACTCAAAATGGAAATAAAACACTATACCAGAATACCAGTCTAATTGGTCCTACACTTGATTCAAACTAGCATTGTAGAACTTACGCTCAGTGGCCACTTCTGGTGGCCTTTGCTTCTAGTAACAGTTGCAGGTTTGGGCGTTCAAGACTGACACTACATGGCTACTATCCATTTTTAAGGGTTCAAGACCCACATTAGTCTGACTTGTAGCCAATCTGAACTGTAACATCTTTGGCAAGTAGAGGTTTCCCACCTTGGGGTGGGGGGTGATACACCTCCTGGGGCAGAGGAGGATAGTTTTTGTGGACAGAAATTACTACCAGATTTCCCTATCTGCTTGCAGCTAGACAGACTTACCGGTAATCAATAACCTCTGGATGTGGCATCTTTACTTACCTATGATGGAGTGGCTGGGAAATCATAAAATGCCAGAATGGGAACAGTAGAACCAGATTTATAGCTCACACTACAGTCAACAGTGGTTGTATCATACCACCTTCAGCTATCTGCACAAAAAATGCTGTTGTCACTCATCAGCTTAAATTTTCAATGGCCCTAATTTCACCTAGCTCTTTATTCATCAAAACAGCAATTGCGTATGTGCAGAGCCATGAGAAAATCCTGTTTATGCCAGCTCCCAGGTTATGAGAGAAGAGGAATGTGCATCATGGACTGCAGAAAATCAAGGGATAACCTAAATGTGCTATAGAAATATATTTAACAAAATCATCCAGTCATCCAATGTGTTCCAAACTTATATAGCTCTTAATCAAAGGAATGTGTCTGTGTGTGTGTGTGTGTGTGTGTGTGTGTGTGTGTATTTATTTATGCCATGAAAAAGCCATCTTAACAAATGGTTAAAACACACACTCACACCAGCCATTAATATCCTCAAGTATCATAATGTTTTTTATGCCTTGTGTATTATTGAGAATGAGTGACTTGAGCAGATTAACAGTTATGCCAACAAACAATCTCTGGCACTAAGCTAGACAGACTTCCAGGGAGTTAGTTAAATACTACAATGCCTCGTTGTGTTTAAGTGCCACTGCTTGCCTGCATTTGTTGCCATGGGGAGGGCTACATTTTGTGAATGTGTGGTATGTACTCTTCTGTCCAAAGGCAGTCTGTAAGGTTGGATTTGAACTCAAAGATAATTTATTAAAGATAGAAACCGTTCTATAACATGAGAGTCAATGGTGCCTCCAGAGGTGAAGTCAAACCACTGTGTTAGCAGCACCAAAGTGACTAAAGTGACAAGTGTTTACGGAGGTCCTGGCCTGCCCAGATGATAAGACCCCCCTCTCAGCATCACTGATGTGGTCCACAGGAAAGCAAACCAATACATTTTGTACTAGCTTTGCTGCAAGTCAAGTCTCTTCCTTCCTTCACTCCATGCTATGGACAAAAGCAGAAGGCCGGGGCTACTTCTGCCTTCATCCAAAGCCCAGCATGAAAGCCAAAGCCAGTTGCTCACTTTGCAGTATTTTTTTTTTAATCAGAGAGGAAACTCTCACAGCTTCAGCATATTTGTAGGTGGTCTTGGCCTCTCATTCTTAGCATGAAAGAATTTCTGTTTTTTTACAGTGCAGTCCTATTCAAGTGTACTCAGTAGGTTCCATTTAATTCAGTGGGACTTATTCCCATGTAAGTGTGTAGAATATTGTAACTTTAGTGGTTTACATTGCGACTGATTCTTAAATGGTTTCTCCTTAAATGAGTTTTAAATGTGTGTGTTACTAGATTGTGAAATGTTGCAAACTAAATGTCTGTATTTTGTTGGAATAGGATATTACAATTTTATGTATTGCCTGTAAGCTGCCTTAGAAGAATTTATCATAACAAGTAATATAGGAATATGTTAAACAAAAAAACCACACACAGATAAATACACCTTTGTCAAGTATAGACAACCAACCTACTGCTTAGGGGATTTTCTGCTATGTGGCTGCTCAGTCAGCAAATGTATGGCCTACCCAGATGCTTTTAAAGTTGAAGTAATTTTTATTTATTACAGTTTATTCAATTTATATACTCCCCTTTATCCAAAGATCCCAAGGCAGTGTTCAACATTAAAAATGTAATTTATGGAGCATAATAATAAAAACATAACAGACAGCATAATAATAAAATAATCATAATAGTACCCAAACACACATTTAACAGGTCAAAGACCTGGGTAAAGAAGAATATTTTTGCCTGGCACCTAAACACTGGCAGAGGAAGGGGCTGCAGCCCGCTCCAGGTGCCATCCCTCGGGGGGGCATCGCTGCAACCCCCCATGCTCACCGCGCGCCCCAGGTGCTCGCCACAGGCGGCGGGAGGCTAGTGGCACCCCCCAAGCAGCTGGAAGCTAGTGGCGCCCCTCCCCTGACGCTTGCCATGTGGGCGGTGGGCAGCTAGTGATGCCCTCCCCCAACACTCACTGCAGGGGCGGCTAGGGATGCTCGCCATGGGGGCGGCTAGCCCCCGTTAGAATTCCTGCTCCATGATTGCAGACATGGGATTTTTGTCTTTCGCATGACGGTATATGTTATGACTCCACAGAGTGGGAAGTGACAGAGACAGGATGTTTGTGTTACTGTGTTCCGTGAAGTGGGACTATTGTCCTTTGTTCTTTTTCTCTTTGCTGTCTGATGCTAGAAAGAGAGGGAGCCATGTTGCAGTGCTCCGTGTGTGTTTATATGTAAATAAAGTAGATTAGCCAAAATGCTGAGTTGCTGAAGTCTGTCACACAATGCTGTGCAAACTCTGCGGATCCCTAAGTGTGCTGGTGTCGGTTGGCATCGGCCGCTGTGATGTTGAAGAAAGCTTATGAAGCTCCCAAACGATCGACCAGGAGGGAGAGAACATGCCAGTTGGGCATGTGTCTCTGCCAGGGTCCTACTCAAGTGTAGGCTGAGCCCCTGACAGCCCCACCCCCACGGCCCGGCTAGCCCCGCCCCCGCAGCACTCCGGGTGCCAGAGCAGCTGGCTCCACCTCTGCACCTAAAGACATATAATGATGGCGCTTGGCAAGCTTCTCTGGGGAGAGCATTCCACAGATGGGGAGCCACCACAGAAAAGTCTTGTTCTTGTGTTGTCACCCTCCAAACCTCTCAGGGAGGGGGCATGTAGAGAAGGGCCTTGGGTGACAAGCACAGGGTTCAATTTGGTTCGTACGGGGAGAGGCAGTACTTAAGATATTGAGGTCCTGAGTCATGTAAGGCTTTATTGGTCAGCACCAGCACTTTGAATTGGCCTCGGAAACTAATTGTGGTTCGAGGACCTGACCCCCGCGAAGTAAAATGAAGACACAGGGACACGTGATATAAGGTTAATGGGCTAGAAAAGGCCACAACTTTATTGAGTACAGCAATGAAAAGGTATTGGCTTAGGCATTGGATCGCAAAACAAGTGGGTTTATTCACCAGGGGGTCAACACCTGTTGATGCTAATCCAACTATAGGCTCACCCCTGATGTCACCGAGGGTCGTGCCATGGCCTCCCGCCAAGCAGGCTTCGGACGGAATACACGACCGCCAGATTCCTTTAACGGAATACCCCTATAAATTGAAGGCATAGGCGATGGCCACACCTAGCACTTCGACACACCACAACACATTATTCCAATGCCTAACCTACCCACCAATACCACCAGAAAGTTGTGACGATTGCTATGAGGTAGGCGAAAAAACCAAAAAGCCTAATGCCAAATGGAAAAAACTCCTACCAGGCCCCCCGGGCAACCGGGGCGACCAACCTAAGGTCCATAGCAAGGCCAATGACCTAAGCCCTAACTCAAAGGGAGTGGAGGGTGGGTGACTCGCTCAGGACGACAAAGAGAAATGAGGCCGGGGAGAGGCTGGCACTGCAGCATAAAGGCTGCTGGACACGCCCCCCCATGGCACCTGGTTGGGCGGCCACTGGGGGGGGCGTGAGTGCCAGCCAGGTGAGCTGGAGGCAGGGGGCAATGCCCCCTGCTAGGAGCGGTGTTCGGGCTCCCGCCCACAACCACTCCCCTCTCTTTCAGGGAGGAGAGTCTTTGTGGTTCGAGGACCTGACCCCCGCGAAGTAAAATGAAGACACAGGGACACGTGATATAAGGTTAATGGGCTAGAAAAGGCCACAACTTTATTGATTACAGCAATGAAAAGGTATTGGCTTAGGCATTGGATCGCAAAACAAGTGGGTTTATTCACCAGGGGGTCAACACCTGTTGATGCTAATCCAACTATAGGCTCACCCCTGATGTCACCGAGGGTCGTGCCATGGCCTCCCGCCAAGCAGGCTTCGGACGGAATACACGACCGCCAGATTCCTTTAACGGAATACCCCTATAAATTGAAGGCATAGGCGATGGCCACACCTAGCACTTCGACACACCACAACACATTATTCCAATGCCTAACCGCCACCCGAGCTAAAGGCTCGCCGCCAATACCTTCAAAGCTGCAACCAATCCCAGATGCTTTTGCTGACACTAGCTAACCAAATGTCGTTCCCCAGATCCGATAAGTGGACGCCGTCATTCCGGTATAAAGCTTGGTCGCCGATCCGGATACGGTCATGATAAATGACTCGGCCATACATAGAGCGCACCCAACGGGCTACCGCCCGAATTACGAGTTTCCTGGTTCTTTCAATGGCCATACAGCTTTGCGCACCGCGCCAAACAGTTCGTTTCAAGAAGGAGGACCAGAACACTGTTGTTCTGGGACACAAGGCTGCAAATGCATTCAAGTCTCTTTTTATGCTCCACAACAAGTCCACACTCCTTCTGTTAGCGAGGTCATTCTCCCCCAAATGAATTACAAGGATGTCGGGAGGGCCGAACTTGGCTACTTTCTCCCACAGCAATGGCATAAGCTCCTCCCAACGCATGCCTCTACTCGAAAGCCAGGAAACTCGAACACCATGTGGAAGGCCAAGATTGTATGCAAGGCCGCAGCTCACCGCTCGTACGCGGGCCCAATGAACTATACTGTGGCCGCAAATCCACACGCTTCTCCTGAGCATAGCTGGGGGTAAAAGACAGAAAAGAAAAGGCAGATAAGTAGGGTAAAGCTGCAGGTCACATATTAGACTTATAAGCATTGGAGTTCCACCGGCCCATTTCTTTGATCCTGTCCGCCGGTAGCCCCAGGTGCGCGGCCGTGGTTGCGGCGCCCATCCTAAATGAATGCGTGGCGTACTCCTGGGAGGATAGACCACAAGCCTCAATAGCCTTGCGAAGTACTCTGGTGAATTGGTGCCTCAACAAGGGTGACCCATCTTCATGGACCAGAAACAGACCCGGGCCGGGCGGTCTGAGGTAGAGGTACCGCCTAGTGTCCTCTTCCGGGCATGGGCCCTGCTGTGCCGACGCCGTGAGCTTAACTAGGACACCCTTACCAGCCTGATCAGTCTTGGACTGACGTATATCCACTGTCACATTAGAATCGGACAACTGCACGTCCTTGCACAGGAGGCCGCGTGTTGAACCTCGTGCACTAACTTCAAACACCACCTCACCAACTCTAAGCGCGCCAAAAAGGCGATAGCGTATGCTGCGGAAAAGAGACATGTTTCGAACCTGCACCAGCAAATTGACCTGAGTTTTATGCGTATCTGTGATAACCCGTAAGAATTGGCTTATGGCCCTCGGCCCTGTGAGGTTGTAACCTGCCCCAACCCTCAATGGCTCTACGGATCAAGAAGTCGCTACCCGGGTCATGAGCAAATGTAGCTTTTGAAAAGAAGCTGATGGCGGCTACGTGAATCTTTAAGGTTTTAGGAGCACGTCCCAGATCATCGAGATGGGAAAGGTACTGCAAGACATCGTCAGTGGTAGGAGGTACGTCATGTGAGAGCCCAGATAACCCAGACCTGGAACCAAGGAAATCACACCAGGCCTTCTTGTAGGACCTGAGAGTGGAGGGTGCCATGGATGCCAATACTCCCTGTATCACTTTGCGTCTCCCACATTCCACAGGCGCTCCGGAAAGGGTTCGGGCAACAGTTGTGCTCCAGGTGCAAGCAACCGGAAGCGAGGTATCGGAGGACGAACGCCCGCAGAAGGGAGGAGATCCTCTCAGACCGAGATGACTGCCTGGCTAGTATGTTCATGACCGCCAGGTTGTCGGAAGCACACGCGGTGATCTCGAAAATCTTCCGTCCAGATGTGAACGGCCACCACTATTGGAAAGAACTCAAGAAAGGTGAGATCCAACGTGATGGCCTGACCTTGCCATGCCGTCGGCCATCGTAGTGCACACCAGCGCCCCTTGAAGTACAAGCCAAAGCCTAAGGACCCAGCCGCATCCAATTGGACCTGGAAGTCTGATGACAGATTCAAGACATCCTGCCATAGAGATACCCCATTGTAGATCTCCAGACAAGTCGTCCACACCTCCAGATCTGCCTTGACCGACCTGGGGAGGCGGACCCTGTTGTGCGGGTGTCTAAGACCACTGACAGCCTGGCTAGGCGGGCACGCGCATTGGAGTGGACCTGGAAATCAGAGGCCAAATTAAGGATTTCCAGCCATAGGGAGACTCCGTTGTAGTGTTCCAGAAATCTGATCCCCATCTCACAATCCGCCTTGACCGACTTGATAAGTCTTACTCTATGGTGCGGATGCTTGAGGCCCGCTGACAACCTGGCTAAGGGTGAGCGAAATGGGCGGCCTGGTGAAACTACTCTACATGCGAAGTTGAAATGATCTAGCAAGGACTGGACCTGTCTAAGAGCGACTTCATTATTATTATTATTGTTATTATTATTTCGGGAAGGGTTTGACAAATAGTTTCGTTAAGGGCAACTATTTTCTCCACTGGCAGGCGGGCGGATTGAGCTGCTGTGTCAAGCTCTATACCCAGGCAAGTAAGATGCGTTGAGGGTCCGCCTTATCTGAGGGGAACTCCCAGCTCCTGGGCCAAAGCTGAGAAGGCCTCCACAAGGGAGGCACATTCGCCAGTATTGGGTTTCCCAATGAGTAGAAAAGTCACCGAGGTAACGTGTCTCCCCAGGTGAGTTGGTTCTGTAGCGCAAGGCCCAGTCCCAACAAGTGCTAAATGTCTCAAAGGCCAAGCCGGCTGCAGAACAACCCATCGGCATAGCCTTGACAATGTAATATTTCCCTTGAAATTTGAATCCCAGCAAATGAGAGTCATTGGGATGAACTGGCAATAGACAGAAGGCTGACTATGTCACATTTTGCTAAGAGTGCCTCGTAACCAAAATTCCGGATAAGTCTTAGTGCCCGATCGAAGAATTCAATTGAAGAATGCGGAGAGGAGGGAGCTGGTGGGAGGTGCACCCGGATATGAACCAGGGACCTCTTGATGTGCAGTCAAATGCTCTACCACTGAGCTATACCCCCTTATTGTTGTTGTTATCATTCTATTATTATTTATCTGTTATTTATCCATTTATTGTTATTATTATTTATTATTGTTGTTATTTATTAAAATCTAATCCAGTATTATTTGTTCAATCAATTACCACTGTAAGTAGAATTAATTACTGATACTATCAATTGTCTACCGTAACTGACGATAATATGAAATAATTATTCATTATAGGGGATTGATCGGGAAAAACGCTGCTCATAATCATCAATGAACGATCTAAATGCATTTAGGCAGTGTGAAATAGTTTTGGGGTTATTATCCCGTCCATGTGGCACCCCCGATGAATTACGGCTATATGCACCCATGCAGCCTGAGGTGTGAGTAGATTCTGTTGCAGAGCGCTTCCTCTTAGGCGCCATGGATAACATGCTAAAGCTACTGCCACAAACACGTGCCACCGCTTACAAGCAGTTGTACAGGGACGTGTTATTGATTCTGAAACAAATATACTAATTAATGATTGCTTTACTTAAAACAATGATTCTCAAGCATTCAGTTAAATGTTTAATTGTTTATCCCATTAGTATGTGCTTCCGTGTGTTATTTATTACTCTCTCTATATATATTAATATTTATTATTATTATTATTTATTCTTTTTTTAATTTTTCTTAAAAATTAAGATGCTTCCTACTTCATATTATAATATCTCATTCAATCCCCTGCAACGCAGAATATACCGGGGTCCCATACGGGGATCAAACCAGCAACCTTAGCATTATCGGCCCCATGCTCTAACCAGTTGAGCTATCCAGGCTCTCTAGAATTGTGTGGGACCCAGAGGGTCATTTAGTCCAACCCCTTGCAAAGCAGGAATATATAATTGTTCCATACAGGGATTAAACCTGCAACCTTGGCGTTATTGTCACCACGCTCTAACCAACTGTGGGTTCCGAAATATATGTAAATTATTTGTTATTAATGAATTTTTTTTTTTAATGTTATTTGTTTATTTATATATTTACCTATGGATTTGCTTAATTAATTAATCAATTTAATCTTGGTATGTGACATCATTCCACTTATTCTCTTTTATTATTATTAATGTATATTTATCATTATTTATTTATTATAATAATTTTTCAATAAATAAATAAATAAATTACATCCACTTATTTTATTTATTATTAGTAGTATTTTATTCTATTATTTATCTATTCATTTTTATTTATTTATTTGTTGTTATTATTCTATTATTTAATGTTATTGCTATTTATTACAATCTATTCCAGTATTATTTGTTCAAATAATTACCACTGTATGTAGAATTAATTGATGATGCTATTAATTGTCTACCATAACTAATGATGATATGAAATAATTATTCTTCACTTGACTGTTTGGTTTGTATTTGCCTATAAATTTATTTATTTGCCACCAAGCAAAGGGTCAGGCAGATAGACACAGCTAAATAACACACAAGCATATAGGGATGGAACAATGGGCGGCCCCCACACTGCAATCAAATGGAAATATCCCTTTAACTAACAGTTTGAAAAACATAAGGTTATGCTGGAGGCCCCAGCAGAAGGAAAATGCTGCCAAGGACAATGTATCCTTGATTGGCCATCAGCCAGGTACCTGAATTAACAATGTACCACGAATGTACAATGTACAATGGGACAATGTACCACGAACTGCCTGTCTTTAAGCGACAATGTATCCTGCCTGGTAGTTATTATTATTAATTTTATTTATTTATTTTTGTTAATTATTAAATTATTATTATTATTATTTATTATTTTAAATTATTATTATTATTTTAATTAATTACTATTTGTTTAATCAGTAAATATATTGCTAATCATTGATTCACTAATTCTCAATAAATTATTACAATGTAATTAAAGTTACTATAAAGCCGCTATCAATTTACACTAGCTATTGCTACTGGTTAATTAGCACCCTATTGTGTCCAATAAACTGGTCAAATTCAGACTTTATTCAAGCATCTCAAATCAGTTAAAATAATATAAAATTAATGTAATCCCCAGTTAGTAAAATCTCAAGCCTCTTAAATTAGTCTCTAATCAATTACTGAATATGTTGCTGCAAATCGAATGGCTTGATCAAATTACCTGTTTGATATTTTAAAATAGATGTAAATAATATATTGCAGATATTAATTAGCAAATTGAGCCACCGCTGACCACTAGATATCAGATAGTAAGGAACCTGCCTCCACCTGGGGGCCTGCTTCAATTAATCTGCAATATATCTGGCAAACTGAATTTCAACAACTGCTGATACTATCAGCGATTATATTGATGTGACTCAATTGCTGTGAGCAATGGGCGGAGACGACTGTAGGTAAAGCAGCCCCGCCCGGAGACAAAGGGGACGCAAGGGGGTGGCAGTAAAGGTGTTACTAGAACAACAAAAGAGAACTGGTTCTGCAGCTAAAGCATAAGCTGCCTTCTGTAAGACCAGGAGGCTGTTAATTGCCCAGCTATTCGGAGCTTAAGGGAAAACAAAGCAACCCTGGCCGGTGATCAAAGGACAATGCGAGGGGAAGGGGAGTGGGGGGTGGAGGGTGAAGAATAATGGGGGTGTGACTGCGTCTCCCAAGTAAAACAAATGCTGAAAGCAGCTAATATAACGATAAATGCCAGGCAAATAAAATCGCGTTCAACTAAGTAGTTCTTTGGATAGCACGTTCAACTAACAAAGACTTTGGACAAAATAATAATAATAATAATTAAAATAAAATAAAATAAAATAATTCCTTCCAGTAGCACCTTAATGACCAGCTAAGTTAGTTCTTGGTATGAGCTTTCATGTGCATGCTCACTTCTTCAGATACACTTTGGAGTAAGCTGAACAGAATCACCCTGGGGATGCAGCTGCAGTATAGCTGCTGGGGCAATGCAGTCGTCTGAAAGAAGTTTTTAAATGGAGCTGCCACCCCCTGAAATCACGGAGGCGTGGGGGAGCAACACCAAAGGGAGAAGGCAACACGTGGGGAGAGGGGGAGGAAGGGCTCCCAGCCAAACCACGGAGCCTGCTAGAGAAGGACACAAAGCCAGCTAGCAAAGGGGGAGGGAGGACAATGTCAGCTCTGGAGGGACAAAATTCCAGAGTAGGGAGGGGGGGTAACGAAGGGGGAAGGGGGGATTTGGAATAATAATAAACTGCTGGAAAAGCCCTCACAGGAATTCACAGCAATACGGCAGTTTTAAAATGCACCAGCAAATCAAACAGAAATAGTAAGCACTCATAGAACCCACACCAGCAGCTCTCAGATTTTCCCCCTTCCAAGCACGCTGAGATGCTGCCCGCAAAGACACAGAGAGTGTCTGTTTTGAGGCCTGAAGAGCAGCACACACACACAGAGTGACTGATTTAAAGTCGGAGAAGCACAGCACACACATACACAGAGTAAAGGCTTCGGGATCAGAGATGAAATTAGGAACAATTAGGAGGTATTTGGAGAAAAGTAAAGAGGGAATTAAAGGTGGAATTAAAGTAAAGGTAAGGTAAAAGCAAAGGAGGAATTACAGGCTTCCCTTTCTCAGAAGTCCTCTTCCAAGTTAGCTCCACGTGGGCAGGAACACTGAAGAGAGAGTGTCCTCCTGACTCGCTCAGGACGACAAAGAGAAATGAGGCCGGGGAGAGGCTGGCACTGCAGCATAAAGGCTGCTGGACACGCCCCCCCATGGCACCTGGTTGGGCGGCCACCGGGGGGGGGGGGCGTGAGTGCCAGCCAGGTGAGCTGGAGGCAGGGGGCAATGCCCCCTGCTAGGAGCGGTGTTCGGGCTCCCGCCCACAACCACTCCCCTCTCTTTCAGGGAGGAGAGTCTTTGGCAGACAGTGCAATTAGGCTAGGATTGGCAATATATGCTCAAACCATCTTGTTCTGGTGAGCAACCTGGCTGTCAAATTTTTCACTAAAGTTTCTGAACTGTCATAAATACCGTTATATGTTGTATGGTTGATTTTATTGTTTTAGCTTTTTGTAAACCACTTTGAGGTGTGTTTTTTTACAAATCCACCAGTGTATACATTTTATGAAATAAATAAAATGTGATGTGATTGTTGTTGTTGTTGTTGTTTCTGCCATGCATCTCATGTGAGGTAAAGCTTAGAGGATTTTGCCAAGCATTCCATGCCATAGTCATCACTACTTCTGTAAATTCCTAGGACTCCCATCTGATACAAAGCCCCATAATTATCCACAGAGAATGTCTTTTTCGTTTCTTTTCTGTGTGTCTTCAGATGCTCCCTTTTGCATCCCTATCTTTAAGACATTTTGACCAGGACCAAAAGACATTCATTTTTAAGAATATAAGACAATGGTCCATCAAGTGCAGCAAGACAATGGTCCATCTAGTCCAGCATCCTGTTCTTACAGTGCCTATGAGAAACCATGAAGCAGGATTTGAGCACAAGAGCTCTCCCTCCCCCACCTGTGGTTTCCAGCAATCAGTATTTGGAAGCATTGCTGCCTTCCATTTTTGCCTGCCCAGGGTTTTTTTGACCTTGTGCTCATGAAATGCTGCCCTGGTGGGCCACATGCTTACATGTTTTTGAAAGTGAGCGTGTCCTCGAGGACCCTTCCTGGGCTAATTGTCCACCTGAAGGTGTGTTCTACAAGATAAAACCACCTGGTATTGTTAAACAGCTCAGATCAGGTTTCTGAAAGCTGTGACCAGCTGCCTCCAACAATTTCCTCCCTTCCTGAAGCAGGAAAATAAGAAGATGAAAAGCTTGGAGGGGCTTGTAGCTTGTTCGTTGCTAACAATGGCCACAGAAGACTGTCACTCTCTGCTTATAAACCGGTTAACTTGAGAAGAGTCTGAATGGAATGCTCTTGACCCCGAGGTTTGCATTTCACTGGAGCAAAATAAACAATGATGTGGGGAAACAGGATGAAAACGCTGACGTCAATAACGATTTGAAACATTTCTAGGAGCTGGGCACCCTCTCTAGCTTGCATTATTTCCTGCTTCCCTTCGTCCCAGCACTGCTTCCATTCTGGAATGGAACCTTGTTTTTCTTCTTCTTCAGTCCTACCTTCTTTCCTTTTGTCTTCAACCCTTGCTCTCTTGCAGATCTGCAGTAGATCTGCCGCATATTAGGGCTGGAAATCTGTCATCGCACCATATTCCTACACACACACATACGCGCACACACACCCTCCTCTTCTTTTATTCATCTTTCTCCCTCTTTTAGTTTTGATTTTTAAATTAGGTAGCTTTTTATGCAGCAATGTCCTAAATACATCCCAAACTGATACCACCCTTCAAACAGCATCATGCATTGGCATGCAGATGTGTTCAGGAATTCTCCAAGCCGCTGTTGTTTTCAATTGGAATGGTTTGTCCTTTGCTGTCACGCATAATTTCTATTAAACTAGCTCATTTTTCTTAGTAGTGAGTGGAATTGCAGGAAGCAGATAAGTTGTCCTGTCCTTCCCCCCTAATGAATCATGTGGCCTTCCTGCATTAAGCACACTTGCGCAGGTTCACTGTAACTTGAGCTTCATGCAGAATCTTTTCTTTTTTCCCCTCTCTCTCAGTTCACAACCTTACAAACCCAGTGTAATAATAATAACAATGAATGAATATTTTTAAAAGGGGCCCTGTCACATTTGATCATTGTTTCCTAAATCCAGTCCCAAGTACATTTATTTGAAAGTAATTCTTACAGACACAAATGGAACATAGATCGCAATGCATGCGCTTAACATGATGACAGCCTTACACCTAAACATATTGTTCTCACTACCTTGTAAAATAAATGGTGCAGAAGGAGGCACTTCAAACTATGCACTCTTTAGGGATCACCTACAAATGTAAATTATGGCTGTGAGAAAAGTGTGCATCATATATAAACAGGTGCTTTAGAGAGTAATGGTTGGCTGCTATGTTTCTTGAGTTGCACTCATTGGCAAACGTGGGATTTCCTCTTTGTATTGTGTGAAAGAGCCAAAACCAGTTGCCTGGTTTTTAATGTTTGTTTTTAATGTTTGATGTTTTATTCTGTTTTTAATCTGTTGGGAGCTGCCCAGAGTGGCTGGGAAAACCCAGCCGGATGGGTGGGGTGTAAATAATATTTATTATTATTATTATTATTATTATTATTATTATTATTCCTAGGCTTGTGAACCTGGCATTGATAATGCTTCTATCGTACCAGTCATATGGATTATATTTCAATTTATTGTCCCTTACCCAGTGCTTTGCTGCTTTTGTAGTCTAGCTGGAAGAAAATGAATTTAAACAATGAATAAACGCTTAAGGGCTATAGATTCTCACACTGGTGAACCACTGAGCTAAGAGAAATGCACTGTGTATGTAGTAGTTCAGGGTAAGCAAGATGCGTTGTGGAAGACAAGTGTTTGCTACAGTGACCTTGACTGACCTCTGTTAAATCCAGTCGTTTATTGTCTAGACCCAGAAACTTTGAGCACAATTTTCCTCACTTCAAGCAAATGCATTTCCAAGACACATGTCTGTACAGTACTTGCAACCAAGGTCATAAGAAGATTGGTAACAATGTCATCCAGTTCTATGTGCATGAATGGGTCAAAAGTGTGCTTTGGAGAGCACTCCACTTCTTATAAACAAATAATTTTTGTTTTGTTACATTGCCTAGAAAATGTATAGCTTTCAACTAGGATCATAGGTCTCATTCACACTCTTTGCATGTCTGCTATATTGGGGGATGATGATGATAATGTTTAAAACAATGGAAGTCCACCAGCAGCCTTGTTTCACTTCCAGCTAAGGGCTCATCCAAACCTCTACATGTCCAGCCACTTTAAACCCCGGAAAATTTGATCTTTATGAAGGAATTGGAGCAAACGTCAGTTGGGTGTTCTGCAGATTGACATTTGCTCTGATTCACCACTAAAGAATGGATTTTCCTGGAGAAAGCAGCAGGGCAAACAAAAAACTGCTCAGACCCATAGCTAGAAAACACAGGACAAGTGAAAAACGGCTCAGACCCATGCTTCCCAGGCAGGGGGCAAGCGGAAATGTGGACAAACCCTAAGATGAACTGATTATGCTAAGTGGCTTGTAAGCATGAGATGATTTGTAAGACTTGTTCATCCAGGACTGTCAGAGTGAAATAGCAGCATTTTGATAGCAGATTTATAGTTGAGAGTCAGCCAATACTTTCACCCTTTTAATTGAGTTTGTTGTGTGTTATGAAAGTGTACATAATGAATGAATGACTGTGTGGGTATGGGTGTGTGCTTGTGTGTGCTAGCATGAGTCTTTTGAGCTGCACAGTGTCTGTACCTCTTTTTAAGATGCCTTGGTAATAAAATTAACAGGATCCACCTTAGCCTGCTGAATACACAGACAGATAGAAGAAATCACTCACGATTCATAAAGCACAGCATTTTTTAAAAAAAAAGAATTCACAGGATATCTCTATTCCATGTTAAGCTCTCATCCACCCCAACAGCATATTCTCCATTTCATTCCAGTCTTATCAGGAAGGCAAGACTACTAAAGTAGTCTCAATTCCTTAGGATAAAAATTACTAGATAAAAATAAGCCGATCTGCCAAACTCCAATACTGTATAAGTGTTTCCTCTCTACAAGGTACGTGGCAGGCTACAGCCGCATGAAGACAGAACTGGTTCTAGGAAGAGTTTATTTATCTGTTGCGCCTCTGAGCCAATGCAGGGGTGGATATGGAATGGTGAATGCAAGGATGATTCAGTGGCATAAAAGCCAAAGGGGAGGAGATGTCCATGCAGAATGTGGCTCCAACTGTGACTTGAAGAATGTGTAATCAATTAGCATTTAGCAAAGATGTCCTTTGACTCTTATTTAAAGAGAAGCGTTAAACACAGGTGGCACTTTGGCACATGCCTCATGCAACAGTCTTCATTGCTTGTAGCAACTTTTTGCACTTCAGTAGCACTCGCCAAAAGTAACAGATTTGCCCAACCCTTATTGCAAGCTCCTGAGGATGCATTTAAAATAATAACTTTCTAACACCCTCCAGCCAATGAGAAAACTTCCTGGGAATGTATTTCTAGCCAGTGCTGTAACTGGGTAATTTTAGGTTCTGGATTTTACGGGACCCTTCTCCCTTCAGATGACCATGAATATTATGCGAGTTCTGAATCAAACATTTAACATTTCTCTTCTGTTCCCCACACTATTCCACATTTTCCAGCTGCTTTTACATTCCTGGTGCATTAAAGTGACAAGCAAACCCAAAACCAAATTGCCAAACCTGGCTAAAAAGGAGATTCTCTGAGCATGTGCAGTTTTGCATTTTTAAAAAATCTGCAGATCTAAAGACCAAGAGAGACTCATGCATACGCATCCCAGAGTAAAATTATCATCATTATCATTTGCATTCATATGTCATCTTTAACACAAGCACTTTGCGAACATCAGTTAATTCTCAGAATACTGCTATGAGTCATGGAACTGCTGCAGGACAGACGGGTATAAAAGATATAGCTGTGGATAACAAGAGAATAGAAGGAGAGTTAATATGGCTGCCCCTGTGCCAAGTAGTAGCAGATGTTCAGAGCTCTGCCAGTTGACTTCCCAGCATGGGTGAAATAAGAATGCAGTTTCTAGGTGTAATTTGTTCTAATTTGCAATATTTAAAAGTGAGATGGTAACAAGAAGCATATAAAGCAACCAGTCCTTCTCCAATTATCAACATCCGTGCCAATGTTCTGCCTTGTAAATTGTCTTTAATCAAAGACAAAGAGAGTAAGGAAGGTTTCCACATGTTCAAGCAAGCGCGTTTACCCAGAGCTCAAATCAAGCTGCTATGAAGACATGAAGGATACACCTAAAGATAAAATGAACCCCCCACTTTCTGTCTTGTCTGGACGCAATTCATCCTCCTCCCCATTTTATCCCCTATCAAGTCCACATTTCAGGAAATGTCTCCCCAACCCTCCTATTGTCCACCTTCAAAGTCATCCCCCCCCCCCCAAGACATGAGAAGGGCTGTAGCTAAGTGGTAGAGCTTTTCATGGAAAAGATCTGCAGGCAGGGCTGGGAATGTGTTCACTCTGAAACCCTGGAAAGCCATGGCCAATCAGTGTAGACCGTACTGAGCTACAGTACTGAGCTAGCGACGCAGGTGGCGCTGTGGTCTAAAACACTGAGCATCTTGGGCTCGCTGATCTGAAGGTCGGCGGTTCAAATCCCCACGACAGAGTGAGCTCAAGTTGCTCTGTCCCAGCTCTTGCCAACCTAGCAGTTCGAAAGCATGCCAGTGCAAGTGGATAAATAGGTACTGCTGTGGCAGGAAGGTAAACGGTGTTTCCGTGCACTCTGGTTTCCGTCACAGCGTTCCGTTGCACCAGAAGCGGTTTAGTCATGCTGGCCACAAGACCTGGAAAGCTGTCTGTGGACAAACGCCAGCTCCCTTGGCCTGAAAGCGAGATGAACGCCACAACCCCATAGTCAGCTTTGACTGGACTTAACTGTCCAGGGGTCCTTTACCTTTACCTTTTACTGAGCTAGGTGATCTGATTCAGTATAAGGCAGCTTCCTATGTTCCTAAACTTCCCTTTCCACGCTCTCACTTTTCTAATCTCTAATATTTTGGCTTCATATATTTCTGTCTTTCACCCACTACTGCTATCTATCTATCTATCTATCTATCTATCTATCTATTTAATCCATGTTATTTATTTAGAATGCTTATATCCCACATCATAACCCTAAGAGACTTTTAAAGCAGATTACAAAAGAAAATAACATCAGTATTAAAACTATAGCAAAGAAATCCCCCTATAGTGACAGTATCACTCAGGTGGCATTTATTGCCTGTCCTGCTTAGTCTTGCCAGGCAACACGTCCCACTGAGGTCTTCTGAGGCAAAGCAGTGGGGCTGATTAGCTGTAAGTCTCTCAACTCATGATGGAAGCAAGTCTTCCCTTACTGGCAGCTGGAACTGGGATTTGGAGTAGCATCTGTGATGGAATGGCTTTGTTACCCCAAGCTGGGATTTCATGGCCTCAGGATGCCACCACATAAGACGACAGTGCCAGGTCAGCTGTCCTGCCTGGCTTCCCAACCAATGCTGTCTTCACAACATAGAGAACCCATGTTTGAGACTCCATTACACACTTTTAACTCCATTACACACATGCACCATCATAATCAGACCAAGAGATGTTTTGTGCCTCTTACTTCCCATACCCTGGGTCTGGCACTGACTGATGTGCCTGGTGCTGGGTGATAAGTTTTTGACATGATGTCTCCTTCCTAACCACACTCTTATTTGAAAAAAGACAAATCAGTTGTTGCACTTATTAGCTCTCAAGTCCAGAATACAGGGAACAAATGTTCTCGGGATATTTGTGATACATTCACAGAGATGTTTAGTAAGCAATTTTCCTTTGAGGGGGGATTTCCCCCATTGTTGGAAATGTTACATATTTCTGGGATTCTTAGGGTTCCCCTGAGCATTCAGAGACATCCCTTTTGTTTGGGATGCCCCTTTGGCTATGCAATGATTTGCACACAGGACTCTCAAACGCAGCAGTTAATGGGAATGATGGTAGCTGTTATTCCATAAAAGAATTTTCCTCTTCCTTAAAAACAAAGTCCAGAAATACTTTACACACTACATTTATTAGGCATATACCTGAAATTTCTCACTGCAAAGTAAAAATCCAATGTGTGGATACCACGAGCATCTAAATCCTAAAAGGATGTGCAAGAGAACGGACCTGGGTTTGCTGCCATTTAATATGTGCAGCCACCTTCAGAATGGAGATGGATCAAGGCCATTGTGTTGTGATCATCTGTGCTCCTGCTTCATGTTCCCAGTTGCTGCTAGGAAGAGAATGGAAACTGCCAATGTGACGGCCTCAGCAGATGTGTATTTCAGAAGATGAGAGCAGGTACAGAAATGCTTCACCTAAGGGAAGCCATGTAAGAGAATCCCCATGGCAACTGAAAGATGTGCTCCAGCTCTAAGATTTCATTTGATAAAACCAACCATAACAAAAACATACAAATGGCCTGAAGGGTTCAGATATCACAGTAACATTTTGATGGGTATTATCACACTGAATGTCGCTTATGTAGATGCATTTACATGGTTGTATAAGCTCCTTGGCAACATTCCATTCCATTCCAAGGGCCTGCCATACTACAGTACACTTCTTCTTTCATGCAAGCTTTTTCTTTCATGAACTGCCAGCACAGGTCCAGACTGGATCATACCCCTCTTAAATCTGTTCTAAGGTTCCCTTAACTCTCCAAAGCAGATTTGGGGACAGTGCAGTGCACACAAAGGAGGAGATTTCCATTGCACAACCATAAATCTTTGCACTAACAAAACAAGTGCACTGAATGCTTCCCTAAGGCTACAAACCCTACCTTGAAGAAAGAAGCATTGAACTAATTTGAGTAGTCTCTATCATTACTGACATTCTGAAGACTTCACTGAAAGTCATTGAGAGTGTTTGTCCTTTTTTACAGATTGATTCTTGGTGCAAAGATAGATCATAAAGCATAAACAAAGCCAAATAAATATGACAAATGCATTTTATGACTCGTAGAAAGAGAATGGCAAAGCATCTGTTGTCCAGAATGAAGCTGGGCACCCACTTTGGCCGCAACAAGTACGTTCATAAATGTTAAAGCTGAAAACCATGGGTTATTGCCGGACAAAACACGTCCCTAATATATTTCAGCTCTAGGCTGATACAGCAGCATATGGAGAAATCCATTTGTCCAGATGCACCTACTGGGCACTGTTCTGGTTGATGTTAACCTTTCTTGACAGAGACATCTGAAAGGGAGATAACAAATCTTAGAGCATCCAATTTCATTTGGACCCTGCTGGTCTCAGAGGTGCACCTGCTGCTTCTTTCCTTCACTCGACTGGATTCAGCAATTCAGGTGTAGGGTGTGTGTGTGTGTGTGTGTGTGTGTGTGTGTGTGTGTGTGATCATCTTTGTTGAATTCCTAACTTTTCTTCCATATTTGATCCTTCCAGTCTGTGGAATGCCTAGCCACCTAGTGGAGACCCTTTTTTTGCTCCACTTTCATTTACACTTAGCTTTTAAGGTGAGGATTATACAGAGGATGGAGTGACATTCAAATCAGCCCTGAGATGGTGAGAGAAGGAGAGAGCACACCACCCTGCAGAACACTCCATGTGTGAAACAAAGGCACAGAATGGCAGCTCCCCTACTGCTCTCCCCTTGATGTGCTGGAGCCAGTTATCCGCTTTTTCATCCCTATCCTTCCATATGCTGAGCTCAACCTGTGCATTCTCCCCATGCAGAGATCTCCCCACTGATCACAGTGGGGGCTCCATACACAGGCTGGCTATTGAATTATTGCTTTGCATTTCATGTTCACTCTGAAGAATTTAAGATCTGAATATGCAAGGTTTAAAAGCAATCAGAATTTTTAAGAGCCCCTCAAAGATATGCCTGCTGGGACCCATGAAATCTAACAGAGCCCAGAATCTTTAGGATTTGAGATACAGCTAGAGATATAATCTGGCTGGCTGGGCTTCTTTTCATTTCTTATTCGATGCACAGCATTAGTTCCCTGCCCAGGAAATTTTAGGCATGCCATCATTTAGCTGTATTCACGCTTGGACATGAACAATAGGATAAAAAGATATCTGACCTACTATAAAGACTGTTGTGAGCATGGCTAAGAGCAGGCATAGGCAAACTCAGCCCTCCAGATGTTTTGAGACTACAAGTCCCATCATCCCTAGCTAACAGGGCCAGTGGTCAGGGATGATGGGAGTTGTAGTCCCAAAACATCTGTAGGGCCGAGTTTGCCTATGCCTAAGAGAATGGGTGTTAATTACATTGTGTTTTTTGAAATGCTGTATATGTGTAGGTGAGGAGGACTGAAAGCAAGTCTGACTCGAACCTTGAAGGGGTCTTGGGCCTCTGTGACCTTCCTCCTCCATCAGTGGTCTCTGACTGGCTTTCCTGAAAGCAGTAGCAAATGGAAATTGGTATCATAAAACCAACTGTCCTTACTTTACAAAAAACAAAACCCAAAACTATTTTTTTGTCCTTTTTGGTCTTAGCTGTGAAGGATTCTCTATCCACTGTACAGGCTGCAAGACCAGGGAGGCTTGACTTTGGGCCTTTTCTTCATCCATTGTGACTTTGTGATTGTAATTGCAGAGCTGGAGATTTGCTGTTGCTTTTAGCCTTGTGAAATAGCAATCCTTCTCACACACCTTATTTAGCAGCTTCTGCAGTGACATTATGGTAGTTGGATAGGTAGAACTGCAAGTCAAAGTCAACCCCAGATTTAGCCCATGGGTTTTTGTTTTTATTTTATTTTATTACTGTGTGTGTGTGTGTGTGTGTGCGTGCGGGCACACACACACACAGACACACACACACATGTTCACACTGTGCTGGTTGTTCAAAAGGCCAAGTGTTTGGCAGACAGGATAGCTCTACAGCCCTTTCTGAAATGTGATCAGTTCAATCATGTAAATCAGGCATGTCCAATAGGTAGATTGTGATCTACCAGTAGATCACTGGACGTCTGCGGTAGATCACTGTTAGATCATTGGCTCTCCCCAAAGCTGAACAACTGTGGCTTCCCTAAAAAAATGTTATGTACTGAGTTGAATAGGATCCAAACTGTAGCAGTCTGATTGGTCCTAGAACAATAGGATTCAGAATGCAGCAGTCTGATTGGTCCTAGAACAATGCAGCAGTATGATTGGTTGGCAGGAACCACCCAATCCTGCTCCAGATAGAAGTGAATCCACAACCTGATTGGCTTACAGCAGAATTCCAGAATTAGCCAATCATGTGCAGCCCATTGTGTAAATAATGTATATAAAGCAGATACTGTGAGGGGACATTTATTCATTCCTCCTCACCACTATGAGCTGAATAAAGAGCGTGAAATCACTTTGCGACTCTGAGTATATTTCACTGGCGACGAAGGTGGGATCCCGCTGAGCTGACTGCCACACACAGCACCGCAGCACCGCCAACTGCCGCACCGCTGCCTCGCACCGTGTATCCAGGCTTCAGCTCCGGGGCACAAGGAACTCAGAATGGCAGCCAACAGCAGCTTCTCGCCATTCAACCCAGCATCTGGAGACTGGGAAGCGTACGCCTCCCGTTTCACCTTCCTCCTAGAAGCCAAAGGGGTCACCGACGAAGAAGACGCCAAGAAGAGGGCGATATTCTTCAGCGTCTGCGGAGAGGAGACGTTTGAAATCGCCCGGGCTCTCCTTGCGCCTGAAGACGTCGCTACTGTTCCATACAAAACAATAATGGAACAGCTGAAGGGGCACTTTTCGCCGCAGCCCTCAGTGGTGGCTCGTCGAAATGCCTTCTACGCAAAGCGGCAAGCCCCTGGGGAAACCATAACTGGGTTTGTGACCTCTCTCCGCCAAGCCGCCCGGTTCTGCAACTTCTCAGAGCTGGAGAACATGCTTCGTGACCGCCTCGTCGGTGGCCTGAAGGATGAGAAGCTGCAACGACGCCTCTACGCTAAGAAGGACCTAACGTTCCAGGTCGCTCTGGAGGAGGCCCTGGCAACAGAAGCTGCCGAGAGGTCGACCCAAGAGGCACGGCCGAGCCTGCCATCCCAACCGAGGGTCCACCATGAAGACCTCACCGACGACTCAGGATCCGACAGGGAGGAGGTGCACCGAGTACAGCAGCGCACTCAAGCAGCGCACAGACCACAGCTGCCTCGACGAGAAGGAGGGAACTGCGCAAGCTGCGGGGAGAGTCACGAGAGGAGGACCTGCCGTTTCCGCAACGCAGAGTGCAGGCAGTGCAGAAAATCGGGACACATCGCCCGGGTGTGTCGGGCTCGGCCCACCCGACACCAGGCATCAGATGACCAATCCAAGAGCCCCAGGTCCCGGGGCCCAACGCACCAAGGCAACTCGACGGAGCTCACGGACTTCCAGGTATACCAGTTGCCCCACCCCAACGTAGAGAAAATTTATGTAGAGGTACAGATAGAGGGGGCCCCATGCCGCATGGAGCTTGACACGGGTTCAACTCTATCCATAATCTCGGCAAGGACCTTAAGGAAACTGTGTCCCACTGGGGGTCCCAAACTCAGGCCGGCCCCATTCACCCTCCGGGACTTCCAGAAACGTAAGGTCCCCACAATGGGGGTGGGGACCTTCAGGGTGCAATACCGAGGGCGGACGCGGCAACTGGACTTGCTTGTGGTCAAGGGCCCCTACATTAGCTTACTGGGATTGGCATGGTTTGGACCACTGGGGCTAGCTGTCACCGGGGTGAACCACACTAGCTTACAAGTGGACGTGGACGCCATATGCAAGGAATTTCCAGGGGTTTTCGATGGGAAATTGGGACAGTATACGGGCCCCCCCATTGCGCTACAGCTTGACCCCGCAGTACGACCGGTCAGGCTCAAGGCCCGCCGGGTCCCGTTCGCCTTGAAACCCCGTATAGACGAGGAATTGGACCGACTCGTAGAGCAAGGAGTGCTGGAGCCGGTGCCTAATGCTCCCTGGGAAACCCCAATCGTCACACCCGTCAAGCCTAATGGTTCGGTCCGCATCTGCGCAGACTACAAATGTACCATAAACAAGGCCCTCACGGCCCACGCATACCCAGTGCCAGTGGTCAGCCATGTCCTTGCCACCCTGGCTGGGTCGAAAATTTTTGGCAAGCTGGACTTGGCCCAAGCATATCAACAGCTGCCAGTAGATGAGGCCACAGCAGAGGCACAGACGATTGTGACGCACAGAGGAGCGTTCAGGGTAAAGCGGCTGCAATTCGGTGTCAGCGTGGCACCAGGCATATTCCAGAATATAATGGACTCTCTCCTTAAAGGGATTCCTGGCGTCACCCCCTTCTTCGATGATGTGTTGATTGCCGGCCCCACACCAGAGGAGTTTGAGGACCGCCTCCGCACCGTTCTGCACCGTTTCCAGACGGCGGGTCTCAAGGTGAAGCGGGAAAAATGTCTACTAGGAGTGCCTCAGGTGGACTTTCTGGGATTTATGGTGGACGCAGAAGGGGTCCACCCGACTGGGGACAAGGTACGGGCCATTTGTGATGCCCCAGCGCCCAAGAGCAAGACTGAACTTCAGGCCTTCTTGGGACTATTGAACTTTTACCATTCCTTCCTTCCCCACAAGGCGGCGGTAGCGGAGCCCCTACACAGACTCCTGGACAAGCGGGCCCCTTGGGTGTGGGGCCAGCGCCAGGAGGCCGCATTCCAGGCAGTCAAGGACTTGCTTGTCTCAAACTCGGTCTTGGCACACTTCGACGAGAGGCTGCCGGTGGTGCTAGCATGCGACGCCTCACCCTATGGCATTGGAGCTGTCCTGGGGCACCAACTCCCGGATGGAAGAGAGGTACCGGTGGCGTACTTTTCCCAGACACTCAACACAACCGAGCGGAACTACTCGCAAATCGACAAGGAGGGTCTGGCAATCGTAAAGGGAGTAAAAAAATTCCATGATTTCTTGTACGGGCGGCCCTTCACCGTGGTGACTGACCACAAGCCGTTGCTTGGCTTGTTTGCCCCCGAAAAGCAGACCCCCCAAGTGCTGTCTCCTCGCGTCCTCAGGTGGTCAATTTTCCTTGCCAGCTACCAGTATGCACTGATTCACCGACCTGGGAAGGCGATGGGCCATGCGGACGCCCTCAGCAGGCTACCACTACCGGAAACAGGCCCTGACCCAGCACCTGCACAAGAGGTTATGAGCCTGGAGCTGCTTCCCGACCGACCCATTCAGGCACAAGAAGTTGCACACCATTCCAAGAAAGATAGGGTCATCTCCCGGGTCCTGGACTGGGTGTGGAGGGGATGGCCCAGCAGCAGCCCCGGGCCAGAATTCGCCGGCTACACAACCCGCAAACATGAACTGTCGGCCCACAAGGGGTGCCTGTTATGGGGAAGCAGAGTCGTTGTTCCCCAGCCCCTCTGCAAAAGGGTCCTCACAGCCCTACACGAGACACATCCAGGGGTAGTAAGAATGAAGGCCCTTGCCAGGAGTTATGTGTGGTGGCCGGGGATCGATGGAGAGATAGAGGCCTGGGTCAAACACTGCCAGGCCTGCCAAGAATCCCGCCCAGATCCCCCAAGGGCCCCAGTCCAGTCCTGGGAGTCCGCCCGAGCACCATGGTCACGCCTGCATGTGGATTTCGCTGGCCCCTTTCAGGGGAAAACATTCTTCATAGTGGTGGACTCCTACACCAAATGGCTGGAAGTCGCACTGGTACCGTCCACTTCCACGTCCGCAGCCATCCGGGTACTACGCAGGCTGTTTGCAACCCACGGGCTCCCTGACACTCTCGTCTCAGACAACGGGACTGCATTTACGTCAGGAGAATTCCAAACCTTCACAGCGCAGAACGCCATCCGCCACATCCGTTCGGCGCCGTTCCACCCTGCCACCAATGGCCAAGCAGAACGCATGGTGCGGACCACCAAGGACACCCTTCGCCGCATGACGCAAGGGGACTGGGAGTACCGCCTTGCCACATTCCTTCTAGCACAGCACAGCACCCCCAGCTCAACGACTGGCCGGAGCCCCGCTGAACTACTAATGGGTCGGCGCCTTGCAATCAGATTGGACCGCCTTCACCCCGATAGAGCTCAGGATGAGGTAGTGGTGGGGGAAGGCAGGAACCCCCGGACCTTCGAGGCCCAGGACCCAGTGTACGCAAAGAATTTTGGGGCAGGCCCAGCATGGGTACCCGCCACAATCACCAGGGTCACTGGCCCCGTGTCGTACGAGGTGCTAACGGATGGGGGGCAATGCTGGCGCCGCCACTGCGACCAGATACGGCGACGATTCCCGGGAGAAAACCAGGAGGAGGACAGGTCAGAGGAGTCCCAAGGGAACAGCGGGGCAGTGAGGCCCATAGAGCAGGAGGGGCCAGCAGGAGAGGCAGAATCAGTAAATACAGAGAGGACCCGTGAGGCCGAAAGGACACCGGAACCAGAACCACGACTGAGCGAGCCGGTTGCACCAGACCAAACAGCCGCATCACAGCCAGCATCCTTGGAACACGAGCCAGAACCCGGAGCCCGGACCAGGGAACACCCCAGGCCACAACGCACACGTAGGCCGCCGGCATACCTTGAGGACTATGAATGTGACCTCCCGGGCAGGACTGGAACTTAGAGGGGAGGGGTGTTATGTACTGAGTTGAATAGGATCCAAACTGTAGCAGTCTGATTGGTCCTAGAACAATAGGATTCAGAATGCAGCAGTCTGATTGGTCCTAGAACAATGCAGCAGTATGATTGGTTGGCAGGAACCACCCAATCCTGCTCCAGATAGAAGTGAATCCACAACCTGATTGGCTTACAGCAGAATTCCAGAATTAGCCAATCATGTGCAGCCCATTGTGTAAATAATGTATATAAAGCAGATACTGTGAGGGGACATTTATTCATTCCTCCTCACCACTATGAGCTGAATAAAGAGCGTGAAATCACTTTGCGACTCTGAGTATATTTCAAAAAAGCTCAGAATTTTACCTCCTCCCTGAAAAAGCTCAACAACTTTGACCTGAACCCCCAAAAAGGGGGTACAGTGGTACCTCGGGTTAAGAACTTAATTCGTTCTGGAGGTCCTTTCTTAACCTGAAACTGTTCTTAACCTGAGGTACCACTTTAGCTAATGGGGCCTCCCGCTGCACCACGCCGCCACCACATAATTTCTCATCCTGAAGCAAAGTTCTTAACCCGAGGTACTATTTCTGGGTTAGCAGAGTCTGTAACCTGAAGCGTCTGTAACCTGAAGCATCTGTAACCCGAGGTACCACTGTAGATCACTGACAGTTTTTAACTCTGTGAGTAGATCACAGTCTCTTGGGAGTTGGCCACCCTTGATGTAAATGAAAATAAGGCCCTGTTTCTTACCCAAAGAGGGCAGAGGGAACTCAACATTATTAGAAAACAATAATCATTCTTCTCTTGCTTTCCCCGACAACGGTTGCAGTTAGAGTGAATAATCCTGGAGCGGCAGCATCAAGACAGGCTTAGTTTCTGCTTGGAGTTCTTTGGCAGTCATAAAATATGCAGTCTATGACCATGAAAATAAGAAAGGAATCAAATTCCCCAGTAGGCTACAAAGACTTCAGAAGTGAAACTGCCACAAACCACAATGCTTACACCCATCAAATGTTCTAGTGCTTGAGTCCTGCTACGTGGATGATTTGTCTGGTAGGTTGTATAAACCTATGCAGTCTTTTGCAGTTTATTACATTCTGGGTTTTGTCTCTTGCTGTTAGAGTACTAACCTCTGTGCCTTTCCTGTTTCTGCATTCTTCCTTCTGTAAGAACAGCACACCCTTTTTAAAACAGAGTTTCACGAATGCCCACAATCCAGAGATCTGAAATGACTTCCCCTGCCCAATCTCAACGTTCCCCCGCTCTAAATTCTTCTCTGTGAATGCTGGTGGATATTTTCTGAATATTCTCCACACGTGCAAATATGAGGTGTATATTTGCTTGCAAGCTAGTCCTGAACAATTCTTTTGTGGGTGAATGTTTTGTGGTATGAAGATGATGTTTTGGGGAGTTTGGGGGGGGGGGTTCCATTACCACTTTTGGCAGCTGCTTTGATACAATTTGTTTTAAAAAGAGGGTTTTTCTTCTCCCTCGTTATGGCCAATAAGGGATTACGTAGCCAGCATTGTGATAACACTCTCCCCTCATGTGGTTTCCTGCAACTGGAATTCAGAAATTCCATAGGATCCATTTGGGGACAGCAAATTTTTGGCTCACTCAGGGTACCATATTACCAAACTTTGCCCATGCCAGCCGAAGGGTCTGTTCAGCAGCCTCAGCTTTTGGAGCTGGAGTCAGTCAGGGCCCTCCTTCCCAAGCCAGGTGGAGAAAGGTCTGCAAGGTCTTCTAGGACTTACAGCCAAGATTCTATCCACTTCTATCATATGACATCTTACTCACCTTTTCTTTTCCAAAATAAATAAATAAATCCCCAAATGCTGCCACTTTTCCATATAGGGGAATGGCTAGGGTTGGCCTTGTCACCACAAAAGTGAACCAAATGTAAGACGAGGTCTAGAGCTGGCCCTGATCAGCAAATGAACAGAACACGTAAGAAATTGGGCTCACATTGATATTAAAGTGTATAAGTTTTATAACATACAATAAAAACAAATGCATCCAGGGGACCATCATTTTGTTCTTCTAAATTGGGGGCCTGGTTTGCAACATTATGAGCCACGAGTCAAGCTGTTGATGATTATGATTATGATGATTTTCCCACATGAATGTGATTGTCTGTGGTTTGCTGATTAAAGCTGTGGTAATGAGATTCTAAATATCATGAACAATGCCATCTTCTTTTTCTGACTGTGTGTAAGTGAACTACTGAAAGGATACATAAGAATGTAAAGGTAAAGGTAAAGGTACCCCTGCCCGTACGGGCCAGTCTTGCCAGACTCTAGGGTTGTGCGCTCACCTCACTCTATAGGCCGGGAGCCAGCGCTGTCCGCAGACACTTCCGGGTCACGTGGCCAGCGTGACAAGCTGCATCTGGCGAGCCAGCGCAGCACACGGAACGCCGTTTACCTTCCCGCTGGTAAGCGGTCCCTATTTATCTACTTGCACCCGGGGGTGCTTTCGAACTGCTAGGTTGGCAGGCGCTGGGACCGAACGACGGGAGCGCACCCTGCCGCAGGGATTCGAACCAGTGCTTTAAGAATGTGAGCCCAGTATATTATGTGTTCAGTTTGTTTGTTTGTTTGTTTGTTTGTTTGTTTGTTATAGTTCTTCCCTTTCCTTTCAGCCATCGTAAGCAACCCCAATGAGAGCTAACAACAGTAAAAATTCTAAGATCAATACACACTTCTTTCAAAGTACACAGGTACAATAGCAGCGTCAAAGAAAGAGGTTGTTGCTGTCAGGTAGGAAGAGTGGGGGGAAAGCTCTGTGGGAGAAGCCCATTAGGCCTTCTCATTGTTCCAGTAGATGTCATTTTAAAATGGCGAATTGACCTGATGTCACACAGACACACATTTTGTCCAATCGCCAAGGGAGCACCAGGTTTTTCCCTGAAGCTTGTTTTGTACCACCTAGTCTTGCTTTGCTGCCATACCTCATCAGTTCGCAGGATAAACATGCCTGTCTGAAGTGCCCTTTAGAAATTCTCTCTGCCGTGTGGGATCCAGGAAGCCATATATTTATGAGAAGATTCTGCACAGGTGAAAAAATATTCAACTGACCCAGCTCCCATAAGGAAGACCCCAAGGGTGAGGGTCTTTCCAACAGTCTCAGCACTCTGGTTTCTGCAGTGATTCCAATTCCATGGGAAAGGCGGACACAACTGGGTCCTCTCCAAATGGCCAGTTCATTTAAACACTCTCCAAGCTGCATGAAGCCCACTCACTGAAAAACAACTCCTGTACATCTGGGACTACACCTAACTGCATTTCAATGGCAACATGTAGTACTTCCTGTGACATACATAGCTCATACGTGTCGGTTGTTAAGCAGTGCATTTTCTTCAAGTTTATATGTTGCAGGATGGTACTTGTGTTAATATATGTTAGATTATCTGATTTTGGTGAGGCAAATTCTTTGCCAGATATTGTCACTGTGCTGCTCTTTCAGTGAGGACTCATCCAGTGCTCTGGCTCTGGGTGTGCCACCCCACTCAACCATGATAAATGTTGCTGATCTTTTTGCAGTTCTTTTATCTCTGGTTGGACTTCTTTCCGATACTTCACCCAAGGAAGAATATCCAAAGAAATGTTTCAAAGATTGCTTTAGTCAAATCTTAGTAACAAAGTATTAATCTCTACATCACAGGAATAAAATTTAAGGGAACATGGACATTGACAAATATCAAGGGGTTAAACAATTAAGTTCAGACCTAAAGGGAAACGTCACAGGGCATGTCTATCTCCATTCTAGAGCCAGATAGGATAGGGCAGAAGGAAGGTTTTGCTTCTGTTCCAACCCCCCTCTCCCATTCCTCTTCCTCCAGAGTCTGCCATCCCAGGGCCAAGCTCAACAGTGCTGAGAGAATCATAACACATTGCTCCATCTAGCTCAGTACATGTGTCTTACCAGAGTTTCAGACAGGAGGCTTTCACAGTCCAACCTGGAGAACCCAAGGGTTGAATCTTGGACCTTCTGCATACAAGGCAGATGCTCTACCACTGACCTACAGTCCTACCCCAAAGTCTTCCACACAGTCAGGATCTCCATTCAGACATGGTCACATGAAAGCCTACAAGCACATAGACTTTCCATTTTATGCTGTATGTGCTCAACACACAGGTGTTGAGCAGGACTGGAAGGGCAGTAACATCATGAACAGGGCTAACTACAGTGGTCCATTTACTTGTTTTTGTGCATGAGTCATTTTGTCTGAATGGGGCTAATATCAGAATTTCTTTGTGCAACAACATGCTTACATTGTATCTTAGCTCTTGGAAATCTGGAGCATCTTTCTGCATCACGAAGGACTGAATTTTGTCCTTATTTTGTCCTTATTTTGTCCAGAACGCAAATAATAAACAGACCCTGAGCGAGAAGTGGGCAGCAAGTACCTTCATGCCTAATTTACCATGACACTAAGCCTGTTTCCTACCACTCAGCACCTGGTGACTGAGTCTCAAGGGCTACACTTAACTTTCCAGTGTTTGAAGTGTAGGGCTTATCTTGGCTGAATGAGGCGCACGCCAAACTTGCACAGTTATAAAAGGAATATCATGGAAAGAATAGCACTGGAGCTGCAGTTGCCATCACTGACTCACCATTTAGAACCACTTTCTGTTACATTTGTGCCACTATTTATAAATGGACACCATCAGTTGCTATAGTCAGTTTGAGCCAGCTTTAATAAGGGAAGATCAACTTTAACTCCATAAAATCGTATTTTAATGTTGATTGTCTCTGGTAACAGAGGCTGTTGTTTTATGCATTATGCATTGACCTCAATTCTGTCAACTCCCTAACATTCTGCTTTATATCCTAAATGCACTTTGGATTTGCCATTGTATATATTGCTTGCCTTGAGCCTGAGAGGGCACTTTTTATAGCATTTGTGTGTCCCCTCTCCTTTGCTTTTCCATTTTTTTCTTTTCCCTTACTCTTTCTCCGTGTGTGTGTGTGTGTGTGTGTGTGTGTGTGTGTGTTATTGCCAGAGAAGCTCTATCTCTCTGGCTTTGATTACATAAACGTAATGCACTCAGGTTTGACTTGCATCTGTAAGGCTAGTATGATTTGCGTTTCGGAAGTTTGCAGTCGTGACAGCAGCACAAGGGACATATTAGTGCACCTCCTTTGACTGTCAAATGTTTCCGCATAGTTGGCTTAACAAAGTGGCCAGAGTTACAATTTCCAGGAATTCTCTGGGCTAGATTTATGCACACTAGCACAAGGAACTAGCATGAACCATGAATGACTGGATTCAGCAATGCCAGCTGCAAACTAGTAAAGGTTTATACTCCTTGAAGAAGGAGATAAAAGTGGTCCTTTGATGCCAGGAGTGAAGAACTGTCCTGCCCATAGTGGTTCTAACTGTACACATTACTCTATCCAGAAGCCAACTCATCCTTTATATATAATTACTTATCAGCAGGATTTTATGCTATCCAGCAACAAAGTTCCTTGGATGGCTTACATTACAACAATTTAACCATTTAAAATACAATTGTGGACTATAAAAGAACAAGAAGAAAAAGTAACACCGCATAAAAATCAGCAGGGCATTTCAAAAGTCAATCTTTCAACATATATATATTGTAAAGACCTGGGAAAATAAAATGGTATTTTCTTGGCACTACTGAAAAGAGCAGAAGATCCCAGGGTCTCTTCTGAAGGCACATGAGGCCAGCAACATGCAGAAGCCACAGGTCTGGGTCTGGGTCTGGCCAATGCTTGGTGGGTATCAGCTTGGTAACTGGATGTGTGCTACCTTGGTTTCCATGGTGGAAGAATGATAGGATATAAATAACAAAAAAAACACCCCAAAAAACCAAGAAAGGTGTTGGGTGAGCCTTAATTCTCCACTTTGCCCAGAAAAGAAGTGACTGTAGTTCAGCATGGACATGTTTTTCTCCACTAAAGGATTAAGCTCTCACTCTGGAACAGCGGTTCTCAACCTGTGGATCCCCAGATGTTGTTAGACTACAACTCCCATCATCCCTGAGCTCTGGCTTTGCTAGCTAGGGGTGATGGGAGTTGTAGTTCAACAACATCTGGGGACCCAAAGGTTGAGAAAGGCTGCTCTGGAAGATGGTGAGAAACTTGTTATGCCATCCATTCCTTTGCAAAGATGCATAATCATAGAAGCGAAGCAATGAAGTTTATTTCTGAATCAACCTCAATAGGATTGGGCTGTAAGGTTCTTAGGACTCTTGAGTGACAATAGCAGCAAATAATGGTCAACCTGTTGGAGATTTATATAACTAACATGCAATGATGGCTCAGATTGTAGGGGTCCTCGAGAAAGATCCACTCATGGGCCTACCTCTTTGGTGGGTCCAGCTCCTCGCTACTGTCATCAGTGCCCACATACTTGCCCCCTCCTCTGGGCTCAATCCACCCCTGGGATAGCAACAGTGTACTATAGTGACCCAATAGTGCACAATGTCCTTCACTGTTCCTATGAGCACATGGAGAACATGATATCTGCTCCAAATGGTTAATGTATAAATAAAGGCAGCCTTTTCCCAGCACACTGAAGTTTCAGTGAGCAGCTGCAGATGCTAAGAAGGGGTTTCTATTTTTTAAGTAAGTGGCCTGTGTAGGCATATTCCAAGGAAACCTCCTTTCTTCCTCCTTATCGCTTTGTGACTCATTGCTGGATAATTTAATCACCTCTCTCTCCCTATAGTTCCTGATGCAAAGCTGGCAATTGTGCTGGTGTAATTGCAGTTATTCATGTCTCTTGTTTGTTCCCCCCAACAAAAGCACCCCTTCTAAATGTTACAGATCTTTTAATATGCAAATACTGCCTGCTGTTAACCAGCGGATTGGTTTGTCTCGAGCTCTTGGTTTGTACCTTATTCATTACAGCGGCGCATCTTTCAGGTCCCTGTGGTTCAGGGCTCTTATTGTTGCCTCCTTGTGTCGCAGCCTCTGTTTTGCTGGCATTGTGTCTCATTGTTTTTAGCCACGCTGGTTGAAAAAAAGGAAGTTTTGCATGTGGCCAATTTTCAGCTCAGGGGAAAACTTTGGTGCAGCACTTATGGCTTGTATACATGCCAAACAGGGTTAGTCCATGATATATTTTACATTGTCACAAATGGTATCATTCACAGCATACTGAATAGGCATTTGTAGATATTTTTAAACATCTTTGAATGCTCTCCTGCCATCCTTTCTAATACAGCTTGGCTGGAGGGTAGAAGAAAGAGAGCCATTTTTAGGCCTACATTTCCGCAGCACTAATCCCCCTGCATGCTGCTCATGATCTCTGATGAAACAATGGCAGGCAATAGCTCTTAAGAAAGACAACAGCTTTTAAGAGAGCTGGAGGTGGCATGCTGGAAGTTTTGTTGCTTAAAGCACACCGTCTTTTCTTTTCTTTTAAGAACATCAGGTTTGCCAAGGATGGTCAAATTATTATTTTTTTAATTTATCGCCAGAAGGTTATGATACAGATTATTGTCTTTTTCGTGTTCTTTTTCTCCTTTTGAAACAGTATGTGAGTTTGTATTCAATTCCGTAGACATTTTGATATTGTGATTCTGCAAGTGTTCTCTTAACTTTGGACTCCCACCCCTTTCAAAAACTGTAATTTTAAGCATTTTAATTTTAATTAAGAAAGGGAAAAAATAGCCAAAAAAATCAAAAGAAATCAAGGGGGGAAATATGAATCTATGGTCAAGCTCACAATCCGATAATGTCATGTTCAATGGCTGCCTGGGAAGATCTACTATAGTCTTTATTTCTAGGCATAATGGCCAGAGCCTCTCAGGTTCCATTTTAAAAGCCATACCTAGGACTCACCCACACTTCCACTTGTTCTGTGTTTCCTAGATCTGAGTGGTTTTGTCTTTTCTCTGCTGCTTTCCCCCCATAAAACACACTCTTTAGCAATAAATTGGAACAAATGGTAATCTGCTTAAAATCTGACTGCTCCAATTCAGCACTTAATCCGGGGTTTTCACAGGGGGAGCAGTGGGGATAAGTCCCCACTCTTGGCTCCTAAAGGTTGTTGTTTTTCAGGGGGTTTATAACATTTTTATTGGTTTTACATAATTTTATACATTTTAACTTTAACCAATTCAAACATTAAAATAAATGGTTCTTTTGAACCTTTGGACCTCCCTCCCTCCATGGGTTCTATATTTAAGATAAAGTTTTCTGCATCTTTTTCCTTTATCCATCTGTTATATATACATAGTTACCATAATTAATTCCACATTACAAGTGTCATTACATCCCTGCAAATGATTTTAGCTGTTTACAGTGGTCTTTTAAATAAATTAAGAATTTACTCCAGTCTTTTAAAAATACTTGATCTTCCTGGTTTCTAATCTTCCCCGTCAGTTTTGCCATCTCTGTGTACTCCTTAAGTTTTGTCTACCATTCTTCTCTTGTTGGTACTTCTCCTTCCTTCCACTTCTACGCTAGTAGCATTCTCGCTGCCGTCATTGCATACATAAAAAGTCTTTTATCCTCTTTTGGTATCTCTTCACTTATTATACCTAACAGAAAAACTTCTAGTTTTTTAACAAATGTATTTTTAAACATTTTCTTTAATTCAGTGTATATCATTTCCCAGTGCACATGTCCACCACATATGGTGAAAAGTACCCTCCTTCCCTTTGCATTTCCAACACAGATTTGAACTAGTTTTATACATTTTTGCAATTTTACTTGGTGTTAGATACCAACGATACATCATTTTCATATAGTTTTCTTTCAACGAGCAGCAGGCAGTAAATTTTATTTCCTCTTACCATAACTTTTCCCAAGATGAAAGTTGGATATTATATCCAAAATCTCTAGCCCAGGGTATCCTCACTGCCTCCTAAAGGTTGTTGTTGTTACTCATCTCTCTCAATTGATCATGAGCCCATGGAGTTGGGTAGCGTCAGGCTTTGGGGAATCGTCTTCCTCCCCCGTGGCCATAAATAAGCAAATCAAATGAAAGGGAATTCTTACCGGTTAGTTTCTTTAATAAACACAGCAAAGGACAAAAAGAAAGCATCTAATCAGAATGGCGGTGCTCCCAATTAAGGTCACTCTCCCCTCCGTCCCTATTAATCTACGTCACTCCTATGTCTTGTAATCTGAGTTTGGAGCCTCTGTGTTTTCTGTTCTGACACTTTCTGAGCTCTCTGGGACTTTGGGGAAGGGGGGTGGATACTATCCAGAGACTGTGAATCTGTAAACTCTCTCTCTTCCAGTGTTTCTTCTGCTAGCTGTTCCCCATCCATTATTTCCCAGCTTCTGCCTTCTGAACTATGCCCCTCTGCAAACCACTGTTCCAAAATCTAAACTGTCCTCCTGCTCCTGGGAAGATTCGAGGTTATGGGGAGGGGGTGGCTGCCACCATTCTTCTTCAGTGCAGCCCTCCTCAGCACAGTCCCTGACAGGTAGACACCTCCCACTGTAGATGGTGATCGCTCCTTTGAGATGAAAGGTTTTCCCAAGCTGCTCTGTGCCTTCCACTCATTGCTATTTGTTTTGTATCTGCCCCTTCCTCCATAAGAAAGAGATTCTAGTATTTCTCAAAGAGAACTTTCTAGTATTTCTCAAAGAGAACTTTATTGGTGGCCTCCAGCCATCTTCTTACTACTTCTTTCTCCTCCCTCTCCTTTCCCTCAGCTACTGAGTGCTGCCAAGGACAAACTTTTAAACACTCAAACTCACACTTAATAAAATGCAACAGTAGGTACCTCTTTGTGGATTGTGATCTACCCCTCTGAGATTCAAAGCTTTCCCAATCACAGTAAACAATCAACCTGGTCAAGCCATAATTGTGCACAAGGCTTTCTTCTCTGTATACAGCTGCACATAATTGTTTCAGCACTTTGTGCAAAACTATATTTAAATAATATCTTAACTCCTGGAAAATTTGAGGTCTTTTCTGTTTGACAGAGGGCTATGCCCTCTGATCAAAACTGTAGTTTGATAATAAGGAATGAATTCTGAGCAAATCCTGAACAAAAATTAAACTTAAATTACATTTTAAAAATTAAAATTTCCTTCTACCTCGGCCCTTCTGATCAGTCTTTTTGTGAGTTATGACATTCTTTAACCTCATGGGATGACACTTTAGCAACAAGTATTCCTATACCTAACATACAGCTGTGTGGGAAAACAGTGGTCTGTGATTTCTCCCTTGTGCTGAGCAGAATTTTGCCAGATTATCTTTACTCAGTCTGAAAACCAGAGAGCTAAATGCATAAACTTCTCCTTGCTGCAGTAAGTCACCGATTAGTAAATGGTTGCCTGCATTTGCCCAGCACCCAATACTGAAACCTGGGCAGTGGGCTATTGAGTAACTTCCCTAAGCCACAAGGAACCATCCCTAGTTTTGCAAGTCTCCTGTGTCAAAGCCTACAGCACACGATATCAAAGTGACAAGGAGAGACAAATAAGGCACAGAGTGCCTCACTAATCACATCCCCTGTGCTTGGACGGCAGATCATGTCAGTGTCACAGTGCTTCAGCCAGGTCTCTTGGGAAGGCACTTCTTTATGGACTTTTAACTACAGCTGGATTCTTCCACTTCAGTGGGTTGGAAACCATCCTTTAAAAACAAAGTTGAAAGACCAAACTTCAGAAGCAGGGAGCCAATATCTGGGTCCTTTTCCGGTTAAGTGGGCATTCAAAGAACATCTTTTCTTTTCTTTTTAAATGGGCATTTAGAGGAGGTTGTATTGCTGCTTTTATAAATCAGGATCTTGTGTCAAAGCCAGAAATTACAGTGTGTTGGGGGCGGCATTCAATTTTTATTTATTTTTTAAGGATGCAGAGGAAAGCATATGCAAGGGAATCATGTGCACACAATGGTTTCAAATGTAAACACAGGGTGCTCACATTGCCTTGAAAATCTGTGGAACTCAAGCAACTGTATTTGAACACATTCAATACTTTGCTAGACAAAACTGAGGCTGTGTATATGCACCATTCATTTGAAGCACATTTAAAAGACGCATCTCTTCTGTTGAATTCACTCAGCAGTATTGTTCCATTTCCCTGACATTTTCCTAGCTGTTACTTTCCACATTATGCTTGAGTTCGCACACAATGCAAAAGCCACTTAACGGAAATATAGGTGAATGTAGTGGCTGTTTAGCAATCATTTCTGTGTTAGTTGTGCAAAAACATTTCTCACTCCTGAAGATAGCAATTTTGGTCTTAAACAAGGTCTTTCTTCAAGGTATTACAGGGCACGTATCACTCTTCACCCAGTGCAAATGGCTACCAGTTGTTCTGATTTGTCTATCCCTTTGTCAAATATGCACACCTAGAGAGCCAGCGTGGTGTAGTGGTTAAAAGCGGTAGTCTCGTAATCTGGTGAACTGGGTTCGCTTCCCTGCTCTTCCACATGCAGCTGCTGGGTGACCTTGGGCCAGGCACACTTCTCTGAAGTCTCTGGGCCCCACTCACCTCACAGTGTGTTTGTTGTGGGGGAGGAAGGGAAAGGAGAATGTTAGAAGCTTTGAGACTCCTTTGGGTAGTGATAAAGTGGGATATCAAATCCAAACTCTTCTCCTTCTTCTTCTTCTTCTTCTTCTTCTTCTTCTTCTTCTTCTTCTTCTTCTTCACCTCCAGTTCTCTGAGTGGAACATCTACTTTCCAGTGGGGCTATATCCATTGAAAGAAAGTTGTCATGCCATTTACACAAGAAGTTCACTTTTTCGCAGTTTCTGTTTGCTCTTAAACAAATCACTCGCTGTTAACGCAGCTTTATAGCTCCTGGTGCATTTGTTCATTAACTAAAATCTAGTCGATAGGCTTGTGATCAGATGCTATCTCATGAGGTCTATAGGAGTGCAAGATGAAGATGGGTGGGGGAGCCTAATGTTTGCCTATTAGGAAGTGACTGATAAAGAATTGCAGAGTACTTCCAGAGAAATTAGTCATGGCAAGCCATTAATGATGCCTCTAATGAGCTGGATCCAAACCACCACAGCAAGGTTTTTAATGAGATTAATGCCTGTAGCATTGTCCACTGCCCAGCAGGTAATCATCTGTCGCACCAGTGGGACTATATATGACATTCTGGTTTTAATTGTTCTTTACTCTGACCACTTTCCTTCAGCGACTCTCCTTCCTCCAAAGAACCACCCTTCTCTCCTTTGCTAGCATAAGCTAAATGTTAGCCATAAAATTCTGAGTACGCAAGTGCTGCCAACAGGGGCTTATCTGATTCAATTGACCTTTAAAATTTATTTTGCTTCTGTCAAAAAGCATGTTAGCCTACATGAGAGATTTCCAAGGCGATTAGGAGTAGAAACTATGGAAAAATCTACTTGTTACATTTATCTGCAGAGCATGAAGTGTGCCCACTCTCTGTGTCTCTGCCTCTCCTATTCTTTGTTTAAGAAAAGAGAAATAAATGAAAAGAATTTTAATAAGGAACTCAAAAGACAGTAGCATTCAAGGACCTACAAAAGGTTTGTGTGGACCAATTGTCGAACATGAGTGCTCATTTAGAGTACTTAATATTGGCTTTGGGGATCTCATTTTTGGCTCCTATCAGATGTAGCGCTAAAACCATCCACTCGCCAATAGCACCGTCACATCACATTGTATTGCATGTTAGGGATGCATGCCTTTCAGGTCTGCTGGAAATCACTGTGAGCTGACTTGGGCTTTTGGCCACCCTGAGGTCTGCCCTACCAGAGAGGCTTGAGGTCAGGTGAAGAGGTAGCAACACTACCCCAGCAGCCTCTGATGAAGATACCAGATACTGCCATGAGCTAGCTGGAACGAGAACTTTTTGCCACCCTCTGCGTTTAAAAATTAAAAAAAAAAATCATTCACACTGTTGATAACAACAACACTGCTAATAACATAAGCATCACTATGATTGTTAATTAATTAATTAATTAATTATCAATCAGTTAATTAGGTTTCAGCTAATGCTGCGCCAGCAGAGCTCCACTGATATGACAGGACTTCAGTTTCCTTTCCTCCCAAACCCACTCTGGGAGGGGAAAGCCCATCTCCTGCCTAACACCCTTGGTAGAGATTCCACTGCTTACCCATTTCCACCCTAATGGATCACTGGAAGCTCTTGAATTATGTCATCTGCTAGTCCCTTTCTTGGTTGGTGATGTTTAATCACCAGCATGAAACCATGCAGCCACCGTAAGTAAGGCAACATCCACACCACTTCCAGTAAGAACTCATCAGACCTAATCAATACTTGTTAGAGAAAATTTAAGACATGTTTATTTTGCAAGTGGAGGGACGCGGGTGGTGCTGTGGGTTAAACCACAGAGCCTAGGACTTGCCGATCAGAAGGTTGGCGGTTCGAATCCCCGGGATGGGGTGAGCTCCCGCTGCTCGGTCCCTGCTCCTGCCAACCTAGCAGTTCAAAAGCACGTCAATGTGCAAATAGATAAATAGGTTCCGCTCCAGTTGGAAGGTAAACAGCGTTTCCGTGCGCTGCTCTGGTTTGCCAGAAGCAGCTTAGTCATGATGACAAACTCCCTCGGCCAATAAAGCGAGATGAGCACCGCAACCCCAGAATCAGCCACGACTGGACCTAATGGTCAGGAGTCCCTTTACCTATTTTGCAAGTGAAATGTAAAACAGCATATTTGGGGGGAATGTCCTAAATTGTCAAAAGTATCTTTAAGGAAATTATCAGTGTGGGTTCTGGATTTGTGAGCCCTGAGAACAGAGAGAGGATAAGCAATATTCAGAGGCTTGGACTGACACCACATGCTTCTGTAGGGATGGAGAGGTTAGAGCAGTGGTTCTCAACCTGTGGGTCCCCAGATGTTGTTGGACTACAACTCCCATCATCCCTGAGCTCTGGCCTTGCTAGCTAGGGGTGATGGGAGTTGTAGTTCAACAACATCTGGGGACCCACAGGTTGAGAAAGGCTGGGTTAGAGGGTCAGGACTGTATTTGAAACCTCAAGAGCATTTTGCAATCTTAGGGCCAAATTCAATTTGACGGTATTCAAACTGTTGGGCTTCTGTGGTGGCTGTTACGGGGGGCGGGGTGCATTGCAGAATCAGGTCAGAAACAGATCAGATCTCTCAAGAGATTGTATTTTCTCAGTATCTGAGAAGGATGTGAATTCAACAAAACCAATTCAAATATACTAGTAGATCATCTGGGTATTTCTGACACAGATGTTTGAAGATGTTTGATACCTTCCCTGACTTGAGTGCTTGAAACATCAGGTAGAAAATTTGCTGCATCACTAAAGGTTTTGTCAGTATCAGCATAAGCCTTTATTTGATATTCCACCATGATTGTGAGATATTTTACCAAGGAACTCAAGATGGCATACATACTAGAGATGTGCATGGGTCCCAAGATTTGCCTTGTATTTACCTGTTACATTTTTTAAAAATCCAACAAGTTTCTGAGCTGCTCTGTGCTCTCTGCATGTCTGTCTACATTTTGGGTTCTGAGCCATCCTGTATAAAACAAAGCACTGTGTCCCGTCTCCCTCAATTCACTATAATCTCAAAATGGTTCTAACTTTTCCCCCTTGGGGCCAAAGTGAAAGAAATTTGCAGGTACAGGAGTTGGTTAAGCCTGTCAAATTGCAGACAAATAAGTCCAGGGCCTCTATCTGTGAAAGGGAGCAAACAGGATTTACTTTTATCCATAATCCCTTGGAGAGGTTGTTTGGCATGATCCAGCAGGACTCCTTCGTCTCTTAATCCTCCCCATGCCCCATCCCTCACGCCCAAATATTGTTTATTTGTTGGCTTCACTTATTATTTATTTATTTATTTATTTATTTATTTATTTATTTATTTATTTCTGTATATTATTTTACTTTTTCTACTGGCTACCTTCAATATTTTAAAGAAAGCTGAGCTATAAAGGCAGGAAACAAAGCAAAACGCCAAACAGATGAACATTTCCTCCATTTCCCCTTTTTTCCTTTTAAATATGTTGTCTGATTTTAAAAAGGGGTTGTTTCTTTTTTATAATGTAGAACATTAGAAAATAAAACTAATGCCCCAGGACACCTAGGAAATAGATGCAGATCTAGATCAAATGAAATGGACAGAATCTTAATTTCAAAATGGAAGATTGGGCCATTAGGGAGGAGATTCTGATTTGGCTGATCAAGCTCTGGAGTTGGACTACTTTCACAAGGAGCACAGAAAAAATAACAGCTCTATACTGGAAATCACCCCTCCCTTAATCTTAAACATTGATACAATGATTTCTAGGTCTGTTCCCCAGAAGGCAACACCAGTTTCGTAAGATTAGTTGAGTGAGGCTTACATCTTTCTTTTTTTCATTTTTAAATAACATTCTAGTCTTCTAGCAATTTTCTCCCCAAGCAGCTCATGTATCAGAAGTCAGAACCAAATTCCCAGCTGAGCAAAGGGCTATTTCACACAATTCAGCAATGCTAGTTCACTGAAGTTATTGAAACGCACAGGAGCCAAAAGGCTGCCTGTCCATCTTGGGGGGGGGGGGAGAGATACCAAAACTTCAAGCATTCCAGAAGAGAACTGATGGGAACTAAGAAGTTATTGAAGAGTCTGCAAACTTTGCTGTTGCTGTTAACACAAATATTTTGTGACACCCCACCCCCATGGCTATTTGAGAATTTCTTTACAATTCTCCTTGAGTCTCTCTTTAAAGAAGCCTTTCCCAAGTTGCTGCTCTCCACATTTTTCGGACTACAACTTCCAAGTGCCCTAGCCAACATGGTCATTGGCCCCAGACAACATATGAAAATTGAGGAGCGGGAAGGATGGGCGCAAAAGTAAAATTAGTTAATTTTGCCTATTGTTGATTCCAGCTGCACCTGTCTTCCACCCCACCAGTCTCAATGGACACCAGATATATTAGGTAGGTAGGTAGGTAGGTAGGTAGGTGATAGATAGATTACATTAGATTAGCATGAACACCTGACAATATTTGGGTGAGTGGATTTAAATGAATGTGATTTAAATCATAGTTTGAAACACCATGACCTTCAACTAAACATGTGGAACACAGGAGTCATGACAGCCTCCTACTCCTCCAAAGGCATTCAGCATATAAAGATATAAAAATACTTTTGCAGCTCTGTAGTTGACTGGCTGGGTGTCCACATGTGAATGCAGTGAGCTGATCCTATCCCTCTAATTTTTTATTGTTATTGTTATTGAATTTATTGAATTTATATACCACCCTATACCTGGAGCTATAGGGAGGGAGGGAGGGATGTTCCGTGTTTTATTCTGCAAGGTGCCCTGGTCTGCAGTATCAGACAGTGGGGGGAGGGGCACTCACATGACCTCTGACTGATCACATTGCTCCTGCTCATGAGGAGGTATAGGGGAAGGAGTGAAGGGGTGGCAAGGCCAGTGTGGTGCAAACACACTGTCATGAGCACCAAATTGGCTCCACCAATGTGTTTGCACCACACTGACCTTGCCACTGCCTCAGCCCTCCACATCTTGGTAAGCAGCAGCAACACGACCAACTCGTCTGTCATTAGGTGAATGCCGTTTCCTGCCCTGCTCCCTCTGTCACCTGCTGCTACTGACCTGGATGTCTTTCACAGTAATCTTAGGTGTTCAGGAACTTATTACGGCAATACAATGATAAGGAAAAGGCACTCTGAACATGTGTGCTTCTTTATTTAGCACTTGTCATGTTTCAGGGTGTCCTGCTGTTCACAATGTGCTCCTTGGAAATTGCTGGATTACTCAGCTCCTTATGACTTTTGCTTGTCTCCATGGATAGCCTTCTTCAAAGTCAATTGATGCTTCTTCTATTCTAGATTCTAGGGGCCACCTTGAAATGCCTAGCCCTAGTTTTCCCTTTCAGTAGTACAGTGTCCGTTTGGAACAGGATCTACGGAAAGAATGAATGTAGCGACTCCGTGTTCTAGACCTTGCACATTCTTATTGGTCAATTAATTACCTGAATTGTTTAAAACTCATTGCCGTGTCGAGCTCAGGTACAGGATGAAAAATCATGTTTCCCATTTGTGAACAACCATGATAAGAACGAAGTAACAGCTGCACCGTGTGTTGTCTATGCACTGAAATAATGAGAGGCTTCCGCAAAGAGAGAGAAGTCAGGTTTCTTGTCTTCTTCTCTGACAGTTCATCACTAAGACTGTGGCCTCTGGGAGCTTTAAGACACCTGGCTCTCAATTAAATAGCTAATCGGTGAAGCAAAACACTTAATGCCAGGAAGGAAAAATAGCTTATCAAGGAAGCCAGTGCTGGCCTTAGGCCATCAGTGAGGAGAACATCAATAACTGTAAAAGATTCCAACATGTTATCAAGCAACAGCAGTGATCCCCCCAATTTTTTAAGGAAGTTGTGCAGAATGAGGTGGTAGCTAGAGCTGGTGAAGTTCTGATTGTGCCACTTCACAGTGCAGTCAGAAGGGGTGATTTTTTTAATTTAAAAACATATTAATGTTAAAAAATTAATTGAATGTGAACAACTAGCACATCAGAAAGAAGAAGTAAACCAAGACCTTTTCCTAGGTGTGTGTGTTTAAGTGGAGTGTAAGTGGAGGGAACTTTTGAAATGGGAGTCTCCACCCCCACAACTATCTGAAGTGGTGCTGTCCAGAGGTCAACTACCTCTGTACTAGCTTCAGAGCAGGGGTAGGGAAACCTGTGGCCTTCCAGATGTTCTTGGATTATGGTGACTCACATCATCCCTGACCTTTGGCCATGCTGGCTGGGGTTGATGGGAGTTGGTAGTCCAGCAACATCTTGAGAGTCACAGGGTCCCAATCCCTGATGGAGAGGGTCTGTGTTAAAGACCGAACAGCTGAAAACTGTGTGTGGTTGGAGTGATCACAATTTCCTTCTGGGTGGGGAAAATAAGGCAACTGATGGCACTGCTCTCCATCCTGCACAAGACGAAAGTGATCTTAGAGCTCATTGACCTTAACAAAGATGCAAAAGCTTAATGAATCTCATGTTTTTGCTTTCCTTTTGCTTACATTGACTGGTAGCAGCTTTCCGGGATTTTAGAGAGGTTCTGTTTCCCAGCCTTATGTGAAGATGCTAGGGATTGAATCTGGGACCTTTTGCACACAAAGTAGATGCTCTACCACTAAGCTGCAGTCTTTTCCCACCTGTTTTTTCATAGCTTCATGTGCTATGGTTTCCAACTTTAAGGAAAGGTGAAAAGTGCTCCTTAATTAATGTACACCCTCAATCTTTTATCATCTCTTTATCTCTTGGCTGAAGGATGCTTGGGAGGTTGGCTGGTTTTTAAATAAAGTATTATAGGGATACAGGTAGGCTGTACAGCACAGATTAGGAAAGGCTACAAAAGGTTGTACCTCTTCCTGTTACAGGCAGACTTGGCCATGGTCCTCCTATATGCATCTCAATTGGACTATGGTGATATCCTTGAAAACCACTTGTCAGGGAACTGCCATCAGTGCCGGAGGGAGAGAGCAAAATCCAGAGGGATTCCGGAGAGCGTCCCGGGATTGGGAGAAGCAGCCCATCTTCTGGGGAAGAGAATCAGCGTAGCACCAGTGGAGAAGGGGGGCAGATGGGGGAAGCGGCGAGGCGGTGCCATGACTCCTTGCCGGGGACCAGCGGGGAGAGTAGAGGTCCTCCGCTGCCTACGCCCTCCTTGCGCAGAAGGCTTCCGCACAGAGAGAGTAGGCGGAGACTAGGCGTCAAAGAGCTTCTTTGCTGGAAGAAGTTTAAGAAACGCCCACTGACGGATTCTGCCAGCGATTGAGACAGCCACGGGTGAGTGGCTGTCCGGACAGAAAAGGTTCGCTCAGACAGGTGTTTGCACCGGCTTACGCACGAGCAACCCCTAGAACCATTACACCACTTATACAGAGGTTAGATTAGATATTCCAAATCACTTTGGGATGACTCATGGGAAATTAGAAATAACAACAACAACAATACATTCATGTTTGCGGGTAAGTTGTATGATGATGAGCATTCTTCCAAGCCACATCCCTATGATATGAGGTATGGCTCAGCTGAAAGGGCATAGCATACCAAAAGGGATAAGAAGACCCAATGATCAGACGATTGGTGGTTCTTCTGGAATATTTTGCAGCAGGCTTTGCAAGACCTGATAATCAGCTAATTTTTGGGTTGTGTAGAGCCCCTTGCACAGCCCTCTGCAACCACTCTGGATTGTTCCTGGGGAGTGTTTGGGCTTCACGAGACCTGTCAATCAGCTGATATGCTGGATAGACAGGATATGCTAGAGCCGGGAGAGATGCAGAAAAGGGCACCCAAAATGATCAAGCAGTTGGGCCTTTTTTCTTTGAGGAAAGCCAGGAGTCTTTTCCTGGGGGAGGGGGAAAGAGAAGGGACATTATAGAGGTTTTTTGACACTTTGGATGATGTGGGGAAAGTGAATAGAGAGAGACTTTTCTTCCTCTCTCATAATACAAGAGCTCAAGTTCCGTTCGCCCCATGAAATTGATTGGCAACAGATTCAGGAAAGACCAAAGCAAGTACTTCTTCACAGAGGATGATAACTTCATGGTGTTTTCTGCTGCAAGATGTAATGATGGCCACAGGATCAGATAGATTTAAAAGAGGACTAGACAGATTTGAGGTGGATTATAGGGATTATCAATTGTCCTTAGCTGTGATAGCTTTTTGTCCAGAGGTGCCACTAGGACCGGACTTTGGGGCAGAGGTGCAGGGTCCCAATTAGCAGAATGAGCAGAAAGACCCCCCCCCCCATGCAACAGGGCTGGCTCACTATATTTTAAAGTAAGTGAAATAATACACTTTGCCATCTGCAGGTGGGGCACTGTAAGACCATTTGAAGTATGTCTTCCTACACAGAAATGTGTCGTATTATAAAGTCCAGTTTGATTATAAAGAACCATCAGAACAAAAGGCATGAACTCCTGAAGTTGCACATCAACACCCCTAGGGTATTGTTGGCATCCCTCTTTCTCGAGAGACAATGGAGTGCTCCTCCAGGGGTGAAGTCAAACCACTGGGGAATCACATTGCCTGCTGTGGCTGCAGATTTATGTTATTTTATTTTTTGCTGCATTCGCAGCATCAAAGTGACCTCTCTGGGGCACAAGTCTGGGCAGTGTGTATGGAGATCCTGGGCTGCCCAGACAACAAGACCCCTATCTCAGTCTCACTGATGTGGTCCAAAGGAAAACAGAGCCATACGTTTGTCACCAGTTTGGCTGCAGGAGTTGCCAGAAGGAGACGTACAAGGCACCATCCAACCGCCTTAGGGACGCCACTCCAGATTTGTGTATGGTTTGCTCCTTAGCCTTTTCTTCTCCCAAAGATGGCCCGTAAGGCAGTGAATACGGCTTTTTCCTCAGGGCTTACTCCCAAGGCCTTTCTCATGAATGAGTATTTATGCAAAGCAGTAGAGGTTTAGGATCAGAGTTTTCCTTCCCCTTAGTCCCTAGGCAACAGACTGAGAAATGTATAGATGATAGATTAGCATGTGCAATTTGTGTCCATTTTTTGGCAATGTGAAGGTGGCCACCCAGCTAAATGCCCCACTGAGTCTGTCACTGAGTACCATTTGCTGAGGGACAAACTGAAAGGGAGAACAGGACTGTAGCTCAGTGGTATGGCTTCTGCCTGCCATGCAGAAGACCTAGGCTTCAGTCCCTATAATCCCCAGAAAGGGCTGTGAGAGGCTCCTTTCTGAAGCCCCAGAGAGCTACTGCTATACAGAGCTAGATAGACCACTTGGGATGACTCAGGACACTTCTAGACTATTGCTATTTTGTGGTGAGATTCAATGGCATATACAGGTTGCATGTTTGGAGGGCTTGCACCACAGATCCGCTTCCCCAAAAGATCTGACTAAGGAAACTAATGGGGAAACAGAATGGAAAGTGGGAGAGCAATTGCTATGACAGCAACGTTATCCAGCCTTCCTGCAAACAAACCAGGATGAATGCTCATTAAACAGCCAATGTCATCTAATCTCCCTGCAAACAAATCAGGTTGAATGCTTAATAAACAGATTCAGTATAAGGCAGCTTCCTATGTTCGCATGTTCCTGCGAGGGCTATTGTCTGGTTTATGCTCAGCAACTACATAATAACTACACATTCCTCATGCAAATACAAGCTTTTCGGGGAGAACCCATTCTACTTCGAGACAAGGTGTTGGCACCGTAGATGGTATGTTCCCATTGTAGGGAAATATTTGCTGGCCCAACAAGTATTAGGAATGGGACGTCAGCCCACTTCCCAGCCTGTTGTGATAAATGTGTCTCATCCTCACAAATACTTTCCTCCCATAGAGAGGAGCATCTGCTTTTTATTCTGCTGGTATAAATCCAGAATAAACCAACTGGCTGCTGCTGATTTATACCAGGTTTATCCCAGCATCACTCTGAGAGTTTGATCTAACCCCACACTGCTTATGTGGAAACAGCATTTGCGGAACCTACCGTATTTCACAACACTTGTATCAATGTTAAACAACATGTTGGCATACATGTTAACAAGCGGGCAATTAAAAAGACATTAAAGTTTCTGAGTTCTCCAGGTGGAGTGCTGTGTGGTGAGGTTTTTTTTATATCAGCACTAAAGAAATCTACAAAAACACTCATTCAAATGATTAAATATGGTGCAGGTGTTCTCAACAGAAACTTCTCCCTCGTTCAGCATAATTAATTACACTTAAATTTCCTTAATTACCACTGGAAATGTTAACATTTCCCTACCTTAAACATGTCCATGCCCAAAGTGGCTCCTAAAGGAATCTATTGTTTTGTAGTTTGGGAAAAATGGAGATTATATGCACAGAGGTATTGCCTTCTGGTCCAGCTCAGTAAAACTTGGAAGGGAGCCCATGAAGCAAGAAGGAAGCAATAAACTTTTACAAGGGAGTAGCATTCAAATCACAATCATGGATCTGGAATCCTATAGTGAGGGGCAGCCAGTGGAGGCAAATCCATTTGGGTAAATCAGGTTCTGCCCCACCTGTTAAAGTTGTGAGTTTAATATACATAAAATGCTGTGTCCAAATGCATTAAATAAATGAAATTATCTATTTATTTATTTATACATACATACATACATACATACATACATACCCCGCCCATTGGCAGGGTTTCCCCAGCCACTCTGGGCAGCTCCCAACAAAATATTAAAAGCACAATAAAATGTCAAACATTAAAAACTTCCCTAAAGAGGGAAAAGTAAGATAGTTGTTTATTTCCTTGACGTCTGATGGGAGAGCATTCCACAGGGCGGGCACCGAGAAGGCCCTCTGCCTGGTTCCCTGTAACCTCACTTCTCACAGGGAGGGAACCACCAGAAAGCCCTCGGTGCTGGACCTCAGTGTCCGGGCTGAACGATGGGGGTGGAGACGCTCCTTCAGGTATACTGGGCCATTTAGGGCTTTAAAGGTCAGCACCAACACTTTGAAATGTGCTCAGAAACATACTGGGAGCATTGTATTTAAAATGTGTAAAGGGATGTTTACCTTAGGCAAAAAAAAGGTTTCACTCTGGCAAAAGTGTCAGAGAAGCATCATTGCACTGAGCTATGATATTTCATAAATCTCCAAATTTGTTAGCATGTGGGGAGGAGAATCTTCCATGGAATAGCACCCAATATGGCAAGTACAGACAATGACAGACATTAACTTTCATACTAGAGGTATGGAGAGAGGTTTGTGTCCAATTGTCTTGCTCACAGCAGACCTTCTCTGACTGTACACAACTTACCAGAGAGAAAAGGGTTCTGTTACACAGTTTCAAGATGTTCAGAAGAACTTCATTTGTTTCACTGTGAAAGGAATAATAAGTCAGTGTGGCTGATACGATGTTGGAGTTAATCTGCATACAGTGTGTAATACTCTCATTGCTACAATGCAATTATGCAGAGCATGAAATATTAATACAAGATGGCTTAATGTATTTTTTTTTTACTTGTCAAAAGAAAGGGATCTCTTAAGTAGTGTGAAATTATTACAGCCTATTTTTCATTTAAAAACATTGTGAAATGTTCCAAGAGGGGAGGACTTTTCCCCCCTAATGACTGATTGACTAATCTATAAAAGTCACCATTTTAAAAAAGAAAGAAACCATAAAACATAATAGTTTGTGGTTGGGGATTTTTGGGGTTTTTTTGCCAAGACTTCTGTTTCCAAAATGGAGATCTATGGAAAACTCCAGGAAGAATTCCATTGTTAAATCCGTTTCCCATTTCATCTGCCCTTTTACATTTCAGCTCGGTCGCATTTCTGACATGTGTTTGGTGTTACCAATTGCTTGTTTCAAGTTACTGGCCTCAGATGCTTTTCTGCATGAACATTCTTGCTCATTTTGCACTGCACCATGGTTTTTGTAGTTTTGCAACTGCATAAACTGAGGCTCCAGTGGATCATACTGCAAGATCACAAAGACAAAATCTTACTGCTCTGCTTAGAAAAACACTTCCTAGATGAAAGCACAACAGATCAGGGGCACAGAATACAACTTTACCAGCCCAATGTATCTGGTCTGGTAAAAAAAAAAACTTCTAGCTTCAGATGATGGGAAAGTTTCAGCAGCCTGAGAATGGTGAGCATGCATTAGTGCGTGGTTTGAGGGGCCAGTGGGCTAGACCAAGAGTCTGTTGATCTTGTCTCAGTAATTCCATAGCTCTCTTCAAAGGTACGAAGAGCTGCCACAGGAACAAAGACTTCTTCCCTGCTGCTCCAAATGGCAGGACAATATCTAATGGGCTTAAGTTACAGGCAGGAAGATTTTGGTTGAACATTAGGAGAAATGTCTGGACTTTGAGAGCCGCAAGACAGTTACCTGGACAATTACCTCTCTCGCATGAAGTCTAACACGGGACTTCCTGAACTGAACAGTGGAATGGACCGCATAGCCTAAAACATCTGGCTTACATGTGGCTTATCATGAGTAATAGTCATTCATAAACATATCCTTTTGCCTAATCCTTTTATTTAAAAAAACAACAACATCTGAGCTAAGCAATGGCTTTAACTAAGCATGCAGAGAGCAGGAACTGTGCATGAGCTTCCTAGCTCTGACTCCATGTTCCCATCCTCAGTGTCTTCTGCACGTTCAAGGGCAACTGCACTTGATGATGGTCCCTGCATGTTTTAGAACCCTGGAAAATCAGGGTTCCAGATGCCTCTGAATGCCATTTGCTGGGAATCCCCCATGGAGAGAGTGCTCAGGTCCTGCTTGCAGACTCCCCATAGGCATCCAAGTTTGTTAGAATTCCTGCTCTGTGGTTGCAGTCATGGGATTGTAGTCTTTCACGTGACAGTGTATGTTTTGACTCCACAGAGTGGGAAGTGACAGAGACAGGATGTTTGTGTTACTGTGTTCCATGAAGTGGGACTATTGTCCTTTGTTCTTTTTCTCTTTGCTGTCTGATGCTAAAGAGAGAGGGAGCCATGTTGCAGTGTGTGTGTTTATATGTAAATAAAGTAGATTAGCCAAAATGCTGAATTGCTGAGGTCTGTCACGCAAACTGCGAGCACTCTGTGGATCCCTACGTGTGCCGGTATCTGTTGGCATCGGTCGCTGTGATGTTTGGGCTGAAGAAAGCTTTTGAAGCTCCCCAACGAACGAACAGGAGGGAGAAAACATGCCAGTCGGGCATGTGTCTCCACCAGGGTCCTACTCGAGAGTAGGACAAGCTCCTGACACAGTTGAGCACTGCAAGAACAGGATGCTGAACTAGATGGGCCACTGGCCTGATCCAGCAGGCTCTTCTTAGGTTCTTATGGGAGGCTTGCACATCACACATAGTCATTCTTGAACATGAGAAGGGTGGTTAGAAGGGCGAGGGAGAGCTAGCATATTCACACATGCTCTCCCTTTCTCACATGCTTAGTTAAGCCCGTCATGAATGCCTGTTTGAGCTCCAGTGGCTGCCACCCAAATCTGTCACCCCATTCCAGTTTTGCCTTAATTCTTCAGGCACTTAGTCTGCTTCTTGCTATGCATTACTTCCAATGCCTTGGTGGCAAGTTTACCCACATTTCCAAACACTAGCTCGACACACTGGCAGTGATGCTATTATTTACAGGCAAAACCAGCTGATCAGAGATATGACCTTTTGTGAATTTAATTGCTCAGGGTCCATTTGAGAAGCATTTAGACTAATACCAGATTGATGCTTTCTTAAGACTGCACTTGAGATTCTGGCATTTATGTTCTTTGGAACCATAGAATAAGGTGTGAAGCAGAACTTTTACTTTAATATGTTAAAATATTAAGAGGAGTGGAGGGTTGTTGTTGTTTTCTCCCTATCTGCTCCTGTCAAGCTTAATGATAAAGTTGGGAATCCACATCTGAATCTTTGAGAATAGCCTGGAGCAGTAAGGATAAGAAGGCATTATCTGAGCAGATAATGCGTTAAAACAAGCCAGCATAAAAGGCTCCTAACAAGAACTTAAAGGGCATTTCTGAAGGGCCTTTACTCTGAAATGTCTAGTCAAAAGGATGCTAATCAGACACATGTTATTCCTGCATTGCAGGGGGTTGGACTAGATGACCCTGGGGACCCTTCCAACTCTACAATTCTATGATTCTATGTTAGATACATACCTGATAGGTGCCTATTCCAGCAAATGGTGGTGCAATGCAATACAACATCTCTGTGTGAACCAAATCTCACAAACATAGCAGGTGGCTTAAGACGGCTCCAGGTCACATTGTTGGCCAACCCAATGCAATGCAACTTTTATGTGCATGGCAGATTTCACACGCACAGCAGGTGGCTCAAGATGACTCCAGTTTACATTGTTGGCCAAGGACCAGCGCAGTGCAATGCAATGCGATTTTTATGTACGTGGCAGATTTCACATGCATAGCAGGTGGCTCAAGACGAATCTGGTTCACATTGTTGGCAAACTCAAGCATGCAGCTCAGGATCTCCTCTGCTATATCAGCTAATCTCAGGTCTTCTGAACTAACTTGGCAAGTCCTGCAAGTTGGACGGATGTTGCTATCCTGTATCAAGTGCTCTGCTGGCCAAAATGTGGGCAAGAAGAACTCAAAGTGAGGGAAGGAGGGATATATGGAAATACAGTGGTACCTCAGGTTAAGTACTTAATTCGTTCTGGAGGTCCATACTTAACCTGAAACTGTTCTTAACCTGAAGCACCACTTTAGCTAATGGGGCCTCCTGCTGCCGCCACACCGCCAGAGCACGATTTCTGTTCTCATCCAGAAGCAAAGTTCTTAACCCGAGGTAATATTTCTGGGTTAGTGGAGTCTGTTACCTGAAGCATATGTAACCTGAAGCATCTGTAACCAGAGGTACCATTGTACACACACGTACACACTTTCATTTTGTTTATCTTACCGAACATTGTCACCATCCCATTTCCCCAGAGGCAACTCTTCAAAGCAGCCCCTTAGCAGAGAAACATCTCTGTTGCTTTGCTAGGTGGGTGTTGTAAAGAGTTACCTCTGGGAAAACTGAGAGGGGGAATCAAAACCCCACGTGTCCTGTGGGACCCTCTTCAGCTGGAGATGGGCTTCAGGCCCCCACCCTCAATTTTCTCATGAGCCGTTTTAAAGAGTTAACTCTAGTAAGTTCATAAGGAGAGAAGGAAGCATCTTCATCCCTCAGCATCTGGCATCTATTGGCATACTGCTTCTGAACATGGCTGTTTGGCATGTTTAGAATAGAACTTCCTCTGCTTTTTTGCTCCATCAGGGCTGAGGCTGGTAGGCTAATCTGTCTGCCCCACCATTAAAAGCTGGGAGATCTCTCCAGCAGCTGCTGCCAGGTGGCAAAGCAGACGAGAAGAGAATGGGAAACAGTAAGTCCCAGAGCTGGCAGGTTCCCAGCTGAAGTAGTGAGAGAGCCCAGGTGGCAAGCTCTGATTAATCCTAGCTCTATTTTTAGTTAACAATGCATTAATCAGTTAATTGCACCTATTAATTGATTTTTTTAAAAAAAAATCCATGCCTTCTAAATAGATACCCCAGTAACACCATGAACTCTTTAGGCAGAAAAAGCGAGTTCCATTTCAACTGTGATCACAGTGGTTCTTCTGCTGTTCATCATTTGTTCAGAGAGTTCAGGTTTAGTGGTATTTTATAGGTAGCATGCTAGGGACAAGGCAGTTTACAATTCAGCTGGTGAAAATAAGTCTATTGCATTTATATCTCGATCTTACCTTTTCCGGAAGTAAGCAACACACCATTAAAGGGAGCTGTCACACCTTGAATATTCTAATTCCTGTTGGCATGGATAAGATTCCCTATGTGGTCCATAATAATAATAATAATAATAATAATAATAATAATAATAACAACAACAACAATAACAATAACAATAACAATAACAACAACAATTTATTATTTATACCCCGCCCATCTGGCTGGGTTTCCCCAGCCACTCTGGGCAGCTTCCAATTGAATATTAAAAACAATACAGCATTAGACATTAAAAACTTCCCTAAAGAGGGCTGCCTTCAGTTGTCTTTTAAAAGTAAAATAGTTGTTTATTGCCTTGACATCTGCTGGGAGGGCGTTCCACAGGGCGGGTGCCACTACCGAGAAGGCCCTCTGCCTGGTTCCCTGTAACCCTACTTCTCGCAATGAGGGAACCGCCAGAAGGCCCTCGGCACTGGACCTCAGTGTCCAGGCTGAACGATGGGGGTGTAGATGCTCCTTCAGGTATGCAGGGCTGAGGCCGTTTAGGGCTTTAAAGGTCAGCACCAACACTTTGAATTGTGCTCGGAAACGTACTGGAAGCCAATGCAGATCTCTCAGAACCGGTGTTATGTGGTCCCGGCGGCCACTCCCAGTCACCAGTCTAGCTGCCGCATTCTGGATTAATTGCAGTTTCTGGGTCACCTTCAAAGGTAGCCCCACGTAAAGCGCATTGCAGTAGTCCAAGCGGGAGATAAGTAGAGCATGCACCAGTCTGGCAAGACAGTCCGTGGGCAGGTAGGGTCTTAGCCTGCGTACCAGGTGGAGCTGGTAGACAGCTGCCCTGGACACAGAATTAACCTGTGCCTCCATGGACGGCTGTGAGTCCAAAATGACTCCCCATGTCATCCATACTGTGCACTCTCTTGTTACACAGCACACCTGAGTGGATGAAGGTGAGAGCAAGTGTGGAGGGAAAGGGTAGGAGGAGCAGTGGACACTCTCAGTTTGTTTTCCTATCTCAGCCCAACCTGGTGCCCTCCAGATGCTTTGGACTACAGCTCCCATCACCTTTGGCCACACTGGCTGGGGCTGATGGGAGCTGCAGTCCACAACATCTGGAAGGCACCAGGATCCAGTCTCAGCTACAGTAATTTCCAGGGCTTGGAGAGCTTTGAAGAATAAATCAGAGTCCTAAACAGCTGAGCCAGGGAGAGGCTTGTTCCCAAATTAACAGCGGCACCTACTGGCCAAGCAGAAACCTGCAATCACCTGCACAAGACACTGGATTCTAGGCAATGCACACAGAAGCAGCTGATTTAACATCACTTAGTGATGTTGCCCAAGATTCTAATTGGTTGGCACATACTTTGAAATTAGCTGGTCATAATTCCTATATGAATCATAAGCCCTGGTTCTGACTTACTGAAATTGCAATATTTTTGTGATTGCAACCAAGATTTGTTACAAGTTAATGTCTCTTTTTCTCCACTTGGGTGGTCTGAGTGATTGCCCTAAGCAGCCAACTACATCATCTAGCTCAATATTGTCAAACCTGACTATCACAGACTCTCCAAGGTTTCAGACAGGGAATTATTCCCAACCCTACCTGAAGATGGCAGGAACTGAACTCGAGACCCCAGATGCTGAGCTAACTGAAATTGATCCCAGGGCCAGGGTTCAAGCACACCAAAACAATCTGCATAAATAATAGGTGCCTCACTTCCACACCACCATCTGTGGAAGTAGACACACAGCAAATAACTCCCAATCTATAAAACTACGGAGTATGAATAACCTTAGACTATCACCACCAACAACACAATATACAGTGGTACCTCGGGTTAAGTACTTAATTTGTTCCGGAGCTCCGTACTTAACCTGAAACTGTTCTTACCCTGAAGCACCACTTTAGCTAATGGGGCCTCCTGCTGTCGCTGTGCCACCACCACACGATTTCTGTTCTTATCCTGAAGCAAAGTTCTTAACCTGAGGTAATATTTCCGGGTTAGCGGAGTCTGTAACCTGAAGCGTATGTAACCCGAGGTACCACTGTATGCTTGAGTAAATAAAGTGTGTTTTGAGCTGGCACCAAAATGAAAGAAGCCGTACTTCAGAGGGAAGGGCATTCCATAACTGGGATGCTACCAAACAGAAAGCCCTGTTCTCACATTGCCACATAATAAAGCTCTGCTGTCAATGGGACATCTAGGGGAGGCCACCCAGAGATCTTAACACACTCTTAGCGCATGCTCAGGATGATTTTTCTTTAACCCTTCAGTTACCTTTTTAAAGCCCACAGAGGTCCTGACTCATGATGCCACCTCCCCCCTCCCATCCCCCAGTGGAAGCTTTATATTTATTTCCAGTCGCTTGTTAAAACTTGAATTTGTTGCTCTCCTTTCCAACCACAGTGAATTATAATTCACACCAGCAAGAACATTAAACGGGCATCTCTCAAGCTACATGATGGCAACTAAATAGCTGCTTGGTGTAGAGCCAGTGGTGATAAGGAGAAGGATTTCTGTGAATAGTGATAACATCCCACAAAAAGCACTAGTAGAGGCAGTTCTATTCTGGGATAGTTTTTTCTGTTTATGGTCATTGTAATGGCTTTATTGTCATGTACTGTTTTTGATTTTATGCTACGCCTTTTGCTCTTGGAGCGCTATCAGATGACCTATTTATTGAGCATCCATCTGGAGTTGTTTAAACAACATTATCTATTTATTGAGCATTTGTGCTGTTTACAGGGAGGTTAGATGGTGCAAGTGTTATCCCACATTTTCCTGTGCCTTTTCACATCACTTTCCTTATTGCAAAAAGTCCAGTCTTTGGGGGAAGCAGGTTGGTTTCACAAGAGCTGCAAATCAGCTATAACTGCACAACTTGAATTTGTAGGTACATAATTGAATCCTTCCCCAAAATAGCAACAGCCTAGAAGTGTCCTTAAGGGACGCAGATGGCATTGTGGGTTAAACCACAGAGCCTAGAACTAGCAGATCAGAAGGTCAGTGGTTCGAATCCCCACAACGGGGTGAGCTCCCGTTGCTCGGTCCCTGCTCCTGCCAACCTAGCAGTTCGGAAGCACATCAAAGTGCAAGTAGATAAATAGGTACTGCTCCAGCGGGAAGGTAAACGGCATTTCCGTACACTGCTCTGGTTTGCCAGAAGCGGCTTAGTCATGCTGGCCACATGACCCGGAAGCTGTACGCTGGCTCCCTCAGCCAATAAAGCAAGATGAGCGGTGCAACCCCAGAGTCGGTCACAACTGGACCTAATGGTCAGGGGTCTCTTTACCTTTAGAAGTGTCCTTAATTTTCCATATGTCACTTAACGACTCTTTTGTAGTAAGCAGCTAATAAGCCAAATTACTAATTATTATTGTGATTATTAACACATCATTTTGGCTGGATCAAGGCTATATGTAAGTCTTTTAGGGTGTGGCCTCGCAATGGTTTTCGACTCGACAATGAACCTCTCCCTGGGTGAGTCAAATCTCTTCCCTAATTGTGCAATATTAGATTTCAGCTGTCATTATGCAGTTGGAAGTACTGCTTCGCCACTTTTTCAGAGAAGCAAGCTAATGCTTTTGCCAGGACAAACTATAATTCATTTGGGGGTGGGAGTGGAATGGAAAGCAACACACATTCACTGGGGCTTTTAACAAGTGACCGGAAGGTTTTTGCAATCAATCAGGTCAAAGCTTGATGAAAACTCGAGCTCCCCGAGTGAGAAATAACTCACTCCATTCCCTTTCTTCTCTTTCAGCTTGTCATGAGAATAGGGATGATGAGAGAGAATGAAAACATATCAGATGCTGAAATTCAGTGATAAGCTCACTTTTCAGATGCAGACGGGAAGCCAAAACATGGCACCTGGTGAAGGCCTGCTGTGAAAGGAATCAATGCCGGAGCTGCTCAAAATAGAAAAGGGCAGAGGGTGTGCGGATAGTTCGCTTGCTCATTTATTTATTTATTTATTTAGTAAACATTTATACACCGCTTGATTGTAAAAAAAATCAAAGCAGTTTACAAAAAAGATTAAAAAAATTAAAATCAAGAAAAAAACACAATACTTTAAAACATACAAAAAGTTAAAATACTAAAACAGATTAAAATTCACACCAGCAATTCTAAGCATCTGGATAGGCTTACCTAAACAAGAATATTTTTAGCAGGCACCAAAAAGAATACAGTGAAGGTGCCTGCTTGGTATCAATAGGCAGGAAGTTCCAAAGGACAGCTGCTGCCCCACCAAATAATTGAGTCCTTACAAATGCGGGGTGGGTGTTATGTGGCCTCTGCAGTAGTGCCAGTTCTGCCGATCAAAGCGGTTGAGTGGGCACGTGTTGGGGTTAGGTGATCATGAAGGTAAAATGGTCCCAGGTCATTAAGGCTTTGTATACCAAGAGTAACCCGTCAGCAACCCGTGCAGATCTCTGAGCACAGGTGTCGTACGCCGACAAGATCCCACTCCGAGAAGCACCCCCAAACCGCGAAACCTGCTCCTTCGGGGGGCTACAACTCCATCCAGAGTAGGCAACTGGCCAGACATGGGAGCTACACACTAACAGTGCCTCCATCTTGTCAGGATTCAAGCTTTGGTTGTTGGAATGGATCTAAGATTCCTTCATTGCAGGGGGTTAGACTAGATAACTCTTGTGGTCCCTTCCAATTCCATCTTCTGATTCTATTATTCCAGATCATCTATGTCCTCCAAAAATGCTTGCAAGCTGCCCCACCTCTTGTCCCTTTGTCAGAGTCAATGATTCATTCTTTTGGCTAAGCAAGAGTTTGAGATAAAGTTGAACAAACTTTCTCTGTTTTAAAAAAGGAAACCAAGTACAAATGTTGACCCTGCAAGAGCAAAGAGCAAAATGCCTAGGGAAATTATGGCCACTGGTCTCTAGGGAGGCTTTTAGATCAATATTTGTTTGTTTGTTTACCCAGCTCTTCAGCCAAAAAGGCTCCCAGAACCACTGACATTCATAAAGCAAGACAGTCCCTGCCTACCGACTCACCATCTAAAAGACATGACACAAAAGGAAAAGAGGGGGGGAAGGGGGGAAGCAAATTCAGACCTCCATTCTTAAAGTTAAATAGTTGTTTAGTTGTTTAGTCATGTCCGACTCTTCGTGACCCCATGGACCAGAGTGCGCCAGGCACTCCTGTCTTCCACTGCCTCCCGCAGTTTGGTCGAACTCATGCTGGTAGCTTCGAGAACACTGTCCAACCATCTCGTCCTCTGTCGTCCCCTTCTCTTTGTGCCCTCCATCTTTCCCAACATCAGGGTCTTTTCCAGGGAGTCTTCTCTTCTCATGAGGTGGCCAAAGTATTGGAGCCTCAGCTTCAGGATCTGTCCTTCCAGTGAGCACTAAATAGTAGTTGTTCTAATTAACAGCACGGGGGGAAGTACTGTTACACTCAAGCCCTGCCCGCAGCCTTTCCATAGCCATCCACTTGGCCACTGTGAGAACAAGATGCTGGGCTCAGTGGGCCATTGGCCTCATCCAGCAGGGCTCTACTTAGGTTCTTAATGGTTAATCTGCTGCATGGAATGCTATTGCAATCATCTCAAGTGCTCCAAAAATAACTTTGGTGTGTTTTTCTTCTTCAAAAAATTGTTGTGCCGTGCTATTCTGTATATATTTACTTGGAAGTAAGCCCCCTCTTGTTTCAGGAGGTCCTGTGTGTATAGAGGATTGCAGCCTTATTTCAGAACAAGCAAAAGCAACATTTCCTTTGGAAAGCAGCTAATGAAATATTAAAGGCACGTCAGATATCCCAGCCTCGTTGCATATCCCCTTAAAACAACATTGGTGGGGGACTACTAGTACCGTACTGCTGTTGCTTGTGCCCCTTGCACATATTCATGCACAATTGTACACTTCCTTGCCCCATGTGCCAAGCCTGCCTCACTGTACCTAAGACTGCATATATACCATACATTTAAAGCACACACACCCCAATAATTCTGTGGGGGTTTTTTAACTCTTCGTAGAGCTACAATTCCCAGGGTCCTTAGCAAACTACAGTTCCCGGAATTATTTCAGAGGGGTGTGCTTTAAGTGCATGATGCATACACAGTCTATGAAAGTTTTCAGCCCAGGATAACTAGAAAGCTGGTGTATCTAGGAGAGATGAATAGCTTTGTCTTGTCTCACAGCTCAGATTTGATGTTTGATATTTTTTTTAAGAACTACCTACTGGGAGCTGAGCCCACTGACACAGACCGTGTTGACATTGCATTGTGGGAGTGAAAAATGGAAAGCTAAAGCTATAAAGTCTGGCTCCGTGCTCTGTCTGGATTGCATATGCGTTGCTCAGATCTATTCAGATTGATCTGGGGGGCATGAATAATGCAGAAGGCATGAGAGGAGTGGGAAAGGTGAATTTGACATGCCCCATGGTATTCCAAGGCCAGCGCTGCTCTGCATATTGAAAACGGGGCTCAGACCTCCTCGTCGCAGCCCAGTGCAATCGAACTGGCAGGCGGAAGAGTCTCTGCCAGAGAATAGCCTCTCGCAGCTACTCGAGCCAATCTTGCAAACGGCTCGGGAAGGAAGACCAAAGTGGTGTAAAGAGAAGCGTATTCAGGGTGTGCTGTTCATCACCGTGGGAGGTGGTGGAAAGTCACACAGGCCTTGCCCCTTGGCCCACAGGATCAGGAAGGGCCCCCGGTGGAAATTGGTGGGGAGAGGAGTGTCAGAAGGCTGTTCAACACCCCCTTCCTCACATGCCTGGGAGGCAACTTTCAGCAGAGAGGGTTACGATTCAAGGAGAAGAGACATTTGAGAGAAAGGGTTTTTTAAATTCTCTTTGAATACAGTTGGCATGTCCCAATATCAGTCTTCCAAGGAGGGGCTCTCTCACAGCAGGGGAGGTGTCAGAGTGTAGTAAAAGCTTCTTAAATGTTTGTGTGTGAAGAAAGCATGAAGCAAGCCTCATAGTATAGCCCATTCTTTTGCTTATAACTGGGATGGTTCAGATAAGATTTCAGAGATCCTTCTCTTTTTGTGATGTGTTCCTGTTCAGTCTGGGCAGACACCCAAGAATATCCACCATCTTACCCAAACAGCTATCCCACTGTCTCTTTTCTATCATAAGAGTATTATTATTTAGTAGTATTTATTAGTAGCATTCCTTCTGAAGTAGTAATTCTATGTACATCCACCTAAGCAAGGAATTCCCACTAAGTCCCCATCTGTGGTTAACTGTCAATTCCTTTTCCCAGGGAATTCTGGGAACAGTAGCTGCATGAGGTGAATAGGGGTCCCCTAACCACTCTCAGCTGCCTTGACAAACTACAGCTCCCAGGATTCTTTGAGGGAAGCCATGACTATTCAGGTAGTACAATGCTGCTTTTAATGTGTAATACAGATGGCGTCTTAGAGACCCATTAGAAAGGGACAAGGCTGGTCATACTATGAGGCAGAGTGAGGCAACTGCCTCAGGCAGCAAATGCTGAGGAGTGGGAAGGGCCAGCAAAGTCGGGGGTGACAGAACTGTGCGGCCACATAGTCCTATACCTGCCCTGAGGTACAGCGGAGGCAACCAGTGATGAAGTAAAAATTTAAGTGCCAGTCAGGATGGATTCTGTACATGGAATTTATTATCAGAGTGGGGAAGGGATGAGCTGCCATCTTGTCTATCACCCCGGGCAGTAAAACATAGTGCGCTAGTGTTGACGGGAGGAGTGGGTTGAGATTTGATCTTTCGTTTTCCCATAGTGGGAAATACGAAGCACTGTGTAGCATCACCTGTCATGAATTCCCTCAGATTCTTGTATTTACCCTCCTTTCTTGACTTCTTTTGCCCTGATAACTCCAAGGATGCTATTCAGCAGGTGAGAAAGGAAAAAAGGATAAAAGTGGGGGGAGTCAAATGAGAAGGAGAAACAATTACTGTTTTGTCTCCCATTTCATTGGTGGACCTGAAAACAAAAGAGAGGATCCCCAAGTTGTAATGCAGCAACCCTAATCTGTAACTGTGGTCGCATCCACACTGCGAGAGGGATTCAATTTTTCTGCTTGTTCCACCAGCACAAGAATTTCTGCTTGCTTGATGGAATGACCCACCCCCTCCTCTCCTGTGCACTCTTCTCAGGGTTCTCCTGACAAGATCTGGGGGAGGCATGTGACCACATGGGGCAAAGAGAGGGGGTAAACCCTCCTTGCACTAGCAAGAGCCCTTCAACTGGGTTCTGTTAGAGTGCCAGTTGAGTTGAATATATTTAAAGCATATGGCTGCCCCCAAAGAATCCTGGGACCTCTAGTTTACTCCCTCTCGTGTCCCAGTACTCTTAACAAACTCCAGTTTCCAGGAATCTTTGGGGGAAACAATGTGCTTTAAATGCATGGTGTGGTTGTGACCTATTTCTTGTTATTCTGTAGTAAAGACACCAAGAAATGGAATAGTTCTCTCTACTGATTGGACCTCTTTCCTAAATAAGGAAAAAACATCCACAATTCAGAGCCGGATACTATAAACCTAAAATTAGGCCTGATTGAGGTCTCAGGTGCCACAAGACCACTGTTCCTCAGGCTTTGTGAGGATTTAGTTTCTGCATGAATAACACCTGACAAACGGGCTTTGGTTGTCACCAGTTCACTTTGTTCTCTGCATATTTTTGACGGATCATTTTGCTCTAATCCCATGTGACCACCATTGCCTGGCGCCACCAGGCTCTTTTCCTTTAGGATGCCGGTGCCTTCCTGACCCTCCCTATATCTTGCCTACTCAGGTGTCAAGATGTCACTGAAAGTGCAGACGAGTAACATCACAAACAAGAATGACCCCAAGTCCATCAACTCCAGAGTCTTCATTGGGAACCTCAACACAGCAGTGGTCAAGAAGTCAGACGTAGAGACCATCTTCTCTAAGTACGGCAGGGTGGTGGGCTGCTCTGTTCACAAGGGCTATGCATTTGTACAGTACTCAAACGAGAGGCACGCACGGGCAGCTGTCCTGGGGGAGAATGGGAGAATACTCGCCGGGCAGACATTAGGTAAGGACTTGTTGCCTCTTTCTCTAATATCCTTATTTGGAACTTGGTATATGCAGACTAAGGTGGATGGGAACCCTCAGAAAACTGAAGGTCCCTGTGGAACTGGGGGAAGGCCTCTCCCATGTGAAGCTGAAATGAATATCACAGAGTTTTGACTTTTGCATGGAAAGTTGTACTCTTGAAATAGAACCTTGAGTTGCAAGGCTAGGCAACCTATGCAAAAATGCGTTCCTGAGGTTGTTTTAAGAGGACTTATGCCATAAGCTCCCTAGCCTTGGAGGAGGCATGAAAGAAAATAGCTTTGGTTTCAGAGGAGTATTAATTTCTGGAGCTGATCCCCTCTACTCCTGTTCAATAAGCAGCGTCAAGAACTAGCCTGCTATTTGTCGAGTTACTTCTCATATACTCTGAAGCAAACGTTGATTTGCACCCATTTGCCTTCTGCATAAGCAAAATGTTCACACTTTACAACTTTATACTGCAAATACATGCCTCAAAGAGAGGATTAAATTGAGGGGCAGTGCATACATTATTACCGTTACTATTATTTATTAAATTTGTATACCGCCCTTCATCCTTAGATTTCAGGGCGGTTCACAACATAAAAATACAACACAAAACACATGATAAAAACAAGAACAACCCTCCCAAACCAATAACCCTCCCCCCAAACATATTTAAAAGGGTTTAGGATATTCATCAGCCAAAGGTCTGATTAAGGAGGAATGTTTTTGCCTCGTGCTTAAAGGTGTATAATAAAAGTGCCAGCTATCAACCACTTAAATAACTGATCTGGTGCCTTTTAACTGATAAATGAATTAACCAATTAATTGATTTAATTAAATCTGCATATTATAACTATCATTAAAAAAAGAAGCACAATATTGCAGTAAACAAAAGTTACCATTCAATGTTAATAAACTTTTATTCATTACCTGTATAGCAGTCACAGGAAATCTAGCCAAATAGCCCCAAAAATAGGTTAAGTCTCTGCTTCATTAGCAGCCTGACTTATTACAGGGGGCCCTTGCTGATTAATCAACTAACATTTTAGTTAATTAATTTGCCAATTAAGCTAACTGCAGCCCTAATTTAAAGGCAGCTAGGAAGCATTAGAGAAGTAGGCCAGCCCTGCTTGTAGGTCACCTGCCCACCTTCTTCTGCTGATTCTGAGTCTTTTGCAACTAACTTGGGCCTATTAGGGGCAATTTGTTGCAGATCCGTTTTGAGTCTTTGCTGCAAGACAAACAGATGTTCTAAAACCAGGTGTGTGGGTGTTCAGGATTTCATTTTCTGCAGTGAGGCTGCCAGCTGCTGAACACGAAGTGATGATGATGTTTGCTGTATGCGCTACAGCAGCACCGAGAGGTCCCAAATCAAATTAGGCACCTAATGTGGCACACACTGTGAAAAATGCAAAAGGCTTATTCTCAGTGCTTTGGTGCCATGATATGTGACCGCAGCCCGCAATTGTTCACATATTACAAAAAGCAGCCCATCTACCACTAAACAGCCATGAATGATCATGCAGCACAGGAGAGGCTTTTAATCATGAACTACTAGAAATGAAAGGAGAGAACACTATAAGCTACCAAATTTCCTTGGGGATAATCCTGATTACCTGCACTGCAAACATAACATGTAAGCAAGCTTACTGTGGAAAATATGTCCTGATGGAAGTGGTTACTTCACTTAAACCTTGCTTTCATTGAAAAGTCTGAATGCTGCATCCAATATAGCTCATTATTGGTATATGTGCTCTGTGTTAATACAGTAGGTGTAATACTCTGCCCAAAGCCCTTGTTACTGTTGAAAAGTGATAGAATCTTCTCATTCAGATCACATCTGCTTCTCTTTAAACTCCCTAGCAGCTCAGTACTACAGGTTAATTTTCTGAGGTCTCTGGTTGAAGGATCTCAAGTAGCACAGCTGGAAAAGCCTGGGAAATTTTGAAAGGGTCCATGGCTCATTGGTAGATCACATGGTTTGCATACCCCCATCATTCTGCCTGGACACCGAGGTCCAGCTCAGAGGGCCTTCTGGCGGTTCCCTCGCTGCAAGAAGCCAAGTTACAGGGAACCAGGCAGAGGGCCTTCTCGGTAGTGGCACCCACCCTGTGGAACTCCTTCCCACCAGATGTCAAAGAGAAAAACAACTACCAGACTTTTAGAAGACATCTGAAGGCAGCCCTGTTTAGGGAAGCTTTTAATGTTTAATAGACTATTGTATTTTAATATTTTGTTGGAAGCCGCCCAGAGTGGCTGGGGAAACCCAGCCAGGTAGGCAGGGTATAAACATTATTATTATTATTATACCAAAGATTCTAAGCTTCCTTCATAGCATTTCTAGTTATAGCATAATGGGCCCCATCTGAAAAGCTCAGCAGCCATTCTGAGTTAAATGATACAACTACTATGCCAGAATTATACCTTTAATATGCCCAGCCAGATACTGCTAGAAAGTCCACAATCAGAACTTTATAACTGTTGTTTATGCTCAGAATCTGACTATGTCATTTTCAACCCTCCTCTGCCTTCCTTGATTCATGTGCACATTGGTGCATGAAACCACCCATGTAGTTGCACCTTTTCTGTTAGAAATGCACAGAGCTTGCTCTCATGCCCAATAGCAACTATGGAACTGGACCACTCACTTGCTATTGCCAATCAGTATGTACCTGTATAGGGACGCAGGTGGCGCTGTGGGTTAAACCACTGAGCCTAGGACTTGCCAATCAGAAGGTCGGCGGTTCGAATCCCCGCGATGGGGTGAGCTCCCGTTGCTCGGTCCCAGCTCCTGCCAACCTAGCAGTTTGAAAGTGCACGTCAAAGTGCAAGTAAATAAATAGGTACCGCTCCGGTGGGAAGGTAAACGGCGTTTCCGTGCACTGCTCTGGTTCATCAGAAGTGGCTTAGTCATGCTGGCCACATGACCCGGAAGCTGTACACTTGCTCCCTCGGCCAATAAAGCGAGATGAGCGCCGCAACCCCAGAGTCGGTCATGACTGGACCTAATGGTCAGGGGTCCCTTTACCTTTACCTATGTACCTGTATAAACACCTGTACTGTTGAAAGAACAGCTCATGAGTTCCCCAAAGTCGGAAAGACAGGGAGCTTCCTCCCAATGCAAACAGTATCTTTAAACAGGGGCTTTTGTCATCAATAATAAAAGGAAATATGAGTTAGAGTCACCCTCTTTAGGTTGATTCATTCTTAAAACAGTTAATCTCTATTTCATCCTATCCTTAGCTATTCTGTCATCTGAGTATTTTAAGCCAGTGGCAAGCAAGATTAGATTTTGCCCAGCTGCATCTAATATCCCTACCTCTTGGAAGGATTAATGATCCCTGTCTCCTAGAAGGATCATTAAGCACAGGGCTTTTTCTTTTTCAACCAGAACTCACTGGAACTTGGGTCTGGCACCTCTCAGGTGGGTGCCATTGCCATTAGAAGAGAACAGGAGAGGCTTTCATGGTGAGTTCCAGCACCTCTTTTTCTAGAAAAATAGAACCAAAGAAGACACATTTCCCTGGGAGTAAGCCCCATGGAACTCATTTTTTAGTAGACATCTATGGGATTTCACAGGAAGATAAAGAACAATGGGTTGGAAAAGGAAGAGTTCAGCTAATTGGACAGAAATAATTTTAGGAAAAGAAGAAAGCTATATTTCTCTGTTCAAATGAATTAATAAATGTAAGGTAGAGACACAGAAGGCGAGAGAAGTAAATATTCTTAGGTCATGACCTGAAACTTAATCTATTCTTGGAAAATACTCTTCCAAGACTCTTTTAATGTTAGTGATTTCTTGCAAGTCAATGAGGGGAGATCATTTAATATAGTGAGGCTGAGACACAAGTGACACCAGTTCAAACCTAAGCATGTCTACTCAGAAGTAAGACCTACTGAATGGTGCTTACTTCCAGGTCAGTGGAGTTAAAGATTGCAGCCTAAGGTTCTTTCAACAGCCCACCTTGGGTCTTCTGGCAAGCATAAAGTATGTTCCTTTAAGTGGTTTCTGAGCTTGTTAATTGTGTTCACTGTGAGTTTTGCTAGTGACTGTCTCTTGGGAAAACTCTTTTGAGAGTTGGATTTTGTTCATGTCTATGCTATGCTTTTTTACTCACTTTCAGTGTCTCTTGAAATCTTTGATTTTTAAGCTCATGACAGAGCAATCCAACCAGATTCAGGTGCTGGCAGCAGAAATTTCTGCTTGGGTGTTTTTCACATACTGTATCTTGTTTCCCATAGGGGTTTAGCATTAGTTTACCAACTGCAGGGGGAGAGGGGTTTGAAAGTTTACCTGCTAGAGGCATCACAACGATTTGGGGAACAGGGAAATTACACACACCCCGAGTACCCCACCTTCTTGGTTTTTAAAACAGTAACATTAAATACAAATGAATTAAACATAATATGTATCTATGGATGGAGATAAATTTAATTCAGTTCATATTTGCAACTAAACTTACCTAATTTTCACTTTCTGAAACAATACACAAAACACAGCCATCCTTCAAAATTCATCCTTGGCTGAATTTTGCGATAAAGTTGTCCAGGCAAGTAACATGTGCAAAAATGCATGCATTAAAGGAAAGTGTTAATAAAAATGCATATATTGGTGAAAATAACATACAAAAATGCATTGTATTAGGTAGAGTTGCTTTGCAAAAATATGTACAGTGAGCAAAATTGCATACAAATTTTTATATTTACGAGAAATTCCCACTGAAATGCCGATGGAACCTTTTCAAAACATCAAGATTGCAAGATCATGTGGGAATAAGGAGAACAGAACTTAAGAGAGGAGAAATGAGAAGCTGAGAGAATCCAAAAAATTGATATGCTTGTCCATTCCTAAATGTAGCTTGGCCCAAGCAAGCCATTACAACGTGGGCTGCACAACAAGGTGGTTGTGCCTTTCTGCATTTTGACTGGTATTAGGAAAACAAACTTTTCACATCTGTCTCAAACTTCCCCAGCCAATGTACTGGAGGGTCCACCCACAATAGTGACAGCATCTAACTCGGTATCTGTTTGCTTGAAATGAATTGTTTCTTACAGTAACATTTTTATTTTTGTATGTGTGCAGTGCTTTGAAATGTCACCCGCTGAGCAGCTCTTGTCACCAGGCATAAACTGAGAATTGTTGCTGAAGATACCATTCTCCATCAGAAATTGGCATTTTTGATCTCCCAGTAGGTGGTGGCGATATTGAAGGCGGCAGGAGTGCTAGACACGCCTGTGCAGAGGCCCAAAACCTATTCCCACCCTCTGCAAAGTCTGGCGTAACAACCTGAAATGAGAACTCAGAACATTTTGCTATCCTTTTAGAAAACAGATATTGCCATTGTATTATAAATCTTCCACAGACACACACACACACACACACCAGTGTGTGGCGTGTGGTGGGGGAAGCAGTTCTCCAAAGCAACATGCAATGCTCTCTGGTTATCACCTTATTCTTATGAAAACCTTAAGCAGAACTGAAATGCAGCTTGCAATTTATTTTTATTTATATGCTGCTTGGGGGAAAAAATTAAGCCTGTAAGACTTGACCCCACCCCCACCCACCATGGCCCCTCCACCTCTTCCCCCCTTTTCATAATAATAATAATAATAATAATAATAATAATAATAATAATTTATTTATACTCTGCCCATCTGGCTTGGTTTCCCTAGCCACTCAGGGCGGCTTTCAGCAGAATATTAAAATACAATAGTCTATTAAACATTAAAAGCTTCCCTAAACAAAAGCTTCATAATGTAACATTAATTTCTCAACAAATGAAACTGATCTATAGAAAATGTAACTTGAAAAAAGAGACATTGCACATATTTTTGTAAACCAACAAATCTTTAATAAAAAATACATTTTTAAAAAAGCCTGTAAGCAGTTTACATAAAATAATATGAAACCTTCGCAAGAAATAGCAATGAAAATAACAAGACTTTGGAAACTGACGTAATGAAATCACCAAAATTGTAGGTAAAATCAAGAGTTTCAAAAAATAAAATGGAATAAAATTACAAGTCTGGGTAGGCTCGTTTCAAAAGGCAGTGAAAACAGCTCTATGACTGGGCCTCCCAACATCAATAGGCAGGGAGTTCCAGAGAGTAGCTGCTGCTACACTTCAAATTTCTTGCAAGTGCAGAACAAACATTATATGGAATGTGTAAAAGTGCCAGTTCTGCATATAAAAGCAATTGAGTGGGCACATACAGTATGGGTAAGACAATCCTTCAAATAAGCTGGTCCAAAGCAGTTGAGGGCTTTATATACTAATAGGTAAAGGTAAAGGCACCCCCGACCATTAGGTCCAGTCATGGCCGACTCTGGGGTTGCAGCGCTTATCTCGCTTTATTGGGCAAGGGAGCTGGCATACAGCCTCCAGGTCATGTGGCCAGCATGACTAAGCCGCTTCTGGCGAACCAGAGCAGCGCACGGAAATGCCGTTTACCTTCCCGCCGGAGCGGTACCTATTTATCTACTTGTACTTTGATGTGCTTTCGAACTGCTAGGTTGGCAGGAGCAGGGACCGAGCAACGGGAGCTCACCCCGTCCCGGGGATTCGAACCGCCGGCCTTCTGATCGGCAAGTCCTAGGCTCTGTGGTTTAACCCACAGTGCCACCCGCGTCCCTATATACTAATAGTCACACCTTGAATTGGGTGCTGCTTTGCATGCATAACACCAGGGACAGGGCTGCAATGTATGGCCCCACTCATGTGCTTGTCTTGCCTGCAAGTATAGCACCTGACTAGGGCATGCGCTTCTTCTGTAGAGCAGCAACTTTGCAGTGTTTCCCCCAAATCCTCATAAGCTCTGTTGTGTCTCCCTGTTGTGACACTGGCAGGCACCCGTATCATGTTTTAAGTCTCCTTAGCTTTGGAAGGAAGAATGCCTGTGATCTGTGGTGCTGTACCATTGTGCCGGCAACTTCCCAGTGTGTCGGGGGTGAGGTGAAGCCGGAAGGGCCTTGTGGGGTGTTTCATCAAGCATCCGAACAATTTTCAGAAAACAGGATGGCAGGGTACATCACCTTTCCTTATGCTTTGCTTCTAGAAAGCGGTCGGCATCTTTGTTCGCAGAGTTACTTTGTTTGGTTTCCATGCAGACGGCGAAAATTTGTCACACATTTCTATCCTCATGTATATCACACACCCCTTCAGTACAGAGGTTTAGGAATGAACATTTCCTTGGCAGACCAAAAAAGCATCGTTCTCCCCCATTGTGGGAGTTGAAGACTGTCCATGAAATCATGCTGGGTGACTTCAAACATGTGTCTGCACCCAGCACAGCCTTTAGCCTCACCTGAATGGAAGCAGGCTCAGAGGAACACAACTAACATCTCCTGTGTGCTCTATATTTGGCATTCATTTTACAGGAGGATGAAGGTAGACAAAGACTATAAGCTGAGAGTGGTGTAATGTGTTGGCTTGGATCCAGAGATGTTTTGCACAAGCAGAAAGGCACTTCTGCATGAGCAAGACAGGCTGGCCAAATTCTCCCAATTCTCCTTCTGACTCCCTGTGCCCAATCTCATGCTCTCCCAGAGGCAGGGCTGGCTTGCCCGTGAGGTGGGCTTAAGCAGCCACCTTAGGTGGCAGAATCCTGCAGAGCAGTGCTCCCAACCGTGCCCCACCCGCCACTGCCACTGCCACTGCTGGAGAAGGGAGGAGGAATGGCAGCGGCTTCTGGCAAGATCTCACAAAACTCTCCCTTGACCTCCAAGATCTCACCAGAAGCCACTGCAACCCCAAGAAGTGAGACTTCAGTGGAGGGGTGGTGGAGGAGACAGCACCTTCCCATTTTACTGCAGGTGGCAGACTAGGATGGGCCACCCGTGCTTAGAGGGTCCCTCTGAGACACGGAGGCTGGGGGAGCTATAGTGCAGGAAGGAACAAGGAATACCCCATTACATGAGTGGAGTTCTGCTTAACAAGGTGGGGAGAATAGAGAGGGGGAGACCCATTTCAGTTATGAACAACAAACCATGGTTTGTTGTTGTGTTACACGAGCTATAGCAAGCTACAGGCCCGTGTTGTCCATCCTTCACTTTCATTCCTCCTTTGCACATGAGAGGAGGAAATGGAAGTTTTCATTCCCTGTTTCCAACAAGCCACATTTTCGATTTCAGGTAAAGATGCACCTCTTTGCCCAGGCTTTTGAGGAGAAGCAAGGTGTATTGGGCATCTGAATTTCAGTCGCTGCTAGTGGTTTTATTTTTAACTAATTTCATTTTTGTTTTGTGCTGTTTTGATCATATTGTTTAGATCTGATCTTCCAACCACGCATGCACTCCTGATCCTTTGAACTCTTTCCCCTTCTCTCCTCTCTTTTGTGAAAGCTAAAGTCAGGAGATAATCTTCACAAAAGAGTGGAGGGGAAAGAATTCACGAGCGCTAGGAGTGCAAGATTAGGAGATCAAATGGCCTTATATCTCTACCAGTGCTTAAATGTTTACTAAACTGTAGTCATCTTAAACAGGTTTTGGCAATATGGAAATATATTTACTTTTATTTAATGAATTGATTAGTCACTTAAAAGGCAGGTCCTCTGGCAGCTCTAGCTGACATATTTGCTGCGGAAAACACCCCAATATATACATATACATTTTATACCCTTCACAAAAGGAAAAAGGCCAGTACCTCTTTGTATATGTTTGTTTATTTGCAGGTATGGAAATAGCATAAAGGTATGCAAATAATAGTACAGATGAAGCTTTTTTAAATTTTAAAAAAGACTTTGATACAAAAAATTACGCATAAGGGATGGGAAGAAAGCAATACAGCAGTAATTCCAAATTGTTATTTGCTGCAGATATAAACATGGCTGGAGAACCAAAGCCCAACAGACCCAAAGGCCTGAAGAGAACAGCATCCGCCTTATACAGGTAGGTTCTGTTGTTGTGATTCCCACCTAATGAAATGAATCTGACAAGCGTGAACAGGGATAATCAGGAAATACAGTCTATATATGCCGTATGGGCAGGAATGGGGAACTTCAATTGCAGCCCTCCAGGCCTTTCTATCTGGCGCTAAGGAGTCTCTCCAGCCTGCATCTCCCCTCTGCCCCCAAGCTGCACTCCTCATTAGTCCTACTTCATACCTTCTTTTAATCCATTTGCTTGGCTGAAACACAATCCAGAATGCCTCTTGCTTGCCAAGGATGGAGCAGAGGGGTATGTAAATGGGTGCAGAAACTAGTTTACTGCACAAAGGTAAAATTCATGTTTGTTGCTCCATCTGCTTTTGCCTCTGGCCCCTCCCACCATTGGTATGTGGCCCCTGAAAGGTTTTCCAGACAGGAATGCAATCCTCAGGTTGAAAAAGATTCCCCACTCCTGCCCGATAGAATATGGGGTCCGGTACAGAATAGGGACTGACTCATTTTTAAGCCCAAGTTTTGTCAGGAGCTGGACTGAGGAGGAATGGTGGGAGCCGCCTCCCCACTTTTTTCCTGAACCTTCCCAAGAGCAGGAGGACAGTATTGATTTAGAACAGTGGTTTGCAGAGGGGCATAGTCCAGAGGGGAAAAGCAGGGAAATACTGGGCGAGGAACAGCTAGAAGATGAAACACCAGGAGAGAGACAGCTGGCAGATTCAGTGTCCTTGGAAAGCATTCCTGCCCCCCCCCCTTCGCCTAAGACTAGACGGGTTTTGAGAGTGATGGAAAAGAAAGTGCAGCAGCAACAAGCTCAGATTACCTGACACAGAAATGACATAGATTAATGGGGACGAGCCTTTACTGGAAGCAACACCATTTCTAGAGAGATATGCATTCCTTTGTCTCTCACTGTGATTATTAAAGAAGCTAACTGGTAAGAATGCTCCTTTCGTTTGATCTGTATCCCCGAGGCCCGACAGGTTTAGAGTTTGCTCTCAAAACTGCTGTAAGAGTTTTGTTTCCCCATTAACCAGGGGGAGCCATTTTGGGTTTACAACAGTGGTTATCAAGGGGGGGGGGCTTACTTGGGGAAGGGGACTCAACTACACAGGTCAATTTATAACGTTAAAAAGGCATTATTATTTTTTAAAAAAACTGACACCAGATGGTGCTGTAGAGCAGAATCCAAAGTCAATGGCAGATTGCCTTGGGAGCGGGTTCCCCCCTCCCCCTGTAACTTTTTTTATAGTGTTTTTTATATCTGTGTAGAAACAGCCTAAGAAGCAAGGGGGCGGCAGCAGGGTGCTGGAGGTGTAAATAACTATCAGACGTTGAAAAGCTGGTATCAGTGGATCAAGTTGGACCATTTAATTGAAAAATATTAAACTAAATAGTTTTAAATGTGATCAAGTGAGCACATGGAGGAGCAGGGTAGTGGACGTCAGGTGAGAAAAAGTAAATGAAAATGGTAGAGAGAAGCGTAAGAGGAGGAATAACTGGTATATGGAAGGAGAAGGGGAACGAAATAAGAGCAGGGAGGTTTTGGTTTCAGCATGGAAGAAGGGGGGAAATGTTGAGCTAAGTGTCAGGAGCTGGAGAGCCAGTAGCAAGGCCCTAGCAGAGCATCAAGATTGGAGGAGAAGAAGTGCTGTGAATTTCTAGGGTTGGTATAGATGAGATGGGTGCAGTATTGCTGCTTAGACAAGAAGGGAAAGAGCATGAATTTATAGTGGCTGAGATCATCAGCCACACACTTTTTTTGTTCTCCACCAAAGGCTTTCAGCTGTACTTGAATATGAGTGAAACTATCAAATAGAGGCACTGAGCCAGGGGTGTGGATGTGCGGGGAGGAGAAAAATATGTTAGAAGAGCGGAACAACAGGGACAAATTGAAGGTAACAACTGCAGCAACAACAACCTTTGCCAACAAAGGTCCGTATAGTTAAAGCCATGGTTTTCCCAGTAATGATGTATGGAAGTGAGAGCTGGACCATAAAGAAGGCTGACCGCCGAAGAATTGATGCTTTTGAATTACGGTGCTGGAGGAGACTCTTGAGAATCCCATGGACTGCAAGAAGATCAAACCTCTCCATTCTTAAGGAAATCAGCCCTAAATGCTCACTGGAAGGACAGATCATGAAGCTGAGGCTCCAATACTTTGGCCACCTCATGAGAAGAGAAGACTCCCTGGAGAAGACCCTGATGTTGGGAAAGATTGAGGGCACAAGAAGAAGGGGACGACAGAAGACGAGCTAGCTGGACAGTGTTCTCATAGCTACCAACATGAGTTTGAACAAACTGCGGGAGGCAGTGGAAGACAGGAGTGCCTGGCGTGCTCTGGTCCATGGGGTCACGAAGAGTCGGACATGACTAAACAACTAAACAACAACAACTGCAGCATCTATGGAGCAGGCAGAAGCAGAGGAGGAGAGGAGAGATAGTAGAGGGCAATGTTTCAGAGAAGGCCACTGGCTCAATGGAGAGGAGCTCAGGGAAGGAGTAGGGGGTGGGATATAGGGAGGGTGGACAGTGTGTAATGTTGAAAAGACTAAGATGGTGACTGGGCAGAGAGAATCCCACGGCACAAATGTCAGATACAAAGCAGTTCCAGGCAAAGGCAACATCAAGAGAGTGCCCAAAGCAAAAGCACATTCTGGAGGAGTTGTTTGGTTTTTTATTCCTGTTCTAAAGGTTGCTTCCTTATTGGCTAAGTGAATATGTGGAATTATTAGGAGGGGAAAGTCAGCATTTACTTTACAAAATGTTCTCTTTCAGCTGTCATATCTGTCAAATACCAACTGCTATTGTGCATGAGCTACCAGTGTCACTTAATGTCAATTATCAAATACTGTTCAATATCAAACACTTACATTAAGTACACTGTGTTTGATGCATAATATTAGAATATTCAGTCATCAGAATCCCCGGTGGAAAGTTCTGAGGAACACTTTTTTGCCAAATTAATTTCAGCTTGTTTCTCTACAAAATTACTCCACCTTATCTCTGCAAATAAATTTATTTTTTGAATCGGCTAAAGGGTAACAGATGACTGCTTGCCGTTTTCCTTTTTTTTAAAAAAAGTGTATATTTAATTTATATGCCACATCAAATTATCAAAATAAAACAAACTAAAAACAATTCATTGTAAATGTAACGAATTTGAATAAGGCACCCCTAGCAAACTGTGGACTAGTGATTGCATGGTAATAGTATTTGCCAACATACATACATACTTTTATTTGTATGCCGCCTTTCCATAGTTCAAACCATGCACAAAGCTGCTTACGACATGAATAGAAATTGCATAACTGCAAACATAACAAAAGTAGTCATATTCCTGTCAGTATGCTACAGATTACAGGCTCCAATGTGGTTTGCAGTCTCTCCATATTGGAATTGTAAGCAGCTACCAAGCGCCAAAGGGACGCGGGTGGCACTGTGGGTTAAACCACAGAGCCTAGGACTTGCCAATCAGAAGGTCGGCGGTTCGAATCCCCACGACGGGGTGAGCTCCCGTTGCTCGGTCCCTGCTCCTGCCAACCTAGCAGTTTGAAAGCACATTAAAGTGCAAGTAGATAAATAGGTACCGCTCTGGCGGGAAGGTAAACGGCGTTTCCGTGCGCTGCTCTGGTTCACCAGAAGCGGCTTAGTCATGCTGGCCACATGACCCAGAAGCTGCACGCCGGCTCCCTCGGCCAATAAAGTGAGATGAGCGCCACAACCCCAGAGTTGGCCACGACTGGACCTAATGGTCAGGGGTCCCTTTACCTTTACCTTACCAAGCGCCAAATGGACTTAGTCAGCAAACCCAGATTCCATTGCAGTTTGGAATGGAGGGCAAGGTACACTGGTATAATCATGGTGCTAGTCCTGTAAAGGTATCAAGGGTTCTTCAACCTTGGGCTCCCAGATGCTGTCAGACTGCAGCTTCCATGATCCCTGATCATTGGCTAAGCCAGCTGGGGATGATGGTGTTGTAGTCCATCAGCATATGGGAATCCAAGGTTGAAGCCGTGTGCTTTAAGGGAAAATGATGTGATCACTTTTATCCATTTGTTTGCTGGGTTCCCCAAATTGATAGTTCTGCATAATCATTGTGCCAATATGGGAGATGTAGGGATTTTGTGGGTGGGGTGAGGAACAATCTTCCCATCTTCATATTGGTTCGAGTAAAAGAAACTCAGCAAGCAGATAAACTCTGCTTTCATCCTTTGCCAACCTCTGCTTCTTAATAATACTCTTGTCAATATAATCTCTTCCACTCTGCCTCTTTCATCGTATCATTAATTCAGGTAAAATCTTAGTAGCCCCTTTAGCACAGCTTATGCCACTTTGAAGAAGCCCACCTGAAGATTAAAGGGAAGTCCTGGCACTCTTGTTTTTATAATCCCCCCCGCCCAGCTTTCTTCTCTGCCCAGGCTGGTGTTTTGCCCTCATCTTAGTTATTATGTTACCTTCAAGCAATGGTACACACATCAAACACTTTGCTGTATCACTTGTGTTGTTAAGGGAAGTACGGTGGGGGTGGGAGACCAGGGAAATCATCTCTAATAGTAAATAAGAAAGGGGGAAATGGTGTGCATTTAGAGAGAGAAGGTGAGAGGGTCTTTACCTGCTTCCCATCAGAACTCACGGAAATATGAGCACAACACCTTCTTCCCGGATAAAGAAGAGTTTAAGTTCTGGTGGAAAGGTATGATATTTGGCAAATATGTATGAGTTGCCTTATACTGAGTCAGACCATTGTTCCATCTAAATCACTGCTGTCTACACAAACTGGCGGCAGCATTCCAGGGTTTAAGATGGGAACATTTCCAGCCCTACCTAGACATGTCAGGTATGGAACCTGCTCTCGAGGCAAATGCTCTGTCTCTAAACTACAGGTCTTTTTCCAAGGGATCAAATGCCCAGATAGGGCTATAATAGGAATCGGTTCTCCATTAGACAGAGAGCCAAGCCACATGTGAACAAAATGCCTGTGGTTTGTGAGATGAACCAGCCTCAGATTGGGTGGTAGGGAGAAGGGTAAATTTGCAGTGGCAGAGGGGAGCAGGAGTTTGAAACTAGGGAAAGCTGAATTGAAATATGTGGTGTTTTGTCCCTAAGTTGCTCAGGATAGGAATGTCCACATTCATCGGATGCGACATTTACTTATGTACATTTTTCTAAAAATATATATATAACCAGGATCTTTCAAGTTTGTGGGCTACAGATAGAAAAGGGAGTAGTGCAAACGCTGTTATTTATCTTTAGACTTCAGAGCTAATAGTTCAGTTGACTGAAATTGCAAGCAGAAGCATGAGATAAACACCTCTTCACTTCTTTCCTTCTCTGAATGGCATCTGAATGTGAAGCCTGTCAGGCTGTAGGTCACTTTGGTGGACACAACACTGACCCCTTGATTTTTCTCTAGTTGACTTGCAGTGGATCAGTTGTGATCCACTGTTCTTTTTCTCTTGCTCATGTAGTGCCTCTTAATTATTTACTGGTAATTATCTACCAGGAGCAAACTAAATGCAAAAGAAGCAGATGAGTGCAAATTTGCTTAATTGCGTGATTTATTCACATGGCAGAATGGCTTTGCTTGACACAGATTTTGGGTCACCTTGGCACCAGCTTGTTTGTTTATTCTTTCACAGAGTACGTGCAGCTCCGAGTGTTTGCCCACACATTTCTTTAGGCTTGCTTATACGATCAGGCACAATGATCGTTATTTCAGAAAAGTTATCCCGGGGCAACATTCCCTTTCTACCCAAAAATAAATAAATAAATTCCAGAGTGTTTCAGCAGCACACTCTTGCTAATAATCCGGAGTAATTTATAGGCCACCGTAGGAAGGTTAGAACATAAAAAAGCATAAGAAGAGCTCTGCTGGATCAGGCCATTGGTCCATCTAGTGCAGCATCTGATTCTCATTGTGATCTTCCAGATCCTATGGGAAGGGCACAAGCGAGAAGGACTTAAGCACAACTGCACTCACCCCTCCTACAGATGCATACTGTCTCCAATCATGGAGGAAGAGCATAGCCATTGTGGCTATTAGCTGTTGATCACTTTGTCCTCTATGAATTTGCCTAATTCTCTTTTGGGGAGATCCAAAAAATATCTACATGGTGCCTAGGGAACAACTTGCACCTTAATATCAGCAAGACAAAGGTACATCAGGGAGGGCTGTGTGGAGAGAGTCTCTTCCTTTAAATTCCTAGGAGTTTATCTCAGTGAAGACCTTACTTGGAAAATCAATACAACCCAGGTGGTTAAGAAAGCCCAACAGAGACTCCATCTCCTCAGTGTATTGCGAAAGAATGATGTCAATCAACATTTGATTATCTCCTTCTACCGGTCCACAGCAGAAAGTGTCCTTTCATACTGCATCACGGTGTGGTACGCTGGTTTGACATCAACTGATAGGAAGTGCCTACAGAGGGTGGTGAATACAGCACAAGATATTATGGGCTGTCCCATGAATCCACTGGATGACATCGCGGAAGAACATTGCCTCAGGAGAGTGAGGAAAATTCTCAGGGATGACTCACACCCTGGCCGGCACTCTCTTGATCTTCTGCCCTCGGGCAGAAGATATAGAAGCATGATTAGTCACACCAACAGGGTAAAGAACAGCTTCTATCCGTGGGCTGTTAGGCTGCTGAATGAAAAGATAACAATTCTGTGAAGGGTAAAATACACTATTAATGATAAATTGGCATGTGCCATTAAGGTAAGATGGGGAATATGCAGGAGAAATGATTTTGAGGGGATATGGAGAGTGTTTGTAGAATTTGTACTGTTAAAATGTAAAGAGGTCAAACCATCGCAAGAGGGGTTGAAATTTTGGGAGGTTGGATAGTTACAATGGAATGGTTTCAGTGGTGGGGTGCACACTTTGATTCTTATTTATTTATGATGATTACTGTCTCAAAATAAAATTAATTTTATTTAAAAAAATACACTTTCCGGGGTTCTTTGGAGGGAAGCCATGTGCTTTAAATGTATTGTGTGGATGTGAGATCAATTACATGAGACAATGGAAGAGAATGGATTTCTTCTAAGCTTCCACTTCATTTCTGATACAATCCCAAATTTAGAACATCCTGAAAAAAACATCAGGAATAAAGAAAAAGAAGAAGAATTAAAGATGTGAGCATAATCACATCTGATCTGTCAAGCATTAGCTAACAAGATGGGGAGGGGGGTATAGTTTCCACCCACCTACTAAAGAGACCCGCAGTCAGCCAGCTGTCTCATTCAGATCCCAGGTGGAGAATGATAAAAGCATGGAGCTATTTCTCACATGGCCGGGCTTGATATTTCAGGAGTATAAAGGTAAATAGTAACAGTACACATCCCAGCACTCTCCCCCATCCTATCCTTTATTAATCCCTTCCCACTGGTAGAAACAGCAATTCACCAGTTGAAACATCACAGAAACTTCTTTCTGTGCTCACTGTCAGACAGACCAGAGAAACTGAGTCATTTCTACAAGCCTTTCAAAATAGGGACTTTGATCTGGGAGGTACCACAGGTCCAGTCTTGTTGAACCTGTTGCTGTGAGGCAGAGAGCTAGTGTGTCTCCGGAAACTGCTTAAAGAGCAGGTTGCTCATGCAAGTAAGCCAAGTTACAAGTAAGTGAATTGCGCTGCAGTCTTAAACTGCAGTTCTATGCATACCTATCTGGGAGTAAACATAACTGAATATTGTGGGACTGCATCCAAGTAAAAATGCATCAAATTATGCTGTTAAAACCCCATTGAAATCTATAGCATTTAAAACATACTTAATTCTGGGCAAGATTGTGTCCAATTGCTATGCTTCTAATGGTAGTGAGTTCAGTTATTCTGCCTGCTCTTAACAGGGGTATTTATTAGCACAAATTCCAAGTAATACTGGACACTTCCAGGCCGTTCTTATATTTGGGTGGGACTCAGTCTCATATCAGCAAATTTAAATTGCATAATTAAAGTTGGTTTGCCATTCCCGCACAACAAAACCACCACCAACCAAAAAAAAACCCCCAATTCAGACTGGAAAGTGTGGGATATTAATTGGTCGGCACAACTTTGTATAACCTCCCCGCAAACAAATCAGAATGAATGCTCAGTAAATAGCTGAACAGCATCTAGCCTCCCTGCGAAGTGTGGAAACAAACCAGGATAAATGCTCAATAAACAGCTCACCTGGAAGTGATCAATGAGGCACATGATGCTTCAGAATCCTCCTAGGAGCCCTTTGCAGATTTAAATAGTGGAAATTAAAATCAACTAAACAAAGGGTCACCATAATGATGTGTGGCATTTGTCATATCATGTCTTTGCCCACTGGGGCTCTTTATTGAGAACAGTATGATTTATGACTGGATCAGTGTCTGCCACAGCCTTCTAAATCTCTGCATACAGCTAAGGAGCAGGAGGCATTAAATTCTCCTGTCTATTCTCTTAAGGTGAGTTCCCATGCAGTTGCAGGGGATGGAAGAGGGAAACACAGACTATGAAGATACAGGTGTGAGAGTGGGTGGTATTGTACAGTTACAGCACATTGATTTTTGAGCCATAAACCGGAGATTATTATTGCTATCAGCAGTGAATTCATCATCCCTTAACCATTAAAAGGGGGGGAATTATTTACTGCCTAACTGCTGCTTGTGATTAAAGAGCCTTGCCTTGCAATCCTGAACACATGGGGTGTTTCTGTGCAGCAGTTTATTGTGGAGTCAGGGCTGCTCGTGCACGGCCATTTTTTGTTTGTTTGTTTTTTTGCAGCATCTTCACAACGACATGCTAATCAAAATGCCCCCCTGTATTTCTACACACACACACATACCCATTTAATTCAGATTTACCATTTTTGCAAGGGTTATTTTTTGGCAGCGGGTGTAGGGTACTATGGAAACAGTAAATCCAGTTTAATTTGGTGATAATGTGGGATGGCATTTTGATGTGGATGACATAGTATGTTGCACAAACTTTGCATACCACCGAATCCATGATAAACTCCTATGTGGAAATGCCTATTTACTCTGAAGAACAGCCTACTGAACTCAGTGGGTTGTGCATCTCCAATAAAATTGCAGAGGATTGCAGCCATAACTCCAAGGCACTGTGGAAACACTTGACATGAGTATTTATGTTTGAGTGGTCTTTCTACAGTATCTGCAGGCAGTGCTTTTTTCTGGGGGTACGCATACCCCTAAACATTTTGTGAATCTTTGTACTTTTGTCCATTTACTGTATTTTATTTTTCCTGATTTGGACTATAAAATGGTGATTTTCTTGAGTCAAAATGAGAGTACCCCCAAACATTTTTTTAGGGGAGAAAAAAAGCACTGTCTGAAGGCATGGAAACTTCATATACTATAAAATGAAAATGACAACTGAAGCAACCAGAGTGCTCAGGGAAGCAAAGGTTTCTGATCATATAGTCCCAACTTCATTTGACCCAATTCAAGGTGCTGGTTTTCACCTTTTGAACTCTAAATTTGTGGTGGCTAAGCTGTGGCTCTCTGGATGTTGTTGGACTCCCATCAGCACTCGCCAGCATGGACAAAGGTCAAGGATAATGGGAGTTGTAGAACAGCAACATCAGGAAGGCCGTAGGTTAGTCCTCCCTGCCCTAAATGGCTTTGGATCCTGGATATATAAAAGGAGCATCTACTCCTGTCCTGCATCAGTTACCAGAGGAGGTCCTGCTTCGTGTTCCAGTGCCATCTAAGATGAGACACATAGATACATAGGACAGGGCCTTCTCAGTGGTGGTGTCCCGAAATTCTTTGTCAATTTTCTCCCTTTTTGCTGTCAAGTGGAAACAGCACTGCTTAGCATGTTCAAGGCACTTGGAGGCAATGCTGGGTTTGAGGGGAGCTCAGGCCTTGAGAATTCCCCCCCCCCAACTTTGGCACTGCATCCACTCAGCATTTGCATGCACACACTTGCATGCCGTTCTTGGCTTTTTGTCATCACTGCTGTCAAATAAAACACACTACTACTGCCACCACCAGCTTCTGTCAGTTGTTTAGGCACTTCTGGTCCCAGGGTCCCTGGACTTATGGGGTGTCGGGCCAGACTTATGCCCTTTGGTCCATGACACATCTGCTTTGCATGCAGAAGGTCCCAACTAGAATGCCCAGCACTTCCAGGTAGGGCTGAGAATGTCCCTTCTCTGAAACCCTGGAGAGTTGCTGTCAGTGTAGACAACTCTAAGCTAGATGAACCTCTGGTCTGACACTGCTTCAGATGGCTTTTTATGTTCCTATGCCACTGAAAGCACTTGCTGAGAATTTAAATTAGCTTGGCAAATGTAAGATGGGGGGACTACATGGCTTGCTAGTAGTCAATGGCTCTAAGGGTCTTAGCAGACCACAGGCTGAACATGAGTCAACCGTGTGATGCAACAGCAAAAAAAACCCCCTAATTCTCTTTTAGGCTGCATCAACAGAAGTATGGTGTCTTGGGAAATAATAGTACTACTCTATTCTGCCTTGGTCAGATTACAGCTGGAATACTGTGTCCAGTTCTGGGCATCACAATTAAAGAAGGATATCGATAAGCTGGAATGGGTGCAGAGGAGGGTGACCAAGATGATAAAGGATCTAGAAGCCAAGCTTTATGAGAAACAGTTGAGGGAGTTGGGTAGGTTTAGTCTAGTAAAGAGTAGACTGGGAGGAGATATGATAGCCATCTTCAGACATCTTCAGACATGGAAGATGGGGCAAGCTTGTTTTCTTCTGCTCTGGAGGGTAGGACCCAAATCAATGGATCCAAGTTATAAGGAAGGAGATTTCAACTAAATATCAGGAAGAACTTTCTGAAAGTCTGAGCTGTTTGACTCCACCAGGAGGTTCTGGATTCTCCTTTATTGGAGGTTTTTAAGCAGAGGTTGGATGGCCATCTGTCATGGATGCTTTAGTTGAGATGTATGCATTTCATGGGGTTGGACTAGATGACCCTCGGGACCCCTTCCATCTCTATCATTTTATGATTCTTTGCTTTTTCTGATATTATTAAGCAGCAGCATCATTATCATGTTCCTACCAGTGATTTGCTGCTTGTTTTATGAGGGATTTTTAACTGGTTTTGTGTGCTTGGTTGGTATTGGGATTTCCTCACTTCTGGTTAAAAAAATAAAATAAAACCCAGGGGAGCAGAGCTTAGCCAGGTTCAGCTTCCTTGGGAAGGAGGTGACCAGAAGCCTACAGTGTTTTGTAGTATCTGAATTACAAATGTAAAAACAGAGCATAGGTGGAGGCAGACGCCTGAACACCCCATCAGGCAGCCAAAGCCACTTCCACACATCAGATCTCCAAAGTAGCTGTCCCCCACTACCACCGCCAAACGCTTCTAAGCTGACTCTTCCATTGCAAAACTCCAGCTGCAGTCTCCCCCATTTGTTCCCTTCCACAGACAGACACACAGCTAGATTACCTCATCCTTACCTAGGGTGATATGCCCCCTTTCATAACCTTCCATCAATTTTCTAGCCAGAACACTGCAGAGTGGTCCTGTATCAAGAAGCAATGTTCTAACAATTAGCTCCCATGGAGACAGAGCACCCAGGCTAGTAACTCTCCTTTTGTCAAGTCCAAAACGCTGCCCAGGTGTTAAGGAAACCCGCTATGAAAGTCCTATTCACTGATCAGAACCGCATAGCAGGATCGGTGTTTGTTTTGATGATTTCTAACCACCTTTAGGATTGTATTATGTTCTTGCCCTTCGATTAAAATAATAATAACACCAGTGGATAGCTCGTTTTACCAAAGAACATACACATGGTGCCTGCCTATTCCCCTTTGTCTGATACTCTAGTCTAGGATGCTTTTGTACAATATTGTAACTATTACTATGTTTATTTCGAAACTCTCAAGAACTCAGGAACTGAATATGTGGAGGCTTGGCTGGAACCATTATTGGTCTCATTCCAACACCAAGGTCACTTAAACATAAGACCTATTCACTAAAGCATTTTTCTCACGAGGAGGGTGGCCGCCAGATACAGCTTTTTTTGAGCTGCTTGCATTGATTTCCCTCCCCACTGATTATTGGATTTTATGTGAAGTGGTAATTTTTGTGATTTTTTTACAGTGTATGTTGTATGGTCATTTTATTTAGTGTCACCAGCCCTAAGGTCATCTGATATACAACTGACAGAATTGTAGAGTTGGAAGGGACCAAGAGGGTCATCTGGTCCAAACCCCTGTAATGCAGGAATCTTTTTGCCCAACGTGGTGCTCGAACCCATGACCTTGAAATTAAGTGTCTCATGCTGTACCGACTGGGCTATTTGGTTGTTACTATTACTACAGTGCCTGGCGTGCTCTGGCCCATGGGGTCACGAAGAGTCGGACATGACTAAACGACTAAACAACAACATTACTACTACTACTACTAATACCTAAAAACATAAAACACCCCAGGTTCAGTTCCTCACATCTCCAGTTAACAGGATTTCAGATAACAAGGTGGAGAAAGACCATTCCTTGAGCTCTTTTAAGCTGTTGCCCATCAGTAGACAGTAGACAGTGCTGAGCCTTATGGACCAATGGTCTGGTGATCCTGCGTGTCTCCTCTGAGCTGCCTATAGAACTCCCAGATCAAGCATTGGACTATGCAGCTGTTCTGCTCTAACCAGCTTCAGTGATCTTGCCAGCTTGAATCAGTCAAACATGGAGGCCAAAGTGTGCTCCTCATTGTTCCGTTTAATAACTTTTGATAGCTCTGTTCTCTGGAAATGTGCCAGCCTTTCTCTGAGATTATGAGTAACCCAAAGGGAAAGGGTTGAGTTAAAAAGAAAGAAGTTGAAATGGATGCTTTCAGCCTTAAGACTGAAAGCCTAATAGGTCCCAGAACCCTTTCCTCATTCTTTTTGTCTGTTTCCTGCCCCAATGGGCTTAACTATGCTGACTCACATTGTCATTCTAAAACGAATAATTAAATGTACTGCTGAATTCAGCAATCAGCTATCCACCCAAGACCTAGATGCATCATTAAATCAATGTAGTCAAGGCCCATATCCTGTTGAAACACCTTATGGAACATGGTGAGAACCAGGTAGCTACCTACATATAACCATATCCCTTGGTGATCATTACCATCAAGGTATACTATAGTATACCAAATTATTTACTGCTACTTATTTACAGGAAAAAGGACTACAGAGTATATTTGCTGCCTTTCTTCCATGGGGTTGTTAAGAGCTAAGGTGGCACCCCCCTTGTCTGGAGGATCTATTCTACAGTACAAAGGTTAAAGGTACAGCTGTTGGGTTTGCCCACTTTTGCCTCTGTCCCTTAGGCTCTCCTACCACTAGCATGTGGCCCTTGGGAAGCTGCCCTGGGGCTGAAAAAATTGCCCCATTGCAAGCTGTACAGACTCTCAGGCAGCATAAGGGGCAGGGGGGTTGCTCCCGCGGAGCAGTGTGAGGGGCCGAGCATTAAATCTCCGGTGGTTTTTATTGTCCTGAAATGCCGCCTCCACGTCACTGGGAAGTCAAAAATGTCAAGGCAAAATTAAAAATTCCACTTTGAGCCAACCTTTCAAACTGATGTGTAGCTATATGCTCCTTTTCAGCCAGAAATGTCAAAGCTTTCCATTTCTACTATTCGCCAGATGGATTCATGCTGAAAGTTTTCTTCTATCAAGGGTTCCTGCATGATAGTTTCATTACAGTGTATAAAATATCGCTCAGGGAAGAGAAAAGGGAAATGGCGGGTTATCAAGGCAGCCGCTGGCACTTTGATGGTAGTGACTCCACCTCAACCATTCTTGACAGGAGCTTACGCATCCCCTGTCTCCCCGTATCCTGACCCCTCCAGCTAAGAACAGATTGCCTTCTAAAATGATGCCCATTTATCTTTTGGTAGCCCAGCTAACAATAACTGTTGGTTGAGCCTCTACGTCATTATAACCTCATGCTACTATAGCTCAAAGCTGGCTGCTTTACATGAGTTCCTGTTGAAGGCCGGGTTGTGGCTTAATTCTGTGCAAGTTGAGTGTCCTGCTTTGCCAAAATGGTTCCACATACGGTCAGGGCATTTTCTTTTCTTCCAAATCTGCAAGGCTGAGTTCTGCTACCTTATAAAGCAGGAATGGGGACTCCAGATATATTCTGGGGCACAGCTGTTGGACATCAACTCCCACTAGCCCCAACCAGCATAGTCTAAGGTTCAGAAATGTTGGGAATTGTAGTCCAGAAACATCTGCAGAACCACAGGTCTCCCACCCCATGTTATAAAGGCTGTGACAAGCGAATAGAAATGGGTGGGGAAAGTTAGAATACTACTAACTGGTTTTCTTTTGTCTACAGTGGCTATGAATTTGACTACGACTACTACAGAGATGACTTCTATGACAGGTAAGCAGATTGAAAGGAGCAAGTGATACACCTTGAGTTGAGCCGGCAGGAGTGGAATAATGCATTTCTGGGGCTCTGAAAGAAGTGCACTGTGTTAATTACTGGGCATCCAGCTGAAGGGGATAGATTTTTAAAAGTCACAAGAGACAAATCCCAAACCCAGTCCAAAACATAAATGTGTACCATGAATTCCTCCCATAGTTGCAAAGGCAATCAGGGATGTGACTGGGTGCTTTTAAAACTCAGGTTTCATGTTCCACATCCACATGCTTTTTTCATAACGCCTATCTTCCTGCTCTCCCTCTTTCCTGCCTTCCTTTATTATTCTTTCCCCTGCTCTCTTGGAGGCATTCACATACTTCCCCAGGTTGACATTTCCCCAATAGGTTCCTGAGTGCTCTTGTCATCTAGGTATCCATAGGTTTGCTCAAGACAAAAAAAGTATTTTGTGCTCAGAAAGTTCCTTCTCCTTGTCTGCCTGCATATGCAACTTGGATAAATACCATTGTGCCTGCTTCTGTCTGCATCTCAAACTGCATGGTATAAAAGGCCACAACTTTCTACCCACCAGAAACGTTTATGGATAGACACTAAAATGAGATAAGGAGCACAGGAGAGGAAGGGACGATGGTGTAGAAAAGCAAAAGAACTGGGCTTGTACATCAGTTCTCAAGTCCTCGGGAGTTCCTAAATTAATTCTAAGAGTGGAAACATTAAGGTGTTTTAAAAATGCATTAAAAGTCACAGTCTTGCAGGCTATAGTGATTTGTTAAGTAAAAGTATTCAGTGTGCAGTTAACGGCATTGGTTTAGCGAATGTGTCTTCCAAAACCTTCATGATCAAATATCATCCCTAGCTGCCGCTTTTTATCCCAGGCAATCTAGTGACTGGCATGTGTGGATGGAATGCTAGCTACCCCTAGAGGCAGTAAGGGAACATTGTCTCATGTTCATCCAAGTTTGTTATTGGTCTGAATGTATTTCGCCGCAGTCTGGTTCTGTGCTGCTGAAAAGTGTTTGTTGTTCTGCTCCTTTTCCCCTTGGCTAAGACATCAAGGGCCAGGAGTGAGACAATTGAATGGCTTTGAAATAGAATAGTTTTGGATAAAACAAAGATGTATCTCAGTTATCATAATGAGATCATCCCAGATTATTCCCACATATACATGAGATTCCACAAATTGCAAATAAATAGTTTCTACAACATTATTAGAAAGTGCTTAAGCTTTGAACACTTGATAGCTCTTAGACCAAGTGTGTGGGCAGAAGGTAAATTGGTATCTACTGGCCGATCTCTGAGTGATGTTCACATGTTCAGCAAGGATTCTGGCTCACAGCAGCAAAAACAAAAAATCCACGCCCCCTTCTAAAATAGGATGTTGAGATGAAGAAAGATTGAGGGAAAGGGAACCAGAAGTAGATTTTTGAGTGACATGATTATGAGCTCAATTTTGGTACTGGAAACTTATTCCTGTACTGAGCATATCCTTTAGTCTAAGAGTATGTTGCCTCCACCATTTTACACCTGTCCCCAGCTGGTGACTTTTGGGGCTTCAGGGAAGAAAACAAAAGTCAATCCTGCAACCCTGACGTCTGACCATTCCTGCCTTATGCTATCCAAAATGTATAAAATAATTTTATGGCTAGTTGTTGGAAATGTGGCAGGATTAGAGAATACCTTTTGGTCTGTTCGCCTGCATGGATACCTTGCCAGGAAATAACAGTCCTTGGGGAAGGAGAGCAGCTCTCTGGTAGAGCATCTCTGCCTTGCATGAAGAAGGTCTCAGATTCCATCCCTGGCATCTCCAGGTAGGGCTAGGAAAAGCCTGAAGTCCTGAGGAGCCACTGCCAGTCAATGCAGACAATACTGAGCCTATCTAGACCAACAAAGTGGCACAGCTTCCTATGCTCCTGAGTGATTCAAAAGATCACAAAATGTGTCCTATAAGTCATCTTTTGACCTACCATATTTTTCGCTCTATAAGACCCACCAGACCACAAGACGCACCTAGGTTTTTGGAGGAGGAAAACAAGAAAAAAAATATTCTGAATCTCAGAAGCCAGAACAGCAAAAGGGATCGCTGCGCAGTGAAAGCAGTGATCCCTCTTGCTGTTCTGGCTTCTGGGATAGCTGCGCAGCCTGCATTCGCTCCATAAGACGCACACACACTTCCCCTTACTTTTTAGGAGGGAAAAAGTGAGTCTTATCGAGCAAAAAATACGGTATATAAAAGAAGTTGCTCTGAAATATTTTTTTAAAGCTACTTTTCATGTGATAGTAGCAGCCCATGTCCTCTATGCTAAATACTGGAAAAGGAAAGAAACAGCACAATTAAGGGAATGAGGTATAAAAATGTGGGGAATAGCATCCTTGAGTAAAATCACATGGGTACTACAGATAAAACAGAAGAGGGTCAAAATGAACAAATTTGAGCCAAAGTAGCTCGCTACAGAAAGCCTAATAAAAGGCAAGCCATTTCCCTTATTATACATTTGTAGACAAGTATTTAGATTAGAACTAAGTATTAGGTTTATAATGCAAGAATTGTAAGAGTTAATGATGTATTAAATTTCTGAAAGTATTGTGTGAGGTCTTTATCGATTTTGCATAGCATCTTACATTTGTATGGCGTTTTTAAGGTCTTTTGTATATTGATTTTGTGTAAGGATTCCGTACATTTGAAAAAGCTGATGTGGAAGTTCCATTGCATGGTTCCGAGTGTTTGCAATTGTATCATTAAAGGATTCATTTGGAAGCAATAAGCATTATGGCTGGAATCCAACACAGTGCTAAATGAACATTCTGTTACTGCAAGGGTTTCCACTTGTGCAGTGAAATGTTCTCTCTCCCTCTCTTCCCCCTAGATGCCCCTTAGATCTGTTCTGGGGTTTCCTCCAAACCTCTGGAGCAGATTTGAGGAGGATATGTGTAGCAGGAGGAGATGGGGGAGGTTTCATTGCACAACAAGAAATCCATGTACTGATGGGATGTCGTAGTTGAATTGTATGTTTAAATTTATCTTAAGGTCTTACAATCATATAGAACTTTATGGGGGAAAGGAAGGGGGCTTCTTCTACCGTAAGCTACTTTTGTCTTGCAGACTCTTTGAGTATCGGGGACGGGTGTCTCCCATTCCCAGGGTGGTTCCTGTGAAGCGTCCACGAGTGACCATCCCTTTGGTACGGCGCGTAAAAGCAACACTCCCAGTCAAACTCTTTGCCCGATCCGCTGCCATTGCAAACAGCTCTGCCAAATTAAAATGTAAGCTTCTATGTTATTACACAGAGATAATTCATATTTCAAAGACCGGAGCTTGCCTTCAAAGCCTGCCTTTGCATTGTATTGTACGACATATGCTAACAATAGTTTTGCAAGGCAACCCTGTTTGCTGTATTTTACGTATGCATATATTTATAAAAACACGGTGGTGGTTGGTGCCCCATTGGGACTGACAGGGCAGAAAGGAGGGAGAACAGCAGCAAGTTGAACCAAAGCCAATGACACGCAGAGCCAACTAATTCTAGTTCTGTCCATGCTGAGTTCTACAAAGAAAACACTGCAAAAAAAGGAGGAAGGTGATCTCTTGATCAGATCATTCCGCACCTGTCCACCACCAAAGTGATTGTGTAAAGCATCTTTAAATGAAATGAGAATCCATTGCTAAACGTTCAAGGTTTGTATGTTAAAATTCTCAGGTTTGGCGGGGGGGGGGGGGTTAAAGTTACAATCCATGGTTACTTCCAAGCAATGTCATTCTCTTGCCAAAGTCATTATAGTCCAGAGCTTCCGTGCCTTTAATAAGCTGTGTCTGAGGATTGGGGCATTGATTGCTTGTCCCATTTATGGAGCACTAGGATGGGAGAAACTGTACCTGCCAAAATTCTCCTGTCTTCTTCACAGCTATGAAAGGCAAAGGAGACCTGTCCTATATTGAATCCAACAACCTTATATTGTGATGGCTCCCTAGTAGGACCTGCTACTGAAAGGTATATAAGGAAAAGAACTAAGTCTCCGCTCAAGAAAAGCACCACTTTTGCAAAATAAGAAAGAATAGTAAGCCTTGCTTCCGGCTTCTCTCTCTCTCTCTCCTCTCCAAGTGAAATGCAATGAACTGCAGACAATTAAAACGGAGTTGACGCAGATCAAATCCAACATTGATGCTCTCCTGGGCAGATTGGAGCAGATTGCAGAACAACAGAAAGCATCGGCAGGTCAGTGGGCTGATTCCAAATCTCTCGTCAATGAGGCCGAAACATTGCAGGAGTTCAGGTGCAGAGATTAACTCTGTGCCAGTTACCTAGCTGTTGCCAGCACTCCTTCACCTGGGGACCTGCATTCATTTATGCTTTTGCTGTTGTAATTCAGCAGCTGAGGCCACTGTATTATTCCAACATACTATTGTTTTTAAGTACAAGCTATTGTTTCTGAAGCATCTCAAAGATGAGGATAGTCTGTTAGCGTTTTATCACAAAGGTTGCGATGGCAAGAGTTAAACAGAACAGCTTTTGGAAACCACACATACTAAAGATGTAAAAAGGCATCCCTTTCCTTTCTGTCCCATATTAATCACATGCAGCGTAGTTTCCGCTCTGCTGCAGTTTGTCTTCCACCAAAAACAATGTTATTTGCCTTACTGTCGACTGCGGCAAAATCATGTAATTTATGCAAGTTACATAAGTTGCATTGTCATTACATTATCCCACCACTTTAATGTCAATGCACTGCAAATTGGTTGGCGTAGAATTAGTTATGTATCATTTGCAGACTGAAGGCAACAACATTAGTGGATGGTGATTCGCTGGATTGATTTCCGTTCCAGACATGGGACAAATAAGCGAACATCAGCAATTTTCTGCTCCTGTTTCTGCGTACATTGGAATTCTGTGACATCTCTAACACACAAACAAACACAAGAGAAAGATAACAGTAGGCTTGGGAAGAGAGTTTGCAGGAGTACATAAAAGCTATGGGGGTGGAAACCCATGGGGAAGGGCACCCCACCAGCCCCCATGAGGACTGAGCGTGTTCAATGGCCACAAACTCCTGTTGAGGAGGGGGGAAATGAAAGGAGTGGGGGGGGCGGTTGGCAGACTGACCAGTGAACAGGAGCAGCCAACACTGCAAAAAGTTGTTGCAGGGCCCACTTGTTTTAATCTGATGGTGCTTCCTGATTTCCACTGCAATCCTAACTATGTCTACTTAAAAGTAAGTCCTATAAAATTCCGTGGGGCTTACTTCCAGATAAGTGGAGGTAGGATTGCAGCCATAAGCCCTAAAAAGGTAGATTTTATAACACTTTCATAAGATGTTCAGGTTTTAACCCACGGAGTTGTTGCTTGTCCCGTCCCCTTGTATGGAAACCATGTCCATGGATTCTCCCACTCCTCCCACTGTAAATGGCGGAGGGGGGGAGGTTTCATCTCTCTAAACCTGGAATCACCACCCCTGCCCAGCTCTCAGTAGGTGATCAAAGCTCCTCCCATACCCTCCTCTGGTTTACATCTGATCAAAAGCAGGATCTGTCACAAAGTTAAGAGTTCCCAGACCACTGGTTAGTGTGAACAACAATGAAATGATTCTGATTCAGAGAGTGGCCCAAATGGAGTGTCAATCTCTTGGGTTTGTCCCTTACTATATCTCATCCTGCAGAGGTCAGAAAGAAAGCAGATGGGAACAAAAGCGAGCTTTCCCAAGAAGACACAGCGTCTGAGGCAGAAATGAACGTAGAGGAGCCACTCAACGGCGAGGAGGGAGAAGAAGAAGGTCTCCTGAGAGATGACTGTGACGATGAATTGGTAGGAAACCATTGCTCTCCCACCCCTGTGGATTGATAAGCCTTGTACAATTTTGACAGTGTTCAGATTGCTGGCAAAAGCAATATTCTCTCCCCCTCCCCTCAAATAAATGGCCGTCTTTCATGCTGTGATCGGTTACAGCTGGGTTATCCGCTTTTCAGCCCATCCTGGAAGGTGGCCTTTCCAGGAAGCACCTGGCATGTTGATGCTCAGAAATGGGACCTGTCCTTCCGCATTCAAATCAACAAATCCAGGCTTTCTCGGCTGTCAATCTCTGCCTAATGCAAAGAGCTTTGTTCCAAGACAGTTTATTCTCAGATGTGTGACTGTCTGAATATGTGGCTGGAAAACATATCATAATAAGCTGTTGTAAATTCCCAACTCAGATTGCCTTGGGTCTGATCCAATGCAGCACATGCATAGATAGCCCTTTTAAAAATAAAGTGTGAAAATGTGAAACCAGCTATATAGCGATGAAGCAGGCGGCTGAAATTCCATACATCTGCACACCATTCCCACTCCTGAAATACCTAGCATACCACTCTTTTCTTTTTAAGATATTTCATGCTGGTTGCCAGTCAGCCAAAGGCCTCTGCAATATATAAACTATAAAAAAAATTCCCAAGCAGTAGGTGAATTAAAGGAGAAACCTGCTATGGAAACTCACAGGGCAACTGTTAATAGCCAAATATGCCACCCTCCAGGGGTAACAAAGCACTGGATTAATATTTATAATACATTATAATTCTCAAGATGGCTAAAATGCAGCGTCTTAGCTGCCAATACAGAACCTTGGATGGGGAGGCCAACTGCGCATCGCCAAAGAAGTGAACAAAAGTAGAGACTTGCATATGCTAATCTCTATGTAGAAATGCAAATTTAGCCTGATTACTATAATTTAAACAGAAATACAATGCATCTCACCATTGTAGGGAAGACAGTTCCCATGTGACCTCTGTGCCAGCTCATTATGCTGTCCAGGTGCTGTTGGCGGGCCCACCCACTGTCTTTTCTGATGGCTCTTGATTTTTAAACTGAGAGAAGGCAGCCCTTCAAACAGAAGACAGTCCTCTCCAAAAAAAGGGGGGTGCATCACTACTCTAGCCTTGAATCCTAGGCTGGAACTGAGAATCAGGCACTCGCAGCAGGATTCTCTCTCCAGCAAGGGATACGAATAAGCAAAAGGCTCCTCCTGCAGACATCTAGCTTTCAGCTGGATCAGGACAAGTATCCAGGGCTGGCACCAGGAGGTGGTAATGCCAGGCATCTGCCAAGGCCCATTTCATGTTTAGGGCTCACTGCCAATCCCTGGATGTTCTTAGTCCCATACAGGCAGGGACCCTGCTGAGAACGTCTTACCTACCCACCCCACAACCTGGAACCAGCACCCCCAAGTATCTCTCTATCATGCTCCGTTTTTACTAGACCTGCAGATAATGCTCTGAAATTTGCAGTACCAAGCAAAAATAGCAGAAACCTGCTCCACAGGAACTACGAGGACCAGGGCTTTTAGCTTGGCTTGGCCGTCCTTGTTTTGTGGAACAGTATCCCTGTGGTGCTACGGCAGCTTCCTGCTCTCTGTCCTTTCCAGAAACAATTGAAGACATTATAGTTTGGCATCTTTTTCCAGTTAGATGAAAAGGTCTCTTAGTTAGGTTTAAGAACAACACAAAATGAAAACCTATTTTCAGTCGCAGTTGGTTTGTGTGTGTTTATGCTGTTTTTAAAATTATTTGCAGCAGATTTTACGGCATGTTTGTAAATCACATTGAGTTGCATGTGAAAGGTGATCCATAGATTAACAAGCCATCATCATCATCCCAGTTGTAGCCAAAACTATACCACTTAAATATTTTGAAAACTGGTTTAAAACCTTAGTAAGAAACTTTTACAGCAGTGGCCATTTAACTTAAACAGACAGATAAGGACTCCCTTTGGTGGCATGCTGCAGCTGATCCCACCCACCTCTTTAGCCCTGCATGGACATTTGGGCACATGGAATGAATGTGTGCATGGCATGGAACTAGCAGGCTCTGCCCTGCGTGTATTCCATCATATGTCCTGTTTGTGGAAATGCCACAAGCACATCAGATTTGCAAAAGAGTGTGTTCAGCAGATCCTGCCATGGTTTCACTCTGTGCACATAAATTGAACATGCAGGGCCCGCAGCTGAACATCTGACTCATCATTATTATCGTGAGCTATCCTTTGATCTCATTTCCAATAAAATATCCAACTGCGCCCGCACACACACACACACACACACACACACAGAGAGCGAGAGAGAGAGAGAACGAGAACTGCTCTCTATAATCAAATCACATTAAATGTTAAACCCAGTTCAGCAAATCATTGCCTTTCTGCAATTTGGTATATACACTTGTCAGCGAGCAATCTTGAAAGTTGTATACATTGAAATAACACATGCAATACAAAGTTTAGAGGGGCCATAATTCCAGAACGTGCATCTTTCTTCATTCACTGAAAGCCACTGTGCCACACTGGAGAAAACCTCAGTGACTTTTCCTTGGAAGGTCAGTCACTACCCTACCTTGCTGAGCTGTTGGGCAGATACAGTACGGGCTGGTGGTGGTGGTGTTGCATTAACCAAATTAAGCATTGCTACAGCATGAAATGTAACTGTGAATAATCAGCTGCCAAACCAGGGCCCAAGTATTTGAACCAATAATTCCAAAGAAGTGTAATGATTGGGGGATTCACATTTAATGCATGATTTAATAGTGTTCAAGAGGAACAAGCTATAAAAATTCATGGAAACTTATTTGGACCCAGCCCTGCTTGCTCAACAAATTCCCAAGCTGTTTTAAAGTACTGGTATCATCACTTAGCAATGATTTCCAGAGCATTTGCCCGTGCGCGAAGTATTTTATAACTCCCATCTCATGTATCATATTTCCCCCTACAAGAAGCTCTTCTCAGGGCATTCTGCTCAGATTATTAATTCAGATACTTCTGAGCTGCAATTTGATGTTACTAATGCTGAACTAATGCTCCAGCATCACTTTTATTAGTAATGAATGCTTACAGAACTAGATTTTTGCCAATTTTCACAAAGGTTGACAATGTGGCACCCACGTGGTCAGAGATGCCTTCTTGGGCACCTACAGAGTCCACCCCCCTTTGAAATTAGGCTAGAAAGAAAATTCAGCCGTAGTCAATATAATAGATTGCGGTGTGTGCTTGGTTGCAGTATGTATGTGGTGCCCACAATCATCTCTGCTTTACAAATGGGCCTATGCACCCATAAGAAATTGGCAACAACCCAACCCCATGGATACTTGGGCTGTAGTCCTATACACACTTACCTGGGAATGAGCCCACCTGAATTCAGTAAGGGCTCTGAGTTGCCATGTATAAGATATCACTGTTAGGGTTATTTATTTCCAATACATGTAACCCTTATCCTAGCAACAGCTCAAAAAGAGAACCAAATAATCTCCTTCCCCTTTTTCTTCTCTTTCAGGAGAATAGCCATTACACAGATGTGGAGGACTCCAGCCTACAGTAACTAGGTATATTTACGAGCATATATACTACTTTGTTTTTCTCAAAAAAAGATATAGTGAACGGTGCACATTTGTATATAGTCAATTCGGCAAGCTTAATTTCAACAGTGTTGCCCCTTTTTAAAAAATTTGCTGCTCTTTGATTTTAGTCAAAGACTGTAAAAAAAAGGTTTGTGACACAGGCCAGGGATGAGGAAACTAGGGCCCTCCAGATGTTGCTGGGCCCTCAACTCTCATAACCTCCAGCCATCAAGGCCAAGAAATGGTGGGAGTTGGAAAAACATCTGGAAAACAACAGGTTCCCCATCCCTGGTGCCACAATACACCCACAGACCCACAGCTGATTTGGGCCATTTTTTCTCCAATCCTCCAGAGCAGATCTAGAGGATGCATAGGGCTGTAAGGTGGAGGAGAGGAAGGGGAAGCCCTGGTGCATGAGTGGAAGTCTTCTAGTGCAATGCTGGGCTGTTCATTGGGACTGGAAGGGAAGAAGACATGGAGGCCAATGGTAGGTAGAGCTAGAGTCAATGGCAAACAGAGCCAACTAGTTTTAGTTTTGTCCCCATCCTCCTTCCTGTTGAGTTCAGCAGACATTGAGGGGGAAGCTGACAACCAGTGGCACCCCCTGGAGTGGTTGTAAGGAAGATGGCAGGCATGAGGGGCTAGTAGCAGACTGAGGTTGGTGGAGCACTGCCCCATTCACCCTCATGGATGAATTCCACCCTTTAAACAGCCCCCACCTTATTTCTGATAGTGACTTTCCAGGGGTTCAGACAATAATCTTTCTCAGACCTACCTGGAAATGGCATGGATTTAACATGGGACCTTCTGCATGCAGAACATGTGCCCTCCTGCTGAGATATGACCCTTTCCACCAATAAATGCTTCCAGCAATTGAGCATGAATCACAGAGAAGTTATTCAGTCTATCTGTTTACTCTTTTCCCTGTTCCTCCCCGCCCCCTAGCATAATCAGCGCAACAGCGATGAAGAGAGGGAGGACAACAAGAGGTTCAATCCTGCCTTGGCATGTTGAGCCAGATAAGCATAACATGCAGGACTGCCATCATCTCTCTGCCTGGCATTCAAAAGGAGAAACATGGACCAATCTCTCCAAGCCGTTTTGTAGTACACAGCAAACTAGCCATCCCAGTGGATCCTCATCAGTGCCCATCAAACCCACCCTTGTACTACAGACTTAGAGCCCTGCTGCCAGCACAAGCACCCGTCGTTCCATGATCTCAACAGCCGATACTGGAACTGATTTCTTACACCTGGAAAGGAAAGCGAGAGAGATACTATATAAAGAGCCTTGCTCCTGAGACACGATGAGGACAGGATGCAGAAAGTGAAGAGAAAGAAAACTATTTCACTATGTACAATTTACAGTTTTGCATTTGAAATCCAGGTCATGACCGGGATAGCCAGGGGTGCCTCCTCCTAGTCCATTTACCTCCTCCTAGGTAGCTTTGGTCCCACTCCACCCTGCAGACTATGGCATTTCAGACATACCCTTTGTCATACGTGGTGTGCCCTTTGGAAAGAAGAACAGAGAACCTGGCTATTTACAGACCATTCTGTACAGGAGCAACAAACCGCCTTTTGTTCATCCAGTTTCCTAAGCGTCAGCAATGGTGAAGGCAGGTGGTAGGTCTCTAGTGTACACAGGTGTGAGTACGGAGTGAAGTTACCATAGATACAATAAGAGATAAGCATTTCAGAATAAGGGATTATTGGAGTCTTTGCTTTACAACCCATGCGCTTCATCAAAGTTCCATAAGTCATTTATTTGTTCTTTATAAAAATAAGGTCAACCCAATCAGGTCCAAAAGGGAAGGTAAAAGATGAGATGGCCAGATGGCAATCCTTCCAAAAAAACAATACTCATATAACACCTGAAACCAATTGCATTTTCAGAGGAAAAACAATTTCATTTTTGTTTAAGGAAAGAGGCCTGAAGGTTTCCTGGGGTAGCTCAGTCGATAGAGCATGAGCCCCATGTTGGGCAAAAGATTCCTGCACTGCAGGGGATTGGGCTATATGACCCTCATGGTCCCTTCCAATTCTATGATTCTAATCTGCTTGTCTAAACCACTGAGCCTAGGGCTTGCCGATCAGAAGGTTGGCAGTTCGAATCCCCACGACGAGGTGAGCACCCGTTGCTCAGTCCCAGCTCCTGCCAACCTAGCAGTTTGAAAGCACATCAAAGTGCAAGTAGATAAATAGGTACCGCTCTGGCGGGAAGGTAAACGTCGTTTCCGTGCACTGCTCTGGTTCGCCAGAAGTGGCTTAGTCATGCTGGCCACATGACCCGGACAAACACCAGCTCCCTCGGCCAGTAAAGGGGGATGAGCGCTGCAACCCCAGAGTCATCCGCAACTGGACCTAACAGTCAGGGGTCCCTTTACCTTTACCTTTACCCTGCTTCCTTTCATCCCTTCTCTGAAATGCAGATGCTTTCAGCCCACTCACACCCGTAATGACAAAAGGTATGCAATGTATGTTGTGCAGCTGATTAAGTTGAAATATCCGGCAAACTGCATATTATCATCATTATTATTATTTTGCAATGTTCCCTTCTGTGATCTAATCCTCTCTTAAACAGTCTACTCCTCATCGCCAACTTCGGCAAGAGATGGTGTGGTGTTGGCTTAACAGCATGACTCTGTCCTAGAGACTTCAACCAACCTGCTCAGAAAGGGAGAGAACAGCATTGTTGTATAAGCCACTTCCATAAGACCTTGGGTTCTCAACTTTTTAAAAAAAGATTTCCGCTGGAAAACATCCCAACAGACTGCATCTCTTCCTTAGGGCTTGTTAACAGAGGGTCACGGCTCTCAAAGCACAACAACATACATCAGCTTCTTTGTTGAAAATACATCCTGGAGAGCAAAAAGGGGCACTTGTTTTGTTTTTCTCCGCTTTCTTTTTCTATTGCCTTTTCTCTTCTGCGCCTCCTGCAAAGTTTGGCCACTTTGTTGTACTGAGCTATTTTAGAACTGCTTTCTAGGCTTTGTTTTGCTATGATCCAACCACAAGACTGGGGTATGGAAGGAAGGGGGGGCTTTGTATATAAAATCCTGTATAATAAAAGGAAGAACTTGATTCATCATGTAGTCTTGCTGCTACTTTTCTTAACTTCCTTAAATAGGCTCTGTTTTACTGCTACCTGTGACAGTCTTAGTCTTCCAACTAGAAATAGAAATTGATTTCAAAGTATGTCTACATCACATTGAGTATTTGTTTTGGTTCCTATTGCTTAAATCACAGTTTCCCACTGATTCTTTTGTTCTTCCCACTGCTCTTTTTTCATATACAGGTAATTTGCCACTTACATGCATTTAATTTGTGTGCATTCAGCTTTAAGTGCTTGGCAAAAAAAGTGGGGGGAAAGGGGGCAGGAGTCTGGGAAAAGTGAGTTTGGCACTCCAATTTGCCATTGAACCTAATGTGTTTTGACTATACACAATTCTAGTTTTACACACTATCCCTGGAATGCATCCCCTGCCAAAGTTGAGAGTTGCCTGTGTACCCAAATGCTAGCCATTCAGAACCACAAGTAGGATCCGCAACCAAACGTTGGAGTGTGGTTATCCTGCTCAGCATTCCACCCAATCAGGCCCTCTTCCAGGATACTCGATCCCATCTAACTATCAATTGGCATTCCCTAGCCACTAAGCATGCTCAGTCCTCATTAGGTAGGAGATTTTGCAGGGGGGAGGGTTTCCCCTAAATATTTTCCCCAAGCTCCTTTCATGAATAAATGGCAATATTAATGGTGGGTTCTTAAGCAAACTGAATGCACTACTAGCACAATTCTAGTATAAATTGTTTTGCTTGCGTTCGTTGCCCTTGCTGCAAATTGAAAGTGCTAAAAGATTGTCCTGGTGAAAAGGATGGATCTATGTGCCTGTTAAAAGAGCTATACAGTGGTACCTCGGGTTAAGTACTTAATTCGTACCGGAGGTCCGTTCTTAACCTGAAACTGTTCTTAACCTGAAGCACCACTTTAGCTAATGGGGCCTCCTCCTACTGCTGTGCCGCCAGAGCACAATTTCTGTTCTCATCCTGAAGCAAAGTTCTTAACCTGAAGCACTATATCTGGGTTAGCAGAGTCTGTAACCTGAAGAGTATGTAACCTGAAGCGTATGTAACCTGAGGTACCACTGTAGAGCTGCAGCATCAAGCATAAGCATGTATCTGTAGTGCAGGAGCCTGCCATCTGCACACACCCTTGCTGTGCTCATGCCACACGGGGGAAATCAATCCACACATGTAAAGTCTAAAGTCTGCCTCAGTCAAACAGTCTGCCACATAGGAGCTAGTTCTGAACCGCACAAGAATTCACTTAGGGGGCTATAATCCTGTCCCAGAGCTTATTCACATAAAATCTCCATTAACACATTCTTAGGCTTCATACATATAGTGCAGTAAGCCAAACCATGAGTTAGTGCAAGTTTGCAGGATCTCAGAGAGAAGATTGCAACTGCTATGCTGCTCCTCTCTGGTAGCTTTGCTGCTGTGACACGCTAAGATAATCCATGGCTTGTTTGGCTCAGTGTGTTCAAACTCATGCTCATGGTTTAGCTCTTTCCAGACTAACTATGGGTTTGTCCAGGGGAACTAAGCTATTAGCCTGGGTTCAAACATTCGATTATTGAAGTGGAAAGCAGAATTTTGGAGTGTTCTGAGCAGTACACATAAACGGTCTGCAAACAGCAAGTTGCAATTTACAAATACAATCAGATTGGCTCTCCGCAGTACTCACTCAACAATCCCAGCCTTTCAGAACTTGCTAAAAATTACCAAAATGTTTTGGGGGTCAGGACCAGCACTACCATTATGCAAAGTGAGGCAGCTCCGTCAGGCAGCAAATGCTGGGGGTTGGTGGCAGTGGCAGATGCTGCACTCCATAATGCAAGGGGTAGGAATAGTTCAGGCTGGCGGGATCTACCCTGCCTTATTAGCAGCAAACCAGAGTCAAGTACAAAATAGTGACAGAAAGTGAACATACTCTCAGACTTAAGGAACAGGGGGCCTCTGAGCATATACTCAGTCCAGGGATTTGTGTCAGTACCAGAACTAAGCAGTCCTCACACAAAACTCCACACCCAGCTCTCTTCTTCCCCCTGCCTCCCCTCCCCCTTCTTCATCTGTACAGCTTGATTAGTAGGGGGGGGGGTTACTATTGCTACATAACTGAGACAGAATCCTTGCTGATCTACTGCAAACCACTAGGAAGTCCCAATGTACCTTCTGCCCACCACTCTTCATAAAGTTACAAGGTGCTGCCAGTGGTGGCAGGATCCATGCACACACAGTACTAATACCAGCACAGAATTTTCAAGATCCCAGCCGAGATTAATCGAAGCTAGAAGTGACTCAAGGTGGTGTTTATACCCAAGGTCCCTAAGCAAACTCTTGCTCAGGCACTGATCTGATCCAGATCTGTGTGGCTTCAGCAAAGTTGCTGCATCCTGCGCCTTTGGACTTCTACCCCAAACATCAAAAATCTATTTGTGCTCTATATGCCACCAGAAGGCATGTTTCCTTGTCCCTATGCACACAATGACTAGTTGTTAAACTGAAGAAGCAAGGCTATAGCAGGGGAGCGGTAAATGTAGATGGGGTTCATAAAAGTGTCCTGTGAAGACAACCACAATGCCACAGTAATGTTACACAAGAGGCACTGATCTTGGCTTTATTAACTTTTGAAGATACATCTATCATAAGGTTACCAGACGTCCCCGGATTTACAAACCAGCCCCCATACAAAATCCATTGATGTTGAAAAGTGTCCCCGGATTCATTGGAAAAAATCTGGTAACCTTAATCTATCATTCATTACAGTTCTGATGCTATTTTAAAACATTTTCTTTTCTTTTTTACAAAACAAAACATGACTTTAGACTTTACTGTTCTCAAGTCTTTGGAGAGAAAATAAAAATGATTCGGTAGCAAAACTGAGCTGTGCGATGGTACACATACAAATTAAAATTCAAAAACAGAATGTGTTCAAACGTTAAAACATTGGAGGGGTCTGCAAAAACAGTCGGCCCCAGCTTGCTTTATATGGCTAACCCAGCTGCTATGGCTAATACTATGGATACATGCTACTCCTTCAAAGTATAGGACTCAACACAAATGCCCGCAAAGCACATACATATCACTGATTTATCCTCTTCCCTTTACTGTGGATTAAAATTGTCAGTTGCACAGCAAGGCCCTGTAGTGTAATGAAGAGCGACTCTTTCCCCAATGTCCCTGAACATTTAAATTGCTTGAACCGTTATTTGTAAAATACTAAAACTTTAGAATCCATGTAAGAGCAGTCCTGCTAGTTCAGAACAACAGCCTGTCTAATCTACTGACCTGCTTCTCACACTGCTAAACAGATGCCTCTTGGGAAGTCCACTGGCTGGTCAAGAGGCCAATAGCCTTCACCTGTTGCTGTTCCCAAGCAACTGCTGTTCAAATGCATGGTGTCACGCAGCCATCATGACCAGTAGCCACTGCAAAAGCCTTAACTATTACTAAGTTACTTAACCACCTTTTAGTCACCAGCACGATTTACAGATTTCTGACATTTATTCAGGGGGTGAGGAGCCTATGAACCTTCAGGTGATGTTGGGCCCCAACTCCCTTCAGAGCCAGCCATTCAGGGATGAGGGAAGCTGTGGTCCAGCACTTGGGAGACACATTGCAGGGGGTGGGACGAGATGACCATGTGGGTGGATCCCTTCCAACTCTACAATTCCATCCCTTGTTCATGTCCCGGGCATTACTTTTGTTTGGGGATTCAGAACAATCTTCAAGCTTTATCGATACGCTCCAGCTTAGTATTATGTGAGAGAAAACTTTTCTATCCATATTATTCTATCATATCTCTTACCTTTTTTAACGCCCTGAAGACTGTACCCTTCACTTCGCAAGCTCAATTTGGGTTGCCCTGTTCTTCACATTTCCAAGCACTACAACTTCCTTTGAGACACAGTGACCACAACTTGCACAGCATTTCCAAGCATGGTCACATCACAGATCTGTATAAAGGCATTATAATATTGGTAGTTTATTTTCAGTCCCTTCTTCTAATGAACGTGCTTCTTTTCAGTTGCCAGTTTTCACTGAACCATCCACAATGATCCCATAATCCCAATCCAATATCTGCTCCCTAAAAACTCAGACCACGTCACAGGCATATGAAGATTGAATTATTTTGCCCCAATGCAAAATAACTTTAGTTATAGACTGAACCACATTTGCCATTTTAACAAATAGTTTGGAGATACCCTTTTTGATGCTCTTCTGTTTTGACCCTGCTCAATAATTTAGAATCATGAGCAAACTTGTGACCTCACTGCTCACCCCTAACTCCAGGTTCTTTATGAGAAAAGTTTAAAAAGCACCAGTACCGATACATATTCTTGAGGAACTATATATTCTCACTCCCTGCTTCCTATTCTACCAGTTACTGATCCGTAAGACAATGCACCCCTTACTGCATGACTACAAGTTTACACTTACCTGGGAATAAGTCCCACTGAATTCAACTAGAGTTGGTTTGGAATAAGCATGTGTAAGTTTGTGCTGTCAGGCATCTTTGTGAAGGTCTTGGACTGGTACACAGTCTACCGGATCATTCTTATCCACACACTTATTAATACTCTCAAAGAATCATGGAGGTTTTTTTAGCACATTCAAACTGATAAAACAAATACAGACTGTGGTATAAACACACAAAGCTAATGGGCAGTTTGGTTTTTGTAACAGTACTCAATTCTTTTAACACACTATTAGGAATGGGAGGAAATTACACCAAGTAACTTGCAGGAAGCCTAGAAACAGGTGGTGATTGGCTAAGTTCTCCCTTATAAGCAGTATGACACAGCAGTTTGTTGTTGGAGTGTTGAGTTTGGAATAGGAATTTGAATCTCGTCTCTGTGTATATAGTAGCTTGTACAAAGCTGTGCTTTATTATGCTGTATATAATAAAACTAAAGAAAAATCAAGTTACTAGTCAGCAAGTTCTGTTGCTGGTCGTCGTCCTGGAATTCACTGATTTGGCAGCTGGTAGCAAGAGTTATGGTTAAGATCCATCAACAAAGGGGAAAGGAAAGAAACAGGATCAATTAAGGTTTAATAGGTGTATTATCTTCTTGGCTTCCATTATTAAGTGGACGCTTTCGTTGAAATTGTGTGCAGAACACCTGGTACAGCCTTACAATTTATTTTGAAGGTATTACTCTAGCACACATTTGGAAGCTAGCACTTGGCAGTGATAATGTGCATGTACCCTGACATGTTTCCCAAACCTTATGCATTAGTAAGGTGCCCTGAACTCATCTATATTAGCATACAGATGAAACTGAGCCCAAGCATGGACAGGAAACCCAACCCTAATCAATCCAGATTTAATCATAAATACCTGTGGGCTTGCTCCATGTAACTAGAATTTTTTTATATCCATGGAGTCATTCATCTGAAAGAATCTATTTTTAATGACAGAATACTTTTATGAATTTCATTCATTACCTTTTCTCACTTGCTACTATAATACTTGTTCCAAGAAACATTTTTTTTTAGAACACATTTGATTATTTGGAATCAGCCACAACACTCGCATGTATTCACAGTATTATTGTCGCCATAGCAGTCATTTTAACAGAGAAACAGAAAGAAAGCTTGAAATGAGTCACTGTTATAATAACTTTAATTTGTCTTGCATTTTACAGAATTCTATGAACAGATTAAAAAGCACCTCCTCTCATCACACTTGACAGTTGGTAAAATATTCAGTTAGCAAATGTCAACAGCTTGAGGATCTGCATCTTGCAAGAAATTCACAGACCAACCCAAAGCCAAGCAGCTTTTACAATCTTGTTTTAATACATTGGAAATCCACTCAGGTCGTAAGCCTGTCCAGCCTTTTGTGCCCAGATCACTTTGCAAAAATCCAGTGTCGACCAACCAACTAGTTAGCTTTGGCACGGAGCTGCGCTCTCTTGCCCGTGACAGCCTGGAAACCAGTTTTGATGCTGGCGACAGAGCAGCGCGAGTGGCAGGTCTCGCACTGCAAAAAATATAATCTGGTGTCCTTCTGCAAGATTGTGTCTGGCGACCGACATGTGTGACAGGTGACATATTCCTCTGGGGGAACAATTAAACATGCTGAATTAGCAACGAGAGATTAACCAAAATTTCACATGCTGAACTGTATAGGATGATTAGTTAATTTAATTGTGTCACGGCAACATAATTTTCAAACTGCCTAGGTCACACCACCAATTGTCTTCAATCACCAATGGTACTACTACAAAGAAATAAACAAATTATTTTGCGAAGACTAAAGTTAATAGCAGCTCTCTATTTGCCCCATAAACTTGTTTTAAGAGTTAATTACCTCTTCTCAAATGAGCAGTACTGCACGCTAGCTCATTAATACATCTTCCTGGTATGCAGTTCTGCCTTAGGATGAAAGCACTAAAGAATCAACACTCCACGAAAAGTTCTATCTTCTTGCCCACTCACATTTAACCTATGTGCCACAGGATGGTTTGAGTGGTAGGTCTGGAAAGCTCTGTGCAGATAGGTTAGTCAAGTTTTTATCAATGGAACTCTGAACTGCCAAAGAAAAGAGAAACCCTTTTTTCTCTGACAATTCAGAAATTGCTCCTGCTGCCGAAACTCGAAATGATCACCTTGAAAACGTTTAATATGTTGGTAGCCTTATACTGGCTAGCAAAGTAGCCCGGTACTACCTATTGGACTATCAGTGGCTTTCCAGAATCTCAGGCAGAGGTTTTGCCCATCACCTGCTCCCCCGGTCCAGTTAACGGCGGATGCCGGAGACTGAGCAGACTGATGCCGGAGACTGAGCAGGATCTTCCACATCCAAAACTTCTATTTCTGTTACTGAGCTAGTTCTATTGTAAGCTAGCAAAAAGTCTGCAGTTGAATACACACGTTTTGTATGTGTGATATTCAAAACTCCTTAAGTTCACAAGAAGGGTTATTCATTCTACATTTCAGCTGAATTGCTTCAGAAACCATCTAGAGCCAAGATATTCCAGACAGGACCCCTTTTCCCATGCTACTCAAGCACTCAGATTGATGCAATGTAAAGAGATTTTGATCTGAGCCTCATGTTGCATTCAAATAACGCCCTTCTCAGTGTCCACCTCATCCAAACACTACTTGTCATATGCCAACCAGTGAAAATACGATGGTTTCAGAAGAAATGACAATTGCAAGTTGGTTGTATTGCTACTTACGATGATGGATCTGCTATGGTTTGTCCTCTTTTGAAAGTTGTATGATTTATTATTTTTCACGATCATTATCCACATAAAGGTGGCGTAAATATTTTAGTTAAAAATGTGCACATTTTAGACAATATTTGAAACTTTCTCATGAAGTTATCAACTTGCCTCTTTCATGTTAAGTGCTAACACAACACAGAAATCAACTTTAAATGAAGCAGAATATACTTACTGATATATCTTCTCAAGACGTTTTCTATCTGTTTTTGTTGGAATCTTCCTTTGATTACAAGCTGGTTGTTACCATCTATAGAGCCACTGATTTGAAAGAAGAATTTTATAGTTTAGAACTAAATAACACTATCAAACAGAACATGTTTCTTTGGCTGCAAGCTTCCCTAATACTAATTAAAGCGTATACAAACTAAAATTGCTGGGGATACCTCCATTTGTATGGAGGCAACAAACTTCATCACTTCTGCTAAAGTTGAACTCATTCCCAGAGTGCTGACAGCTTTGCAGCCAAAACCAGGCTATGCAGCATCAAAAGGGACATATCAATGTGCTCAGGGAAGGTATACAAAATTTGTAAATTCTCTTAATAAAAATAATTCCAACATAAGATGGAGGTGGGGGAATCCCACCACAGCTTTACTGTGCCTGCTGAGTAGCTACAGAACATCATGAGATTGTTGAGAAAGAAACAGCAGAGGGTTGGGATGGTGGATGGTGGAAGTATGTGGTTTAAGGGGAAGAGTTAACACTTTCCTTTTTCTCCTCTCCTTTCCTTCCTGCTGCAAATTGTTTTTACTTAGCTGGTATGGCGCGCGAGAGAGAGAGAGAGAGAGAGAGAGAGAGAGAGAGAAGAAAAGCACAGACTAACAAAGTAGAAGTTGAAGCTAGCTGAGAGAGAAGACTAGGATGAAAGAATGGAAGGTGAGCAGTTTTATGTGTATCTTTTCTTCTATTGCCATTTACTCCTTTTTTCTCCTCTTTCTCCAAGAGAAATAAGCAGAAGGTGATAGACAAAGAAACACAGAACAAAAAAGAGTAGAGAGGACAGGTCATTTTCAAGTTAACACTGAGAAGTCACCAGGGAGAGAAGTGTGAGCTGCGCATAAAACTCTAAGAGTTTAGTGTAGCTGGTAAAAGAGAAGAGATCTTACTTTAAAAAAAACACCAGGTCTTATTTAGTGCAATACAGTGGTACCTCTGGTTGCGAACGGCATCCGTTCTGGAGGCCCTTTTGCAACCTGAAAGGAAAGCAACCCACATCTGCACGTGCCGCGATTCCCCGCTTCTGCACATGCGTGTCGTCATTTTGCACGTCTGCGCATGCGCGAGCGGCGAAACCCAGAAGTAACCCTCTCCAGTACTTCCGGGTTGCTGCGGGACGCAACCTGAAAACGCTCAACCTGAAGCAAACGTAACATGAGGTATGGCTGTACATTTAAAAATAGGCCTCATTTTCATTGTCCCCTTATAGCAGTGTTTGGGACAGGAAAGAGTCACTAGCAAAAGTCTTGCAATGATGTTCACTGTTAGTTTCCTATTACAGCTGAGACGTTGTGCTGAGAGAATAGCTTATGGCAGCCCTACAATGTGGTCTATTAATATGGCAGGCTAGAGGTGGGGCTGAAGCAGGTTTAGATTAAATGCCCTATACCTCTCAAGCTGCAGCAAAGGTCAACCTGCTTAAAAACAGACCCCTCAAACCACCATCCATGCCAAATCAGAACTGAAATATCATCTGAAGCTTCATGTACCATTGATTTACATTCCCACTGGTTGCACTTTTAAGCATTTTTTGAAAAAGTACATGAAGACAAATTCAAACTAGAGCAAGGACTCCCATCTTGCCTGCTCTCTTATATGTTTTTTCAGCTCCTTTGGTCAAGAAACAGCTGGGTGGGGTTATCTGGAGGTTTGGAGTACATTGTCAGCAGTATGCTGATGACATTCAGCTCTATTTCTCCTTTACACCTGCAGGTTCAGCAGTGGAAGTGCTGGACCAGTATCTTGCCTTGGTAATGGACTGGATGATAGCCAACGAACTGAAACTCAATCCAGATAAGACTGAGGCATTGTTAATGGGTGGTTCCCTAGACCAGATGGGTGGGAAACTGCCTATTCTTGATGGGGTTACACTTCCTCTGAAGGACAGGTTTGTAGCTTGGGGGCACTCCTGGATCCTTTGCTGTCGCTCAAGGCTCAGGTGGCCTCAGTGGTCCGGAGTGCCTATGCCCTTTTAAAATGTGGATTGGGAGGGCGAGGGAGTTACTGGATTGTTTTTATTTTGATTATGTACGTTGTGGTTTTATATTTTGATTTTATTCTGTGAACCGCCCTGAGACCTCCAGGCATGGGGCGGTATATAAATTCACTAAATAATAAAAAAATAAGAAAGCTCAAGTAATACATAATTGCCAGGGATACCCTTCAAAGTTCTGTTCACCACATCTAATCCCAATCTGCAAGCAAGAAGAGTTAAAGTGGTACATCGGCCAACAAGCTAATCATAAACTGCCCACTTAAGACTTGCCCTATGCTTAAGAAAGAGACACCGCAAAGAAAATGAAAAAAAAACCTTGATCAAGCCTGGATTCCAAATAGCCTGAGGTTACTTCCTCTCGCCAAATAGGCTTGCTTGCTCTCCTTCTGAAAATTAGGAACCAGGGCTAGTGTGAAGGACTACAGCTGAGGGGGAGGAAGAAATCTGTGCCCCTCCCCCTGTGTGCATACATGTCTCTGAGTGGATGCTGCGAGTCAAACATCCCCCCCCCTTTTTACTCCCAAATTACCTTTTAAGTACAAGAACCTGAACCTTGGGAAAGGATGCAGAACTGGTTGCCTTGCAAAGTACTTGTCCCCCCCCCCCCCCCGATAAGCTTAATTACTAGCATTTAGAAGCAGTAGTATGCATCTGCACCTTTAAGAAATATCTGCTGCAAGAAACCTTCAAGCTCATGAATGGTACTAGCAGCTGCCCCAAGGGAAAATATGGTCTTCTTGCAAACAACTCCTACCTTTCCTCCCACTTTAAGATATATGAAATTCAAATCTAAATACGCAAAAGCAACACCTTTAATAGCAAGTTTACTTAACTTCCAGAAGAGAGAGAACAAATTTAAAAATAGTTTACCCAGAGAAGACAGCTAACACCTGCATTCAGGAAACACTGGAGTACACACTGCAGAAGTGGAAGGTGCTTACCTTGTACCCAATTCTGCAAGCAAGAAAGCCAAGAGGTGCTTTGGTTGACGATGTAATCTATAAAGAAAGAAGTTTACTGAAGGCAATCTTGTTTAGGGAAGTTTTTAATGACTGACGTTTTAATGTATTTTTAACCTTCTGTTGGAAGCCACCCAGAGTGGCTGGGGAAACCCAGCCAGATGAGCGGGGGTAGAAATAATATATTATTATTATTATTATTATTATTATTATTATTATTATTAAAGTTATGATCACAAACTATATATTTAGGGCACTTAGTACTAAGCAAATAGCCCATCTCAATGCAGTGATTAAGTGCTCAGTAATTTCTTCCACACATCATCATCTGACCTAGAACATAGTATTACCTAGGGTCTCTAAGGGCACATCTGCAAACAGGAGAAACTACTGTGGGCACTCACACTGCAACCAAGTACACATCATGAAGTGTTCTACTGACAGTGGAAGGGACCTTGTGGGCACCAGGAAAGGCCTTGACAGGTACATCTGTGTCCACAGGGTCAATGTTGCTGTTCCTCAATGTAGGGATGTAATATGAAAGTAATACCGGGCACACACACACAAAGGTCAGGATATAAAACTTTCAGCAAAATCTGCCTGACGGGGACCTCTTTGAAGAGAGCAAAGCATCGGTCAAGAAAAAGATAGGGAGGAGAGATTAGCAAGATATAAATCTTCAAAGTAAACACCAGATTGCTTCTATTTCAGCAGTAAGAGACTTAAATAACACAGAAAACTGATCTGACATTAGTATTCCAGTGCAACACAGACACTATTGGTTGGTTTCTGAAATAGAATGCTTTCAGTGAAGACTCACTGAATTAGAATTTAACACAAACACACAAAGATGGTTTTGAGTGGGAGGCTGGCAGAGACATCCAGTATCCCTAAGAGTATGAAAGGGCTGGTTTAATTCACAAGAAATTAGCTGGCCTTTTGTTTTGTTAAACACCATTGTGCTTCTGCGGAGCTATCCCAAACTCTCACCACACACCCAAGTGAAGACTCCTTCCGTGTAATAACCTTTAGTGGTGATGCATTAAGTTCAGTTCTTCAACTGTCTTCGATGTCTGACAAAGCTAACATCTTTGAAGTGAAGATGGTTCTATACTCGAGCCATTAATTCTTCAGTAGGGCTACTCAATTGCTTGCAACTGAGTTCCCTCCAGTCCATGCAATTAAATAACTATACAGCATACAACGTAAGGATCATGGTTCCCCTCCACCCAATGCTGCACCCTGCTCCAAGTTGCAATACAGACAGACTTACAGTTTACAGATATCTGTGAAGTTGACAAATGATGTTTTCTTGGTTCCTACTCTTACAACTTGTGGAGGCTTCATGACAAATTTTCGTTTTTCACCAGCTACCATATCTGGATTTTTTTCTCGCATAATGTTGAAAACACGATTCAGCAACTGTAAACACATGGGGGGGGGGAATATTTATAACTTCAGTCATGAACCATCTCTCACTTTATTGTTATCAAAAAAGCAAGGGTTTTCCAGTGATCATGTCAACATATTAAGTTTGGCTTTGGGGGTGGGGGTGGTGAGGATGGGGGATTTTGATCTTCTGTGACGTGTTTTAGAACAGCCCTTCTCTCATGCTCTGGTGCATCCCACCAAACCACACAGAGGACAGCAGAGTTGCACTGGGGCTTTCAATCATGTCTACAGCCGGAAACACAGAGAGCCTATTCTCACACGCCATTAAGTGTACAGAGAAGTCCAAAACTCCCATTTTTAGGCATATTTTGTGACAGGGAATTTCATTAGCGCGAGCAGTTTCTGAGCTCTGGATGCAGTACTGCGCCTAGGATTTCAGATTAAAACTGCAGAGTGGAAGAAAAGGAGGACCTTTTTCTGCCTCCCCACTTCCAGCTACTCTCTGAAGCCTAGAGAAGAGGCCCTCTTAAGAATTTTAGGGGGGTGGGCAAGGGAAGGACTAGACCATGTGAAAAATGAACACAGTATTTTAGCTGCAGTTCATTCATTTTCAGCTTTGTATTCTTGTATTTAAAAAAGTGCACCTAGACCACGAGTAGGCAAACTAAGGCCTGGGGGCCGGATCCAGCCCAAACGCCTTCTAAATCTAGCCTGTGATGGTCTGGGAATCAGCATGTTTTTACATGAGTAAAATGTGTGCTTTTATTTAAAATGCATCTCTGGGTTATTTGTAGAGCATAGAAATTGGTTCATTATTATTTTTTTTCAAAATATAGTCCGGCCCTCCACATGGTCTGAGGGACAGTGGACTGGCCCCCTGCTGAATAAGTTTGCTGACCCCTGACCTATACATTCCATTGTTGGGCCCATAACCTAGGTTTAAGGTACCATTTAGCTCCTTACTTTCATATCTCGGTTTCTAACACTGGTACAGAGAGGTCAGTGGCAGAACCAGTGGCTGTTATGTCCTCTGCATGTTAAACACATGGAACCAAGCTTTTAATAGCAGTGACCAGACTCTTGTTTTAGCTCCTCAGAGAAAAAAGTAATAATGTCTCCAATGAAACAACAACAATTTATGTCATATTGCTTCCTTTTGCTTTGTAAAGTGTAGCAAGGGAAGAAGTAGGGCTAGAAATCATAACTAAAGGCCACAAAAAGCAGTAGTTCCCAACTATACTCCAAGAGGTTGGTGTAAGCTCTCCCTGCTGGGCAAATCTGAAGACATCAAGAATTAGGAGATTCATTTCAAACATCTTGCATCACTGCTACTGCTTCCTCAGCAAGTCCCACTCCGCATTTTCAGAACCACAGATTGCAGTAAGTTATTTTATTTCTATTTACTGATAGCAAGTGCACGTGTTTCTGGGCAGGAGTTAGGGCTGAACAAAGAATGCTCTTCGCCTTAGGGAAGGGCACAACAGGCCCTATTCACATCAATTGTTACTTTAGTTTAACACCATATTCAGTCCTCTATGCCTCAGCCCCTATATTTCATTCAGAGCTGTGCTGACAGGCATGCATGTTGCTTTAAACATGAGAAATAACCTTATTCTTGACCTTTTTGAATTAAGTGTACAGGAGTAGAGCCCACTCTTCTGTTTCCAAAACATATCTTTCTGTCACAGGGCAACTGCTTGTGCCACAGGAAGCATGTGACTTCGATGAACATAATCTTCCTGGCCAGAAAGACAGAGTTAAGAACTCTCACTGAAGTGTATGTGAATGTACTTCATGACCTCCTGATTAAAGCCCTACAGAAATAATTCATTCTCCTTTGTTCATACAGCCCAAGTTTAACAAAATGCACCAAGCCTTATATAAATCGAAAGCAATTTTAGGCTATATTTGTTCACATGCCCCCCAAACAAGCTATCAACAGAAACAGATTAGTAAGAGGCATATAAACTATTTACCTCATCATATGTGTAGTCCCTCTCTGAGCCTGCCCATGCAGGTCCTGACTGAGAGCTAAAGGAGATTCCATCATCTTTTTTGCTGTCTTCATCCTCCAATGCTGTAGAGTAAGAAATATACTTGAGATCGAAGGAACAGTCTTCCAGTTGGTCTTGGACAAAGTGTCACTTACTTTTACAAACATGGGATACAAAAGAAAACTTTCAACCAACTAACAACAGGCAGAAACTAGTCTTGAAATTTAAGGGATCATCTAAAGTGACACCGGATCCTTCTGGAAGGGAAACACAGCTCTCCCTTGTCTTCCCATGGAAGTGTTTGGCATATGTGAATGTTGTATTGTTGTTTAGTCGTTTAGTCGTGTCCGACTCTTCGTGACCCCATGGAGCAGAGCACGCCAGGCACTCCTGTCTTCCATATGTGAATAGCAATTAGTTTTACGGGGGGGGGGGGGGATGAAAATATTCAGATTTGCTAAATCAAATAAAAATGGCACTCACATGATTTGTGGACAACTATGGCTTATCATGAATGAACAAGCATGCTGGTGTTTATTTAGAAATCTGTGGCTGCTTTGCTCCTTCCTCTGGCCCTGCTGCTGCCACACTACCAGGAACTAAGCCATGGTTTGGCTTAGTAGTTTGTGCAAATTAGCATCATGGTTTGTTCCCCCTAAACCAGGCATGGCCAAACATAGCCCTCCAGATGTTTTGGGACTACAACTCCCATCATCTCTAGCTAACAGTACCAGTGGTCATGATGATGGGAATGATGATGGGAACTATAGTCCCAAAACACCTGGAGGGCCGAGTTTGGCCATGCCTGCCCTAAACAAATCATGTGCATAAAGCCAAGAACACAAACCTTGTTGCTTTGTTACAACTCATGGTTTGAAGAGAGAAGCCATGAGAGCAGATGTGCATGCAACCTAAATCCACAAACAAAAGAGGATAGAGGAAGGAAGACGCAATATTGTCAGCTTTTCTCAAGAAACTCTGGGAATTTTAGTTCAAAGTAGCCTCGGCGTCTCAAAAACAGTTCTCAGTATACACAAAGAGTCCCAGGGTTTCCTGGAGAAATTTGTATTAAGGCTTAAGTTTATGGTTATTTTAGATACAGGCAACAACTGCTTTAGGCGTGTCTACTATGCGTGCAACAGCACATTGCTCTGAACCCAGAAGTGCCCCAAAAACAGCACAAAAAGGGGTGGTGTGGGGCAGCCTTACATGGGTCCCAACAACACATGCAGGGGTCTGGAAAGTAACCCCTGCAGCAAATCAGTTGCTGCCTATACTAGCTTTGAAGAAATGACCTCCCATTGTTTTGATCAGGGGTCAGCAAGGTTTATCTTGCCTGGGCCAGATCGGTCCTGTGGAGACCCCTGTGTGGGCCGGATTGCGTGTGAGCACGTGTGCCTGCGATTTTGAGCGTCTGCACATGCGCAGACACAATTTCCGGCGCTGTGGAAGTGAGTTCCCATGCCGTGCTGCACTGGTTTAGCGCAGCGCACGGCTCGGTTCTGGGGAGGCTCATAGGCTGGTCAAGCGACCTCCGCGGGTCGCTTCCAGCCCATGGGCCTTAGGTTGCTGATCCCTGGTTTTGATTGACAACTGAAAGTGAGATCCTATTGAGAGTTTCAAAAGAGTTCCCCCTCCCTTCACGGGACCCCATTGGAATTCTGAGAAAGCAGGAAGAGAGGAAGAGAGGGAGGGAGAGACATAGAAAGAAAACAACACAGAAGGAAAGGTGGCTGCATCCATAAATGCTGAACTGTATGGTGAAGTTGGAGCTACTGTGGAAGTAAATGTTATGAAAGACAGCTTTTCTTCCACTCTACCAGGTGTGAGTATGTTTTGTTCCAACATTTAACATTATTCTTTCACTCATAGCAAACACACACACAAAAAAAGAAAAGAAAATCACCTTCATCTTTATCCAATATGTCATCCTCATCTGGAAACTTCACAGTCTTCTTCTTCTTCTTCTTTCCAAGCATGATATCAAGGTCATCTTCTGCTTGTTCTGCTGCTACCTCTTGAACATCCCCCTCAATTTTCAGGTCCTTTAACATAATGTGGAAGAGACATAAAATAGCAGGCATTTATACAAAGTAACAGCAAAATTAAAAGGCTATATCCAAAAGTGCCACTCCACTGAGAGGCTTCATAGGCCAAAGAGGAAGGCCAACATTTTCTGTGATTTTCTTCCCTTCAGCCCAATTCTACTCCATAGGGTTGAGGTATCCTCTCTAAAGCAGATTTAAAGGGGAGGGAAATATCACCCCAAATGGCTTCCCTTCCCATTCCACTGGCAGAAGTCTTCCATCAGTAGCATGGCATCACTGGATGCAAACCAGAATACGGCACAGTTCTAAAATATGCAACATGCTCTTCATGAAAACTGAGCCACCGTTATCTATTGAAAATTTGATTCTAGAGTTCCTTTTCTCAAGTATCTAAGTGTTCTGGTACAAGTGATTCTTAGAATGGATACCACACACTGTGGATGTATTAAAAAAAATTAGGTTACACTTATATCAAAGTGCTTTATTGCCTACCCTTCAAACAGAATAACCAGGGTGGCTGGTGGCTGCTGGTTTGTAACTCTTAAGTGTACATAGTCTACAGATCCCAGCTGGTGCAAGACATCATTTAGGAAGGAACATAGGATAAGCTAATGTTGCACAACAAACAGTGAAGCATACGGCAATTACAGCAGCAGAAAACAGCAGAGTACAACAGAATCACATGTCATGCACATTTAACTTGCAGCATTTAAACTGAACACAGTTGAAGGCTGGCTGGTTGAAAATCTGCAAGTTAAATGCGGAGCCAGAGCAAAGAGAAGCAAGGCAGAGAGGTGAAAAGGTGGCAGTGATGGCAACCAACTGGGATGACATCAAAAGATTAGACAAATTAATGGAGGATAAGGATCTCAATATTCACTAGCCACAATGGCTATGTTCCACCCCACTGTCAGAGGCAGTATGCCTCTAAATACTAGTTGATGGGAATCACAGCATACTGTTAAGATGCTTTTGCTTAACCACAGCTTGCCATATCATTGCATTACTACTCTTCACCCCTGTGCCAAAGAAGGTTCATTCCTGTCATGCTAAACTATGGTTTAATATTATATCCACACCAGTCCAATGGGCGGTACCCAATGTTTTTGCACCAAGAAAAGGAAAGGTATTTTTCTGTGAGCTCAACTCTCCTTCTGTTCATGGAGCAGAAGTATTAGATATCACCAAATATATCTAGAGCTACATGATTTAACCAACTAAACTTCTACTGGACTGATGCTGTATAAAATATTTAGTCAAGAGCAGTAAGGGAAAAGGGCACAACTGAGTAATTTTGGAAGACTGACCTTTACACCCTCTTCAGCTTCGTCTATGTCAAATATCTTTTTTGTTTTCTTCTTCTTCTTCTTTTGATTGAAGAATGTTAAATCGTCTAAGTCATTTGATGCATCTGAAAGTCAAAAGCAACATTACAGAGCAATTATATTACAAAAATGCAACACTGAAATATATTCATCAATATCATGTATGCAGCAACAATAATTCAGGAAAAATTCTCCAGACCTTTCTGCACCCAGCAGCAACATTTCAAGATTAGTGGAAATCAGCTTTAGCTTAGCTGCCGTGAAATGAAGTGATTGTGTGAACGAAGTGGTCTGTTTGAAAAAATATTGTGCAATACCTTAGCAATGTGTAGAAAGTTGATCAATGGTGACTTTTGAAGATGCTATCACCATTCATGACTGACATAGCATCTGACTAAAAAAAATCAAAGTGTGCTACTGAAAGTATAAACAAGAACTGGTTCCCAGTTTTTTAAAAAAATAGAGCCTATATTTTAGCTGGCAAGACATACCACAGAAGGTAGGGTTTATTGCTACATGCCATTACTTTAATATCTGTAACAATGGGGGTAGGAAATGAAACTGCTGGGTTGCTTTATAACCTGTTAATTATAGGAAAATACCATTCTAACCAGGATTCTTATGAAATGCACAAAATAAGCTTGTAGCCCAATCCTTTAAAAGTGCTACAGAATTAAAATGCTTACCGATGAAGGCAGAAGGCTGGCATAAACAAGAGGGTTAGAATAGACTGGAGGGCTGCAGGTGGCTGCAGGAGAGGAACAGGAAATCTGTTTGTGCAACATTGGGTTTGTCATATGTAGCAGATGGTGGGTCCCCAGGGCTGCAATCCTATGAATTGATTTCAGTGGATTTGGTGTATGTGAATAACAGAATTAGGACCTTTGCTTCCTAAATTCAAGGAAGTCATGGCAGCAAACATGGGGTTATCCCATGTAAATTTAACTACTGCAAGGCAAGGTGGATTTAGTTACCGTATACAGTGGACACTCGGGTTGCGAACGTGATCCATGCAGGATGCACGTTCACAACCCGCAGCATTCGCAACCCGCAGCGGCGCGTCTGCGCACACATGGGTTGCAATTCGATGCTTCTGCACATAGCGCAATTTAGCACTTTTGCGCATGCGAGACTGCCGAAACCCAGAAGTAACCCGTTCCGGTACTTCCAGGTTTCGGGGGGTGCGTAACCCGAAAAACGCAACCTGAAGCGGCTGTAACCCGAGGTATGAAGATTTTAGTTTACCTTTTCTCCTACTGTCCTCTTCATCTGCTTCTGTGTCTTTGTCTTCCACTGGCTCTGGCTCCATTTCTTTTGTTTCTGATAACTGCATTTCTTCTGTCTGAGCATCTCCTCCTTCTTCATCAAGCATAAAGGGCTTCTTTTTCTTCTTCTTCTTCTTGCTCATAGTAGGATCAAAAATCATCTACAACAAACAAATTTTCTTATGCAACTTTAAAAATATTTTTAAAACAGTTCTCCAGCTTAAGCTAGTTTACCACATATATTTAAGCAACCAACATTCTATTAAAGTTAAGATTTCCACCATGAGCTGCAAGGAGTTTCATAATTTGAACCAAGGTGGGGGTGAAGATGCTCTACTATCTTGCAGAATTTGAGGTTTAGTTTAACAGGTGTTTTTTATTGTTATTTTTAAAAAAGACATTTCAAGATTTCTCTAATAGATATTGGTTTGGTTTGCACATCACAATAACCAGCAATTTGTTTTAAACATAAAAATGCCTCCCACAAGCCACAGCATGGCTTCTCTGTCATCTGAACCAGGACCATGACTTGCTTGAAACAAACCATAAGCAGTAAGGCATAAATAAACCAATAACAAGCCTTGGTTTATTTCTGACTTACCACTTGTTGTGTGTTTGCTCCTGCCAGGCAGGGAGGAAACAAACTAGAGGCCAGCACTTAAACAAATCATAAACAGTAAGACAAGAATAAACCTTGTTGTGGTTTCAATCATTTTTCAGACATATGAGATTAGTAAAGCAAGGTAGTCCCATCATGTCAGCTGGTTAAACAGAACTAGTTAGGAATTTAGACCCCCAATTAGAGTTTCCTGCATGTACAGTTCAGTTCCCCATAAAACAAATCTATATACAATGCACCTATAAAGACAAAAGATATCCAAGTATTTGATATGTTTCTCTTATTATCTTTGGCAGTAAAACAATATCTCAAGAATCTTCTCTGTACCTTAAGAATTAAACTAATAGTCTCATTCTGACTAGTTCTCTCTCCACAATAAACTTGTTCGCCTATTAAATGCATTTTTGGACTGCTTCCCCCAGCATGCACTGCAATGATGAGAGCAGGATGAGTGTTTTCCCTTAGTATCCACTATGATGCTACAGATTGGTTCTTACATTATTGGAAGACATGCAAGTCTCATGCAGAAAGAACTGCATGTATTTCATAGCTCTCCAAATGATTTCAACATTTTGCCAGATACACTGATAATAAACCAACATGCATATAACCCTTGTGACATTTTGATTGGTCTTACTGTGAATTTGGTCTTTTTCTGAGCAATATTTTAAAACTATATTATGCAGATATTATAGTTTGCAACCCAGTGATGCCATGAATGACATCAGCACATGCATCACATACTTAGCGCAGGAACTTATAAAAACAGCTGTAGTGATTATTCTTTAAAATATTCAGAAAAATGATGGGCTGAAATAGTCTTGACTCATCAAGCTAAAATGAGAATTCTCCTGGGTGAAGAAAAGTTTCTAAATAGCCAGGTACAGTTCTTAATTTCTAGATTATGTAGGTAATGTCACCTTAGTACATTATAGTTAAGGATACCCATTTAAAATGGGCTAACAAGTGTTCACAAATAATAATTATGAGATAAATCCACTGAAGGCTCTATTATGTACTGCACCTGCAGTTTTCGGGTGTAAACCATGGGTAGGCAAACTAAGGCCCGGGGGCCAGATCTGGCTCAATTGCCTTCTCAATCTGGCCTGTGGACGGTCCAGGAATCAGCGAGTTTTTACATGAATAGAATGTGTCCTTTTATTTAAAATGCATCTCTGGGTTATTTGTGGGGCCTGCCTGGTGTTTTCACATGAGTAGAATGTGTGATTTTATTTAAAATGCATCTCTGGGTTATTTGTGAGGCATAGGAATCTGTTCATTTTTTCCCAAAAAATATAGTCCGCCCCCCCACAAGGTCTGAGGGACAGTGGACCAGCCCCCTGCTGAAAAAGTATGCTGACCCCTGGTGTAAACCCTAGCACATCTCTGGGTTAGAAGCTGCACAATGCCACTACTACCATAGAAAGGAGTGGAAAAGCTCAACCATCTAATCAACAAATCTTAATAAAAACAAACCATCAATAATTTTATTCTGCACAAAAGACTAGGTACCTAAATTGATTCAAGACAGCCAGCTTGCCTTGATCAGAACTTAAAATGAGGAGTTTAATTCTTCCTTACTCCAAGCAAGATTACAAGCTTAAATCAATGCTGTTAAGTATGCCAATTCTTTTCAAGTCCATTTATTTCACAAGGTCCAAGAGTCATTGACTTGATGAGCTTCACAATTAATTCTAAACCTGAATTTCCACAAAACGTTGTTTGGGACTCAAGCAATAAACTAGCACAAACACAGCATGCAAGTATTACACAGGCACAATTGTCCATAGTACAAAAGGATGAGAAAGCCCAGCCTACAGAAGTGGGGGTAAAGAGAGAAGAGCTCTGCTAACTCTCTAAACAAAAGCACAAGATGTGTTGGCTGTACTGTACACCTAAACACATCAAGTGTGGTTACAACGGTTTAACACCAATTAAAGAGGCAGGGGTCTTCCCCATCAGCACAGAAGTCGGGATAAAGCACAGGGTATTCTAATCCACACATTACGTGATGGCGAGCATAGGCCTGCTGTGAAACGTGCATTTCACTGGCGCCCACACCCAACGCTTCCAGCACCTTTACACATGCTTGTAACCAAGATGGCTGCACTCACTCTTTACGTTTTATGGCAGAGGCTTTTCTCTTTTAAAAAAAATAAAATTAAAGGCTACATGAAGTGACCCTACACCTTTCTATTAAGTGTACACGCATGAGCCAATTCGCGTTTGATGTAACGTGTGAAGAGATTCTGAGCGCTCTCTGATTTCTCAGGGGCGGAAGGGAAGGGAGCGAGCTCGTGTCCTCGAATAGGCATCGAATTAGCCCCTGAAGGAAACGGGATGCTGGACTGGACGGGCCTGTAGCCTGGATCCAGCGGGCCTCCCTTTTATGTCCTGATCCGTGGAAAGTGAGAGGAAGCACCTCGCTGCCCACTGGAAGGGACCAACAAGCGCCTCTCCCTAAAGCGACTCGGGCGAGGACGGAGCGACCTCCGTTCAAGCCGGAGGAACCAGCGCGACACGAAGCAGGCCGGGCAGGGGAGCCCCCAGCCGGGCTCCGGTCAGGGCGAGGGAAGGCCTCAGGCCTGGCTCCTCACATGGCGGCGGCGGCCACAGCCCCGCGTCACCCGCGGCCTAGGCGCGCCCGGGCCCTCACCTCGTCTCCCGACATGGCTGCGGCTCTCGCCGGCCCTCAAGGCAGAAGCTCGGAAGGGCTCGTCCCCGCTCTGGGTGGCCGCAACGCCGCCGGCCAAGTCAGTCACTCCTCGCTCCGTCTCCCAGGCACCTCTCGCCTCTCTGCCCACCTCGCCGCCGCGCTCAGCTCTTGCATCAGCAGCAGGAGGAGACAAGAGACAGGGGCCGGCTACCCCGGATGGACGCATGCGCAGCACTCACTCCACGCCCCGCCTCGCCCGAGCCTCTCGGGAATCGTAGTCCAGCCGCTGCGCAAGCGCGGCAGGAGTCCGGGGATTGGGACTACAGCACGTGTTGCTCAGGGGATGAGGAAGTCGAGCTGGTGAGGTCACAGGCAGGCAGGGCGGGGCCCGGCGCGCGTTAGTCGAGCGGCAGGCGCGCCACGGGGGGCGGGGGGAGTCCGCGGGGCGGACCCGGTGTTTCTTTGGCACGTCGGAATGGGCGACGGTATTCGTGTTATCAATCCGAACATTTCGCCGGTCGAAAATGCATGCAGTCTTGTAAGGGGGTTGTTACCCACGTGGGGACTTGAGTGCTGGATCTATTAAAGGAGCCCGAGTTGAAATCCTGATCCTCACATTTGTGCCCCCCTGCGCGAGTTGGAGGGAGGACAGGATGTCATTGTCTTCAAAAACGATGCTCAAGGGACTTGTACCCACCCGCTGCTTCTCTTATTTCTGCTCTGCTCATTTATATTGCAATACCCTAACCCTGAAATTGCTTCTGGAGCAGCGTGTGTGAGTTATCCAGCCAGGATAGCTTCTCTTACTATTATAATAAAATATTTGGAGGTCGGATTTGGCCCTCAGTCCTTTAAGTCAACTACCTTTAGCTTGGGGGACACAGATGGTTCTTAAATAAATTTGAGCCTTCTTCCTCTGCTCCCTTTCATTTAAATAATGTGAATATTTAAATTCCTTCCTGTGACCTGGAACTGGATTGGTTCAGATGTTTCACAGCAGTTGCATATCCTTTGTTGTCTAGTTCCAAACTTCCTTCCTCACAGGCTGTGAAATCAGCTCTTAACTTCAAAGTGCTCATCTATACCTTTGTCCACTGGCAGAGGGCACCCTTACAAAAGTTTTCAAGAACACAAGTATAATTACGGTAATACAGAGAGAACCAAATAGTTGCCGACTTCATTGATGGATATACATAAAGCATTCCTAAGCCAAGTAACCATGTACGAGCAACCCTCTGCCCTCTTTACAAGTGGCCCTAGAATCTCAGATCTGTATGTTCTGTCAGAAGGGCAGCCAAAGAGAAAAATAATAGTACAAGTGCTCATAATATTCCAATTCAAAAATCTGGAGAGCTCATGCACATGCCTCAGTCTCCTCTCCAAGTACATAAGAATAGACAGAAGTGGGATTTGGCTTGTATAGCAGGACTTCCCCATCCTCTCCTCCCCCTGTGGCAATCATGCACCTCCCAGATTTGCTCTGGATGGTTCCCTGACCCTCCAGGTCAGATTTGGGGGGTTGCATGAGGTGCAGGGGGAGGAGAGGAAGGGAAAGTCCTATTGCCTGAGTAAAAATTTGATCCACTCATGCATAGGGCACTGTTGGATACAGTCCAAAGTTTTCCAGACCAGATTGTAATGGTGGCACAATAAAGGTTGCAACCACACAAATCCAATGTGGATCAATGAAAGTCCATTGCCAAGCAGAATTGGATGCCCACAAGTGTTATGAGAGAAGGTGAAAAAGTTTCCTCAACCCACCTTCCCCATGCCATGCATACTTTTAGAAACTTCTATCATGTCATCTCTTAACTCACCTTTCCTCTAAACTGCTATGTCCCAAATGTTGCAACCTTTCTTCACAAGAGAGTCATTCCAACCCCTTGATCATTTTGGTTGTTCTTTTCTTTCTTTTTTAAAAACACACACATTCATTTAATATTAAAACAAATCGTAACAACACATTTCCCACAAAATCAAAAGTTACACTACAGCTTTGCCTACTGCCATAATGCCACAGAACAATGGGAATTGATTTATCCTTTAAAGGTTAAGGAGCAGAAATGTAAATATTGTTATTTTTGTTATCATTTTCATGTGTATAATGGTTGTCTGCTAAAACACAATAAACTGACTTGACCACAGAACTATCACTCCTATCCTCAATCCCCCATCACTGTCATGTTGGTGCTTTTCTAAATCACATATCCCAGCCTTCCTCAACATAGTGCTTCCAGATGCTGTGGCCTACAACTCCTGTCAGCCCCCACCAGCATGGCTTTGGGATCCCATGGTGGCATTCCTCAAGCTGCTCTTTAACGCCCTTCAGACACTTTGGTTTCTTCACCAGAAGCTCTGTAACAAAATACATTTCCAACTATTATCCAGGATGCAAGTCATATTCGCCAAACTGACCCCAGATGAACATTTTCAACCACAGTGCTGAAAAAATGATTAAATAATGAGCCCTCATTGAAACCATTCATGGCAATTCTTAAAAGTCCAGGGGAAGAAGAATGATTCGTAGCTTTATGTTGGGGGGGGGGTGTCTTTTTAGATTTGCCAGATGCCCAGCATATACACATATGGCCAAAATTGGAAGTTTGTATTGTATTTTCCAAAACCAAATCACCTTTGGACAGAGAACAAACACAAGAGTATTTTTCCATCCAATGTATCTTGCTTCGATGACGTTCAAAAGCTGTCTTCAAAACGCAGTGACTCTCCAGCTGAAATGTCAAAAGTGGACTGCCTCTGTGGTACTGGGTTAATGAATGAGAGATTTCCTGGATGCTTTCCATTTATCAGAAGGAACACAAAAGAGAACATCAGAAGGAACACAAAAGAGAACATTTGTTTGGAAAGGCTCAGCAAAATGCTAGACGCCATACCAGGGTAAGGCTTCTGCTTTATTTTAAATCCTGACATTGTTTCAGGCCTTGTTCAAATTTAGCTTCACTTTCCATTCAGCTCGAGACCACAAAACAATGCAAAACAGAAAGACCAGGATCAGGTGTAAGGAAGAAAGTGGGCGTGGCAGTCTCGGCATAATGCTGTCAGTGAGGTTCCAGAGCAGAGGCTCTTTTCAGTCCACAACAAGGATTTTTACTAAATTTCAGAATTGTGCTTTCAACATGGATAGAGGGGGAAATGTCATCACTCTAGCTGCCATAGGCTTCATTGAAAAGTACTTCAAAGTTATTTGAAAACTGCAGTCCACGAGATAATTAGAACACTCCCATTGACAGACAGGTTAATAAAATCACAGTCTCTTCTCCTCTAGCTGCTGACTATAATGTCTGCAGCTATTCTACTGGGTTTTCACCCTCCGTTCTGCTCTTTCAAAAAATAACCCTGTTGTCACCTGTCAGGCCCCCAAATCCTGCCAGGCTTTTGAAGTGAGCAAGTGCCTGGAGGCTCTTCTCCAGGTCCCTGCCTAATTAACGGAGGCAGGTGAATACAGAGAGGGCCTTTTCAGTGGTAATACCCCACTTGTGGAATAACATCCCCAGAGAGGCTCTCCTGCTGGCTACGCTGCAGTCCTTTAGGTGTTTTCTTATTCTCCCAGGCCTTTGAATTACAATCTACCAGGTCCTTTCCATTGCCTCCTTGGCAATAAGTCTTTTTTTTTTTTATAATGATATTTATTAAAGTTTCAAAAAATACGTGAAAATACAGAATAAAGAAAAAAGTATAAAGTGTTAAGATATAACAAAAAAGTAGAAAATAAGGAAAAACATACAAAAGAAAACAGTTAAAAGCACAATAATTTTCCATAACCTATCTTCCTTGCTCTTATTTCCCCGGACCTCCTCATACCTCCCTTCTTTGTATTCCAGTTCAGTTTGTTGGTTCAGCAAATCCTTACCATTAATCTTTTACCCAATTGTTAACCTTTTTTTTTTTCATGTCTCTTAAAAGCATTACAGCTAAAAACCTCTTAGTTTCTATCCGACATCCTTCTAAAATTCCTTAATTTTGCAATATTTCTGTAAATAGTCTTTAAATTTCTTCCAGTCTTCTTTCACCGACTCTTCTCCCTGGTCTCGGATTCTGCCAGTCATTTCCGCCAATTCCATGTAGTCAATCACCTTCATCTGCCATTCTTCCAAAGTGGGTAGATCTTGTGTCTTCCAATACTTTGCGATAAGTATTCTTGCTGCTGTTGTAGCATACATGAAAAAGGTTCTGTCCTTCTTTGGCACCAGTTGGCCGACAATGCCCAAAAGAAAGGCCTCTGGTTTCTTCAGAAAGGTATATTTAAATACCTTTTTCAGTTCATTATATATCATTTCCCAGAAAGCCTTGATCTTTGGGCACGTCCACCAAAGGTGAAAGAATGTACCTTCAGTTTCTTTACATTTCCAACATTTATTATCGGGCAAATGATAAATTTTTGCAAGCTTGACTGGGGTCATGTACCACCTGTATGTCATTTTCATAATATTCTCTCTTAAGGCATTACATGCCGTAAACTTCATACCTGTGGTCCATAACTGTTCCCAGTCAGCGAACATAATATTATGTCCAACATCTTGTGCCCATTTAATCATAGCAGATTTCACCGTTTCATCCTGAGTATTCCATTTCAACAGCAAGTTATACATTCTTGACAAATTTTTAGTTTTGGGTTCTAACAATTCTGTTTCTAATTTTGACTTTTCCACTTGGAAGCCTATTTTCTTATCCAAATTATATGCCTCCATTATCTGATAGTAATGAAGCCAATCTCTCACTTTATTTTTTAATTTTTCAAAACTCTGCAATCTCAATTTATCTCCTTCTTGCTCCAAAATTTCCCAATATGTCGGCCATTTGGCCTCCATATTGAGCCTTTTCAGAGCTTTTGCTTCCATTGGTGACAGCCACCTTGGGGTTTTATTTTCCAATAAATCTTTGTATCTTATCCAAACATTAAACAATGCTTTCCTAACAATATGGTTTTTGAATGCTTTGTGTGCTTTGACCTTATCATACCATAAGTATGCATGCCATCCAAATACATTGCTAAAACCTTCTAAATCCAAAATGTCTGTGTTTTCAAGAAGTAGCCATTCTTTCAGCCAGCAAAAAGCTGCTGATTCATAATAAAGTTTAAGGTCTGGCAGGGCAAATCCACCTCTTTCCTTGGCATCAGTTAATATCTTAAATTTTATTCTGGGCTTCTTGCTCTGCCAGACAAATCTAGAAATATCTCTCTGCCACTTCTTGAAACAGTCCATCTTATCTACAATTTGTAATGTCTGAAACAAAAACAACATTCTAGGCAATACATTCATCTTTATCACAGCAATACGGCCCAGCAGTGAGAGTTTCAAATTTGACCAAATTTCTAAATCTTTTTTCACTTCCGTCCAACATTTTTCGTAATTATCTTTAAATAAGTTCCCATTTTTGGCTGTCATATTAATCCCCAAGTATTTCACTTTATTTACCACATTCAATCCTGTCTCATTCTGAAACCTCTCTCTTTCAATCGGTGTTAAATTTTTCTCTAAAACCTTAGTTTTTAACTTGTTCAATTTAAAACCTGCCACCTGACCAAATTCCTGAATTAATTCTAAAACTCTTTTAGTACTAGATTCTGGCTCCTGTAGCGTCAATACTAGATCATCTGCAAATGCTCTCAGTTTGTACTGTTTAGCTCCGACCTGTATGCCCTTAACCAACCGGTCCTTTCTAATCATGTTTAGCAAAACCTCCAGGACTGATATAAAAAGCAGTGGGGAAATTGGGCACCCCTGTCGTGTCCCTTTTTCTATCTTAAATTCTTCCGTGACCACATTATTTACAATTAATTTAGCCTTTTGTTCAGAGTATATTGCACCTATACCATTTTCAAAGCCTTGGCCTACCCCCATCCCATGCAAGTTCTTCTTCATAAAACTCCAAGAGATATTATCAAAAGCTTTCTCCGCGTCGACAAATATCAATACTGCTTTAGTGTTTATATTCACTTCTAGTTTTTCCAAAATATCAATTATATTCCTCAAATTATCGGACAAGTGTCTTCCCGGGAGAAAGCCCGCTTGGTCTTTATGAATCTCTTTCATCAATACTTTTTTCAATCTCTTGGCCAAAATGTCTTCAAAAATTTTGTAATCCACATTAAGTAACGATATAGGGCGGTAGTTCTTAAGCTGAGTCTTTTCAGTCTCTGTTTTCGGTATAAGTGTGATATACGCCTCTTTCCACGATTCTGGTGCCCTTTTCCCCTCCAATATTTCATTGCAGACTTCCTTCAAAGGTTGCAATAACCACTCTTTCAAATAAGTCTTATCCTGGTTTTAATTGTTCCACTGCTGTGTTTTATGCTGATTTTAGTCAGTGGTTGTTGGTTTTTGTTGTTTTTGTTTTTGTTTTTTTGTTTCTTTTGCTGGGCTTTTGCTTTTATGGTATATTTTATTTCATTGTTTATGTAAACTGCCCAGAGAACTTGTTTGGATGAACAGAATACAAATGTAGCAAAGCCAATCAATCAATAAAGCTGAATTCTTTTAAATGGGAGGAAAATTTGAACTCTCTTTCTCCAGCTACTCTTACTGAGCTGGAATTCCACAATGTTGCTTTCTTGCTGCCCTTCCCCCCCCCCCCCTTTTTTTTGTAGGTCACAAAAATCTTGCCTTGACCCAGCAGGGCCTTTTGAGAATGAGAACTTTGTAGTCCTTATTAGGTGAGAGGTGGCAGTGGGGCATTGAGGAATCCTCTTACCCCCAACTCCATCTCCAGTGGCCCTGGGGAGGGTGAAGTTGTAAAGATTTGTAGGCAGGGAACAGCATCCAAGGAGAGGAATTGCAATATTTGAGAAAACAGACAAGGTCATGGAAAAAGCTTTGAAGTCTGCCTTGATTGCCTCCCATGTTGCGGGGGGGGGGAGTCCTCTAGGGTTGGGGAGCAAAAAGAGATGTCAGAAAATTCCAGCAAAAATAGAAACAGGGGCAGATATTGCCAGTGTTCACTTATTTGTCCCTTGTCCAGAATGAACACTGGCAATATCTGCCCCTGTTTCTATTTTTGCTGGAATTTTCTGACATCTCTTTTTGCATTGTGTTTCATTTGCATGGAAACAAATGGGTGGAATCGCCTAACATCAAGGATTGATACTCAACAAAGTGTTTCTCAGAGCAGGCCCATTGAAATTCGGGATCATGACTAAGATAGGTCCATTGATTTCAGTGTGTCTACTCCTGAGTAAAATTTACACATTGAAATTAACATAATTCAGTTGCTTAATTAGGTAATGTGTCAAGTTACAAATCGATTCTGCATCCTTTGCAGACTGAATCCTCATTGGTCCTGCCCTCAGCACCAGCCTGCCATTGACCAATTTAGCAGAATCGGATCTCAAGCAGGGTGTGTGAGTTGAAGCTCTCACCCCGGCTGAGGATAGTCCCAAGGGATCCAGCTCTCCCTCGTTTGGGGTTGGGGGGGTGGGGAGGGGAGGGGCTGCCCATCCCGCAACGCTGCCGCACCCCAAAAGGGGGTAAGCAGACCTCTGCATCATTTGCAGACTGAAAGCAACGACAACTTTGAATATAAATTGTTGGATTGATTTTCGTTCCAGACATGGACTGCATAAGCAAACACCAGCAATTTCCTCTCCTGTTTCCATTTTAGGTTTTTTTATTACTTAAGTTTTGATTGTCTTTAGCACTGCCTTTTATTGTCAACAACTGATTGGTTATTGCTTTTCTGGTGCACTTTATAAGCAATTGTAGACTGACTTGGTATAGAAATGTGTGAAATAAATGCGCTAATAGATGTAAGAAGGCAAGCCTTTCATGTACTTGGCTTCCTGCATGTCAGAGAGCGCCAGCTGACAATTTGTAAGTTTCTTTCCTTTCATCCTCATAGCTATTATGCCTCTTTCCTATGCAGGAAATGAATGATTAAGGCTAATCAAAAACCCACACAAGCTAGTTTGGTTGACTAGGTTTTTGCTAGACAAATCCCCACTGGGCAACATATTGTCTACTACTTTCCTCTCACCTACTGGTAATTTTCTTTTGATAAGATTGGTGGATTAATCTTGGTTCACATGCAGTAACCTATAAAAATGTATTTTGATTGACCCAAATACATGTAGGCCATAGCTGTCAACTTTTCCCTTTTCTTGCGAGGAATCCTATTCGGAATAAGGGAATTTCCCTTTAAAAAAGGGGGAAAGTTGACAGCTATGACGTAGACTAGATGAGTTGCTAGGTAAAGTTTTTACTAGTGGCTGCTTTTTAAAAAAAGAAAAGAAAAGAAAGCCTCTTTTTTCCTTTCCAACAATTAATGATAAAAGTTTTCCAACGGGAGCAAAAAAATCTTGTGGGATATGGGTTTTGATTTGGTGTTGTTTTTTTTTCCTGTGCTTGTCTTCTAAGGGGGCAAGACATATTAGTAAGGGTCATTTCTTTCATTCTTCAAATTATCTCTCCAGTGCTCTGCATTGTGTAGCCTCCCTGGACGCCTGCAATTCCATGGTTTTCCTGTATTTACAGAAAGCTAGGAAGGCTGTACTCCAGGGATGAGGAAACTTTTCTGGCTGGTGGGCCAGATTCCACCCATGGAGGTCCAATTCTGACATGTGAGCAGTTCGGGCTAACAGCTGACATCCAGCACACATACACCATCGGAGTGATGTCAACTGATTGGCTGGTTTCATTTTTCAAAGAATTCCAATAGCACATATAACAAAAATTTAAGTACATAATCCTTATTCCATTACCTTCTGTAGCAAATGTAAAAAAAAGAAATATGCTAAGAGTCTACAAGTACATGGTCTTATAACATCAAAGTGAATCTATATACAGTGGAACCTCGGTTTTCGAGCATCTCTGAAGCCAAATGTTTTGGTTTTCGAATGACGAAAACCCGGAAGTAATTGCTTCCGTTTTCGAATGTGCCTCGGAAGTTGAACGGCTTCCGAGGCGCGTTTCTCAATTTTCTCAATTGAATTTGCCAACCGCCCATTGCGCCTCAGTTGTCTAACGTTTCGGAAGTCGAACAGTCTTCTGGAACAGATCATGTTCAACAACTGAGGTACCATTGTATTTAGCTCAGTTTAGCTTTTCCAATATAATATATATAAAAATCATAATCCATAGAAAGATGCAGAATATATTTAAAATGGAAAGGGGTTACAAGTAATTACAGTGGTACCTCGGGTAACATATGCTTCAGGTTACATACGCTTCAGGTTACACACTCTGCTAACCCAGAAATAGCGCTTTAGGTTAAGAACTTTGCTTCAGGATGAGAACAGAAATCGTGCTCTGGCGGTGCGGCGGCAGCAGGAGGCCCCATTAGCTAAAGTACTTCAGGTTAAGAACAGACCTCCGGAATGAATTAAGTACTTAACCCAAGGTACCACTGTACATATAAATAAATGATGCCTCTGGATACAATGTTTGCATGAATCACTTCCTGTATGATTAATAAATGGGCATCAAACAGTTTCAGAATCCTGATGTCTTATTTTTTTCTGATAGCACTATAGTTAAGAGCTCTTTGTACCATGCCTCTAAAACCAGATTATGTGCATGTAATAGCCAAACATGCAGCAACCTACATAAAAACAACAAACTCGCTTTTTGTTCAGGAAATATAGAAAAAAGACACCACTCAGGATCATAAAATATATACTCAAATTAGTCATCTCTCATAGGACCAGCTTCCAGAATTTCACAACTAGGCAACAAACCCACCATAGAGGGATATAGGTGCCCCATTCCTTATATAGCCTGCAACAAAAGGAGACAGCTGTTTGTAAAATATATGGCATCCTTACCAGCAGTGCTATTTTTCTAGAAAGAGAGGTGCTGGAGCTCACCATAAATGCCCCTCTTGTCCTTTTAGAATGGCAATGGCGCCCACCTGAGAGGTGCCAGAACTGAGTTCCGATGAGCTCTGGCTGGGGAAAAACACCTGACTATGCATGGTATGGGGAAAGTCCTCCACCTTGTAACATTAAAACACAGCCCGTCAATAAAAGGACAAGTAATAAATGTATTCTGAGGATACCAGTTTGGATGGGGTTCCACTCAAGTGACAAACAGATGTTAAAATTGTCTATACTCATCTGCCATACATTATGGGCAGTCTCTCCACTTTCCTGGACTGTCACTGTTGTGCACTGTATATCTATCCTTTCCTAGCCACAGTAATCTTTTTCATTTCCTTTGAGAGCAGGATAGGAGGAGGAAATCAACCACATTGCTGCCCCCCCCCCATGATGAACAGATAATTCTGTTGGTAAATATCACCATTAGGATCTTTGCAATAAAGTTTTCCCTGCAGCCTGAAGGAAAGTAACAAATGCTTGCTCTCTGGAATGTCTGCCAGGCTGAACTTGTTACACATTTTGGTAAATGGAGCCATGCTGCACAGGATGAGGGTGAGTACTTGAAATACCAGAAGCTCAGTGGGAAATCGTAAGATCTAGCTGAGTGAGGCCACTAAGCAAACAGCTGGTCTTCAGAAACACCTCCACAGCTGTGGCATTAATTTAGCAAAACTCTCCAATGAAAATCACAACAAATTATCCATTTAGGTGAACCCCTTGCTGTTCTTGAGCGAATATTTACTTTGGCTTTCTAGTGAAATCAAGCCAACAGAAAGTGCTGGCATTCATGTAGGCTACAGTCTGTGTTTCTGTGGAATGCAACATAACGCTAAGCAGATTGGTCCATGAGTGCAAGCATTTTTGCCCTCTCCTCCCTCATGTTGTTCCTATCTTAAGGTTCTCCTAACCCCCTCCTCCCAAACCAACTCACATAGGGTACAGGGGAGAAAGAGAAGGGAGAAAAGGCCCTGCTGCTCTAGCAGAAGTCCTCATGTGGCTTCCACTGGTGGAACTCATTTGTTGAATCCTGCCCAGGGTTTCCAGTAATGCAGACGCCGTGCAAGCAGAAGCTCTTCATTACTGAGGAGTGCTCTGCAGAGGCACACTTTTCTGTGCAGCATGTGTACAGAGTGATTTTGGAAAGAATGGGATAGTAGGCCCTACTCACACAGAATTCCTTCTTCATATCAAAGCCCCTACATGCATCAGAGTGGTTAGATTGAAGATGTGCCAATTCTGGATACGATCCAGTGTTTCTAGACAGATTGTTGCCTTATCAAGTTTATACTCACAATAGCTTGCAGTCACTGCAAGTATGGGGACCTTATTATCATGGTCCATCCCAGAGGATTAAGTGTCCAAATAGTTTCCTGATGTCTCCAGACCTCTTGCATAGGAGGCACACAAAGAAGGGCCTCAGATGATGAGGTTAGAGAGGCAAGGCCAGGGATGTACAACCTGTGGCCCTCTAGATGTTGTTGGACAACAACTCCCATCATCCTTGACCGTTGGCCATGAGTGCCATTAGGTCTCATGAGTGCTGTAGTTCAGCAACATCTGGAGGGCACATGTTCCTCATTCCCTGGTACAGTCAATGCATGGGCAATGAAATGTCCTTGGTTGCTGATTCATGATCTGAGCTGAAGATTTATAGCTCTTTATAAAATGTTATCCCTAGGCCCCTTTTTCATCTTTATAGCTCATCTCTGAGGTTGTCAATACTTTTCTTGACCTGTGATGCAGTCAGTACTGAACACTGTATTCCAGATATGGTCTTTCCAGTGCATTAAAAATAGCCCTTTCTTCATAAGATACACAGCTGTAACTGTATAATGGTGTATTTGGCTTCTGTAATCCATCTAGATTATCTTTGCTTTCTCCAGGTATCTGAACACTGATTTCTAGGAAATATTTATTTTCATACATATTCTTGAAACCCAAGAGAGCACTTAACACAAAATGCTTGACTCAACTAATCTGATTCTCAAATCATCTTAATCTGCTTTAAGAATTGTTTCACATTGTTGTTGTTTTGCTGGGGCAGGGAGAGGAAGCATATCTGTTTTCAATTTATTTGGTTTCTTGCCCATTTTTGTCTTACTGCTAATTTGGTGGGAGATGTAGGGATGAACAGAGATAATGCCATATACTGAGGTGATTATATTTAAAGTTCTCTCTCTCTCTCCCTCTCTCTCTCCCTCTCTCTCTCTCTCTCTCTGTGTGTGTGTGTGTGTAGCAAACATATTAGTTTTATACTAGTGTGTGCCAGATGTAGGGTTAGAATGCTTGCTGTCTCTCTGGTTTATTCATTTGCTAAAAGTGATTTCACAATAAGAACATCAAGAATAAAAACAATTGCACAACTTCATACGTAGAAAACAATTAAAATCAATTTCATATGTAAAAACAGTTCCAAACAATACAAATCTAGCCTGGGATAAAGATCTCCATGGAGTCGAGTATGAATTGTGAATTTCATGCTCTTTATTCAGCTCATAGTAGCAATGAATGAAACTTTCCCCAAAACGTCTAGCTATATATACATTATTTACACAATGGGCCCCTCGTGATTGGCTAATTCCGGGCTGCTCCTGTAGGCCAATCAGATTGCGGATTCACCTCCTCCAGAAGCCTGATTGGCTGCTCCTGCAGGCCAATTGGTTGCTGATTCACTTCATCCAGGAGCCTGATTAGCTGCTCCTACAGGCCAATCAGATCACTGATTCACTTCCACCTGGAGCTGGATTGGGTGGCTCCTGCGGACCATTCAGACTGCTGCATTCTGGATCCTATTGTTCTAGGATTCAGCTCAGTACATAACATTTGCTAAAAGCGATTTCACAATAAGAACATCAAGAATAAAAACAATTGCTTAACTTCATACGTAGAAAACAATTAAAATCAATTTCATATGTAAAAACCGTTCCAAAAACAATACAAATCTAGCCTGGAATAAAGATCTCCACTTAAATGACCTATTGAAAAAGGAAGACCTTCAAGAGGCACCAGGAAGAAAATAGAGATGACACCTGTCTGATAAGAACAGGGAGGGAGTTCCAAATGTGGTAGGTGCCACGACACTAAAGGCCTGGTTCCCCCATCATACAGTAGGACATCCTTTTCAGGAATTCCCAAGTTGTGGTCCATGTGGTTCATATAGGTGGTCCACAGCATGTCTGTGAAAAGCAGAGGGTGCAGTGACTGACAACAGCAGGAACAATTCTTTTTTATGCATTGAATTTGGCCTAGGACTCAAACTGACAAAAATTACACCAAAGCATTGAAGAACTCCATTTAACACTATCCAATGTTGTTTTTCTAGGAAAAGAGGTGCTGAAACTCACCATAAACTCCTCTCTTATAATGGCAATGGTACCCACCCGAGAGGTGCCAAGTTTGTGCACATTCATTGCATTAAATGGGTGGTTTAGGAAACTAAACTTTGGGAAAGTTGGGAGCAGTTAACAATTCCAGATGTACCATATGCAGTGAGTGGTGAGGCTGGTAGATTCCTGCCAAAAGTTCTGTTTTTGAGTAGTGGATCTTATCTCTCATTCCAAGTGAGACTAGGTGGCATATTGCAAGCCCCACCAAAGGCTTTTTGGCTTTCCTCAAGACCCATTCCAGATTTTGTCACCAACTCCAAAGCCACCTTCCCCCCCCCCCCAAGCAGCCAGGCTGACAGACCACCTTAAAGACATCTCACAATACTTTGGTAGATATGAACCTCCCATTTGGAAACCATTGTCCTAACTAATTGTCAATACATCCAGCAGCCAGCGTTATTATTATGAGGCTCTCAGCCCAGAAGAATCTCAGGTTCCAAGGAGAATTTTTCCCACCAGGCAGTGCCGATGCGGATAGTGAAAACTGGAGCAACTGGAATGCAAATGACTAGCCAGCTTCATTATTATGAGGCTCTCAGCCCAGAAGAATCTCAGGTTCCAAGGAGAATTTTTCCCACCAGTCAGTGCCAATGCAGAAAGCGGAAACTGGAGCAGGAAACTGGAATGCAAATGACTCTCCCCTCAGTTCCCCAGAATTATCAGTGATGGCATATGCTCAGTGCCTCGCAACCTCCACCCACCATTGGTAACAATTAAACATGCCATGTAAACCAGACCACAAAAAAATTACTAGCTTGCTGAGCAATAGCAAGGGAGTGATCAAGACAGGAGCTCCATCACTCCTCCAGCAGATCACTGGCTTGCCTTTTGGGCATTTTTGTTGCCTGTGGGGAGTGCTTAAAAACAAGGCTGGATTAAACAGATTCACCAACTTCCTCTTCCATTCCAAGGTGTTGCAAAAGAAAGGAAAATACCAGGTGAGGATTCAATCGCATATGCAAAATTTGAATTGCTTTTAGGGCTATGTAGGTACACAGAATAGGCACAGAGTGGGCAGCATCCCTGTACTACAGCACATAGAATACAGTGGTACCTCGGGTTAAGTACTTAATTCATTCCAGAGGTCCGTTCTTAATCTGAAACTGTTCTCGGAGCACGATTTCTGTTCTCATCCTGAAGCAAAGTTCTTAACCTGAGGTAATATTTCTGGGTTAGCGGAGTCTGTAACCTGAAGCGTATGTAACCCGAGGTACCACTGTATCAGGTCCTGGAGCAAAATATGAAATGTAGTAACCTTGCTGGAGCCAGGCACAGCTGTGTCAGATGAGTGCCTGAATAGGATTCTGCTTCAGAACTCTGCTGGGGGGAGAGAAAGATAGAACAGGATTGCATTCAACTAAGACCTACTCAGAGTAGATACACTAAAAATTAATTAACCTAAGTTAGTCCTAACTTCAATGAGTCTGCTCTGAGTAGGAAGACTATGGAAAACCTCCCTTTAATCCTATGTGACTTCAAGAAAAGGGAGGGGGAGAATTATCGCACACAATTATCCAGAATGTTCTTGGACCACCTTCTTCTATCTTTCTGCCTACCCACTGAGGTTATCATCTGAGGCCTCTTTCTGGACTCCACTGCTTTCTAAAATGTGGGTGGCAACTGGAGAGAAAGCCTTTTCTGTTGTGGCACCTTTGCCTTGGAATGTCTTCTCCATGGGTGATCTTCGGATAAAGGGTGTTATAGAAATTTTACCAACAACAACAACCTGGTGACCTAGTTGCTGTCAGCAGGCAAAAACATATGTTTTCACAGATTTAAGACCCTGATGTTGGGAAAGATTGAGGGCACTAGGAGAAGGGGATGACAGAGAACAAGATGTTGGACAGTGTTCTTGAAGCTACCAACATGAGTTTGACCAAACTGTGGGAGGCAGTGGAAGACAGGAGCGCCTGGCGTGCTCTGGTCCATGGGGTCATGAAGAGTTGGACACAACTAAATTACTAAACAACAACAAAATAGAAGTATTTTTAACTTGGAACAATTTGATTTTTATTTTTTTTAATGTGAATGAGTTGCTGCTGCTTTTGATTATTATTTTAATTTTGCTATATTGTTACTATTTTCACGATCACTACCATCAAATTGTATTTTGTTGTTTCTAACTACTCCTAGCTGCTTTGGGAGCATAAATTTATGTTGAAGATGCAGGACATAAAATATGTAAACAAATACCGTAGTTTTGTTGCACATCTGTGATGCTGAGGATAGGGCTTTGTTTCAGTCTTGATAGACATTCTTTTCAGAGGGTTACAGGGAATTTCAAAGACGGCTCATCAGCCCACTAATTCCTCTACGATACTGGTTTTACAAGATTTTATATTACTTCTAAAGCTTGTTTGACAAGAGGGGGTGGTAGGAGAAAACAATAGTGTGAATTTATCATAGGAAGCAGAGCCTATATTTCTAATTGTCTTTTTAAAAAATTATCATCAGACTCCTGCAAAGGTGGGGGACCTTTTTAACTAAAGGGCAGGTTCTGGTCAAACTTCCAGGGACCACATGCAAGTGTTGGAAAGCGCCAGAGGCATTGAGGCCCCGAGTGTAAGATTTCCTAACCCTGCTCTTCAGAAAAAAAACTTCTGCTTGGGGTTTGAATTGTACCCTAAGCCTCTTCAAAGAGATCAAGTCAGAGAAAACTGACTTCTTTCTCTCTCTTTTGAAATAAATGTTCACCACCCCTAAATGTCAGCTTGGCATTTGATTCACAGCAGGGTGTTTTCCCACGAAATCATCAGCCTTAATAGAAAACTATGTGTGTGAGAAGAGATAACAAAAAAGGGGGGGAAACTTGGAAAAACTCCCTGTAAACTGGGAGTTAAGAAATTTAAACCGCAGCATTAGTGGGGCAGAGGAGCCAAATATTCCATTTGTGCAACAGGACTTTGCCCCACTCTCCTCCCTCCTACACATCCCTCCAAATCTAGGAAACCCCTAGAACAGATTTAGGGGTGCTCAGGGGAGCAGGTGGGGGGGGAGGTCCAATTGCACAAATGGAAATCCTTCACTGACAGGCTGTGTTACTTAATGCTACTTTGGATACAGACCTGCACTTTTCACCCAGCTTTTTAAAAATCCCGGTAAGGGTCCATGGTCAGAAGCAGCTGTCATCAGGAGAAAAACAGCTGAGGATGACCGGATAGCTCAGTTGTTTAGAGTGTGGCGCTGACAATGCCAAGGTTGTAGGCTCAATTCTCATAAGGGACAGCTGTATATTCCTGCATTGCTGGGGGTAGGACTAGATGATCCTCAGGGGTCCCTTCCAACTCTATGCTTTTATGAGATAATCTGTCTAACCGTGGGGGAGAAAAGTGTGAGCAGGGGAGGGTCAAGAGTGGATGCTTTCTTGTAGTGCCTTAAGGTGTTTATTCTTAGACCTATCATTCAAAGCAGCATAAGAAGCTCCCTTAAACTGAGTCAGCCCAATGGTTCATCTAGTTCAGTATTGTGTAATTTTACTGAAAATGGGTTTTTCCCTACCTGGAGATGCCAGGACACGAACCTGAGGACCTTTTGGATGCAAAGCTGATACCATTGAGCTACAGCCCTTCCCCCAGTTTTCCCCCTTTTCTTTTTAAATCCAAGTCAAAGTTAATAGCAAGATGTCTGTTTTATCCTTAGCATAGTTTCACAGATTCAAAAGAATAACACTATGGTGTTTGCTAGAATTGCTCTGTCTTTGCTGTTCAAATTATACCCAGAATAAGAAAAAGAGGTAAATTTTCAGTGGTAAATTTTAAACAGCAGGAGCACATCCTGACAGCCCCCAAGGCCATGTTGAAATGTGAGTCCAAAACTGCAGGCAGCTGTACCCAATCCATTACTACACACAGAGCAGCAGTATGCAGCATAACACTCCAGCTTATTATAATCAGCAGGACCACAATCCTATACATAGTTTCTTGGGGTAAGCTCCGTGCTTACTTCTGATTGCATTGATTCAAACTGCAAAATTCATTCAGCTTTAACAAAAGATCTTCATCCAGCTGAAATGCAACCTTCAATTAGAAATGCAAACAAGGTTTCAAAGAAATGCTTCCATTTGAATGCTGGTATGAAGATAACAGAAATAACTACCCACCCCCTGCTTATTTTTCTCATTGTCTGACTTCCTTTCTGCTAATCTGTCAAACAACAGGAAAAAACGGAAAGCCTGTTTATCACCCCATTTACTTGCCAGAGCAAGGAGAGGCTGTCAAAGTTGCCCTTGCACTCTGGCAGATGATGTCATTTTCACATGGAAGAGCCTTAACTCAGTGGCAGAACATCTGCTTTGCATGTGAAAGGTCCAAGGTCCGATCCCTAGCATCTCCAGGTTGGACTGGGAATCTTCCCTGCCTGAAGCCCGGGAGAGCTGCTGCCAGTTGGTGTAGACAGGACTGAGCTAGATGGATCTATTAGGAATTATTATATAAATAAATGTATTTGGTTTAAAAGAGTTCACTGGATCCCTAGACTGAAACACAGAAGCAAGCACACTCTCCAGTAAGAAAGAGTCCCAGCAATGAAGTAAAGTGTCAGAATGTAGGCTGCTGAACCTTTTAAAGATACCATCCGAAGTTGCTTACAGTGTTTCCCCTTTCTGCCCTCATCTGTAATGAACAGACCACACAGTTTGATAAGTTTAAAATGGATTTTACTTACAAACTTCCAAATGTGAGATTCATGTGTCTTTTCCATACAGCAGCAATAAAAACACAGGTAGAAATCTCTGGTCACAGAATATGGTAATGTGTTTCTAAATTGTGGGTCTAGAAACACAAAAATAGATAACTATTGGAAAGATCAGGCAGGGTCATCGGAAGCCTTCTGCCTCCTCTCCATGGGGAGGAGTCATTCCTCTCTCTCCTGACCCACTTGTCTACTGTCAGTAACAGCTGGATCTTTTCTCTCTCTGAAAAAAACCCCTTATCTATAGACATTTTAATGTTTGATTCGTGTCGGTTTCTGAGTTTGGTCATTTCCCCCCTTCCTCTCCCAATTTTGCTTCTGTCATTTGGGCTCCTTTGAGTGTTTATCTCCTTTATCAGGGTTCTTAGCATTTCCCCTCCATTTCCACCCCTGCCTACACTGGCTGTTTGTGCCTCCCTGCTTGTTTTTTCATCCCCACTGTTACTGGTTGCTGGTTGGGGAGGGGAAAGTGTTTAGATCTGTCCATCTGGGTGCAAGGAAATCCACCACTGGTGACTTGAAGGCATGTTCCACATCTTTGAACAGAGTAAGATCACTGATTTGTGCCCTTGCAAATGAATCATCAATGAATCATCAATGCTGGACCCAACAGCCCCATAGCACCATGTTATCTTGCACACACCCATCCTCGCAGGACTGCAGCTACCAGGCTCCCTCCTTTCCATCTTCATTGTTTGAACTTCACAGCCCTTGGCAATATCATGCCTGCCTGCTTTGTCCAGACTGCACGTTTTATTGAGGTTGAGCAGTGCCATGGCTAACAGCACATACACCTCAGCAGTTTTCCCACACTTTTGCTTAATCTGCAGGACTGCTCATCTTGCCTCATTGGCATCCCTGGACACTTCCTCAGTCTCCCACAATTACAGTGGTACCTCTGGTTACGAACTTAATTCGTTCCGGGGGTCCGTTCTTAACCTGAAACCATTCTTAACCTGAGGTACCACTTTAGCTAATGGGGTCACTTTAGCTAATCGTGCCACTGCCGCCGCACGATTTCTGTTCTCATCCTGAGGTAAAGTTCTTAACCCGAGGTACTACTTCTGGGTTAGTGGAGTATGTAACCCGAAGTGTTTGTAACCCGAGGTACCACTGTACTTGCCTCAAGAAGGAGATGTCTAATGCCCATAGTGGTATGTATGCTACAGAATCAACCTTCTTGGGCTGTGAAATGATGAGTTCCTGTTTTCTGTAGTTGATCCTCAGATGGTTCCTACCCAGAGGGTTAAAGGTCTCCCTCAGTACTGCTCTGCAGCCTCTCATGGCTGGGACTTCTGCCAAAAGATCAAATAAGTGGAAGGAAAAATGTAGTTCCAAGAAGCACAGAAGCAACAGGGACAGATCTGGTGCCAGAACAGTCCATAACGCAAAGTCTTCTGTGGTAGACTTTTCAGTTCACTGTGGTTCAGCCTGGGTCCTCAGCCCAATATCTGGCCACAAGTGCTGAAGTTTTTCCTTCTCTTCCCACCAACCTCCTGCAGTGCTTTCCCCATGAGCTTATTGTAAAGCTTGGCAGGCTGAGTGGATGTTTCCAGTGTGGTGAAGTTGGTCTCTGTTTTCCTTTGTTTCTGTCTTGATGGTTGATATTATGTCCTTTTCCCAGAGTTTGTCAGCTGCAGCAAAGGGTGCTAATCAAGGTTTTGGAGATTGTGTAATTCACTCAACTGTAATGAATACAGTCAAGGCCCACAACAGATGGCACAATATCTCCTTCCTCTTTGTTTTCCAGCCCCTAAATGCCAGGGATTTAGGTGAAGGAGTGAGGCTATGGACTTGTGTGGTGTAGTCAATGCAGAAGGCTCATATGGTATGGTGGATTGTGGATATCTTGGTGTCCAGTGTTTCCCCTCTGTGCTGAGAGACAGGAGGTTCCTCAAGCCTTTGTCAACCTTGAGGTTATCTGTCAGTTTCCCCTACCCTTCAGAAACTTAAGGGGTGAGGTGTTTGGTGAAGAATTCTCATGAGTTCCAGGGTTGTCTCCTCACAGCAGACAAGGATACGAACATCCTGGGCAGGGACATGGGAGTATTCCTCCACCCAAAGAGTTTCCTGCTTTCTTCCTGAAGGTGCTAGACTATCATCAAATAGTTTCTCTGCTGAAAGCTGACTATTTCTCCACAGGACCTGAAGGGTCCAATCCAGGAAGTTCTGCTATTGCAGAGCTCAGTTGTGCATTTCCAGCTGGCCCTTATTTATTTAACACAGCTGAATGGCTCTGGGTTACTTCTTGAGTGTCAAGGCCAAATTGTTCTCTAGGAGGGATTCCTCTAACTGCATATGTAGTAGCACATGTAGGTCTATCTCACATGAGGTTCTACTGCTGAAGTAGAAATTATTAATTATTATTATTATTATTATTATTCACAATCATCATCATATTGTGTTAGGTTTTATACCAATTCCTGCCTTACAGCCTAAACTAGGTGTTCTACTCTTTCACAAGGCTGCATTTGAACCTTTGGCCAGCTCATTCCTGCAGCTGTGTGCTCAGTTATGTGTGTTTCATTCAGACAAGGTATTAACTGGGACTGACCCTTTGTTTATACCCAAGGTAAACTATGTTTCTTCTCTGCTTGCAAACAGTAATTTCACTCTTTCTTATCCCAATCCTTCACATGCTAGCATTTATGGTGCTAGCTGGGAGTCCAGGGTCTGTGTTCCTTTGGAGAAATGAGACACAGTGAACACTGTCATAGCTTTAATAAATATGGTTTAATCACCTATTTACACCTTCACTCTGCGTGGCCATTTCAAGAGGGACTTGTCCCCCATAGCAGTGCAGCCCTGGAGTCCAAGGCATCTCTCCCAGCCAGCCTACCCAAGATGGATCCCAGTATTGCCAATGGTCCTCAATGGCCCTGTATCTTTTCTTAATAGCCCTAGCTTGGCCAGGTCATTTTGCATGGGCTAGCTTAGGAATCTTTCTGCAGCTTGTAGTTCTCCCTTCACATCCCAAATAATCAAAATCCTACCATTTATTAATTTCTAGGGTTTAATCTACAACAATATTCATCCTGCTCACAGGAATTCAGATGGCATACCCCAAATGTTCATGGGGCTCTGCTATTTTATTTCTTAATATAATTTTTGGCATGTAAATGCCTACTTCAAATTTCACGTGTTTTTGCTTAAGTCACCCCGCTTCTAAGTATGCTGTGAGCCATTTATGCTTCCAGTCTGTTAAACTGTGCCCCAGGGCACCTTATGCATGCCTTGCAATGATTCAATTTAATGGGACATACTGATTTTGTTATCTTGTTTAACAACTGCAGAGACCCCATTGGCCTGGTCCTTTGTTATTAGCTCTTAAAGAAAGCTCTGGCCTGTTTAAATGAAATTTGGATATCACGGTTCTTCCTTATACCTGAAAATAGCCACTACACACCAGAATTTCAGAATCACTTGACTAGTTTATCCATGAAATCCCTTTCAAGTGCTGCCTGTTTGCAATTATTAACATCCTCACTACAACAGACATCATTATGTGTCCTCAGCAGCATTTACTTTCCAATACCACCAAGAGACATCCTGTATTAATGGTGGAGAAACTGCAATACATTTTATGGTCTCAATTGTCTTTCTAAATCCCATCCAGAAGAACCACCCAAAATGTTTTAAAAACCCTTGGAACAGTTCAAACATTTACAAAGGAGTATTAATATCTAATTGTTTTTTATGGAAGTTAATGCAGAAAAAAAGCTGTGGGACAATTTTAGGTTGCAAAGACAGAAAGTCATTCCCCCTAAAACTAGAACAAGCTGTTTATTTGTGTTTTAAGTGTTCAGTGTACTCTGTCATTAGTGGGTTTGGCATGAACAGAAGGAAGGAGAAAACAACACTTCTCACGATTAACAAGGGTTTCATATCCTTAAAAGTGATAACAGTATTTCCCTATTTCCCTTGTTAAGTCCAACTGTAACAATTTGACCCAGCAGGTTTCCTAACCCAACTGCAATAACCAAAGACTTTGGCTAGGCTCCCAAGTGTGTTGGGGTATCCTTAGTAAACATGCCGAACATAAGTTCTTAATTAGGAAGGACATGACAGTATTATAACCAGTCCTAATACAAAATGCTAGGGGATGGCCAAGTGGAAAGAGTTGACATTTGACCTCAACATGATTGGTTGCATCAGGGATGGGGAACCTCTGACCCTCCAGATATGGCTGGTATACAGCTCCCATCATTCCTCACTACTGGCCATGCTGGGTGGGGCTGATGAAGTCCAGAAGCATCTGGAGGGCCAAAGGTTCCCTTTGCCTGGCTTATATGAATGAGTAAAATCATTACCAAGCCAGTACACAGTAAAAGTTATTGCATAACATCAGATTTCAATGAAGAGAGCTTTCTTGACCATGAAAGATGTATTAAATTCATAGTGCTATGCCCCCTCCAGCTGCATTTTTTCTACCATTCTCCATTAACTAATGGGAAAATGTATTTGAACATTATCAAAGGGGATGGGAAGTTTTAGTGAAATTCTTATCAGTCGGGTTCTTTTTTATGCAGTTACCTTTTGAAGCAGCTAAGAGGTGTTTAAGAGTAGCCATTCTTTCATTCTGCAAATCATCTTCCCAGTGGAAGCGATCAAAGTGGTGTAGAATAATATAAAACAAGGTAAAATGCAAGAGAAGCAGAATATAAAAACTATAAAACTATCGCTACAATCATAGCGTTCATATTCCAGAAAGTGACTGGATCACACTTTCTCATCGGAATGAGTAGCAACTATAACCGTTTAGAGAAAAGATGTAAGTCTGGTTGCATTTTGAGACATCAGTGGGGTGGCAACCTGCGAAAGCAGCTTCCTACTCCTGCTGATCCTGGCCATTGAAAACCAAGACTGCTACTCATCCTGAGTTCTGTTTCTTAGTCACACTAGCATGTGACAGAATGTTGAGGAATGTTGAGGAAACTAAAAGAAATGGTAGAAAAGTGGAGTGTGGGGTGTTGACAGACTAATGTATGACTCTAATCAATTCTAGAGTCCTTAAAAGATGTATTGAAGTTCACGTTTCCACAGTGATTTTCTTTTCTGAAATAGACTACTCACTAGACCCAGATAAGCTTTAGTTTCAGTATGTGCCTTCCAATTGTGCCCTGACACCCACAGACAGCTCTGCAGTTGTGGTAACCAGCCATTAAACAGCAAATAGTGACTAAAAACCTGGAGATCACTTCTTCTTCTTCTTCTTCTTCTTCTTCTTCTTCTTCTTCGGCGATCACTCGTAGCCAAGTAAGATAGTCTTCCATAAACACGGTTTTAACAATGAGTCCGTAAGTGACTGTGGAGGCCAATTCTGGATCCACATGTCCTTCCACAGTGGGGGCATTGGTTTCTGGGCGGGAGTTGATCATGGTGTGGATTTGCCAAGCGTGCCTTCCTCTTAGCACGTTTCACCCTTGCGTCCTGAGTTTGAGTGTCTTCAAAGCCCATGACACCTTTGGTAAAAGCTGTTCTCCAACTGGAGCGCTCGCAGGCCAGTGTCTGTGTGTTCAGACCCAGAGACCTCCCCCCCCCTAAATAAATACACACTTGACTCAAATTTTAGTTTGGTTTTTGGCAGAATTTAGGCCACAACTTTATTGATTACAGAAGGTGAGTGGTTGCATAGGCTCTGGTTCGACTAGCTGCCTGCACCCTTGCAGGCAGCGCTGACCCAGGGCACCAGCATAGGTTAGCCAAGGGTGAACACCTGGGTAGGCGAAAAGCCAGGAACAGACTATGTTCACCACCCAGATGGCCCCCTGGACTTAGGCATGGGCACAACCCCCTCTTGGGGGTTGACCAAACCAGTTGAGTCCATGGATTCCTTTAACGGAATACCCTTCACATAGGGATGGCGAGACCATTCTCCCATCCCTATCACCTGAACCAGTGCCTATCCACAACCTTACAAGTTGTGACGATTTGCTATGCGGCAGGCGAAACCCAAATGGCAACAGCCAATCAGCCAAGTGGGGAAATTCCTCCTGTGCCCCTGTCCCAATGACACACAACGGCATAGCAAGGTCAATCGCAAAATACCCTAAATATAGGGAGAGGTGGGCAGGTGTTCCGAATGCACGAGTCGAAAGAGGAAGCTCTGGATCACGTGCATGGGTATATATATAGGTCCCTCGATCCATTTGAACTGCGCCCCATTGGCCAGATTGCACCCAACAACGAGAGACCTACCAATTGGGTGTTGTGGCTGTCCAATCTCACCCATCCACAACACAGGAGGTCGGTCTCCAGGTCTCACCGCAACATGTGCCCTCTTTTAGGGAGGACACAATTTCCCATTTGTCAGTGTTTATACTACATTTTTTAGATTTCCTTGAGACAGTCATCCTGACCTTTCTCCTCAAGGAGGACCGGAGCACAACCATTATGGCCAGTAGCCATGAGCCAGTGGGCTTTGTGTTCTAATGTTTACGAGGGGGGAGGACTTTCCCCCATACCATGCATAATTAAATCCATCGTGTCTCCCTTTAGTCACTCCCTCCCCCAAACCACAAACTCTCCAATACTGTGACCGCTTCCACTTTCTATCCCTCTCACTGCCCCACACAATATGTTATGTGGATTCAAGCATTTCCAAAATTTAATAATTACTAAGAATTACATATTCAGTGGATCCAGATGACATGGACCAAAAAAAAAAGAGTCAATGTTGAAAGTCTAGAAAGTGTTTGCAATTGTTTCCTGTCAACTCTGTATTATGACAGAGATCAGGAGAGTGTGATGTTTTCCAAATGTCAAGCTCCCCACAAAGTCCAAATCCTTTGAAATGCTATTAGGAGTATAAATGGCTTCCATTTTACTATGTCATAGTTGCAACGTCCTGCAGTGCCCCCCAGGTCCAGTGCCCAGTGCAGCAGAACTGGTCACATTGCCCTAAATCCATCTCTACCGCAGTCCATCCATTGGGTAAAGGCATGATTCACTGTGCACTGGATTCCATCATTAGCAAGAATTAACAGAGACAAGTAACACTGATAGTGACTGCCTCAGGGCAGTCAAGCGATATTGTCTTTTGTTGTGTTCCCACTACAAAAAAAATAATTAATTAAGGTTCACTAGCTAATTTAAAAAGAAGAAGAAGAAGGAAATCTTTAGAGAGCTAAATATTGGGGGGTAAAGGTAAAGGGACCCCTGACCATTAGGTCCAGTCGTGACCGACTCTGGGGTTGTAGCGCTCATCTCGCTTTATTGGCCGAGGGAGCCGGGGTACAGCTTCTGGGTCATGTCACCACTAAGCCGCTTCTGGCAAACCAGAGCAGCTCACGGAAACGCCATTTACCTTCCCACCAGAGCGGTACCTATTTATCTACTTGCACTTTGACATGCTTTCAAACTGCTAGGTTGGCAGGAGCAGGGACCGAGCAACGGGAGCTCACCCTGTCGCAGGGATTCAAACTGCCGACCTTCTGATCGGCAAGTCCTAGGCTCTGTGGTTTAACCCACAGCACCACCCGCATCCCAATTGGGGGGGGGACCCAAACCAAAACACAAAACCTTCCATTAGGGCAGTAGTGAGGAACTTTCTTCAGCCCAAGGGACACATTCCCACGTGTCAGTGGTGGGTAGAGACAGAGGCAAAAGTCAGCGTATAAATAAATGCAAATTTTAAAGGACTAAAGCAAATAAATGGTAGAAAATATAAAGCAGAGTCCTCTTGGCCAAATAATGCTGCAGGACGATTGCACAACAGGAGTGACACCAATGTCTGCATGTAACACCAGTGCTCAGAGAGCTGCACTAGTTGCCCATCTGCTACCAGCCAATTTCAAGGTGTTGCAATTAGCATACAAAACCCATAATAACTTGAGACCAGTTTACCTACAATATCACTTTACCCCACTTGTGGTCACTTGACTGCCTATTAATATCAAGCAGGTGCCTTCACTATATGTTTTACAGTATTGTACTTTGGTTTTGATTGGGCTTGATTTTGTTTTATCTTTTTGTAAACCACTTTGAGGTTTGTTTGGGTTTTCTTACAATCAAGTGGTGTATACATTTTATGAAATAAAATTAATAAATAAATTTAATTAATTAATTAATAATAGCTAATGGGTGCTTCAGAAGCTGATTGCATGTGCCCCCTGGCCTGAATTTCTCCTTCCTGTCTTGCTTCAGGTCTTTCTTTAATAGCCTAGCAAAAGTTGGAGAAGGTTATTTTAAACATTTTATTATCTCCGAGTATACCCAGTCCAGGTTTGTTTTGTCCCTCAGTCTTTCAATGAGCAATTTTAAACAAATATGCATTTAAATAAATTAATACTTCCAAACAATTGATCCTTACTGAAGGGGCCTCCACGCCGCAGATTTTGTAAGACTCTGTTTGCTAGGCATATTGTCTTCCTGTATCTTTTCTAATTCTGCTGAAAAGCAAAGTCTTACTCACTGAAAAGTCCTATATGCCAGAAAGTCATGTATGACAATCTAAAGGCAGAAAATGGTTCGTTGGCCTAAATCTAAACAGTGAATTTCTTGTGCAAACAGCGAAGTCTGTACATTGATTTACAAGGGACCGGAAATGAATCAGGAAGCCCTGTGAAATTCACTGCAAATTAGAACCAGGAAAGAGACGATAAACTATGCCATATTCCTTGAGTAGATGGAGTTTTGATCTGCCCTGCGACAGAGAAAGAAACTGAGATTATCTTGTGCTGGCATCCCCTCTCCTCTCAGATGAATTAGACTCTAGGGGAGTGTCAGAGAAGCCTGATGGATTCAATGTGCAGGCAGTATTTTGATTCTACTCATTTATTGTACTGGGCTTGATTCCCCCCCCCCAACATGCGCCCTTTCCCTCCTCCCTCCTCCCCCCATCTCCCCCCCTTTTCAATAGGCATTTGTGCCAAAAAAAAAAATCCCCTCTTGCTATGAACCTACAACTTCTTAAAGGGGAAAGCTAATCCAGATAACTAGGGAGAATCTGGAACTTTTTGTTTCCCAAGGTAGAATAAATAGAGGCACATTCTTTTCAGGTAGGAGCTGAAATCACATTTTTTCCCCTCAATAACAAATAAAATTCTGTTTCTCTCATGTACCCTTTACTAACATCTCCATGCCTTTTTTCTGTCCCGCTCGGATTTGTACTGCTTTACTTCTCGAGGTTTCAAATGCACCTCTTTCCTATGGCTTTCTGCTTCTATAGTTGCAAATGTGCTTTGTCAGACTCATCTAAGAATTGCAAACTGGCTGCAATAGGTGGGTGTGAAAATTCAGTGTTATGCTCATGCAGCATACTAGTAAGTCTCCCCCCCCCCCTTTCAGGGTCAAACTTCTTGCAAAGAATGACACTCCCAACACCTTTGAGTAGTCATGTATTTATACTGTTATGGTTGTTGACTGACTTACCACCCTACTGTTCACAGATAGTTTTCAGTTTGAATTTGTGAGAGTTAGAGGGGAGGTGAGTGAGTGGACAATGCTAAAGCCCTATGAAGCTGTGGGGCTGCCTGTCTGTAGGAATCTGCTGACTGTGGAGGGAAGGTCTATTTCTTCTAAGATGCTCTGCTCTGCAAAGACACCCTAAGGCTCTCATCAAAAGTAAATTAAATGCTGCTCTGTAGCACTGTTGCTTGAATTTTCGAAGCGCCTAATTATGCTTTCAAGTACCTTTATTGGCTTAGAGAGGTTTGGCTACTGTTCTATGCTTTTTTCTTGTTGTGATAGCTTTTTAAATGCATACATTTGCTCCTGTTATTTTTGTCTATAGTTCTGTGCATCTGTAACATGCTCCGTTATTACATTTACCGAACAAGAATACACTATAGCTGACTTGGGAGGAACAGATCCTCTTTTTAATCCCAACAATGCTTTTGATATTAATTTAAATGAATACTGTATTTTTTTTCTCTCATTCATGTTTGAATTTGCATGAATTAAGTTATAATGTATTTTCAAATGCTTTGTTTTAGGAGTAACCCAGTGGCTTTCTATATACAATTTTAATACAATAATGTGCATCTTTGTAAGAATTTGATTCTAAAACTTATTTACTTGGAAGAAGCTTTCATTGATTTCAACTGAATTTACTTACAAGTCAGGGTGCATAACATTTCAACTTACAATAAAAAAAGCATGGAGATAAGGCATTAAATTGTTGTACGTGTAGATTTTTTTTTAAACCACATGTTTTTTTAATTTGTTTAAAGATTTTCAGAAATAGCTCATTGAAGTGTGTGGCATAAATGTGCTTTGAAACTGTGATTATTTTCCACAAAGAATGTGCTAGGTTATAGGTTTATCAGCAATGTCTGAACAATGGAAATGTTTACCATATGGAAAATAAAAATATTTCTCCTTGTAGGCATATTTCAATTCATAGCAAGAAAGAATTGTATCTGTTCCTCCCAATAAAATTATTATAGAACTTGCACATATATCATTCAAATGCTGATTATTATGAATGATGATCTCCGAGATATTTAAAATTCTCCTTGTCATAGAAAAGTGCTCAGAACCAATCAGAGAGACAATGAGTCTAGCTAATCCTGAAGATTTTATAGCAACCTGGTATGCTTTTCAAGCTTGCACAGAACAAATAAGGCAATTACCAGTAAATTTCAAACTTTTAGTTCTGTAACTATTACTTATTGAACTTTTAACACATCAGGACTTGATCCTAAATTGACATGGTGTAAAAAAAAAAAAAAAGAATTAAGTACATTTCAAATTAATTTTAAATATTATAACGAATTGCATTTATTTTCATTACAGTATGTTAAATTCTGGTGTTCATTTAATTTATAATTGTATTTTTTATATGTGGAGATTAATAAGAACAAACTTATAAAAACAAATGTGTAATACAACCCTGTGCATTTTTAACCAGCCGTCCCACTGTGTTCAATAGGGCTTGTGGTCAGGAAAGTATGAATAGGATTTCAGGGTTAAAATAGTTTTACATGATGATAAATAACATCAAATGAACACAAGTACTGTGGTCCATAGCTTCTTGTGTAAATGATGCTATTTAAAAGCCATGTTTACAGATTCTGGTGACACTCAAATACAGTTGCTAGAATCAACAGGAAGGCATAAAACTGTTTTAATATTCCCTCTGTGTTGAAGTATGCCACACAAAAGTGAGTACCATGTCCTAAATTGTACAGGAGTGTTTGTGTTTATCTTTCCAAGATCTTAAAACATTTTATATACAAGCTACTGTACATTTCTCATAAAAATGCATTAGAAAGAAACCAAAGCCTTTTCTTTCAAATTAACAAAATGACTGTCCTGTACTTCTGCATTTTCTAATTTTTTTTAAATCCCACATACAAAATAAAATACATAGAGCAATCAAAACATTGTGTGCCTGGCACAGATCAAAATTATTTCAGTATTTTAAAAATAATGATAATTTATGTTAATAAAAAACTTATGCGAAATTTTAGTTCTACCCCCGCCTGCCAGCTATAAGCCCAAAGAATTTCACCAGGTTTACATATGGTAATTTAAGACCCTAGGGTGATCTTCCCTTAATCCGGCCTAAACCATAGATTAGACCCACTGAAATAAATGGATTTAAGTTAGTTATGCTTTAACAAGTCCATTTATTTCAGTTGTACTGATACTGAAAGAGAAGCCAAAGCTTTTGTTGCAATACTATTTCTATTTTTATTTAAGTTAGAATGAATGTGCGATTCTAAGAAAGAATCAAGGAACTAAAATTATTTTGTAGACTGCATACTGTTTTTTGAAAAGGCAAATGGATTCACAGTAATTGATAAACAAGGTTCTCATATAGGTTTTAATGTAATGTTCATCATACTCTTCCATATGTTAATTTTATTTGAGTGGGAAGCTATTTTTTCTTGTTTCCTCTGCATTTTACAAAATAATAATTTTTGTAGAAGAAGAAAATTATGTTCTACTGGAACACAGATGAAATTCTGACATGGTGTTTCATGGAACTATTAGCCATAGCTGTTTTTATATTCTGTTTATATTGCAATGTTATCATTTAGAAAACCTATGCCCAGTGCTTTTTTTCTGAGGGTACGCAGGGGTACACATACCTCTAAACATTTTGTGACTCTAACATGAGAAGAAACTTAAAATTTTAAAAATTTTAGTTTCTTCTCTAGCATGGTGAATCATCAATTCCATTGCTACCCCCAATGGTGGCCTCATTTCCTGTCATGGTGTTCCTGTCAATGGTGATTTTCTTGAGTCAAAATGAGAGTACACCTAAACATTTTTTTAAAGAAAAAATCACTGCTTATGCCCCATGCTTCTAATGTATTTGGAACCCACAGAGTAGCATAGAACTTTTTAAGAATAACTACACTCTCGTTCTTTTTCTTTTTTTAAGGATAGCATTTTTAAAATGCAGCTTTTTATGCAACTCAAGGACCAAATGACACATGTCATAGATGTTCCTGATGATATCTCCAGACTTTTTCTCAAGAGCAGCTATAGGGAAAGGGGGATAAATTTGATCATAGCAGTAGCACTAGGTCAGGGGTCTGCAAACATTTTCATCAGGGGGCCGGTCCAGTGTCCCTCAGACCTTGTGGGGGCCGGACTATATTTTGAAAAATAATAATGAATGAATTCCTATGCCCCACAAATAACCCAGAGATGCTTTTTAAATAAAAACACACATTCGACTCATGTAAAAACACCAGGCTGGCCCCACAAATAACCCAGAGATGCATTTTAAATAAAAGGACACATTCTATTCATGTATGATTCCAGGACCGTCCACGGGCCAGATTTAGAAGGCGACTGGGCCAGATCTGGCCCCCAGGCCTTAGTCTGCCTACCCATGCACTAGATGAAGAGGTAATCTTTCCCCTATACTGTTACCCCAAACAAAACCTGTGCCGTTAGCCTTTGGTAATACAGGGACCCAGATTTAGCTGCCACACAGGTCCTTTGATTTAGATCAGGGAAATAGCATGGGGTAATCAGTTGGTAGGCTCTTTCCCAATGGTACCACTTCCATCAAATTTTGTTCCTGCACCATAGCTTTAAAAACCAAACCAAACAAACACCTGGAGAGTCCATTATAGCTTGGACCTTAGTTGAACAAAGACACAGAGACCTCACCGCTGTCAAAGAGCTGTATCAGCACTCCCGCCAGAAAAAAGTACTTTGTGCCTTTGTGCCACAGTGCGAGAGAGATGGGAAGACTCTGGCATTCTGTACATTTTTCAGACTGGGCTGAAATTTTCGTTGTGGTTGGCTAACTATACACGGAATATATACAGAGCAATAAAGACCGGTGTGCAATTTATTTTAGAGACTTGGTTAGTAACATTTCAAAGTCAAACTATGTATTTTGGGTTTCACATTAACAACTTTCTTGTAGAATTGTTTAATAAGTGGATGTAATTTTACGTAATATTGCCCAGGTCATGCAAACATACAAACTAATGTCATTTTTGAAGCTCCCTATATATGTTCTCAGAACAGATCTGCCTCATCAAGGGAAAAGAAAGTATGATGAAATTGAGAATATTAGTACTGATGTTTTAAAGAGGAGCATACAGCTGTTTCTCCTGTTTTTCAGAAGTGGCAAATTTGATTTATAGAATCAAAGATCTGAGTTATTTGTGCAGAACGTTTCTTTTCTCCTTATATGTTCTGTGTTCCTAGACTTTGTATGTAATGATAACTGTGATGTTAGAGAGAATTTAGCTTTTTGGTAATTGCTAAATAAATATCAGATGGAGAGCAATTTTGTTTTCTCACCTACCAAAATTCTGTAACACAATATACACATAACTGAAGGAGATTTGTGAAAGCTTTAAACCACCACCACCACCCCCAAAAAACCACAAGCCCCATTTAAGTATACAAGTGCATGGGGTCTGTGATCATAAATAATTGTTTCTAGTTCAGAATCTTGACGTTTACAGCTTTCCCCAGTGAGGATCCATTTCACTTTTTGCTAGAAAAGCTCAGAACTGTATCTATAAATCTCTTGTGTTCTTTTGAAACTGTATCCATTAACATTTTCACATTCACTGGAAGGCAAGAAAAGCCCTGCTGGGTTAAATCAAAGGCCTATCCGGTCCAACATTCTGTTCCCTCAAAAGCCAACCAGATGCCCAAAGGAAGCCCACAAGGAAGATATGAGTGTAATGGATGTAGGTCCCTCCTGAACTGGGTCATGGGATTGGTATACTGGTATTGTATTAAGTGGATCCAGTCCTACTGTTGTAAGCCAAAAATGGCTTATCTCCTGAGTTTATGCCAATAAAAACTCAGAAACGTGAGGAGTTAGGAGTCCAACGTTTATTGCAAAAGCAATAGGTTACAGCAGGATTGTTCCGCAAAACTGCAACCACGCCCAGTGGTTCAGGCAGTGGTATTTATAAAGTTTCAAACAAAGCATTTCAATTTTCACCAATCATGTACATCATGACCTCATTTAAACATGTGCAATAAGCACTGGCAATTTTGCTGATTCAGTGTGGTTTCTTACTGGATCTGTTACATTGTGTTAGTATGCATGTTGGGAACCTGTGTTACATGTAGCCATTTGCACCATGTAGCAACTTATGTTCTAAAGGTAAAGGGACCCCTGACCGTTAGGTCCAGTCGTGACCGACTCTGGGGTTGTGGCACTCATCTTGCTTTATTGGCCGAGGGAGCCGGCGTACAGCTTCCGGGTCATGTGGCCAGCATGACTAATCCGCTTCTGGCGAACCAGAGCAGCGCACAGAAACGCTGTTTACCTTCCCGCCGGAGCGGTACCTATTGATCTACTTGCACTTTGACGTGCTTTCAAACTGCTAGGTTGGCAGGAGCAGGGACCGAGCAACAGGAGCTCACCCCGTCACGGGGATTCTAACTGCCGACCTTCTGATCAGCAAGTCCTAGCCTCTGTGGTTTAACCCACAGCGCCACCCACGTCCCACTTATGTTCTAGCTTTGAGCTATATCTTTGTGATTCACGTTTTTGCTGTATTTCTGCCCCAGTTGGGGGGGAGGCAACTTGCAAAATCATCCACTACCTATGGGGCCGAGTCTGGACAATAACCAACACTAACCACAAACTGCAGCCAAGGTTTGTTAATGCATGTCGTGGGAACAAGACCATTATATACTTTCATTTCTAAAAAGGCTTTTTACTTCAACAAAGGCTCAACTTAACAGTCATTGGGTAAGAGAAGTGGTCTTTTTATGGATCCGTAACTAGTTAAAGAACAGGAAGTGGATGATGGTAATAATTATACCATCTTTGCAGTGGAGGATACAGCAGGGTCCCAGAAACATCCGTATTGGGACTGGTGCTATTGATGTATTCAAAAGTGATCTATAGTAACAGATGTGCTGTGAGGTGGCTAAGTTTCCAAATTATGCTTCCAAATTATTCACGGTAAAGAAAAAGAACCTCTTCAAACCGGAAAACAAAAATAAACAAAACAAAGCAGGGGGAAAAAATGGTAAATCAGATTCAATGTTAATGAAACAGATGAGGGTAAAAATTCCTCACTTCACATTGACACTGATGTTGCTTAATTCGGCAGTGACTAAACAGGAAAGAGAATAGCTTGGTGGGAAGAACAGCTCTGTGTGTGGCAGGACAGCATTGAAAAGGGAAATTTCCATTTGGGGGATTATTAGGAAATAGAGCAAAAATAAAATAGTATTGTGATCCCTTTATGGTCTATGGTTCAGCTGCATTTGGAATAATGTGAATACAGTTCTGGTTGCTCCATCTATAAAAAGGAAAAGTTGGAATAGGTGCAGAAAAGAACAGTCAAAATGATTAAGTGGTCAGAACAATTTCCATACAAGGAAAGGCTAAGTCAGGCTTTGCCAACCTGGTGCCCTCCAGATGTTGTTGAAATACACCTCCCATCATTCCCAGCCAGCACCAAGTTGGTGAATATTGAACTAAAGTTTGGAGGCTTTTTAGTGTAGAAGACAAACAACTAAAGAGGGGCATTACAAAATGTGGATAAAAAGTTTGGCCTGCTTTTTCAGGGCTCTCAGTTGTGTAACAACAGCCCCTATACTAGCCTAAAAATGGATGTGCACAGGGTGGGGCCTGCCACTGCCATCCTACTGCCCAGTGCTTTGTTTCTAGGGGGGGAAAGGTGCCAGTACTCTGGGCAGTTGCCTTGGACACAAAAATTCCTTGGGGCCAGGAAAAACAATTACATGTAAAACAATTGCATGTTTTACTGGAACATCATTAAGATCTTGGTACAGTGGTGCCTCGCAAGACGAAATTAATTCATTCCGTGAGTTTTGTTGTCTTGCGATTTTTTTCGTCTTGCAAAGCACGGTGTCGGGAAAGTTTTGGAAAAGCTTCAAAAATCACCAAAGTCTTTAAAAACCTCAAAAAAGGCTACCACACCGCGTTCTATGAGTTGCTCCTCGAAGTCAAGTCGCAACTGTATTAACGGTGTTAAGAAAAAGGAAACAAACTTGCAAGACGTTTCCGTCTTGCGAAGCAAGCCCATAGGGAAAATCGTCTTGCGAAGCAGCTCAAAAAACAAAAAACCCTTTCGTCTAGCGAGTTTTTTGTCTTGCGAGGCATTCGTCTTGCGAGGTACCACTGTATATCATTACTGCATAATCAATTGACTTGCTACAACACTATACCTTTTCCTGTACTCTCAGTACCTGACTGTGTACCACAGGGTCAAACTGTCCAACATTCTGCTGGGGCACAGGCTTGCGCCTCCTTCCCCAAGCCCAGCTTAAAAGAAGAAGGTGCAATGCTTTGACAGGATCAAAGAGCCCTCCCGCCTTCTTCCCCACACCCCAAAAAGGTGGTGGTACTCTGTACTGTCACATACTGCCAGAAAAAAGCACTGCTGCTGCCTCTTATGTGTTCAGTTTACAATGCTTGAATATGTAAAAGGGCCACAAACAAATACATTGGTGAAGAGGCGGCACGTGGACAGCTACAGAAGCCAATGCTTCTAGAAGTCATCTTCTGTTCTAGATGTCACAGTGTGATGCCCGAAATTTAAAGCACCAGCTGGTAAGCCCAGTTTGTTCAAAGGCTTTCTAGAAGGAGTAGAGATCTGGGACTCAGCTACATTAGTCAAAAAACAGCGTTTTAAATGCGTTTTAGATTTTTTTCATTTTTAAAGACTCTCCCTCCCCACGTTTCCAATAGAAAATCTGATTGGGGGGTATGTGAAAAAAAATTCTCTTTTATAATACAAAATGTTTTTTTAAATCACAATTTTCTATCTAAGATGGTCTACAACATTCAAGAATGATAATTCTGACATATAAAACAGCCATAATCAAGGTATGTCCCTGCACTTAGTGAGGGATGGCATCTTAATGAGGCCCATACAGGACATTTGTTGCTTATGTATTGCATCTCAATTTCCCCAAAAACCTCCTTTTTACCAGGGAGGGGAGAGGAAAAAATGTTTATTCCCTACAGCCTCAAAATGTCCAGAAATCTGACATCTCTAAGATGGAGGTGCTTTTGGTTAATGGCACTGAAACCTTCAAACCATGTGGCAGCTCCTACTTCACTAAGAAGCTCTGGTCCTGATTTCTGTCTGTGACAGAGTGATAAAACTAAAAAGGAATTATGTCAGTTTTGGAAGGAGTGAAGTGTGAAGTTCCAGGGCTGCTAAATCCCATCAACTAATGGCTGCAGCATATGTCTTTATTGCAGTTTGTTGACTGACATTCATGCATTAGGCATGGATGCCTGCAAGGGAAAGTCTACAAATGTAGACCTGTATTGTTGTGCATTGTAGATCAGGAGGATCCCAGGGCCCAAACATGAGACCAAGGGGTGGCCCCCCAGTGATGTAATTAAGCATGGCACACCAAGCATTAACCACAGTTGCCGAGAGCATGTCATTCAAGTAAAAAACCAAAGTCTAACAAATGAGCAAATATGTCACTGGTTGTAAATTAAGATAGAAACCATAGCTAAAGCCATTGCTCCTGTGCTTGCTGTGAACTGCTCTTGTGAACAGCCAGTGTAAATGACACAACTGCCAGTCAGTACGGTATGCATTTAATTTCCTTCTAATCTCACGATCTACAGCTGCCCTGTCCCCCAAGACAGCACTTTCCAAACATCTGCTTTATACACAGGCACAATATACCTCTGTGTTTCAGACATGTGGGAGTGGGGAACTACTAGGTTATCATTAGCACATGCCCATTTTATGAATTAATGTAGCTGTGAATCAATATAGCTTCTGTCGATCAATATATCAATTCAGATTTTAGCTTGGAAAGCAAAATCTGCCATTTTTCTTAAACACCTCCCCTTCCACACTCCATTCTTTCCAATATCCAAATGGATTTCTTGTGCACACTCCTAGGGTTCCCAAGTGGATTATTGGGAGGGGCTGCCCTTGAGGTGGAAAGAGGGGAGGGAACACACTGGAATGGGGCAAACACACTAGAATGAGATTGGGATCTTGGCAGCTTTTTCTGTTCCTCTGTCTCCAAGGCAGCCCCCACCCCACCTACTTCTCCCTGAAATGATCTATCAAGTCTCTACTCCACTTCGAATGAAAATAAATAATAAATACCTCCTCCTCCACTCCAGCTTTTCAGCACTAGTCTCCCTCAGTCGGTATTCGGCCTCACCTCCTCAAACTTGCTCAGGAAGAACAAAGGGCCATCCATGAGTTGCTGTGGGTGGCAGAAGCAGCAGGACTTGGTTCCTGCTCCTGCTCCTGCTCCTGCTCCTGCCGTGCTCTGCTCACTTTGCAGCCCCACACCTTGTGCCAGGGGTGCATGCGTACTCATAACCTGGACCCTTGAGCACAGCCCAGTCCTTTGTCGTCCTCTGTGCTCCTTCCCACCACTGAGGCCTGGAGACAGAGGTTAATTGGGACAGTAGAGAAGGGCAGACACACACGCCCCAGAGGATCTACGCAATCATTTGTAGAGATGGAGGTTAATTGGGACGGGGAGGGGAGGAAAGGGCAGACCCCTTCCCCTGAAAGTATATGCAATATTTTTCAGCCAGTTCCTGCTGGCCTGAAGCTTCCAAGCTGTATGTAGTCTTCTTGATTAATTGTTGTTGTTGTTGTTGCCACTTTCGTCCACCTGGAGATTCAAGCCCTTCACCTGCCACCTGGGGTGTGGCGTTAGGCAAACCTGGAGACACCAGGTCAGCCTGCCTGTCTGGTAATTCTAGTGCATTGATTTCCATTAGGAATAGGGCCTTTATGGTAGTGGCACTCCATTAAGGCATTAGCTTTCCATGTATTTTCCAAACTCCTACAATCAGGTTCACAGAATGCACATACAGCCTATATCCATACAGGTCTATGCAAGTAGGCCAGCAGTTAACCTATTACATACAAACCAAGGATTTGTGTTTTGTTTTGTTTTGTTTTGTTTTGTTTTGTTTTGTTTTGTTTTGTTTTGTTTTGTTTTGTTTTGTTTTGTTTTGTTTTACTGCAGCTATAACGTTTGCCTGAACTACTTTATATCAATACTGCACATATTAAAACCTAAAAATAACCATCCATTAATAATTCCTGAAAACTATTATGTGGTTCAATTGTTGGTGACTGTTAGCAGTTTTTGATCCCTTTAATTCTTTCAGTCATATTTATTCCATAAACATTTTGCACTTTTCCTATGAAATTATGCCATCCAGATACACAATATTTTTATTGCACTTACAATTGGATTTTCTTTGAGATATTTCTCTGTGATTTTGTATGTGTTTGCATACTTTCAATAACTGGAATATGTAGGGAAGGGGTTGATGTGGGGACCCAACTTGGACTTAAACAATTCTAAGCCTTTTGATGATTTTCCACATTGCATCTCCCATGAAACTGAGCAATGTGTAATTATAGTAACACAACATGTGTTAATATTTTGTGAGCATGATCTGTTTTGGTTCTCCAATTTTGAACTCTCACTCTCATAGCATATATGTAACAGAATAAAAGATGCCTGAATTAAATATATGGAGGGAAACATCTCAAGCAATTCTTCACTTCTGGAAAAGGTTAACATATTCAACCCTTTAAATTGCTAAAAACTATTCCATTAACTAATTTTGGCTGCTGCCCAAACTTGCAGAATTGGTGTATTCTTCCTTGTAGAAACCAGATATTTTGTTCAGTTTAGCCTGATGCTGCAAGCCTATACTTACTTAGAACTGAGTCAGCTCCTTTGACTCCAATGGGACATACAGAACAAGCCCATTGTGTCTATTCAGCAGTGAATCGGATTGAGTTCAATGGGATTTACTTCCTGGTATTTAAAGGATTGCAACATGCACCAATAAACCTGTTTGTCACTCATTCCCTCTTCTAGGAGCTATGGGATCTGCAGTTTGGATGAAAGGGATCTCAGGATTTCTGAGAATTCCTCACCAAACCACAATTCCTAGAATTTTTTAGGGGGGAGCCATGTCAGTTACAGAATTTAATCCAAATTTGCAACATCGACTGGAGATGTTTCTGCAGCGCAAATGTAGTGGCAGAGTGGTAGTATAGGCAACTGGTTCTGAGCCTGTGCAATTAGCAATGAGAAATTACCATCCCAGGACTCTTTTTAAAATGAATGCATTCATGAAACATGCCTTTTTTCAAATGTAAGTATAACTTGTGAGAATACATCTGGGGTTTCCTTTTAAAGAAAAGATGTTCTTCTGCTGACTGACTTATACTGAATCAGACCATTGGTCCATCCAGTTTTGTATTGGCAGGTTTTAGGCAACAATTCCAAGGTCTTAGGCAGGGAGATATCAGGGACCTTCTGAATGCAAAACAGATGCTCTACTCCCAGGCAAGAATGTGTAGGATTGATCGTTTTATCTGGATGGAGTTTCCTGTGGCGGCATGTTCTTGTTTACAATAATGAAGTCATTGTGCAGCTTCCTGACCATTGAGTCTTCTAAGCCTTTGTGACAGAAAGGATTTTTTTTTGATGGAGGAGCATTCTGTCATATAAGCCTCACCTTGTGGGACTTCTCACCACCTCACAGAACTAAGCCTTTGTGACAAGCCAGTAATCAAACCCAAGATCACAGCTTGTCTAACAGACAACTATTTTAGGCAGTCATGGCCTCACAATTAACCTTGCTCTTTATGGACCCTCTCTGCACTCCAGGCTAAGCATTTAAGACCCACACAGCTGTGCCTCACGTGAAGTATGGCTCTCGGTATATCACTGAAATGGTGCTTCTTCAATAAGGGAGTTTATTTAAAACAGAAAGATCTTGGAAGGCTTTGCAGAGCAGTGCAAATGACCAATTCATACCACTGAGCTACACTGCTGTGAGTGTAGATTGAAGCAATTAGTATGGAATTTAGCATGTTGGTCATGTGATCACTCCAGCACATCTTGAAAGTAAAATTCAGCACATGAAAGCAATCCAGCCCAACACCTGCCTCAGCACATAGTACAGCAATAACATTAAAATTGTGTGTTTTAAAAATAAATAAATAAATTTCCCTGCAGCACCTTTGTGTCTTCAATATGTAGACATCTTGCAGGAGAAGCTTTCCCTAACACAAAGGTGGGGAACCTGTGACCCTCCCAACGTTGCTGGACTACAACTCCCATCATCCCTGACCCTTGACCATGCTGGCTGGGTCAGATGGGTGCTGGAGTTCAAAAACATTAGAAAGGTCACATGTTTCCCAGCCCTAACATGAGGCAGCATTGAGAACAGCTTCATTGACTGACTTTTCCTGTTTCATGTAGCGGTTAAAGTACAAAAGCACACATACCTTGTGACAGCTACATGGCAGACATTTCTGAAATTAAAGTGGTATTTCCCCCCCATCATCAAATCTATTTGATGGAGAAGCACTTTACATGTTTGCCTGTCATACATCTGTGAAAGGTGTGAGGTGGCATGCATGATGCACATTGTCAACGCTTAACAATTTCACTCTCTGAATAGGATTGAAAGATTTCCTCTGCCTTCAACGACTTCACATCACACAGGTGCTTGCGGGAGCTGCCTGGACAGAGGCCACAGACCTTTCCACACTTACCTTTTATAGTGGTGTTGTTGCTGTTTGATCTGATGTTTTAAAGAGTGAATTTGGGGCTGAGTGTCTGCACCTTTGGTCACACGTTGCGACTGCTTTTCTCTCTTCCACACTACTGGCAACCCTGCACAGATTGGGACCTCAGTACCTAACAGAATACTTCCTCCTATATTCACCTAGGCATACCTTTAGGTCATCAACAGGCACCCTTTTCAGTGTGCACCCTCCTATTATTATTATTATTATTATTATTATTATTATTATTAGCTTGTTACTTAAGGTCTCCAAGCAACTTGCATTAAAAATATAAGTACATTAAACTATTGGAGGGGGGAGAAGAAGAAACATGCAAAACATTAACATTTTTATAACTACTGTTTGGAGGATGGCAGGGCTTTTTTTGTTGTAGCCCCCTAGCTGTGACATGTTCTTCCTAGCAACTCATGCCTGGTGCCCACATTGTAATCTTTTTCAGATGAGGACTTTTCTTTTCTCTCAGTTCTGATTTTAAGACCCCGCAGCATGGTTGGCAGTTTGGTTCTATGCTGCTGTATGTACTTCTTTGGGGGCTGATTTTGTATTTGGTTTTTCAGGCTGCTTGTCTTTAACCTTATTGTGGTTTTGGTGTAGTGTGCAGTGTATTATAGTCTGGTTTTATTGCAGCATGTTTTTATATTTTATTCTTTTTATTCTTTATTATGCCTGGATAATTTATTTTATGGGGTGCCTCATAAATATAATAATTAGATAAATGTACCTCTTCTGTGTTTATTTTATGCTGCAAGTCCACCTGGAAGTGCTTTGCCATAAGTGGCAGGATATAAATAGAATAATAATAATAGTAACAGTAATAGTAATAGATCTTGCCAAAACTGCAAGACACTGGGGTCAATTTCTAACATACACGGTGCATACACCAGGAAGGAAGGAAGCTGTCAGCAAATATCAATAAAGATACTGGCTCAGATCCTAAGATGTTAACTTAAGGCAAAACATGGAAGGAACGTCTCCCATACCTCACTTCCCTCTGCCTCCATCTGAGTAAAAGCCATACCTCAGTGGTGGAGCATCTGTTTTGCATGCAGAAGGTTAGAGGTTCAATTTCCATCACTTCAAGGTAGGGCTGGGAATGCTCCATCTGAAACCCAGGAGAGCTAATTTCAATCAATGCAGGCAATATGGAGCTAGAGGGATCAATGGCCTCAATATAAGGTAGCACCCTATGTCCTAATTAGGGTTGCCATAATTTGAAAAGCAAAAAAGAGGACACATCTGCCGACTTCTACTTTTAACTATGGATCGCTATGACAACTCTACCCAGGAAAAAGAGGACACATGGCAACACTACATGGTACTCATGAGATGGTTTGTAGGAGGTGCAGGTGACTGCTGAGGTGGAAGAGATGAGAAACTTGAAGGAAGAGAGGGAATATTGTTGCATCAGGCAAGCAGAAATCCTTGCATTGATGGAGTAATCTGCTTAGCAATATATATACACACACACACACACACACACACACACATATATTTGAGTTAAATATTTCCTCCCTTAATATTTAACTCATATTTTTGTTTGTGTGTTTTGAAATGGTTTTGAAATGGTTATAAGTGATAGAATATATTTTAAATGTTTACATATATTCTAAAAGGAGAAATATATATGCCCTGATGCTTATAAAATTATTAGTCTTTTTGTTCTTAATTTGCACCTGGAACCAATTCTCTGAGCACTGCTGTTTCGTAGTTTCAGTTCTGCACGAAGACCTGTAAATACTTCCAAATGTTTGCTCTTTTCCTGAGTGTTTGTGTCCCGTCCCATCCCGCCCCGCCCCCACCCACACAATTGTTCTACTATAAATAATGAATGAAAATGGCCAAATTATCTCCAGTGAGTGAATACGCGAATGACAACGATTAGACTTAAAGCCCCACTTTAGGACTTTAAGTAGATATAGTTTCTTTTTAAAGGTTCAGGTTAAATAAACATAGCAGCGTATCTTTTTCTTTATTATATGAAGAAAGGTCAAACTGCCAAAGGATGTTAACAAATGCTTCTTTGCTTGGACTGAATGCTCCAGTTAATCACAGCAACAATGTCAAAAATAATAATAATCCATTGATCACAGATTTATAAGAAATGAAGTCGTGAGCTGCTTAAAGAAAAGTCTTTGTGGAAGATGAAACTCAGGAAAACCCTTTCTAGATCAGACCAAAGGTCTATCTAGCCCAGGAATCTGTTCTTAGAGTGGCCAACTATTGCTAACATTGCTCGGTGGTTGTTGTTGTTAAAAGCACCCACATTTTGGGGTTCATGCTACATATTTCAGTTGATATCCCAACCAAATATTCCAAGCACCCATCACAAAAACAGTCCCTGCCCTTCCCTCTTCAACCCCCTTCTGGATCTAGGAGACAGCGGGGTGGGGGATAGTGAGGAATCTAATGGCCTGTTCCTTGCCTGATCAATCTCTTCCAGTATGGTGTAGTGGTTAAGAGCGGTGGACTTGTAATCTGGGGGACCGGGTTCGCTTCCCCGCTCCTCCACATGCAGCTGCTGGGTGACCTTGGGCTAGTCACACTTCTCCGAAGTCTCTCAGCCTCACTCACCTCACAGAATGTTTGTTGTGGGGGAGAGAGGGAAAGGATATTGTTAGCCGCTTTGAGACTCCTTAAGGGGAGTGAAAGGCAGGATATCAAGTCCAAACTCCTCCTCCTCCTCTTCTTCTTCTTCTTCGGGGGTAGTGAATGCTTCCCTCTGTGAGGGAGCCTTCCCAGGCCCACTGAAAGAGGCGGTCATTAAACCGCTTCTTAAAAAAACATATTTAGACCCGGCCAATATGGCCAACTATCGCCCAGTCTCAAATCTTCCATTCTTGGACAAGGTGATTGAGCGAGTGGTTGCTGAACAACTCTAAGCCCGCCTGGAGTGTGCGGACCATTTGGATCCCTCCCAGTCAGGTTTCAGGCCTCACCATGGAACTGAAACTGCCTTGGTCGCACTGGTCAATGATCTCCGGCGGGCTAGGGACAAAGGTGAGAGCTGTTTCCTAGTTCTGCTGGATCTCTCAGCGGCTTTTGATACCATCGACCATAACAGCCTTCTGGACCGTCTTGAGGGGCTGGGAGCTGGGGGCACTGTTATACAGTGGTTTTGCTCCTTTCTCCTGGGCCGTGTCCAGAAAGTGGGGGGGGATGAGTGTTCAGACCCCTGGGCTCTTATTTATAGGGTGCCTCAGGGTTCCATCCTCTCCCCCATCTACATGAAGCCACTGGGAGAGATCATCAGGGGGTTTGGGTTGGGTGCTCATCAATATGCGGATGATACCCAGCTCTACCTCTCTTTTAAATCAGAACCAGTGAAGGCGGTGAAGGTCCTGTGTGTCTGGAGGCGGTTGGAGGATGGATGGCAGCTAATGGATTGAGGTTGAATCCTGACAAGACAGAAGTACTGTTCTTGGGGGACAGGGGGCAGGCTAGTGTGGAGGACTCCCTGATCCTGAATGGGATAACTGTGCTCCTGAAGGACCAGGTGCGCAGCCTGGGAGTCATTTTGGACTCACAGCTGTCCTTGGAGGCACAGGTTAATTCTGTGTCCAGGGCAGCTGTTTACCAGCTCCATCTGGTATGCAGGCTGAGACCTTACCTGACCACAGACTGTCTTGCCAGAGTGGTGCATGCTCTAGTTATCTCCTGCTTGGACTACTGCAATGCGCTCTATGTTGGGCTACCTTTGAAGGTGACTCGGAAACTGCAATTAATCCAGAATGCGGCAGCTAGACTGGTGACGGGGAGTGGCCACCAAGACCATATAACACTGGTTCTGAAAGATCTTCTTTGGCTCCAAGTACATTTCCGAGCACAATTCAAAGTCTTGGTGCTGACCTTTAAAGCCCCAAACGGCCTCAGTCCTGTATACCTGAAAGAACGTCTCCACCCCCATCATCCAGCCCGGTCACTGAGGTCCAGCGCCGAGGGCCTGCTGGCGGTTTCCTCGCTGCGAGGATTGAGGTTGCAGGGAAACAGGCAGAGGGCCTTCTCGGTAGTGGCACCTGCCCTGTGGAATGCCCTCCCAGCAGATGTCAAGGCACTAAATAACTATTTTACTTTTAGAAGACAACTGAAGGCGGCCCTGTTTAGGGAAGTTTTTAATGTCTGATGTTGTATTGTTTTTAATATTCAGTTGGAAGCCACCCAGAGTGGTTGGGCAAACCCAGCCAGATGGGCGGTGTATAAATAAATAAATAAATTATCATCATCATCATCATCATCATCGTGTTATTCTTCTCAGCCAGCAGAGATCCATTGGTTCCCAAGGCACCCTTGCTGTCATCATGTAATGGCACTGGGCCCAATTTGGGCCTGATCACTTTGCCAATTCCAAGCTACAATAGGAATTTGCTTCTCTACCCACCACCACCTTCGTTATACCCCACCTGTTTGTTAGTAGCCAGGGTTAGGATTACACCATTATTCCCCGGGATCGACCCAAGAATACAAGTGCTGATACCAGCACTGCCTTTATCTGGAAGAGGAAGAGTGTATAAACTGAAGATTTTCTAAAATTAGTTTTCAGCTTCTTGGGTTCTCCATGCAAAATAGAAGTTCTGGTGAGAGTGGGGCCTTCTTCACTCCCCCTCCCACTGACACTTCCTGCCATATGTCTGATCTTTTGATCCCCTAGAGATGGTCCCTCTGTTTGCAGCCTAGGCCAGGGCCTGTCATGATCTGCCTCTTGCCCATGTATGCCTTGTTGGATAGGCCTATGAATGACGACTCAGCAAAGAGAATTCCTTTGGTGAAGTTTACAAAGGCCTCCTGCAGTTTTCTCACTTCCTAATGAGGATTATTAAATCTTCTGAGTGAACACAGGTAATTTTATGTGATGTTCCTTTTCAAAATCTCTCTCACCAGCAAACCTCCATAAATCCACTTGTCGATTCCTCACAATACAAGATATAAATTCTTAATGACTTGCCAGTTTCAGGGGAAGTGTTCGAATGAAATAAAACACAGAAAGAAAGAAAGAAAGAAAGAAAGAAAGAAAGAAAATTAGTTCACCCCCATGAAATGCACCCAGAAGATGAACAGATGTGTTGAGAAATCTACTAGAGAACCAGATTTCCTGAAATTAGGGAAGGGCCAGAAACCCTCACAAACCAAAGATGTGAACTCTAACTTGCCAGGCAAATGGAAGAAATCTGTGAAGGATTTATTAGGCGGCAAAGGAAAGGTTCCTGAAGATAATATTGCAGTGTTTGTGGGCTGCTGGCCAGCTTCAGTAAACGAAATCCCTCTCACATGTTTATAGGAAATGAGAGATAGGGCATTTTGGGCTGAGGGCAGCTGATGCTTTGGTTCCAGAGAAATATTTCCATACATTTTAGAGGCCAGTCATACGGTCCTGCTGTCAGCTCTCACACATATGACTTTAAACTAGAAAGGTAGTTTATGCTGCAAAAGGTACAGATGGGACAGACATTTGATTCAATTCACATTAAAAATTGAAGCTACCTAACCTGCGCTTTCTGAAACAATATGTAGCCTTCCTCTGAAACGTGCACTTCCTTTAATTTTGCAATGCACTTCTCCAGCCAGGCAATGTGTACAAAAAGGCATATATTAGGGTAAAGTGCGCATAGAAATGCATGTATGAAAATAACAATGAAAAACGCATTACATGAGGTGAAACTGCTTTGCAAAAATGTAGACCATTTTGTGAAAGGGTATCAAACCAGTTGCTTTGGGGGGATGTGTCCTCCAAACTGGGACAATCGGACCCATGCTCTCTCAAGCAGCCCAGCTGCAAGCAGTTCATGACATGGAAACACTTTCAAATCTTACTATAATGTGCTGACGGTTTCGTTGCTTCTGTGGAAATAGTTTTTTACATGGACATGAACTGGAAAATTTTGATGTGTTGGAAGTAAGATATCAATGAAGAGATCTTCTCTGCCAGCAGTTGCTGCCATGGCATTGCTCTGATATTCTAATACTATTCTAATGCATGGATTCAAAACTCTTTCTGAAAGCTCCACTCCACACTTATTAAACACAAGTGGCAAGATATCCCCACATGCTCACCATCCAGCAGCAGGCAACTTCTTCACCCTGTGCTAGGGCTTGTGTAAAATTAAAAAAGGTTGGGGAGGGAAGGAAGGACCAGTGAGGTATTTCCAGCAAACTCAGCCTGCTGTTGCCCGCCAGTCAGGTGGAAATGGAGGAAATTTTCTGAAGGAGTCGCTCAATTTGTAGGGGAAGTAAGAGGCAAAAACTGAGAGAGGTATGTAGGTGATTTGTTCAAGAGAGGGAGAGTTGTATTTGTGGTGTGTGTGATGAATGGTAGCGGGGAGGATTTATTAATATATGAGTACCAGCACCTCATTTTTACATGCGTACATAAATGTATAGACTGTACATACACAAAGCTCTCCCATACCACCAATAACCCAACCTTTCCAAGGTTTCCAACTGCCCAGAGAGAATTCTGGTGGGTGTTTCCAGCCTAGAACACATGGTAAAGGTGTTAGGGGCCAGTCGTGACCGATTCTGGGGTTGCGGCGCTCATCTCGCTTTATTGGCCGAGGGAGTACAGCTTCCAGGTCATGTCGCCAGCATGACTAAGCCGCTTCTGGCAAACCAGAGCAGAGCATGGAAATGCTGTTTACCTTCCCACCAGAGCAGTACCTATTTATCTACTTGCACTTTGATGTGCTTTCGAACTGCTAGGTTGGCAGGAGCAGGGACCGAGCAACGAGAGCTCACCCCGTCGCGGGGATTCGAACCGCCGACCTTCTGATCGGCAAGTCCTAGGCTCTGTGGTTTAACCTACAGCGCTACCCGCGTCCCACACATGACACCATTGTTAAAACAGTTCTTACATTCACTCACTCCACTGTTGTTCCACCCTGGAACTCAATACTCATAATTCCCTTACTGACCATCTTTTCCCACTCTTTCAGGTTTTGCATTATCCCAACACAGTGCTTCATATGCAAAAACCTACCTTCCACTAACCTTTCTATTAGTAGAGTACTACAGTGGTTGAGAAACTGCACTGTTAACCAGGATGTCCCTGATCCATGTGTCCCTTTTGCAATGAAATTACCAGGCTTCTTTAGACAAGACACACTGCATCAGCTTCCCCACTCGCCTACACCACAACGTTGATAATTATACCGAACAATGCTATATGCATGTTTGCTGAGAAGTAAGTCCCTCTGTGGTCAACAGGCCTTACTCCCATATGCTTGTAAGATTACAGCATACTCACCGACATGATAGGTTTGGTGTAAAGAGTTGGAATAAGGTAGTGATTGTGGAGCTAGGGCTGATGGGAACTGCACTCCAAAACATCTGGAAAGCACCAGGTAGAGGAAAGATGCTTTAGACTGTGTTCAAAGTGGTCAATAATAATAAGCAAGGTAAGAAGTATTATAGCAGAAATTAGTACATCAACACGCCTTAAAAAATTAGATCGTGTGAATTCTTGAAGGTGAAAGCTTTTGTGTACTGCCCGAAAATATAAGAACCAACGAACAAAGTTGCAACAGAGACTTCTTCCCACTTTCACAGAATAAGTCACCCCAGCCAATACATTCCGTTCAGAGAAATGTTATTTCGTTTTGTATTAAGTTATTTTAGAGTCAGCAGATTCAGTTAGATCTATCCCCTTGCCATTGGATGGCTTTTTATTCTCTCTCTCTCTTTCTCCCCCTTTCCTTTTTTTCTTTTCAAGAGCAATGCCAAATTGCCAATAAGGAAAATTGAGGATATTTTTTGAATAAAAATATATATTTATTTTGCAGTAAATACTTGAGGGAAATGTGAAGAGCTGTAAGCTAGATGGCAGTATAAGATTACATTTAGCCTGTAGTTATTTACTGACAGCTGAAGCCAGTTCATGAGTAAGTTGAGTTTCATAGAATCAGAGTTGGAAAGGATCCTAAGGGTCATCTAGTCCAAACCCCCTGCAGTGCAGGAATTGCAACTAAACCTTGATCTGGCTGGCTTTATTACAAAATTCTCTATTGATAATCACATGCTATTCAAATAACCTTGTAACAACTGATAACAAAATAAAAACTCAAAATGCGTGTACAAATCTAGCTTTATGCAGAGAGTATATTAACAGAGGTTATATTAAGAGAACAAAGTTGACTATTTTGGTAATCAAACTTCAACCAAAGCAGTTTTACAGAACTTTGCTATAACCTCTGGTTAATCAACTCTTCAGCTCTTAAGCTAATTATGAATTATTGGGGGGGGGGGTATTCCTGCTAGCAGGGTTACAATACTATTGCACACAACTCAAATCTCCAAACGGTGTGAGATTCTAGGGGTTCCAGGCACTTACCCAGGGTTTGTGTTTCCTTCGGAACAAGGGACAGGAAAAACTGTGATGTCTTTATGATATAAGGTTTACTCATACATATATACAACCTGAGTCTGAGATGGAAGGGTTCACAGCATTAACACCCCAAAACACGCCTTGTTTCTCCCATAGCCACAGCCTTGGATTCCAGCAGAAATCAGACATGATGTGCTCTCTCTCTCTCTCTTTCTGGCTTCTAGCTCACAGCACTCCAAACTCTCTGCCCTCAACTCTGGCTTTGTCTTTCTAGCTACCCATGAGTTGAGAAAAGGGCCCCACCCATTTGCCATCTCGCACAGAGTGCTTTCTCTTTGTTCCCCTCAACGGCTCATCACCTAGGCAATCACCTCATCAGGAAGCTAGCCTGTCCCCCCCCCCCCCCGACACTTGCTGGATCCAGGGGTTAGAAGGGTCTCAGCATGCAGCCTGCCCTCCCCCCCAACACATAACAATACGATAGGCTTAGCCTTTATAATAGGAGAGAGGAAGACATAGGGAAGATGGCATTGAACAGGTTATAGGTGCTTTGACTGACATTTTGTATGGGGTTTCAGGAATATCGGAAGCTATATTTGGTCACTGATCCAAGTGACTCAGTACTGTTGACACCAGCTGGCAGGAGCTCTCTATTATTTCAGCCCTACCTGGAGACACCAGGGATTGGTAGTAGTAGAGCATGTGCTCTGCTACTGAGCTTCTACATCATGGAGAGAGCTTGGATTAACACATCCACAATCCTTCTGAAACAAGGTGATTTGAGTTAGTCAAAATTACAGCACCAGACACCCATTTTACAGCTAGGCATGTGGAGATTTGTCCACACAACATGTAGCCAATTCACAGTTTTGGAGTAGGGCCAATATGAAGTAGAAAGTTTTCCATAGGTTTGGGTACATTGATGCAACCCAAAGGAGAATGTCATCCGCAGGAAGCTGTAATCTATCTGTGCACCCATACACAATCAGTGTTCATCATGTAAATCCAAGCAATCACATAATGATTTTCCCTGTCGCTGACAGTTTGTGTTAAATATATTAATTGCTTTACATTTGCTTGGAAAATCCAAGTGAGCTAATCAGGATTAACTGATCTGCAAATGAGTTTCATTTAGTATCAACGATTCTCAAGTGTTGTGCTGGTGTTCATATGTAAAAAAGAAATAAATCAAAGACGCCCTCTGAGTCCAAATTCCACTATCCAAAATGTCGGCTGTCACTGCTCCACCTTTGCCTCTTGCTAATCAGCCTGCATGGTGGAAGGGTAAAATTCTGCACTGAGTGTAAAAGAAACACAGGTAGCCTCCTCTTTTCAAGCATAACAGTGATGTGTGCCACCAGGTCTGAAATTTCCCACAATACAGAAATTTCCCACCAAGGAAGCCCCAAAGCGGAATCATAAAGTTGATAAGGCTACAGCACACACAACCCTTAAGAGCTTATCAGGTGGTAGATGACCAATATGGAAGCAAGGTCAGTGTAGTGTAAATGCACAGGAGGAGCCAAACTGGCTCTTGTGCATTTGCACCATACTGATCTCGTTGTTGCCTCCCCACCCCTCCCCTTTACCTCCCAGTAAGCAGCAACAACACAACTGCTCAAAGGTTCGGTGACTGGTGTCATCCTACTACACCATCTGCTACCAGTCAGTAGTACTTGGCTGAATAGGGGCTGCCACCTTTTTACCCAAGAATATGGAATGGTGCAAGTCTTGACATAGAATCATTTCCGTGGAACTCCCTGGAAATGATTGTCCAGCTTTAGTGCATGCTGTTCGTAATTCTTCATTAACTCAACTTCTGTTTGTAAGATTTAACAAGCTCTCAAGCCTCACAAGAGTATACATAAGCTCTTTCTTTCACCCAGCACTCAAACACTAAGTGCACTGTGGAATCAGTTTAAAAATAATATTATTTAGACATGTGTCTTATGAAAATGTGAGCAGAGTCATTTTGACTGCTGACTTAACTCCAATTGCTGTTTATCATCGTTCTGCTGTGGGTTTGCTGTGTGCTTCACTGATGTTGAATTTATTTGTTTTAAAAGGTGTTACTGATTGAGAGCTGCCCTGATGGAAAATCTTTTTAGAAATAAAATAAATAATCTATCCATCTATCTATCTATCTATCTATCTATCTATAAAAAAGAACCACTGGCTTTCTTTCTTTTGTTGGATATTATAACGATGGACATAAGGAATACATTCTCTGGAGTCCAGATGTTATCTCATAAAACTAAGCCCAGTTTGCTGAAGTTAGATCAATTGACTTCCATGTCAAAAGTACAATTCCTGACTTTCCTGACTGCAACATTTGGAGGCAATCTCCCTGTCACTGTGATAAAGTTACAGTGCAAACCTAACACATGTCTACACAGAAGCAAGTCCCATTGAGTTCCATAGAGCTTACTCCCAGTGGTTATATGATTACAGCCTTAGGCTTCATCTGCACTATCCAGCACGCCAACTGTTTCGACCCCCTTGATACATATATTTTTAAGGGGAATGGGTCCCCTCAATCTTCAGGTGGCCCTGCACGCGTCAAGTGTGTGTGACGTCACACATGCAATATGTGATGCAGGTCCAGTGGCCAGATCCTCCAGGGTTCTTGTGTTGCACGTGACACATGACACACAACAAACACATGACACACACCAGCACCCACTACCCCAATCTTGGGGACAACCTGGTGCCTCTAAGCATTTAAAGCACCATTATAACACTTAAACACGTTAAACAGTTATGGCTCTCCCTGCCGCCACTGCCAGGAATCCTAGGAAATGTGGTTTAAGGGTGGTGAGCGTTGTTAGAAGCCACACACACCATTCCCCTCTCAGGGTAGAGCAGGCATAGGCAAATTCGGCCCTCCAGATGTTTTCGGACTACAACTCCCATGATCCCTAGCTAACAGGACCAGTGGTAAGGGATGATGGGTATAGTAGTCCCAAAACATCTGGAGGTCCCAGTTTGCCTATGCCTGTGGTAGAGCTTCCTAGGAAGAGAAGTTAATTGTTAAACCATTTCAAGAATTGTAGCTCTGTGAGAATGAATAGAAGTCTCCTCAACTATCCACACCCTTAACAGGCTACAGTTCCTAGGATTCTTTGGGTCATGACTGTTTAGAGTGGTATAATACTACCTTAAATGTATAGTGTAGTTGGGGCCTGATTCAAGGTGTATGTAAAGGGCAATGCAAAACTGTCTCACTAGGAAACCGGGGGAGAAAAACCAGTATTTTGTTCAGATACATTCATGAATACCCTTCAAGTGTCCCAGTTTTCCTGGGACATTCTTGGAATTATAGGAGCCATCCCAGCTTCTAAATTGATCCTGAAATGTCCTGTTTCTACCCCCCCCCCCCAGCGCTGCTGCCACCAAGCTCAGAGAGGAGAGTGAGCTGGTACTTGTAGCCAGCATTTGCAGGTGGTGCTTGTGCTTGCAGTAGCACCCTTGTGAAGTGGAACCCTCATGAGTGGGAGAGTCAGTTCCCCACTGGAGTGGAGGTGGTGGACACACACAATGCTCTTGCCAGCCCCTCTCTGCCACAGTGTGGGTAGAGGAAGTGAGTGAGGAGGGAATGAAGTGAGCAGCTGTGGCAGGGAAGGTGGCCCACTGACTTGTACACCCAAAGACACGTGTCCCACTTTTCAGATGAAGAATGTTGGAGCTTGTTGTTCAAAGGGCTTGTTGCTAAACTTACAGAAACACCTTATTAAGCTTATACACTCACTATCTTGGAGAAATGTGCAGAATCATTAACAGCCTCAAGGGAAATGGTTTTTTTCCAAAGCAATGTATTATTTGCACGCAAGGGAGCAGTGTTGTATTAGAAACCAGAACAAAGCGAGCGGTGGGTGCACTGTTGATGGATCAGTCATAAAGCTACAAAACAGTGAAAAGTTGTCTCATAATATCCCTCTTGCGGTCAAGTTATTAAACTGTGTGTGACTTTGGGAGTAATAATGACAAGCCTGCCTATATAATCCTTTAGAGTATTCAGTATTCAGATATGCAGATAACACAACCTTGATAGCAGAAAGTGAGGAGGAATTAAAGAACCTTTTAATGAAGGTGAAAGAGGAGAGCATAAAATATGGTCTGAAACTCAACATCAAAAAAACTAAGATCATGGCCACTGGTCCCATCACCTCCTGGCAAATAGAAGGGGAAGAAATGGAGGCAGTGAGAGATTTTACTTTCTTGGGTTCCATGATCATTTCAGATGGTGACAGCAGTCACAAAATTAAAAGTTGTCTGCTTCTTGGGAGAAAAGCAATGACAAACCTAGACAGCATCTTAAAAAGCAGAGACATCACCTTGCCGACAAAGGTCCGTATAGTTAAAGCTATGGTTTTCCCAGTAGTGATGTATGGAAGTGAGAGCTGGACCATAAAGAAGGCTGATCGCCGAAGAATTGATGCTTTTGAATTCTGGTGCTGGAGGAGACAATTGAGAGTCCCATGGATTGCAAGAAGATCATTCTGAAGGAAATAAGTCCTGAGTGCTCACTGGAAGGACAGATCGTAAAGCTGAGGCTCCAATACTTTGGCCACCTCATGAGAAGAGAAGACTCCCTGGAAAAGACCCTGATGTTGGGAAAGATTGAGGGCACTAGGAGAAGGGGACGACAGAGGACGAGATGGTTGGACAGTGTTCTCGAAGCTACCAATATACTATATTTTTTGCCCCATAGGACGCACCGGCCCATAGGACACACCTAGTTTTTTGCGGGGGAAATAAAGGGAAAAAATTTTATCCCCCCCCCCCCAGGTGCGCTGCGCTAATCCCGAAGCTTGGGGCATGCGGAGCTCAGCGCGCCCCAAGCTTCTGGGTGCCGGCAAGGTCTCCGCTAGCCGTGGGAGAGCTGGGTCTCCCATGGCTAGTGGATAGCTTCCTGAAGGTGCGCACCGACCCCTCTCGCTCTCCAGGCTTCAGCAAAAGCCTGCATTCACCCCATAGGACGCACACACATTTCCCCTTCATTTTTGGAGGGGAAAAAGTGCGTCCTATAGGGCAAAAAATACGGTAAGTTTGACCAAACTGCAGGAGGCAGTGGAAGACAGGAGTGCCTGGCATGCTCTGGTCCATGGAGTCACGAAGAGTAGGACACGACTAAACAACAAAAGAGTATTCAGTGCACTTCACATATCTCAATAAAACCTAACACAATGACCCTCCAAGATAGTATCAGTAGTCTTATCCCTCTGTTGAGTTTAGGCTGAGAAAGAGTGTTGCTTGATTAAAACTACAGATATAATTGGAGCTGAAGTGGGGGGGGTCATGTTTTCACAATTCAATCTCTCTTTACAGAAGTGTCCCTATATATCACAGACAGACTTCTGTTTTCTGGCACCGGTTCTTTGTTAAAACACTGTCCCTATTTTATTTTTGAACAATTTTTTTGAGGGTGGAATTCTTCTTAGAACTATATAGTGTGTTTCTATGCATGTGCCAGGGACCAGACAAAATGACTGATGAAGGCAATTTGGCACCTGAAGCATACACGTATATATTGATGGTGGGGGTGTTATTGTCATCGTCCATGACTCAATGGCAGAGCACATGTGTTCCATGCAAAAGACTCCAGATTCAATCACCAACATCTCCAAGTAGGACTGGGAGACATCCCACCTGAAATCCTGGAGAGCAATTGCCAGTCTCTTTAGACAATACTAAGCTAGATAGACCACTGTTCTGACTTGACATAAGGCAGCTTTTGAGAAGTAGGAGGAGACATAAGATTGGAGAAATGTGAAATGGAAAGAAACCAAAATTGATATATTTGCCCATCCCAAACCAGAGGAAAAGGAGTAAGCAATTTTGACAGAAGCCAATCAAAATCTAAAACCTGTATTAGGGGGGCCTCATAGCGGTAAAGGAGAGGTTCAAATACATTGTTGTAGCTTCCACCAATGCAGCAATTTAGCCTCAATACCCATCACCAACCTGGTGCCCTCTAGATGTTTTAGATCACAAACCTCATCATTTGTACTATGCTGGCTGAAGCTGATGGAAGGCATCAGGCTTTGGAAGGCTGTTCTATGTGCATAATTGCCGACAAAAACTAGTTTCACCCAGGTCAGATTAATAAATGCAAGGGATCTCTAGAACTGGACTCAGTCCATGACTATGGTGCTATGGGATATGCTGTAGCTATATGGTCTTTCTGATACGCTGCCAGTAATGGCAGATCACACACTTGTAGAGTCTACACCGTTTGGTTCCAGCACTGCCGCCCCCAATTCTACCACTGCCATATGGTGGGTCTTCCTATGTGAACTGGTGCTAGGGGGAAGCTTCTAGCCTACCTTGCTTCTTGGCATGCTGGTTTTCTATTTGCAGGGATGGTGTGGTAGGAAAACATTTAAATATACAAGGCCAAAGCATTGGGCCCAGCCTACCTAAAATATCGTATCTCTCAATACAAGTCTCTCTGGGTGCTAAGATCCTTGGGTGAGCACCTTCTCTAACTCTCAACAACATCAGAAGCAAGGATGTTGGTGACAGGCGAACCTATTCTGTGGCTTTCCCCATATTGTAGAATTCTCTCCCAAGAGAGGTTAGATCAGCTTCCTCTTCGTTATCCTTCCGCTGGCAGGCTAAGATCTTTCTATCAAGACAGACCTTTCTATCGAGACAGAGATCTTTGAAAACTAAGCTGCAGGTGATGCTGATCACTGGGGCTGCTGTACCTGTGTTCTGATGTATCTTAATTATTTGGGGTTTTTTACTAGTTTTTTTAAAATTATTTTGTATTTTATGAAGGTTTTAATGTTTTAAGCTGCCTCGACTCCCAGCTTGGGAGAAAGGCAGGATATGAATACATTAAATAAATACATCCTGGGAATAATTTGGCTCCGCTGTGAAGTGTTTGTGTATAACAGGCCACCACAATACAAAACACTCATTAAACACACTGCCCCCTGTTGTTCTCTTCCAGCTTCCATTTGGCATGTATTTGGAGGAATATTTGGAAAGGGCCAGCTCTCAATAAATCATAAACATTTATTATTTATTTGTGACATTTCTATGAGTCACTTCGTTGCTAAGAAGTGTCTTTAAAGTACAATGGAAAATCATGGGCATTAGAAACACAACATGAAGAGCTTGTCAAAAACGAGTCAACAGCATCCAAAGAAGTGCATGCCTAACCAGTGGCATGCAATCAGTGGACATGGGGGACTAGACTAGTCCCCTAAATGTTCCCAGTAAATTAGAGGGTTAAAGTATTAAAGCCTGGCACCTCCTTCCTAAAGCTCAGGAAGCTTCTGCCTGGCTTAGGGAGGGAGGCACAATGCTCTGCCTCATCCAAGAGCCCTCCCACCACCTTCACCCAAAAGACAAAACCACCCTTGCAACAGCTTCATAGGGTCAAGTTCTACCAGGAAGAGTTGCTGCTCACTAGGCTTTGCCTCACTAGGCTGTCTTGTTTCTTTGAATAAAGAGTTGACTTTACTGACGCCATGTGCTGACCCGCACCTAGTACCTGCTTCTGGCACCTGCCCCTGTCAACCTAGGGATGGGTGGGTTCCCCGCCACTGGACCCTGGTAAAGGGGCCCAGGGGTAGGGTTCTGTCTGAACCAAAGAGGGCTGACGGGCCGTAGAACATTCCAAAAGGGCAACCTGGTGGGATCACCCATTCAATTGGTTTGACCTTGATGGAGATATCAGTCAGCAAGCGGGTGGGCTGATTCAGGATACATACCCACTGCCTAAACCAAAACCAACTTACATCTGTAATCAATAAAGTTGTGGCCATTTTGATCCCAAACTGGTGCCGTCTCTCTCTCTTTCTCTCTCTCTCCAGCTCCTGCCAGGAACTTCTAGCCATGCTGCGCTGTGCACTATTTTCTGCTCATATAATTCACTTTCATGTGCCACCCACTAGGCAGCAACCAAGCTGGTATATAAGACTTTGCCACCAAACGACCTTCCCCCTCTGGGCTGCCCTGGCCTCCTCCTCATCCCTCCTCATAGCTCTGTTATAGTAAACCATGGGGTTTCTGCCCTTGCTAATGAGGTTCAAGAGCTTTTTGCAAGCTCCAGATGTACTGCTTGCCCTCTGCTCCAAATCCCCAGGATTGTCATGAACGTCTGCTGATAGTCAGAGGCCTTAACTGTCACAGAAAAAGTATGAGTTTTAAGCCTCCTTGCTACATGGGAATGGAGGATACAACATTTGGAGCTTTTTGGTTTAGAGAAAAAGGTGAATAAGAGAAGATATGACAGAAGTGTATAAAAATATGGATGAGGGAGGACAGTGGACAGATAAAATCCCCCCCCCCGTCAGTACACTAGAACTCAGGGAAGCTGAATGTTGGAAGATTCAGGACAGATAAAATAAAGTTACTTCTTCACACACATCACAGGGTTAAACTATGAAACTCACTGGCAACAAGGGATGGTGATGGATTATACAAATTTATGGAGAGAATAAGGCCATCTGTGGCTACTAACACTGATGACAATGTTCTGCCTTCACTATCAGAAGCAATATTATATTTATTATTAGATTTATTAGATTTCTATGCTGCATTTCATCTGAGCATCACAGGGCGGTTTACAATATAAAAGCACAAAAATATGTTTCTGAATACCAATTGCTGGAAACCATAGGAGGTGACAGTGCTGTTGAGATCAAGTCCTGTTTTTGGGCTCCCCATAAGCCCCTGGCTGGCCACTATGAAAACAGGGTGCTAGACTAGATGGGCATTGGAGTGACACAGGAGTCTATTCTTATTTTCTTGTGCACATTTAGAATCTAGCTAGTTTTTGAAACAGGCATGATCACATTTTGACAAAGGGTTTTATTGTATCTCAATGTTCAATCTTTCAGCTTTTACTGTAGTACTGGTACTAGGTTGCATACGACTTTATATGACAGTGAGGTCTAGACATATTTAAAGACATAAATGAATCTTGGAATCTGCATTGGGCATCTTCTTTTAAATTAAAACAAAACAAGGTGGGATAACTCAAAAACATCATTACCCAATGTAAAAATAATCAATAAAACTATTGACCAGCAAGATTCTGCAAAGTCAGCAAGAATTCTTGGGAGTGGGAGGTGGGGACCAGTAGGCCCTCCAGATGTTACTGGACCACAACCCCCATCATCTTTGACCATTGGCCACACACAGTGGGGCTGATGGGAGTTCCCGGATTGCTGGAGGGCCACGGATTCCTAGCTCTCCATCTTGCACTTTACAAAAATCAAGAATACAGATCACCATTTTGGTCTGCTGCATATAATTCAACAAAGAGGAAGGTGTCAAGCAGTCTTTGCCCTCCTGTTCCCTATTACAAGGTTCCTTATTTGAGTCAATACAAAATAAGGAACAGGTGAGGAAATTCCATAGCTAATATGCTGCCACAAAGGTGATCTTCTGCTTTAACACCACAAATCTCTCCTCAAAAGGCACAGCCAACTGGAAGGAGGTCTCCAAAGAAGATCTTAATGACTGGCAAGGTTTATATACAACTGGGGCAAATAATCCCTTTTTCTCCCCACTGAAATTCAGTAAAAATAATAAATCAATATATAGCCCTTCTTCACAGCAGCCTTTAGTGCGACCCCAAACCTAATCACAAGCCCCTTGATAATTGTGGTTTCCCTTTTGTACAATATCCTTTTTGAGCTGGACACAATATTCCAAGTTATTGCTATTATGCACATCTGGAGGTGATTAGTACTACCATGCATTTTTAAATGCTTGGGCTATAGAGAAGTATCCAATAAGGAGCCTTGATTACATTGCACACAGGGCCCTCCTTTAAGGGATATGCAGAGGTTATTATGTAGCAGCTTTTCTCCTAAAGCTAAATTATGAAAGCACACCCCACCCCTTTAGTCAATTTCTGCTTACTTGTAAATTTTGTGACCCAGCGTGGGACAGGAGATGCTTGATAAATAGTACCCTTAGGGAGAATTCCAAGTGGCAACCACTGGGGTGGGAAAAGCACTCAGCAAAGGTATATCAGGTAATTACCAAGCACCTCCAGCTGCTCCTGTCATACTTCAGCAACGACCGTGTGCTGATTCAAACCAGAGTAGCTGAACTGAGCAAGAATCAGACTGAATTCAAAACAGAAGGAGCTTATGCTAACCGGGCAGTTACACTCCCTTTTAAGCTTTGCAAGATTGTTCTTTCCATTTAGCAAGCCTGATGGGGCGCCCTATTTATTTCATGTACTCACATGCACAAACAAATACTGTACTGTATAGACAAAGATCCTGCTTCTCCAAAGTTAGGGACAGCTTAAAGGAAAAGAATGCAAATAAAAAGCATCCCTATAAAACATTAAAATTAATACAGAAAAAGAACTACCACAAAAAGCACCTAAAATGTTGTTGTTTTTAAGATCCAAAACCATTGGTAAACATTATATAAACAGCAAGCAGTGCTAAGTTAAAACCTATGTTCATTTTCACAAATTAATAAGTAGCTCATTCCAGTCTTTGGTTGATGGCACAAACTGTTCTCCTCCCCACAGCCCAGCAGATGCTGTTTTAATAGGCATGGGGAATTGCATCTTAAGGAACAGAATCTGAAGGTAACAGGAAGGCAGTGGTTTCTTTTAACCATAGCCTATAAATACATTTTCAAGAGATGCTATATAGTGCAAGTTAATTTTGACTGAATCACAAGCTTAGGATAGTGACAGGCAGCTACCTCTCAAAAGTGAAGCAACTGCAGAGAAACTGAAATTCAGATGTTTGTACATCCCTAGCCTCAGGAAAGGTCATCTGAATCTTAGAACTAGATCCAGAACATCAGTGACACGCCCACCTGGAAAACTGGCATTTGTGATCTACAAAAGCAGATTTTGAAGAATTATTCTAGTAATCTTTTTGGCTTCTGTGTATTGAAAATGACACAAGTAAATTGTTGCTCATTGTACAGGCTATGTATACACCCTTTTGTTCTTTTCCCTCAACATGTTATAAGCTGTCCTCCAAGGGGGCAAAACATATATATTGCAAGGAGTTATGAGGAATGCATCCATTTTTATCAATGGTGTGACAGATTGCATTCCCTCATGGCATAGGGCACGTGTTTATTTCAACCATTTCTTTCCTCTGAAAGGTGCCTTATGCACCTTCTGGTTTTCTTCTGTCTGAAAAAGATCAAAGCATTCTCAAGTCTACTGTTACAAAGTTCTCCAACCCACATGGGGGTGACGAAAGCAGCTGTGTTGTGTACATGAATTTGAGTATGGGTGCAGAGTAGTGCTTTGGGGTACCGCCCCTGCCAGCCCAACTATGACAGGCAATATAAACAAGACGACTAGCATCTTTAATTCACCAACCGATGCTTAGCTGCCTATCTGTGAGGAGAAAAAAGGGAGAAGCAGATCGTTTGAAGCTTTATAGTGCCTGGCACAACACTAAGGTATGTGGCAGTTGTGCTTGAGGATTTGTGAATCTTAGTCAACCCTACCACTTGTGTACCCAAACTTTATTCTCCCCTAGCAATCATTAGTAGAAAATTAATCAAGGCTTCTTATTTCTGATAATATCACTTGTGGACTTAGTGTTCAGGGTTGTTGTTTTTTAAAGAATTAGGTGGAGGTAAAGAGATGCTAAAAGTTACAATATAAACAAAATATAAAGATTTGATGCATCAAAGATGTATTTAGGAAAGAGAATATTCTTATGATGACCATATTCTGGACTTTCGGACCTTATGTGATGCTTTCATCCAGAAACCTGATTTTTCAAAATTTTTATTCTAAGCATCAGTGAAAATAATTAAAGAATGTACCCAGATAGTGCGTACCAATGTGCAAATTACTGTGTGCGCATCTATAAACCTTTACTGAAATTTTTGCAAAATCAGTTTGACATCAGAGATATCTTCTAGTTCTTAGATTTACACATTGGCTCTTAACACTTTTGGCGGGAGAAACGTTTTGTTGATTTCAAGCTTTTATTTTGTGTAACATAGTTAGAACCAGGGATCTAGTAAAAGGAATTAACATATTTCTTAAAACAAGGTTATCTTTGAAAACATAGGAATTGCTAATAATCATCCAGAGAACATGATTTCTCTTTTGTTCTAACATTCAAAGCGAATCTAATAAATGTAAAAGACCCCTGTAAGATACAGGTTTAACTCATTCATTTTAACCACTGCAGATGAAAGAACATACTTCAGCTTCTGAAGCAAAGTCTCATATTTAATTATGTTAATAGGTCATGTTTTGATAATTTTCAAAACTTTGGCATTTACACATTCCAACCCTATACCATTATAAAATGCTGCAGGTGTGTGTGTGTGTGTATTTCAAGGTGCTTAAAGGTTTAGCCAAAAGAACAGTGTTTTAACTGATTTACAGTGTAATCTTGTACATGTGTAATCAAAAGCAATGCCTACTAAGTTCTGTCAAACTTCTTTCCAAGCAAGTGTGTGATTGTAGCCTTCAGTCAATTAAACCTATTGAAATATTAACTATCGTCAACTTTGAAGGGTATTTAGTGAAGACAAATGTCTTCTGGGCAAATAACACAGATAAATCCTTCTGTGGAGAAATAATCTGAAACACTACATGTAATTTTTATTTTATTTTCAGGGAATATACCAGGACAACGGGCTCTCCCTTTTTCTTTTCAAAATGTAGGTTTCTGTTCAGTTCACTCCTCTGAAATGGTGCTACATATGTAAAGCCTTGCATATGCCCTAATGGTTAACTTTATCATATTGTTCTTTACATAAAGCATATTAATTAAAGTGGGGACAGCTGATATATACAGTGGTACCTCGGGTTAAGAACTTAATTCGTTCTGGAGGTCCATTCTTAACCTGAAACTGTTCTTAACCTGAGGTGCCACTTTAGCTAATGGGGCCTCCCGCCGCGCCGCCGCGCAATTTCTGTTCTCATCCTGAAGCAAAGTTCTTAACTCGAGGTTCTATTTCTGGGTTAGCAGAGTCTGTAACCTGAAGCATCTGTAACCCGAGGTACCACTCTATTGTTAACTGCAGGACACTGCTGATCAAGCGACTTTGTAAAGAGCCTTGCAACTGGTGAACATCTTCAAATGTTTCAAATGCCTGTCCCTGGCTTGGGCAGGGACGGAGGCTTGGATGTGAGAATGACTGAGGTGCATGCAGTTCCACAGCCAGAGCTGTGTGTCCAAAATACTATATCATTGTTGTTGTTGTTACAGTAAAAAAAACAAACCCACACACCTCTGCTAACTGTAGCCTAAATGAAGACACTTGGAAGCAAAAGAGCATCCTAGCATTCTCCCCCCAGTGGTTCCTGCTTTTAGGCTTAATCCTGTAATTAAGGTTAGTTTTGTATTTTTAGTATTGTTATAAGTTGGGAGAGGGGCAAGGATCCCCTGAACTCTTAGGTGCCAGATCCTCCCCATAATTCCTGGATTTAGTAAAAGAGCATGAGGTGGGGAGTCTGTTTTATGCTCCAGAGAGGGTCAGACGTGATATTTGGAATCTGAGGCTGCAGCAATGGGGAAAAACAGGATCCTCTTGGGATGTGAATGCTCTGCACTCTCTCCATCTAGGAGCGGGTTGTGTATATGTGTAAATAAACCATATATCATAAACACCACAGGCTCTGCTGTGCCTCATTTTCCTAAAAGGGAATCTAGACCCTAGTAAGTGTGCCTGCAGCCTATGGACTGCAGCCCAGCTCATAGAGATTGGGGTGGCATGTTAACTATATTATCAATCCCTCTGATTTTTTGTTTCAGTACCAAAGGCTAGGATAACAAACATACAAACAAATCTTACGCACACTTTCCTGAGAGTAAGCACTGCTGAACATAATGGGCCATTTTTCACCCGAGTAAAAATCTGCACTATTACAAGGCTCCTTAAACTCCACAGTTTTTGTTGTTTAGTCGTTTAGTCGTGTCCGACTTGCTCCAATTATCATCATAGCAATTTTGATTTAGAACAGTCTTTGGAAGTCATTAATGTGCTGCTCAATGTGCTTTCAACAACACTGAACAAATACGTTAAAAATGATTAAGAGGGTGTGTCTAAGATCCTACGGGTTAGTAGTTATCACCTGGTGACTGTTCAATGTCCTAGTCAGGTTGCATGGCGAGAGAGGGAGCACCATTTTATGGTTTGCCTCAGGTCACAAAAAATATTGGGCTGGCTATGATTGGAAATGTATCCTAGAGTGGAGGAAGGTTTGGTGTTCCAGATATTGTCGCTTTATCTGTGGCCATTGGCCATAGTTGCTGGGGCTGATGGGAGTTGTCCCTTTATCTCTGGCCATTGGCCATAGTGGAGGGCCACAGTTGTGCAACCCCTATCCTAGATCAAGAAGCCATGGCTCCTTTCCCCAAACAAAAATAAATAAATCAATAAATGCAAGTGGATAGTTTAAGCAGGCTTTTTGAGAAAGAAAAAAAGTTTTTTCTGCAACATGCAGTTTTAACCACCACTTTTTTGGAGCCACGGTTGCAAAGGAAATGATCAAATTTAAATCCAAAGAAGAAGAAAAGCACAGTACATTGAAGTGAGAATTTAGTTATTTTCAGGGCTTTTTTTCAATCAGAGCTCACCAGTGCTCAGCTCCCGTCCCTCTTGGGCGGGTACAATTGCCATTCTAAGAGAGCGAGGGAGAAGTTCATGGTGAGTTCCAGCACCTCTTTTTCTAGAAAAATGGCACTTGTTATTATCATCTGCTTCACAGGGGGAAGATGATCCAGCTAATAAATTTCACTGTATCTAAAATGATATTTTTTAAAAATGATGTGGTTAACATGAGATTCATTTGGGCAGCTGGACAGTGTTATGAGCAAAGTAATAAACATAATCCTATTTCCATGTGCTGATTTTTAAAGCTCATGATTTTGCCTTTTTTATTAAAAAAATGTTTGAAGTGGCAGAGATAAGTTTACAAAGGATTGAGCTTATCCCCCTTACATTTAAAAACAGTAAAAATGCCATGAACACAACACACGTCTTAATTCCAGATACAAATGGGTCATAATCTTTTCACTGTCTCTTGGCCTGGGGTTGCCTCATCTCTTCTGGCATGTTCCCCTAGAGAATGGCTGTGCCTTCAAGGTTGCTTTTCTTGGTCTAATTTGGAATAGCTGTTATTTTATTTGTAAGCTACCTTGAGTCCCGGTCACAGAAAAAGGTGGGGTATAAATAGAATTATTATTATTATTATTATTATTATTATTATTATTATTACACAACACAAAAAAATCATTTAGGTATCTCTTATTTGTTTTGAGCCATCAATTTCCATGTGGCACCTTGAGATTTATTATTGGTCTCCCAGTTTTCTTTATGCTGCCCCCCTCCCACATGCAGTGAAGGTGATGCAGATTTGATCACAACAGCTGCGTGGTGTCAGCAATTTTGTGTTCAAAATAGGCCTCCTCAGGATGCTTTTCTGTTCACAACGGGGAAGCATATAGTTCTATAAACATTTGCCTTATGCAAAGGAAAGCAGCTTGGAGAATATCAGCATGGCCCTTGTGGAAAAATAAAGCCCCCTCCTTTGTGTGCCTTTATTCCGCTGCTTGCAATGATTGTGACAGATCCAAATCTTGGGTGGTAATCAACTAAACTTTACTCAGAGCACACCCATTGAAATTAATGAATATGGTTAAGTTAGGTCCATTAATTTCAATGGCTCTACTCTGATTAATAATTAGTTGAACATCACTAACATTCAAGTTAGTATTTCAGGATGTCCAGGGTTAATCACAAATTAGTATTTCCTGGCTATTGAGACTGGATTGGAAGGACAATGGGAGAAGGAAGATGTCTCTTCAAAATAACCTGCTTATTTAGCATTGATCTTGATTTGATGGCACAAAGTTTGCAGGATGGTTATGCTATGTTGGCTATTTATTGAGTATTCATTCTGATTTATTTCCAGTGAAGTTATACAACATCTTACTGAGCAATTGTTACCGCAAGCTTTTCGGTGTATTTTCCCCATTGCTTTACATACTGCAGAAAACATTCCCGATTTTTTGTGGGGGAGGGGGACAGGTTTGTTGCACAAAATTGTGCAACCTGAATTTGCCAGTTTGCAACTGAACCCCACTCACAAAATAGAGACAAATCTGGAAGCAATATGAATATCCACAAGAAATATTTTTTACCAAACAGAGACTGCTTGCATAAGAATTAAAATGGCATTGGTTCCACACACTGCGAGTGATGCCCATTCATGGAAAAGAAGCACTCTGAGTTGTTCTGCTTACAATTCCGGGAAATAAGACCAGTCTTGTGCAAAATACAGCCAGTGACCTCCATGTGGCCTCACACTGGGGGAGTCCCAAAACACTTATGCCGAATTTGAAGTGCTTTTCAGTTATCATTATTTTTAAAGCAAAACAGTCTTTCTCTAGAGAAAAAAGACAAAATGTACATCTGGTTTCTAGGAAAAGAAATGAAAGGGGCCTTCATTTCTTAGTCACAAATACATTGCAGCCCATTTTCTTCCTAACTCCTAAACCTCCATAGTTAAATACATACACAAGGGTAGTTGTTTTCAATCTTCCTGAGAAAGACAGACATTTTTCTATGACAAAATAATTAAATCCAGTCAGGTAGCCTCAGCAGGGAAGATGCACAATGTCCACCTTTCTAGTGGCAGTGCCCAGATTCTGGAACTTTCTTTCTAGAAATGTTCATTTAACTCCCCCAGCCCATCCTGCCAGTAGTCTTATGCGGTCCTGATACTGCTTCCTCCATTGCTGATACTTACATTACAAATACACACACATTAATGGCATTTGCGCAATTACTGTCCCCTCAGCTGTCTATGTATTTTGGATTGCAGCTTAAGAACAATGTTTTCGGAAATTACATTAACCAAGAATATAACAAAAAAGTAATGCATTTTCAATAGTTTACAAGAAATAAAATAGTTAACCCCCCACTTCATTTCTGGATTGATCAAATATCTCCTAACACACACTGCAAAATTCTGAACTAAAGATGGCCATGACTAAGGACAGAAAATAAACATATCAGTGTGAGAAACTCAGATTGGATTGATACCAGTTCCTGAGAACTGTTCATTGGGCAGTTGATAAATCTAAAATATAAATCTTTAATTTAATAAATCTAAAAGATAAATCTTTAATTATCCCCATCACATAATTAAAGTTCTTAAGGTTCCCCATGGGAGAAACCAGTGAAAATCACTGGTGGGTCACTGACAGTCAGAGTAGACAATATTGGGTTAGGTGGACTAATGGGCTGAATCTGTATCAGGCAGTTGCACATGTCCAGTGCACACATCCCAGTGGGGACTGGTATGGCAGAAGACAGGAAGACCAACAGTGGAGACAGAGCCAAGGATAATTTGCCTCCATTCTCCTCCTTGCTGAGTTCAACAAAGGCATCACTGAGTGAGACTAAGGAGGAGGCTGACAGTCAGTGCCACAACACTTGGACTGTTTGTAAGTTAGGAGGCAGACAGGTGGGGACTGAGTGAAGGCAGAATCATCTTGGTGGGGCAGTGCCCAACTTGCCCTAATGGACCAGTATATACTATTATTCTCCCATACTGCATGTGGAGAGAAGGGGACTGACATAGAGAGAGAATGGCTTGTTAAATGCCACCTAATGAGTTTATGGTAGAGTTGAGATGTGAGCTAGAAACTTCCAAATTCATAGTTCACTTCCTTAGCCACTATATTACACCTGTGCTCATAAGAAGTTTCAGACAACCACAACCCTGCTTTTTCTTTATTTCAGACTGTATATGTGCCTTCATATGTCTCTTTGTATAAGCTGCAGGCCATACATATCAAATAAATTAATAATCAAAGTTACATATAAATTAATGCCAATAACAAAAATGTCTACCTTTCAGTTTCTTAGCATTCTTCCTCACTGAATAGGTTGCGGAATAGAACTTATTCTTGGAGTTAAAATATAACCACTTGTAGAGCGAGACAGTAAGGATCCTTTAGTTATATACTTGTGGGTTTCTTAAAATGTATATATTTTATTTCTGCACAGCCTTTCCCATGTCTTGAGATGGCTCACAACAGTATTGCATGCTGAGATAAGAAAGGTCTTGTCTTGACAGATTCAAGAAACAAAGAAAAGGAATCATTGAAACCATATTTTGCAAGAATCATTTGCTTTCTATAGAAGCAGAAAAGGCTCTTGTGGTATGTGCTGATCCAGGATGAAGTTCCAAAACTCTTGCACAATGTCTACAGATGTTTGTACTATGGGTAGAGTCTTTCTTTCTTTCTTTTTCAACAGAAATAATTTTGGATTTAATTTTTTTAGTGACATTTTGAGAAGATTTTGAGGCGAAAACACTGGGAAAATATCAAAGTTATTTATGTTTGAAGGAGTTACGGCAAAGCTATTGCGCAGTGTAGCACAAAAACTTTGACCAGGCTTGTGGTAAAACAAAATGATTTTGTCCTTTTCCTCAAAGCAGCTAGCTGCCCACTCTTCCTGAAGCCCCAGCTGTATTTCCTCTCCATTTCTTTTTATCTATATGATGAAGAGGGATAGGAATTTGGTGATGGCTCTGTGCAAATATATCAATGTATGATACTTGCAAGAACTGAGTACACCTATCCAACAGATGGTCTGTGCTGTCTGCTTTGATAGTACCAACCACCTACTGGGTGGGTGTGTTCTGACTGCCCTCAGCCCAAACAGATTATCAGAATTAGCATGCCTGCTAGCAGAACTGATCACTGTGAGCACTATGCAGGCAGCCCCATTCCAGCAACTGTGCAGGCTTCACAATGGGGATTATGTGTACCTCACCCTACTCTATATGTGAACTAAGTAACAAGGATCTTCATCAACCATAGGCATGGGCTTGGGCAGGTCCAACTATATCCTATTTAAATGCTCTTATGAAAGTCTTTTAACTTTTAAAAGCAAATTTTATTACATCTTAATGGGTGGGTTTTTTCCCCAAAAGAAAGAAGCCCAAAGTCTGCTAAACTAGGGCAGAACTTGTTTATAGCTCTTTGGTTGCCAACTACAGAAAAGATTCCATGTGCGGGTTGCACTTGCTAGATCAAGGCATGTTTATGTGTCTCTAACGAAACAAATGTGGTAGAGTGGGCCGTTCAAATAAGTGAGCTTTGTTCATCTCGTGAATAACTGATTTTATGCTTTTGTTATGCAGAATGAAGTCTTCAATATAAAAGCCATTTTAGAAGCCTGGACTCTGGCGTACTGTTGGATATAGTTATTTAGTTGAGAACTTGTTAAAATAGCCTGGCAGCTTATGCAATGAGTCTGTCAGCCACATGCTTGGATGTGCAAATCAATCTGTAACTGTCTCATGGTGGGGCAAATCCGTATTAGCTACTGAGCTTGGGTTGCCATCTTTGGTCAGGCAAAATACAGGACAGATGGGACAAAATAAAGGACAGGTTGGGGGAATTGTGGGGCACATTCTCTCTCATGGCACCAAATCCGCCCTCCCCCCTTTGAGGAGGTGAGGTTCTCCTCATTCAGCCTCCCGCCACCCTGGCCCTGCTCTTTCCCTTGACTCCTGTAGATGGGCAGGGGCCATGGGTAGAAGGCCAGCTCCCACAGTGACTTGAGCTACAGCTCCATCCTCTCACCCCAGCTGGCATCAGAGAAGACTCAAGGGCAGTGGAGGAGGAGAGGTCAGGTCGGGGTGGTAGAGGGGCAGTGGCTGAGGAGGAGGAGCAGCGAGAGGGAAGGAAGGAGGGGAAGAGGGAGAGAGAGGAGGTTGCTCCTTCCCTCTACTGTCACTTGTGCCAGGCCAGACACCCCTTCAGCCATACCAACAGCGACACAACTGCCATTTTGGGCCAGCTAAGCTCAAACATGGGGGGGGGCATCCTGTTTAAAGTCCAAACAGGACAGGGGACACTTTTGTCTCAAAACAGTGAGATCCCAATTTTCTAGGGATGGATGGCAACCCTATGCATGATGGAATGCAAACCTGTTCTCTTGCTTGACTCCTAGGATGCATAAGCACAGGCTCTTTTGTGCCAAGTGCTGAAACAACCTACCGTTTTTTTGGCTCTATAAGACGCACCAGACCAGAAGACACACCTAGTTTTTGGAGGAGGAAAACAAGAAAAAAAATATTCTGCATCTCAGAAGCCAGAACAGCAAGAGGGATCGCTGCGCAGTGAAAGCAGCAATCCCTCTTGCTGTTCTGGCTTCTGGGACAGCTGCACAGCCTGCATTCACTCCATAAGACGCACACACGTTTCCCCTTACTTTTTAGGAGGGAAAAAGTGAGTCTTATAGAGCAAAAAATACGGTACCTAAATATAAGTGAGTTTACAAAAAAAAAAGATCCCAAGCAAAAACTCCCATCAATTAATCTTTATAAAAAGGTATGAGATCCTGCATTTTTGTAAAGTACCCAGAAACAGTGAGTGTGGCATACAACAACACACATACCACACACTCTGAACAAATGGATATACTCTGTGCTAGTAGGAAACACGCTCCCCTCAGACAGCTCCAGACCTAGGATGATTGGGAGTGGCCATCACAGCCACTACAAGCACATAATGCTAGACTAGATGGAATTTTCCCCTGAACCAACCAAGCTCTCCTTATGTTCTTAGATCATGATCTACCGGTAGTTCTCTAGGTAAGCTGCATAGATCAGCAAGGATTCTGACTCTCTGTTGTTTAATAATAGCAACAAAAAGCCTTTCTCCACATTCCAATTAGGCTTCTGAGATGAATAAAGCTTGTAGGGTGGAATCAGGAATTAATTTTTGTGTGATAGGACTATGAGCTAAGTGCTGGTACTGCATATCAATTCAGAGTTACCCTATTCCTTAATACTAACAGTATGTTGCTTTCGTCCCTGCCACCAATTTTAATTTGGCTACAGTTAATAGATCTTGAGGTTCTAGTAAAAAACAAAAAAACAAGTAGCTCCCACAAGCTTGGAGTGTGCCCACCTGATCAGTACTGTATTGTAACTTGATTTGTGTAATTTGCAGCAACACCAAATATCAGATAAATGTTAGATTGAAACATCATGAGAAAAATTTCCTTTGAACCCAAGCGGACCTTCTGCTGCTATATTACCCACAACCTATCTGGTTCACACATTCCCACATTATGCCATTCCACTGTGGCCCTTGCCTTTGGCTTGCTCCATTGCATTAACTGCCAGCCTTCAAGTCTTGTGTTTTAGCCTTATTTCTTAATTATTTAAACTGGTTGTGACTATTTTATATGCCAAAAACTGTGTGGCTTTGTGCAGGTTGTGAGAAATGCATGACTCGTTCACAGCTCAGTGAAGTTTATAAACCTGCCAAATTGGTGAGAAGGATGCAGTTAGTTAAGTTATTGTCCCTGTATTCGTTTTCCCTCTTTTTTTCTTCTTCTTTCGGTATTGGCACTGAACGCAAGAGAACCTACGAGAGAGCAGATGAAGCAAGAGGGTTCTGAATAATATCCTCTCTGGACTAATGCCCACTGCAGCCCACTGCAAAAGCCACACTGTCAGTAGTTAGACCTGTTTAAATTATCTGGAAGAGGCATGGGTTGTGATGGGGAGGGCCCATATGGCTGACTTTTCTAAGTTCTCGAAATATGGCTCAAGAAACAGTGAACAAGACAATGGGACAGTTTGAGCATGAGAATCTTTGCTTCATAAACAAGGGCAGCATGATGTAGTTCACTCATAGCACTAAGCAAAATCACAGTTTAGTATAAATGAGCAAGCATGTGAGCTCCCAAAACGGAGATTATGGCTACATTGTTCTATCTGGCCTGTTGCTGCTGTTGTGCGTCAAGCCATGGTTTGGCTTAGTATGTTGCCCAAACCCTTGCTTTTGGCTTGTCTTGCTCCAGACAAACAACAATCTTTAACCACAATTTGTCTGGAGAAGACAAACCATGGGTCTGGGTTTAGAGCAAAGTTTGCCTTAGCATTACGTGTAATCTGAACTGCTAAGTACCAGTTCCGTCCCTATGCTTCTCCCTCCCCTCTCTCCTTCTTTGGTATGTCCAAGTGGTTTCAGGTGAACTGACATTAAAGCTGCAGTTGTTTACCCGCTTGCCTGAGAGTAGGGATGGGGCAAAAATTCAGCTCACATTTATAGCCAAACCTATGAAATTTACACTTTCCGAAACAATAAGCAAAACAGAACACAGCCATCTTTCAAAATGCAAATGCAAATTTGGCAGTGCAGTTCTCCAGCCAATGTATATGTACAAAAATGCTCATACAGTATTCAGGTAAAGTGTGCATATAAATGCATACATTAATGAAAATAGCATACAAAAGCACAATTGCAAAAATGTATATTAGGCAAAAAGTATATATAAACACGTGTATATTATGAGAAAATTGTAGTGAAATGTTGGTGAACTTTCATGAGGACCTGAAAAAACAAAACGTGGATGTAGAAATATGAAGAAACAAAGCTAAGCTTTGAAAATGAGAAACAGAGAAACCAAAAACTGAGATATTCACCCATACCTTCCTGGGAATCAGGTTATAAGCTTGCACTGTAAAGTACCATTTCCCATTTCAATCCAAAGAGCTACTTTGAAATTGGTAATTCTAATTACAATTTTTCACTCCCCCACATACATTTTGAACAGCAGATTTTCCATGACATATTAAAAGCTAATTTTGAAATATCCATTGCTTTCATCATGATCCATTTTCCTTATGGCACTGGAGGCTGCTTTTCAACAAACACATGCTCAATACTTTGTGGGGCATACAGACCTAGTTCCATGGTTCGGTGGATGCTAATCAGTAACTTTTATTTCTACCACTTAGCATTATAAAATTTGGATTTACATATTACTCTATCAGGAAAAAAAGTTCAAAATAAAAATGGAGGGGGAAGAGCAGGAGGGAAAGAGATGTTTCTGAACAAGGTCATGCATACTTGAATCTAAAAGTGAGAGCTGGTTCTACACCCATGTTAAGGCTGAAAACATCGCTGTATTGAGGCATGTGTGACTGTTGGCCATATTCAGATGTGATACAAATGGCAGAATCACATCATGCATTTAAAGTGCATTCAATGTGCATTTAGACCACATGACTTCTCTCAAAGAATCCTGGAAATTATAGTTCACCTCTTAAGACCTACAGTTCCCAGCACCCTTAACAAACTACAGTGGTTCCAGCACTCCTGATCTGCTCTAATCTTTATCCAGAGGGAAAACAGATAACAGTATGGCTTAGAATTACTGTACTTCTGACTCAGCGCTCATTGTTTGTTGCTCCCAAGCAAACCACAAACCAAGAGCGAACATTCATTTCAGATCACGGTTTCTCACCCCTGATTTGGATGTCATGCAAAGTCTTCTGCTCCATGGTCTGCTTCCCCTCTGGAGGAAGGGAGGAGCAAAGTTGGGGAGCCTGAGTTGGGTGCACCGGTACCTTGTACCCAAATAAGCCTATTAGTTTACATTTCTAGACTTTCTTTCAACATCCCCCAAGAAATCACAAAAACGCAAGCATGATTTTGCAGTCTGCAAATCGGACTATGGCAGTACAGCAGTATTTTCAGTTCAGCACAAAAAATATATATACGTTGCATGGAGTGGTGTAAACCAACGCAGAATCAATTAAGAGCACACTTGTGAAATTGACTAGGGGAGACTGGGACGTATAAAAGTCCAGCCTTGATACACACAATTTTAAACTGCTTCTCCTATAACTCATACCTGCTCTTTGTCAATACTGGGACTATTAATTTCTTTCTATGCATTTTTAAAGTATTTAAAAATAACTAAGATGTCGCTTGCTTTTTCAATTTCAAATCATTGCCAGGTTTCTTCTTTGCCTCAGACTTAAGGAAAGGCTAGAACTATATTAGGGCTGTGAGTGAGTGTCCAACCCTTTTGCATTCATCAAAGCCAGCGAAGCCTGTGCCTAGTCAACAGATAAAACTGGACTTTACGGAAGGATTTGATATTTTACCAAAGAACTATTCCAAATGCTTTTCTAGCAATTATTTGTGTCTGGCTTGCATCTGGGGATGTTCTCATTGCACTCAGTGGAATTTTTCTATGATTAAAATTACACAGGATTAAGTTCAAGTACACTCTTTTCCTGTTTGCAAATGATTTGAAGAGTCATGCGGAGCGGAAAAAAACACCTGACCACATGCAGTAAATTAAAGTGGGAGGGGGGGAGCCCATCCAGGTACTCTGATTAATTTGGCTGCAACTCGGTGTGGCTCTATGTAAAAAGGCTAGAAGAGGAAAAGGTTTGCAGCAATCCTAGGGGAGGAGGGTGACAGCAAAAACTCCAGGAGCATCGCTCGTATTCTCTTCAGACCAAGAGGACGACAAGAAAGAAAAGCTGCTCTGATTTGCACTAGTGAGTACTGAACGCAGTAGCCACTTGCTACTTTCATAGGAAAATAATAATAATCCCTTTTCTGATAAATTCTGCTTTCTAACATATTTTTACGGAGAAAATTTTACATTTTAGACTCTCCATTTCCCACTTCCAGCCAGACCCCAAAGGATGGCTTGGTGGGATGAAAAAGTGAATCCAAGAGTTACCGGTACTCAGATCTTCCTAATATTCAAATATTGTGCTGTATTTGCTCTCCTTTTTAACATTTAAAACAAAACTTTATCATCACTTGTTACACTGAGCTCATATGTTTGTTTCATTAATCTTATCAATTTTACTTCTTCTTCTAACTTTGGTTCAATAAATTCTTTTTGATTTTGTTTCCTTCACTTTTTTATACTAAAAAATGTATTCTGGTCAAGTACATTCGATATCTGCATTTTAAGGAATGGTGTATGAAGTTTAAAGTGGGGCAGCATTTATTTAGTATTCTTTCATTATTTTCTGAAGGTTTTGGAATCACTCCGTGGAGACAATAGTAACCGTTTTTCATTTCTTACGCATTGTTCTTTTGGTCTTATATTCACTACTGAAAATAAAATAAGGATATGTTTATTTTTAATTTATAACAAGTTGCCTGATAAAACAAAAAAACAAGTTGCCTGATCAGAGGTGTTTTCTTGTGTAAGTAAGTGGTGACTAAATGGCGGTAGAATGATTATAAACTTCTTCCGTATAACTGCAAAGTAATTTATTGCATATTAGTATTCTGAATGTTGGTTTCCTGTTTTAACAATATTCAATATTATTTCCCCCTTTTAATTACATATTTTCAATTTTATCATTATTCCAAAATGAAGTAACATTTTGTATCACAAGATATATATCTTTTGTACTTTTTGTTGGCTTGGTTGTTTTCGGGAGAGGAATTCTTATCATTTTTAAAGCGTCTGAAAGATTCTGTAGGATCTCCTTTTGCTTCCAAAGACTATGGTGACTTCTGGTTTGTAATTTAGAATAATAAAATCATACTGGCAATTGTTCTCTTAAACATCTATAAATTTTCCTCAGTTTTAAGTCCTTTCTTTTCCCTTCTCAGGGGTGTTGTTGCTTTTGCAGGAAGGAGAAAATAAAAGTTTCTAGTACGCAGGGAAAATGCAAAATAGTCTGCACAAGATCAAATTCTGTTTCCTTGATCAACACTTAAATACTGGAATTTTGCCCACAGAAACAGACACTATTTGTCCTTGTCTATAACTTAGTTAGTTCTATAATTTAGATATAAATAACCATTATATGTAGAAAAAATAAAGAAAAACTGTAAAAGCAGGCAAACTGATGGACTTTTGAAAGAGAAATGGGTTATTTTTATAACCGTGTGACTGACAGATATGTGGACACAAGTTATGTTTTGTGATGAACAATGTAACTTTGTCTTTTGCGACACAAATTTGCTTTTGTGGAGATCCTGTTTAATTCAACACATTTTTTAATAATAATAATAATAATAATAATAATAATAATAATACTTTCAGGTAATTTCAGATATTAAATCCACTTGAATAAAATGAACTTACTAATGTAAATGAAATTAACTTAATTATATTATATGACTAGCCATTTTGAATTCATGGTTCTCTGTGTCTGGAAAATTCTCCATAGCCCTCATCATGATAATACTGTTACCGCCTATTACTGTTGCAGTGAATGGGTCACTCTATTCTTGTATACATTTGGGCTTTGGATAGAAATGTCACAAACTTAATGGTGGATTTCAGATATAATGCTAACAAGCAGAAATGAGCAAAGGGCTCACATGTTCTCCTCTCCATCTCTGGCACAGCCACGAGGAGATAGGAAGCATTCACTGCTTGTTTTCAACTAACCATTGTGTATTGTTAGATGCACCGGACAGGGGATCTTTAGTTACTTTCAATTATGGTTTGTTGAAAATCAAACCATGATTTGTAATCCCGTGTTGTTAAAACAAATCACAGTTTAAAGGGACCAGGCTTTTCCCAGTTCACACATAATGATAAAGCGAATTGGAGTTTATCTCCAGTTAGGGAGGGGGAAGGGGAGGCTTGATTCTGCTTCTTCGCTACACGATGTTACATCTAGGGTTGCCATATTTCAAAAATTAAAATTCCCGACAGCTTTTTTGGTGGAACAAACCCAAATTGTTGAGCTTTTCTGGGGAAACCTGTCAGATTTTCTTGGTCTTCTGTGCATTTTTTGTGGTGGTCTTCGTTTCAATCTCTGATTACAGTGGTGCCCCGCAAGACGAATGCCTCGCAAGACGGAAAACCCGCTGGACGAAAGGGTTTTCCGTTTTCAATGCGCTTCGCAGGACGAATTTCCCTATGGGCTTGCTTCGCAAGACGAAAATGTCTTGCGAGTCTTGAGATTTTTTTTTGCTTTCCCCCCCTTTTTCTAAGCCGCTAAGCCTTTAATAGCCTTTTAGCAGCTAAGCCGCTAAGCCTTTAATAGCCGCTAAACCGCTAATAGCGCTAATCCGCTAATCCGCTAATAGGGTTGCTTCGCAAGACGAAAAAACCACTAGACGAAGATACTCGCGGAACGGATTAATTTCGTCTTGCGAGGCACCACTGTATTTAATCTATGTTTTAAATGTTGTACATTGTATATTTTCCATTTTCTACTAGTCACTTTGAGGCCCCCAGACGAAGTGAAAAGTGAGGTAGAAATATTAAATAAATAAATAAATAAATAAATAAATAAATACTGACTTCTTCACTCAGGGGCTTCTGGAGCTTTTTCTGGGATTGTCTGGATCCATTTCAAACAGGGTTTCCGTTACAGTTTCCCTTACAATACTCAACAAAAAGCAGTCTTGACTGTGGTTCTAGGTGCCCTCTCATGCATGCAGAGCCCAACAGGCCTGGATAGCAGCACTCTGCATGATTGTGTGCTCTAGTAAATCTCACACAATTCTCTGCAACATAAAGGAGATCCTCTATAGACATGTTGATGGAAAGTATTCTCAGGCAGAATCTTTGAAATGCACTGATCTAACTGAGAATCAGTATTTGTGATGACCCCACTTTACCCAACACTGTTGAACATGCCAAATAGATTGTATGCAAATGGAAACAAACAAGAGCTTTTAAGTTCACTTCCCCATTCCCTTTGCTTATATGCCTGTAGTAGCAACCTATTGTTTTCCACAGTAAGATTTTTATGAGCAGTGACACTGAATTTTTTCCAGTTAAATTGTACCACATGATGGTTTCACAATTAGGGAAGTTCCACATAGGAACCATAAAAGTTCATTTAAGATGCTCCCTATAATGGCTATGAAGCCAGCAGCAGGGTCACGGACTTTCTTAAGATCTACTGAGAGCCAGTGTGGTGTAGTGGTTACGAGCGGTAGTCTCGTAATCTGGGGAACTGGGTTCGCGTCTCCGCTCCTCCACCTGCAGCTGCTGGGTGACCTTGGGCTAGTCAACTTCTTTGAAGTCTCTCAGCCCCACTCACCTCACAGAGTGTTGTTGTGGGGGAGGAAGGAAAAGGAGTATGTTAGCCGCTTTGAGACTCCTTTGGGTAGTGATAAAGCAGGATATCAAATCCAAACTCTTCTCTTCTTCTACTACAAAAGAAATTTATGCAAGCCAATGCTTAAAAACTCCAAGATAAATATGCAAAACACCCTACAGTTGTTCCATTTTATATGTGTATACTGTTGTATATGTGTATACTGTTGTTCTGTAAGTCACTCTGAGTTGAGTAAAAAAAGAGTAACTAATAAATTTAATTAATTAATTAATTAATAATATGTATCTTGCATTCCTATTTATTTATATTGTTAGCTGCACCACAATTTCCAAATGATGAAAGATTTCAGGGCTGTCAGCATATATCTTGGGCTTGATTTCCTTTGAATGAAGGTTACTGGAGACAGTGGTGTCTTTGTGATATATAGTTTTATTTACACACCTATATGCAAGCTGAGCATTAGATGGAAGAGTTCACAGCATTAACACTTCAACAGATCTTGCTTCCCTATAAGATTTCTAGGGAGGCCCCCAAACCCATAGCTTTGGACTCAGCATGAACAGCAAGGCAGGCAGGTCTCCATGTCTTTTCCCAGCCCAGTTCCAGATGAGACTGGTCCAGATCTATTGGTCTCTTAACACCAGTGACATCATCTCATGCTGCCTTTGGTTGATATACCGTATTTTTCGCCCTATAGGACACACCGTCCCATAAGGCGCACCTAGTTTTTTGGGGGGGAAATAAAGGGAAAAAAAATATTTCCCCCCCAGGCACAGGGCTGGGGCGGGGGAGGCCCGAGCTTCCCCCGACCCCAGCCCCCAAACAGGCATCTCTCTGCAAGCCGTGGGAGCCCAGTGCTGGCTCCCGCTGCTTGTGGAGAGGTCCGCGAAGCCTGGACACGCTGATCTCAGCGCGCGCAGGCTTCGGCATGCAGGCAACTCTCCGCAAGCAGCGGGAGCGCTCCCGCTGCTTGCGGAGAGGTCCGCGAAGCCTGGAGAGTGAGAGGGGTCGGTGCGCACCGACCCCTCTCGCTCTCCAGGCTTCAGCGAAAGCCTGCATTCGCCCCATAGGACGCACACACATTTCCCCTTCATTTTTGGAGGGGAAAAAGTGCGTCCTATAGGGCGAAAAATACGGTAGCCTCTTTATATGTGGTAACTTCCCTCAACTGGACTTTGACAGAGGTTAGAATTGCTCTGCCCCTCTGATAAGCATACACTAGGCTAAAGCAGTTGCATTATTTTTACGATTATAGTGGTACCTTGGTTCTCAAATGCCTTGGTACTCAAACACATTGGTTCTCAAACACCGAAGACCCGGAAATAAGTGTTTTTCAGAAGCCGAATGTCTGGTGCAGCTGTTGGCTATTGTATCCGGAGTGCCTGCACCAATCAGAAGCTGTGCCTTAGTTTTTGAACTTCTGGAACAGATTAAGTTTGGCGCTTTTGTTTTTGCTATTTATTTTGCATTTTTGTTTTTGAGGCTTTTTCGGTTAATTTGTTTTTGTGACTGTGTGGAACCCAGTTCAGCTACTGATTGTGTGACTGTGGAAATGGATAAGCCTCACATCCAAACAATGACTATCATCAGTGCAGGTAAGAAAAAATAATAATTTTAATTTTTATCATCTACAATACTGTCTTATTTATTTTATCGTACATTATGTTTATTATTGCTTTCATTTTATGGATCTATGGTCTTGTTAGTAAAATTAATATTAAATTGCTGTTTTAGGGGTTGTTTTTAAAAGTATGGAATGGGTTAATCCGTTTTGCATTACTTTCTATGGGAAAGCGCGCCTTCGTTTTGGAACGCTTTGGTTTTGGAACGCACTTCTGGAACAGATTAAGTTTGAGAACCAAGGTACCACTGTACAATGAATTCAAATAATATCTACATATATTCACTCTAGGTCTCTGTTAGACATCCATAGCTTAGGCAATAATCCACATATGATACCGAATAAATCTATTAATGAAGATAAAGAAAATAAAACCAAAGCAAGCTGACACTACTGGGGCTGTATTATCCACCACATCCAAAAGCATAAAGACCTGTGTGTGCCTTGAGCAAAGCCAAAAGAGCAGAAGCCCAGGCAGGAAGCAAATAACAATCAGCCCTTGAAAGAAGTATCCTGAAAGAACTGCTTGGGAATCCAACCTCACCTTCCTTGGGCTACCAGTACTTAAGATCTGGCTGCCCTGAGGGAAAGCAGAAGCTAGGGAGCAAGTGTCATCAGCTCCTGAAATCAGCCTGAGAATATTTTGCATCATTCATTGTGTTAGTAATTTAAATTATAAACTGCCTTGGAAGTAAGAGTATATAAACATGATAAATAATCCACAGAGAATGAAGGAAGAAATCTATCTTGCTACTAACAATTTAGATAGACTGTTACTGTGTGATTTAGACAACTATGCGTTGCATTCAAGCCGCTGAAATCTTCCCACTTGTCCTCCCCCCCCCCGATTAATATATGTGTGGTAATGGCATAAGACGTGGGACGCGGGTGGCGCTGTGGGTTAAACCACAGAGCCTAGGACTTGCCGATCAGAAGGTCGACGGTTCGAATCCCTGCGACGGGGTGAGCTCCCGTTGCTCAGTCCCCGCTCCTGCCAACCTAGCAGTTTGAAAGCACATCAAAGTGCAAGTAGATAAACAGGTACCGCTCCGGCGGGAAGGTAAATGACGTTTCCGTGTGCTGCTCTGGTTTGCCAGAAGCGGCTTAGTCATGCTGGCCACATGACCCGGAAGCTGTACACCGGCTCCCTCGGCCAATAAAGCGAGATGAGCGCCGCTACCCCAGAGTTGGCCACGACTGGACCTAATGGTCAGGGGTCCCTTTACCTTTTAATGGCATAAGATCATAGAATCATAGAATCATAGAGTTGGAAGAGACCACAAGGGCCATCGAGTCCAACCCCCTGCCAAGCAGGAAACACCATCAGAGCACTCCTGACATATGGTTGTCAAGCCTCTGCTTAAAGACCTCCAAAGAAGGAGACTCCACCACATTCCTTGGCAGCAAATTCCACTGTCGAACAGCTCTTACTGTCAGGAAGTTCTTCCTAATGTTTAGGTGGAATCTTCTTTCTTGTAGTTTGGATCCATTGCTCCGTGTCCGCTTCTCTGGAGCAGCAGAAAACAACTTTTCTCCCTCCTCTATGTGACATCCTTTTATATATTTGAACATGGCTATCATATCACCCCTTAACCTCCTCTTCTCCAGGCTAAACATGCCCAGCTCCCTTAGCCGTTCCTCATAAGGCATCATTTCCAGGCCTTTGACCATTTTGGTTGCCCTCCTCTGGACACGTTCCAGTTTGTCAGTGTCCTTCTTGAACTGTGGTGCCCAGAACTGGACACAGTACTCCAGGTGAGGTCTGACCAGGGCAGAATACAGTGGTACTATTACTTCCCTTGATCTAGATGCTATACTCCTATTGATGCAGCCCAGAATTGCATTGGCTTTTTTAGCTGCCGTGTCACACTGTTGGCTCATGTCAAGTTTGTGGTCAACCAAGACTCCTAGATCCTTTTCACATGTACTGCTCTCAAGCCAGGTGTCACCCATCTTGTATTTGTGCCTCTCATTTTTTTTACCCAAGTGCAGTACCTTACATTTCTCCCTGTTCAAATTCATCTTGTTTGTTTTTGCCCAATTCTCTAATCTGTCAAGGTCGTTTTGAAGTGTGATCCTGTCCTCTGGGGTGTTAGCCACCCCTCCCAGTTTGGTGTCATCTGCAAATTTGATCAGGAGGCCCTTGAGTCCATCATCCAAGTCGTTGATAAAGATGTTGAATAAGACAGGGCCCAAGACAGAACCCTGTGGCACCCCACTAGTCACTCTTCTCCAGGATGAAGAGGAACCATTGATGAGCACCCTTTGGGTTCGGTCAGTCAGCCAGTTACAAATCCACTGAGTGGTAGCATAGTCAAGACTGCATTTTACCAGCTTCTTTACAAGAATATCATGGGGCACCTTGTCAAATGCCTTGCTGAAATCAAGGTAGGCTACATCCACTGCGTTCCCTTCATCTACCAGGCTTGTAATTCTGTCAAAGAACGAGATCAGGTTAGTCTGACATGACTTATTTTTCAGAAATCCATGCTGACTATTGGTGATCACAGCATTCCTTTCTAGGTGCTCACAGACTGTTTGCTTAATGATCTGCTCCAGAATCTTCCCTGGTATTGATGTCAGACTGACTGGGCGGTATTTATTTGGGTCCTCTCTTTTCCCCTTTTTGAAAATAGGGACAACATTTGCCCTCCTCCAGTCTGCCGGGACTTCGCCTGTTCTCCAGGAATTCTCAAAGATGACTGCCAGTGGTTCTGAGATCACATCTGCCAGTTCTTTTAATACTCTTGGATGCAGTTCATCTGGCCCTGGAGACTTGAATACATCTAAACTAGCCAAGTATTCTTGTACTATCTCCTTAGTTATTCTGGGCTGTGTTTCCTTTGCTGAATCATTTGCTCCAAATTCTTCAGGTCGGGCATTGTTTTCTTTATCGGAGAAGACTGAGGCAAAGAAGGCATTGAGGAGTTCAGCCCTTTCTGTGTCCCCTGTTTGCATTTCACCATCTTCTCCTCTGAGTGACCCCACTGTTTCTTTGTTCTTCCTTTTGCTACGAACATACCCATAAAAGCCTTTTTTGTTGCTTTTAACCTCTCTAGCAAGCCTGAGTTCATTCTGTGCTTTAGCATTTCTGACTTTGTGTCTACACGTGCTGGCTATTTGTTTGAATTCCTCTTTGGTGGTTTCCCCCCTTTTCCATTTTTTGTACACATCCTTTTTTAATCCTAAATCAGTTAAAAGTTCTTTAGATAGCCACCCTGGCTTCTTTAGGCACCTTCCATGTTTCCGTCTCATTGGTATTGCCTGACGTTGTGCTTTTACTATCTCCCTCTTAACAAACTCCCAGCCATCATGAACTCCCTTTCCTTTTAGTATTACTGTCCATGGGATCTCACCCAGCACTTCCCTAAGTTTTATGAAGTCGGCTTTCTTAAAGTCAAGAAATTGAGTCCTAGTATGCTTGGCTGCCCCTTTCCGCTGTATAGTAAACTTCAGAAGAGCATGATCACTCGCGCCTAATGATCCTTCCACTTCTACCCCACTAACCAGGTCATCAACATTGGTTAGGACCAGATCTAAAATGGCTGTTCCTCTTGTTGCTTCTCCCACTTTCTGGACAATGAAGTTGTCTGCAAGGCCAGTGAGGAATCTGTTTGACCTTATGCTCTTGGCTGAGTTTGACATCCAACAAATATCCGGGTAATTGAAGTCCCCCATTATTACTATCTCCCTTCCTTTTGCATGCTTGGCCATCTGTTCCAGGAAGGCATCATCTATGTCCTCCATTTGGCTTGGGGATTTATAGTAAACTCCCACAATGAGGTCACTGTTATTCTTCTCTCCCTTAATTTTGACCCAAATGCTCTCACTTTGGCTTTGAGGTTCTAAATCTTGGATCTCTTCACAGGTATACACATCCCTGACACATAACGCCACTCCTCCTCCTTTCTTGTCTGGTCTGTTTCTCTGAAATAGATTGTATCCCCGCATTATTACATTCCAATCGTGGGACTTATCCCACCAGGTTTCAGTGATGCCTATTATGTCATATTTAGTTTGCTGTACCAAGAGCTCAAGCTCATCTTGTTTATTTCCCATGCTTTGCGCATTAGTGTACAGACACTGAAGTCCATTAATCATTCCCCCGTGTCTCTTATTTAAGGATTTTTTCCTCCCACCACTAGGTCTGCGTGCTGTTTGCTCCATTTGGTCTATGACATTTGGACGATCATCTTCATCAATTGATAGACTCCTGCCTTCAGGAGCACTGTCTCCCTCCCCCACATTAGTCAGTTTAAAGCCCTCCTGATGAGGTTTCTGCGATTTTTGGCAAAAACATTTCTCCCAACTGTTGTGAGGTGCAGCCCATCGCTTGCCAGAAGTCCATCTTCAAGAAACTGCAGTCCGTGATCTAAGAATCCAAACCGTTCCTGTTTACACCATTTGCGAAGCCAGCTGTTCACTTCCACTATTTTTCCCTCTCTCCCTGGGCCACGTCGTTCAACTGGGAGGACAGATGAGATGACAATTTGTGCATTTAATTGCTTCAATTTCCTGCCCAGAGCCTCGTAGTCTCTTTTGATCTTCTGGAGGCTATTGCTTGCAGTGTCATTGGTTCCCACATGAACCAAGAGGAAGGGGTATTTGTCAGTGGGTTTTATGATTCCTTGCAGTCGTTCAGTTACATCTTGGATCTTAGCCCCGGGGAGACAGCACACTTCCCGAGACATCTTGTCAGGCCCACAGATCACTGCTTCTGTTCCCCTCAGTAGGGAATCCCCTATCACCACGACACGCCTCCTCTTAGGTTTGGTCGGGGTTCTTCCATGAGCTGTCCGTTCCAAAGTCGCCTGCACATTCCCTGAGGACTGACTTTGCTGCTCGTCTTCATATACCTGATCGACTGTAATGAGGGAGAGATCCTCAAATGGAGTCTGCTCTTCGTCTTCCATGCTAGGGGAGAGGACCTCAAAGCGATTGTGTATTTCTAAACAATCAGAGCGAACCCTGGGCCTCCTACTTCTTTGAGTCACGTTTCTCCATATATCTGGCTCCTGTGTTGGTGAACTAGCCTCCTTCTCAGGGGAGTCCCCTGTCTCCTCCTTGGTGGAGACGGTGTGCTCTGTTGCTTCCAAGAAGAGCTCCAGCTCTCTAATTCTTTGGAGCGTAGCTACACGTTCCTCCAGTTGCTGGACTTTGTCTTTTAAGAGGGCAATCAACATGCAATTGCTGCAGGTAAAGCTGCCTGCAACCTTTGGCAAGATGGCAAACATTGCGCAGGAACCGCAGGTGACTGCAGCTGTTCCCTCCCTCGCCATCTTGAGAACGTGTCGTTGGGGGTGGCTACAGTGGTCCTCCATCATAAAAAGTGTGAAGACAGGACAAATAACTCCCCCCACAAAAAACCTAGGTCTCCCCCAACAAACGTTTGAGACTAGCTCCCCTAAATCTAAAAGATGGATCAAATTGCGCGCGCCACTAGGCGCGCGCCGCTGCCCTGCAAGCTCTGATAAGCTCCTCCCACAGCTAATCACATGCCTCAACAGAAACCCTGCCCCCTCTGACCTTTGCACAGGGAGAGCAGCTAATCCAGCCAATTAATTTCCCATTGAAATCACCCCAAATAAAACGAAATAGTCTATTAATTTGCACCCAACCTGTTTCCACATTAATCTGCCAAATAATGACAATTTTCATTTAAGTATTTAAATATGCATTTCTAAACATATTTTCTCTCAAAATATATGCTTTAAACATATTTTGATACTTTTGACATCAAAACTAAAAGCCAGTGGATAGCTTAGACCGAACACCACTTTCCTGTACGTAGGCATCATTGAATTCAATAGAACTTCTTTCTGAGTAGGCATGGTGAGGATTGCACTGTAAGTTCCTATCTGGACATTAGTCTTGGTGGTTCAGATCAGGTCAATTTGTATTGAAATTCACAAAGATCGATTTCCTAAAGCATCTCTAAATGAGGCCCAAATTGTTGTAAACAACAAACAAACAAAAAGCTGGTTGCATGTTCCTGTTCGAAAGAACATGAACTGTATTATGCATGAGCAGTGAATTGGGGGGACTGGCATAAAGCAGAATAAACCTTTTTATAAATTGCTGACCGAAAAATTGTTTGGGGTATGCTAGATAGTAACCTACTCTCCTCATGCCCCAAACTCCAAGCATGATCCCAGTTGTAGGGTTAATACTAGTGGTTCTCAGCTTCCCATGACCCCAGTTAGTAGTAAATTTCAGGGTTTATTTCAGCTTCAGTTTATCATTAACTGCCCAGAACACATTGCTTAACAGGAAGAATGCAAATGATATATGCAAATGATATACCGTATTTTTTGCACCATAGGGCGCACCGGAACATAGGGCGCACCCAGTTTTTAGGGGGGGAAATCAAGAAAAAAAATATTCCCCCCCCCCAGCCCCAAAGAGCAGCGTACAGGCTGCGCACAACCTCTCCCTGCCGGAGGGGTTGAGCGGGGCTATGGCACAAGCAGGATCCCGCTCGCTGTTTTGGCTTCCCCTTTAGCCCCGTGCAGCCTCTCCTTGCCGGAGGGGTTGCGCACAGCTATGTAGCAAGCCAAGGCAGCGAGCGGGATGGATCCCGCTCGCTGTTTTGGCTTCCCCTTTAGCCCCGAGCAGCCTCTCCTTGCCAGGAGACGCTGCCCAGGGCTAAAGAATCCATAGCCCCATGCAGCCTCTCCTTGCCGGAGGGGTTGCGCAGCTATGGAGGAAGCCAAGGCAGCGAGCGGGATGTTTTGGCTTCCCCTTTAGCCCCGTGCAGCCTCTCCTTGCCGGGAGACACTGCACAGGGCTTTCCTGGCTTTACTGGGAGGTGGGGGGATTCCCTCACCTCTCCCAAAAGCCCGCAGAAGCCACGCAACCCCTTTAAAGAGATCGCGGCTTCTCCTGGCTTTCCTGGGAAGTGGGGAAATTCCCCCACCTCCCGCAAAACCGGCAGAAGCCGCGCACACTTTAAAAGGGCTGCACGGCTTCTCCTGGCT